>NC_140587.1:786803974-787403974 GCF_964204655.1 Triturus cristatus
GTCGTGGATGTCTGCGATCTTACGATGGAAGAAGGTGGCCAGCGAGTCGCACAGGTCTTGTGAAGGTGGGATGTTGGTGTTGGAGCTGGGGGTGGAGAGTTCCTTCACAATGTTGAAGAGCTCTTTGCTGTTGTGTGCGTTGTTGTCTAGGCGGTCTTTGAAGGAGGGCCTTTTGGCGGATCTGATGAGGTGGTGGTGTCTGCGGGTGGCGTTCTTGTGGGCTGTGTAGCTTTCCAGTGTTCGTTCATGGATCCAGGTTTTTTCGAGTTTTCGGGAGGTTCGCTTGGAGGCCTTTGGTGAACCAGCTGGCTTTCTTGCTAGTGTGGGTGTTGGGAGGGATTCTTGAGCGGGGCGAGTGTGTTGGCGCAGTCGTTGATCCACTGTTTGAGGTTGCGAGCGGCGGTGTCGGTCGGATCTGGGGGTGGGCTCTGGGCGAGGGTGGTGGAAAGCTGGTTTTCAATGACTTTGCTCCAGCAGCGGCGCGGCATCTGTTGGGTGCGGTGGTGGGTTTCCGGAAGGTGAAGTGGATGCAGTGGTGATCGGTCCAGTGGAGCTCAGTGGTGTGACTGAAGGAGATGTGGGAGCTTGCAGACAAGATGGGGTCAAGCGTGTTGCCAGTAGAATGGGTGGGTGTAGTGACGAGTTGTCTGAGTCCGAGGTTGGCGAGGTTGTCGATCAGGGTGGAGGAGTTGGTGTTGTTATTGTTCTCGAGGTGGAAGTTCAGGTCTCCGAGGACGATGTAGTCCGTGGAGGCAAGGGCGTGTGTGCTGACGAGGTCGGTGATGGAGTCGCTGAACTGTGCTCGTGGTCCGGGGGTCTGTAGATGAGGGTTCCTCTGAGGGTGGTGTTGGGATCGGTGTGGATCTGGAAGTGCAGGTGTTTGGCGGTGCTGAGGGTGTCGTCGGTGTTGGTTGAGACTTAAGAGCGTTCCTGTGGATGATGGCGATTCCTCCTTCTACTCCATTGGTGCAGTCCCTGCGGGTGATCTTATAGTCTTCCGCGATGGCTATGGCGATGTTGCGTGTCGAGGAGGGGTTCAGCCAGGTCTCCGTCAGGAAGGCGACATCTGGAGTGTTGGCGTCCAGTAGGTCACAGAGTTCCATTGGCGTGTTTGCGTGCGGAGCGGGTGTTGAGAAGGATGCATCTGAGGTGGTTGGGTTCTTTGGCAGGTGGGTTGGCGGACCAGATGCTGGTGAAGCTGCAGTTCCGGCAGGGGAAGGGTCCTTGGGTGCGCTTCAGGGCGCCCAGCCATATATGGGGAGGTGGGAGGGAGGAGCAGCTGGGAGGCGGGCGGTAGGGGCAACGAATGGACAGTCAGGGGGGTGGGGCCGCAGGGGACGCAGCGGCGGGAGCGGTGAATGGCACGGAGGGCAAGGGCACAGAATCATGGGGGGTCACAGAAGGAAAAACGGACAAAGATCATGGGGGGCACAGAAGGGAAAAAGGGCACGGATTACGGGGGTCACAGAAGGAAAAACGGGCACATATCACGGGGGCACAAAAGGGAAAAAGGGCACGGATTACGGGGATCACAGAAGGAGAAAACGGGCACAGGTCACGGGGTCACAGAAGGAGAAAACAGGCACAGGTCACGGGGTGCACAGAAGGGAAAAACGGGCACATATCACGGGGGTCACAGAAGGGAAAAATGGGCACAGATCACCGGGGTCACAGAAGGGAAAAATGGGCACAGATCACCGGGGTCACAGAAGGGAAAAACAATAAAACTTGTGAGAGGGATGCAGAGAGAGGATCAATGTTCTTGGATGCACACGATGTCACAAATGTGTCCAACGGTAGGTGTATATTGTCTTGGTAGAGTGACGCCTAGCTGCCTGAATAACATCACCAGTTTTAGAAGGAATGTTGAAAGCTTTCAACTGTTGCTGCTCAACCTCCATGCATGAGGGCAGAGAGTACACAGGTTCGGGTGCAAGACTGCCCTGCTGCTGCAGCAGAGGATCCTCTCGAAGGGGCAGGCTGAGCAGAGGGCTGAAACTCATACTCAGAGGTTCGGGATACCATACTTTCTGTGCCCAAACCAAAAGCACAAGAATGACTTGGGCCTGGTTGTTCCTGATCTTCTTGAGAACTCTGGACTGGCATCGTGGAAAAGGCGTATAGAAGGCATGTGCTCTATTCTAGACAAAATGAGAGCTGCCTTGGAAACTCCAGTGCGCTGAACTGCTGACATTGAGCATTCTCTGCTGTGGAGAACAGATCTAACCAAGGCTCTTCTCATTCTTGAAAGAGACCTTGCACTATCTCTGGCTGGAGACACAATTTGTGATCCGCTCAAGATCGATGGCTGAGTTCGCTCATCCTGGCATTTAGAAAGCCCTCCATGTGTTGAACCACAAGGAAAATGCCCTGGTGTTCTAGCCATGTACAGAGAACGCTGGGCGTCTTGACCAAGGGCCTACCCTACCCTGTTTGTTGCAGTACCACATGGAAGTGGTGTGGTCTGTGAACACCTGAACCAGCCTTCCCATGAACAAAGGAAGAAAGGCTTTCAATGCCTGTCGGATCATCCGCAGGTTGATGTGGAGCCTGGACTCCACCAGAGATCACAGTCTTCTGATCTCCGCCTCTCCTAGGTGCCGCCGCAGCCTAGGAGTGATGCATCTGTCACTACAGTCAGCTCTGACTGGAGAAGGGAGAAGTGCCTGCCGCTGACCCAATCGCTACTAATCAGCCACCACTGCAGGTCTTTTGCAGTTGCCCCCCGAGATCAGAACCAGGTTGGAAAGAATCCCCTTATGCTGCACCCACTGGAATTCAGGTCCCACTGCAGAGCCTGATTATTCCAATTGGCATGTGTCACTAGCAGGACGTAGGAGGTCATGAGGCCCAACAGCCTCAGAGTCAGTCTCATCTAAATCCAGAATAGAGGCTGAAACATTGGAATCATAACCCAAATATCCTGGACTCGCCATTTGGGATAGGCCCAAGACTGTACTGAATCCAGAACAACTTCAATTAAAGGGAGAATCTGAGAGGAAGTCAGGTGGGACTTCGGCACATTTACAGTGAACCCCAGCGAATAAAGGAAGTCCGCCGTAGTCTGGAGATAAGAGATGACTGCCTGGGACGAGCCCGCCTCCAACAGCCAATCATCGAGGTAGAGAAAGACTGGAACCCCTGACCTCCAAGATGTGGTGCAACCACCGCCATCACACCGATGTGGCACTGGTAAGGCCAAAGGGAAGCACAGAAAACTGAAAGTGTTCTTGGCCCAACATGAACTGCAGGTAACATCTGAGGGCAGGCAGAATGGGGATGAGCAAATATGCATCCTGCAAGTCCATCCGGTATCCAGGATTCAGGGCTAAGCTAAGGTGAGCACCATGAACTTCTCTTTCTTCAGAAAGAAGTTGAGAAGGTGCAGTTCTTTGTCATTTTTGGGCACCAGAAAGTAGCGGGAATAGCAACCCTGACCTACTTCCGATGCCGGCACCCTCTTAATGGGCCCTTTGGTCAAAAGGGCCAACACTTCCTGATGGAGCATGGCGAGATGGTCCGCCATCAGTTGGCCGCATCTTTAAGGCATCGTTGGGGGGTCCCAGAAAGAGGATAGAGAAGCCCCTGTGGGCAATTAGTAAAACCCACTTGTCCGATGTTATGAACTGCCGGTGGGGCAGGTGATGGCAAATCCTGCTCCCCCACTGAGGGCAAACTAAGGGTTTTAATGCTGCGGCTGCCGGGGTGGTGGACTGGCTCAACCTCAAGCTGGTGTCCTTATGTGGTTTGTGGGAAGTGCGTCCAAGAAAAGGCTGGGAAGCCTGCTGGCCTGGTTGGCTGGTAAGGAAAGGATGTGGTTGGTAACCCCTCCCGTAGCAACAGAAAGGCGAAAGGCAGGCTGGGGTTGGCGGGGGGCCATGGAGAGGTACTAAGACCTGGCAGAAGCTCTACTGTTTTTAAAGCTCTCCTGTGCTGTGTCTTCCTTTTTGCCAAAAAGGTGGAAGTCATCAAAGGGCATGTCCATGAGGGAAGTTTAGACACTGCGTGAAAAGCCAGTGGTTCTCAACAAGGTGTGGCGTGGCATCTGAAAGCCACAGATGATGCAATAGCGAGTCGTGTCCAGCCCACATCTGATGGTGAACTTTGCTGCATATCACCCGTCAGCAATTGCTTGGGTGAGTATGACTCTGGCCTCATCCGAGACCATGGTAAGCAGCTGCGAAGTTGAGTCCCACAGAGTGTGGGTATATCAGCCCAAAAGGAACTTAGCGTTCACCGACTGTAGTGCTAGGCTGGCAGAAGAGGACATCCTCTTGCCAAAGGTATCCAGCATTTGGGATTCCCTATTGAGTAGATTGGAAGGGAACGCGCCAGGTTTGATCTTGGAGGTGGAGGCTTGGACCACTAAGCTCTCTGGGGTGGGGGATGGGTGAGGAGACTGGGGTCTCCAGGAACAGGACGATGGTGGTGGGCTATCGCCCTATGCACAGGAGTCCCTGTGCAAGGCATGGACCAGGACCCAAGTAGGACATCAGTGAGGGCTTCGCTGAATGGGAGGAAAGATTAAGGAGTATTTCCTGACTGAAGGACCTCTAGCAAGACGTTGAAGGGCAACTGAAGGTCTAGGACTTCAGCCGCCCTCCACACACCATTGCAAAAGAGGCACTCTCCTCTGTTGTGGCTGTAGGAGGAGACCAAGCAGTGTCTGGTGAGGTGTCCAACCCACTGGTATCCACTAGTTTCTCATACCAATTGTCCTAAGGTGTGTTGGAAAGAATTAGGGTCCTCAAACCCCTCCCAGTCATTTCCTTTTCCAGGCCATGAAAAGAAAAAGGCCCTGGCTCTAACTCAGAGGGCATGGTACCAGCCGTCACCAGAGTCGACATCATCTGATGCTGATTTGGTTCTATATCGGAGCCGGGAATGATGATGGGGTCGGCGGCAGCACCGGGAACAACAGCACTGGAGCGGTCTCCATGGAAGGTCAGGGTCTCGAAGGTGGAGTCACTTAAGTTCAAGAACCAGATCCATGGAGCCCAACCGGCAAAGAGGGTGAACCCGCTGGCAGGAATCCAGTAAGGTCCCCTTCTGAACCCATGAGGCCTAAAGGCACTCCAGAGGGGTGGGGCAGCCCATATATGAGGTGCAGGGCCTCATACAGCTCCTTGAGTTAGGCAGGGGTCACCGTCTCTGGGAAACTCAGGATTTGAGGAGAGTGTAGTCTTGAGCGGTGTCATCGTTCCCATGCCTGCCCGGTAACTTGGACCTGCACAGAGAAGTTACAGAACAATTCAACTTCTTGCGCCAGTGGGACTTACCTGACAATTTAGACTGTGAGGACGATCTTCGGGAGTAGCTCCGCAAGTGGTCCCGGAACCTTCCGTTCGACAGTGATCAAGAGCGTCACAGGGTCGATGATGTCAGGTGGTGAGGAGCTTCAGGGACGTACCCTCAGCGTCTTCGGGTTCATGGCGTAGCAGTCCTCACAGGCCCTGGAGTTGTGATCTTGCTACAAGCACCACAAACAAACCAAGTGTGGGTCTGTCACAGACATATGCCTGCGACAGGCATAACAGGGTTTAAAACCAGTGTGTTTCTTAGGTGACATCCTTCACATACCAGGCAAAAGGATTCTGAAAACGATCTTCTACAAAATGTTGAAAAAAGCGGAGTCAAAAAGTGACTGAGAGTAGCTCTTCCAGATCTGCGTTTACGGGCGTGGAAAGAAAATAACTGATGTCCGCATGCTGGGGTGGTGCCTATATAGGCACCGCGCATGTCACAACCGGGGTTGACGATGCAGAACCAAAATACGCCACCTACCAGTGAGCAGGGGTACTGCTCAAGAATTTCCTGATCAAGTGCGTCGCCTGGGGATAATTCAAAGGTAAGGAATCTGGGGCTAGAGGTCTCTATCAGATGGCATTTGTGCAAATAGGTGTCATTCAGGTATGCAAAATATATTTGCAAGTGGAGATGCTTATAACCGAATATTCACAAAAGCATGGCTGGTTTTATACATTTGTGAAATAATACTGGACTGCTCACTTACTAATGGGAGTTTCACATTAGGTAATATTTTCCATGTTTCTATATGTAATGGTTCCTGAATAACTCTTGGGTTCTATCTAGGGGGCCTGAAATACAGGTGGTGAGGCATTGGGGAACACTCCGATGGGAACCATTTTCCTATACTACGATGATGGCTGTTGAAGACTGGATTGTCTGAAATGGTCTTAGACCACAGTGGTATTTAGTTTTTTTTGTTCACCAATGAGCCCTATATTTAGATCTCCAACCTGGGAAGATGGGCTCCCACTGACATGTCCTTAGTAGAAACCCAAGGGGTTGATATCAGGATAAAAGGTCGAACGATGAATAGGAAGTGATCCTACCACGCTACAAGGCAGAGATACTTTCTGTGGACCTGCAGGATCTGCACATGGAAGCACACAGCCTGTAAGTCTAGGGACATCATCTAGTCTTTGGGATGAAAGGCCAACTGAATCTGATTGCGTATCATCATTTTAAACTTCTCTTTCTTGAGGAACAAGTACAAGTCTAAGGTTTAAAATAGGTTGCATGGGGGCGTGGCCAAGATGGCGGGGTGAGCAGACGCTTCCTCCCGTAGCTCCTCCGGCCCGGCCAAGCTAGAGCCCTTTTCTTATGCTTTTCTCCCCCCGCTGAGGCTCAGCGCGGGAGAGGAGCGTGGCGGAGCATCAGGGGTGCACATTGGTGCTGTTTTGGTTCGGATCGCCTCGGGGGAACCCCCCAAAAAGTTCGATCGAGACCAAGGAACGACGACGGCGAGCCAGAGGGGCGGAGCGCATTGGAGAGCTGTCCGGGCGCCTCGGCTGGGCCTGGTGCTGAAAGTTGCGATCTGGAGGGGATCTGGCCCGCCGTTCGACGGTGACTGAAGGAGCCTTGCGGGAAGGGACCCGTCGGTGTGGAAGGCTTGGGACGGGTGCCCCGGCACTCAGACTGGTGACGGCGACACCTCGCACTGCGGAGGCCCTAACCCCTAGCCGAGGTACAGCGGACCCCCTGATGGGGTTGGACCATCTGGGCCCCTGTGCGTGACAGACGGGGGCCGGTGGTGGAACTTATTTTACTGTGGGGTGCCTCGGGGGCTCCGGTGGTGTCGTTGGGCCTGGTCGTTTTGGCCTGCTCCGCCCGGCCGCCATTTTGTCCCCGAAGGAGCAGTGGTGGCAGCCTTCGCCGGAGTCCTGGCTGCTGGATGCAAGTGACCCCCGCTGCTGCTGGGCTGATTACCGGAGGGATGTGCTGGTGAGACCCCTCTGCGGCGGCCCCCTTGGTTGTCTCACACAAGCTCATGCGGCTGACGGTGACCGGACTGGGCCGCCATTTTGTCACCTGTGACGCAGCGACTTCGCTCGTGGGGGATACCCAGGTCGAGTGCTAGCCGACGGCTGAGCATCCCTGGAGCGCCTGGATCGGTGCCCGACTGCGGAGCTAGCGATGTCTGGAAGAGGAGGCCCGAAGAAAGGGGACCGTACCCTGCCGGACATGCTTGGCAGGGCCCAGCACTTGCGGGACAGGACGCAGCCCTCGCCGGGGCCCTCCCGGGCTCCGGCGGATGTGACTGGAGGGGAGCCACCCGTCACGAGGGCCTTTATGGAGGAACTGTTCAGCTCCCTCAGGGAGGACTTCCAGACACTGAAGCGGGAGGTGGCCAGCGAGGTCCGAGAAGTGCGCAGGGAGGTGGAGGGCCTTGGCGAGCGTGTGGAAGCGGTGGAGACGGAGGGCCAACAGCGAGCGGAGGAGATAGTCCACCTCCAGCAGGACGTTCTTCGCCTCCGGGAACAGTGTGTGGAGCTCCAGGCCCACTCCGAGGACCTTGAGAACAGATCTCGGAGGAACAACATCCGAGTGCGTGGCGTGCCGACTGCGGACGAGGGGTCCGATCTGGGGAGCTACCTGCGGGCCCTGTTCCGAGAGATCCTGGGGGAAGCTGCGGACTTTCCCATCAGCATTGACAGGGCGCATAGGGTTGGCCGGCAGCGCCAGTCATCGGCACCTCCACCGGACATTCTGGCCTTCCTGCCCGACTTTCCACTAAAGGAACGCATCATGGCTGAAGCCCGCAGGAAACAGCCCCTGACTTTCCGGGATCGGCCGGTGGCGCTTTACCAGGACCTCTCCGCCATCACTCTGCAGAAACGCAGGTCCTTTAGGATTGCCACTGACTTTTTGCGCGAGCATGAGACGCCGTACTCTTGGGGTCACCCCTTCCGCCTGATTTTTCGGTGGAACGGAGTGTTACACCAGCTACGCTCCTTGCAAGACATTTGTGGTGTCCTGGGGCTCACGGCGGCGGAGGAGGAGGGAGCTACGCCGTCGTGGAGGTCCTCGGAGAGACGGAACCGGCGGAGGTCAACGAGGCGGCGCTCAGCGACCAGTGTGGGGCGCCCGGACTCCCCTACCATCAGAGCGGACATGGCCGACGCCCTGAGGGCGGCGGCCGGGGACTCGACCGGCTCCTCTAGCGTGGCCTTGACGGCCTAACACACACTCCGGGGGGAGATGTCTTTAGCTTCTTTACATGCTTGGTACGGGGCGGGGGGGTTGGGGGGAGCGGTTGGAGGTGAGTGGCTGGACGTCCACTTTGCTCTTTTCTACGGACTTGCCCGTTTTGGGGCTTGACTGAGACTATGGGGTGTTTGAGTTTGTGGGTGGCTAGTTGCCAGGGTTGTGTTTTGGGTGGGGGAGGGGGTTGTTTTGGGGTTGGGAAGGTCCCGTCCGATGTTGTCTATGCCCGCTTTGTTTTGGCTTGTCCTGCGCTGCGGCCCCGCGCGCCCCACCCGCTGATTCCCTGCCGATTGCATGGCGCTCCCGACCCCCGCGAGGAATGCCGGGCCTAAAGGTAGTGACCCTTAATGTTCAGGGCCTGAACAACCCGGTGAAGCGCAGAGCGATCCTGTCGTTGCTGGAGGGGACGCAGGCGGACATTTGCCTTTTGCAGGAGACACACTTATTGCCCCGAGATTGCCATAGGATGCGCTCTGCTAAGTTCCCTACCCAGTTCTTTTCCTCGGCAGCGAACAAGACGGCGGGGGTAGCCATTCTCCTAGCGAGCTCCTTTCGGGGGGAGGTGTTGCATAAGTGTGCTGAACAGAAGGGGAGGCTCCTTGCGTATCGCATGCGCCTGGGAGGCATAGCATTTACGGTCGGCTCCGTTTATAGCCCAAACGATCACCAAGAGCGCTTCCTAGATTCCGCGCTGGTGGATGTCACTGCTTCCCCCGACCGCCACATTATCTTGGGGGGAGATCTCAACATTGTCTTTGACTCTGTGATGGACAGATCGGCGCAGCGCTTCCCGCAGACGGGGGAACTGTCCCAGGCTGGGAGGGCCCGGATTGCGGAAATGGATCTGCACGACCTCTGGCGCTCCATGCACCCCACGGATAGGGACTACTCTTACTTCTCGCACGCACACCGAACCTACTCACGGCTGGACTACCTCCTGGTGAGTGGACCGATGCGTGCCGCTGCCACGGCGGCGGACATCGGGGTCCTGACCCTGTCTGACCACTCCCCGGTCACCGGCGTTTTCCAGTGGCCGGCGGCCTCCCCCTCTCGGGGGGTGTGGCGCCTCCGGGATACACTTCTACACAAAAGGTCGGTGGTGCAACGCATCGGGGAGGTCATACAGGACTATCTCACCCACAATGACAACACTGACACCTCGCAGGCGACACAGTGGGCGGCATTGAAGGCCGTCCTACGGGGGGAATTCATCTCTATCTCTGCAGCTGAGAATAAGGAGCGGCAACTGAAGAGGGATGAGCTGACAGCTCAAGTCCGGGAGCTTGAGCAGGTCCACCGCCGTACGGGGGCGCCGAGGGTGTGGAGGCAGTTGAAGGCAGCGAGGAAGCTCCTGTCGGCTCTGGATCTTGACAGGGCGGAGTACGCCGCCCTACGCTTGAAACATGCCTACTACACTGGGGGGGACAGATGTGGCAAGCTCCTAGCACACCGGCTCCGGGTCGCGCAACAGCGCAGCGTTGTGAAAGAATTGGTGGGCGCGGACGGGGGGGCTGTCTCTAGCGGAGTCTTTCCGCGGCTTCTACGAGGCGCTGTATGCTGAGGAGCCCTCCCCGCCACGGGATGCCGACGGCTATTTGGAGTCGGTGACCCTCCCGGTACTGGATCCGGCTCAGGCTGACCACCTGGAGCGGGACATCCATGTTGAGGAAGTGATTTCAGCTATCGCGCGGCTGAAACATGGCAAGGCCCCGGGCCCGGACGGGTACACGTCGCTATTTTACAAGACTTTTTGCACGGCCGTGGCCCCTGTCCTTACTCGGCTCTTTAACTCCTTCTTCGAACCGGGAGCCATCCCTCCGGATCTCCTGAGGGCGACGGTCGCGGTAATCCCGAAACCTGGGAAGGACCGGGCCCTCTGCGGCTCGTACCGACCCATCTCGCTTTTAAATGTCGACCTCAAGTTGTACACGGGGATTCTCGCGTCCAGGCTGAGTCCATACCTCCCCGACCTGGTGGAGGCGGACCAGGCTGGTTTTGTGCCCGGCAGACAGACGGTTGACAACACCAAGAGGGTGACGCATGTTCTGGAGAAGGCCTCAAGGATCTCGGGGGAGCGGATGTTGCTGTCCGTTGATGCGGAGAAGGCCTTCGACAGAGTTCACTGGCCGTATCTTGAGCTGGTCCTCAAGAAACTGGGAATCGGCGATAAGTTCCGCACCATGGTCTTTAACTGCTATAAGCATCCTTCAGCGTCGGTGCGGGTCAACGGGTGTAGCTCCGGTGGCTTTGCCATCGAGCGCGGCACGCGGCAGGGCTGCCCTCTTTCGCCGCTCTTGTTTGCCCTCTACATGGAGCCGTTTGCTCAGAGGGTTCGTAATAATCCGGATGCTGTCGGGGTCCGGATGGGCCAGTACGTCCACACCGTCAGTCTCTACGCGGACGATGTCCTGCTGACTTTGGACGACCCTAGGAGGTCGCTGCCTGCTTGCCTTCGAGAGCTGGACGCCTTTGCGGGGGTGGCCGGCTTCAAAATGAATATGAGCAAGTCGATGGCATTAGACGTGTCCCTGGCTGCGGAAACCAGGAGGGATCTTCAGCGGCTCTTCCCCATGCAGTGGTCCTCGTCCACGGTGCCGTATCTGGGGATTCTGCTGGCGCCTACATTACCGGAGATGGTTACGGCCAATTATGCCTCCCTCAGCAGGAAGATCAAGGACGAGCTTGGCCGCTGGAACAAAGGCCTGCTGTCCTGGCTGGGGCGAATCGCGGCGGTCAAGATGACGGTGTTGCCCCAGATACTATATCTTTTCCGGGCCCTTCCGCTCCAACCCCCGGTGGGCTGGATACGACAAATGCAGGCTGACATCTCCCGCTTTGTCTGGCAGGGCCGCAGGCCACGCATGAAGAGGGTCCTCTCCACGCTTGCTCCGGAAGCGGGGGGTCTCGGCATTCCGGACCTCCGTAAGTACTTTCAGGCGGCACAGCTCCGCTATTTGGTGGAGTGGAGCAGGTGGGAGTCCGACAAACATTGGCTCTTCCAAGACCAGGCAGTGGCGGGCCGCACCTTACAAGAGGTTCCATTCCTGCGCCGCGCGCATCGCCCCCCTAATCTTTACGCTTCCTTTGTAACGCGGGTCCCCCTGCGTGTGTGGGACGCGGTCTGTGAGGCCCGGGGCCTTACCACCTTCCCTTCGCCGCTCACGCCCATTGTGGGCAACCCGGACTTCTCCCCAGGGATGGAGCCGGGGGTTTTCTCCCACTGGGTGCAGGCGGGCTGCAGGGCACTCTTCCAGATCTATGGCCCGGAAGGAGTGGTTCCTTTTCAGCAACTCCGCCAGGAGTTCGGCCTGACGGAGCTGGACAGATTGCGCTACATGCAAGTTCGGCATTGGGCCCTCCAGCCCCAGGTGCGTGCCACCGCCGCCCGTCAATTACACCGTATGAGAGGTGGTTGGCTACTCGGACCTCCGACGCTAAACTGATCACCGATCTGTACAAATACCTACAACCCCCGCCGTTTCACTATTACAACCCGGGGAGGGAGCGTTGGCACAGGGAATTGGGTAGGACACTCAGCCACAAGGAATGGGACAAAATTGCGTATCGGGCGCGGCACTCTGCATATCACACGGGCCTTACGGAGACCTTTACTAAGGTGTCCACATACTGGTACTACACCCCGGAGAGACTGTATGAAATGCATAAACACACTGACAGGGGGTGCTGGCGGAGCTGCGGGCAGGAAGGTACCCTTACACACATTCTTTGGGATTGCCCAGTGCTGACCGCCTACTGGAAGGAAGTCTTGGACGAGGTGGATAAGCACTTTGGGATAGAGCTGCCGCGACTCCCGGCGTATGTCCTGTTGGGCCTCCCCAATGACCTAATGTACCCACTGAAGTCCCGTAGGGGTAGGCAGATCGCAATCGCGCTGGGGTCTGCGGTTCAGAACATTCTAATCCACTGGCGCACAACCACCGTCCCCTCCATCACCGGTTGGTTGCATCGGCTCTGGCATGTGCTGGGGATGGAGAAGCTGTCGCTTACGGTTGCGGGGGAGATAGACCAATTTGAAGAGCTATGGCAACCCTTTCTAGCGCTGCTGTCCACTGAATTCCGGGAGCTCACCTGCCCGAGGTATCTTAGACTTCTCAGGCTGACGCCGCCGGTGACCCCGGCGGACTAGCTTACATGTGAGACGGGGACCCCCCGGGGAGGGGGGGGGGGGTGCGGGGCTTCCTGGTTAGGATTACTCTGATGCGGGACCATAGGACGGGGGGGGGGGGGGGGGGGGGGAGGAGTGTTGTTGTTTCGTTACTGGGAGGATGGGGGATGGGAGGTGGGGGATTGTGTTCTATTGAGGTGTTGATGGGGGGGGGTTTTATTGCTTAGATTTGGGGTGTCGGATACGCGTGCGGGGATTTCACAGCTTGTATTTCTAGCTTTCATTTACTGTGTTTTTCCCCCTGACCCACCGCGCTACCTATTGCCAACCCTCTGGAGTTGCACCCTTTTTCTTTGACTGTATTCCATGTATCCTGCCCTCCTATCCCCCTCCCCCATGGTTTGTTTTGGCTCAATAAAAACGTTTTAAACATAAAATAGGTTGCATGCCCTCCTCTTTCTGGACCAGGAATAGCAACCCAGGACCCTTTCTACATTTGGTACAGTTTTGGTTGCTCCCTTGGCAAGCCAAATCATCTCTTCTTGGGAAAGAATAGCAGCATGACCTGCTGACATCTGAGCAAACACTAGAGTAACCTCAGCAGGGCCGCACACAAAGGGAACAGCATGACCTTGTGAACAATTTGAAAGACCCACTGGGACAATGTAATGGAGTTACAGTTTGGTAGTTAGGGCTGGATTTGGTCCCTAAATGGCTGATGGATGGGAAATTAAAAGGACTTGGTGGTAGCAGTGCCAGACGAGGAAGATGGACTGCTGCTCCCGTTGGTGACCTCTTCTCTTACCGCAACCCCTGGTCACCATGAAAAGGCTGAACTGCTGAACGGACTGTCTCAATAGGTAAGGCCCCTTCAATACCCTCAGAAATTCTGGTACAGTTGGTGGAATTGGCAGGCAGGGCAAAGCAAACTAAGGAACGAGACCTAGCATTGCTGTAAAGGCTCCTGCTTTCTTCCTTTATGACTGTTATCCAGTCTTTCTTGTCTTCTATCTTTCCGCTTTGTTTGTTTTTCTGTTGTATGTGCTCTGTTGCAGAAACATTAGTGCCGGTCCCTAAAAATAAATGCTGGTGCCCCCACCTGCAACTACTGGCTCAAATTAAGCACTGCTCTGAAGCAGAGGTCCCGGGCGGCAACATTACAAACAGTTGGTCTTAGCCTCCAATGTAGGAAGCTGCAAACCTAGCACTTCAACTGATCTGCTGATCTGTTCCCCACCACCACAAAAACGACTTTTTGTCTGTAGGGGGTCCTAAGGACGACTTGAATTCAGTCTCTAATGAAGCCTTCAAACCATTGGCATTCTATAGATCAAGGTTCCAGCCAGCATCAGCAGGAGTAATATGGAAAGAGAAAAGAAGAGGTCCAAGAAAAGAACCCAATAAAAACCGTAAGAGAAGAAGGTGAGTGTCAGTATTTTCTCTGACCGAGATGTAGAATAGGGGCAGCCATAATGATAAGATGAAAACCTGGAAAACGCACTATAGTAAATTCGAAGAGAAGACTGAGGTAAGGCAAAATAATACCATCAGCAAACAGGACATATGCAGTAGAAAAATTGGGGAGAAATAGAAGAGAAGCTTGCCCCTAAAGTCAAATAGTTTTCAAAAGGAGACATAACAGTTTCCGTAGAGTGAAATAAAACCCAGACTAGAATAAAAATGAAAGTCCATAGCAAATAATCTAATGTGGGATACTAAGAACAACATCTGAATAAAGCTAGCAGGAAAGGCAAATTGTTAAATATTTTTTAAAGAGTAGGCCAAAGCTACAGAACCAATCTGGAACCATCGTGACTTCACTAGCTATGATAAAAATGCCTTTTCTGTAGGGTAAAAGACACACAATTGATGGACGGAATGCAGAACAGATCAAATCAAATCATTCACCCCCAGTCAAGAGATCTGGGTTAAATCCATCATTCTTTTGCTCACCATGCCACCCCAGTTTAGACCTGGCCATATGCAAATCAGTCTTGACCCTGTGCCTCATGGGAACAGTCCAGCCCGAACTGCCAAGCCAGGTCCTCCCTGGACCGGAAACAAGCATCCTAGGACTGATTTCGGGGTTTCACCCCTCTTCAGCCAAGACAGCTTGATTCCAGTGGCACAGTGAGCCCAGGACCCACGTCTGGGCATACCTGGCGCACTAAGGGCGAGAAAGCAAAAGACACACAATTGAAGGACGGAATGCAGAACAGATCAAATCATTCACCCCCAGTCAAGAGATCTGGGTTAAATCCATCATTCTTTTGCTCACCATGCCACCCCAGTTTAGACCTGGCCATATGCAAATCAGTCTTGACCCTGTGCCTCATGGGAACAGTCCAGCCCGAACTGCCAAGCCAGGTCCTCCCTGGACCGGAAACAAGCATCCTAGGACTGATTTCGGGGTTTCACCCCTCTTCAGCCAAGACAGCTTGATTCCAGTGGCACAGTGAGCCCAGGACCCACGTCTGGGCATACCTGGCGCACTAAGGGCGAGAAAGCAAAAGACACACAATTGAAGGACGGAATGCAGAACAGATCAAATCATTCACCCCCAGTCAAGAGATCTGGGTTAAATCCATCATACTTTTGCTCACCATGCCACCCCAGTTTAGACCTGGCCATATGCAAATCAGTCTTGACCCTGTGCCTCATGGGAACAGTGCAGCCCGAACTGCCAAGCCAGGTCCTCCCTGGACCGGAAACAAGCATCCTAGGACCGGTTTCGGGGATTCACCCCTCTTCAGCCAGCATAGCTCGATTCCAGTGGCACAGTGAGCTCAGGACCTACGTCTGGGCATACCTGGCGCACTTAGGGCGAGAAAGCAAAAGATACACAATTGATGGACGGAATGCAGAACAGATCAAATAATGAGGCACAGGGTCAAGACTGATTTGCATATGTCTGAACTGGGGTGGCGTGGTGACCAAAATAACAATGGATTAAACCCAGATCTGTGACTGGGGGTGAATGTTTTGCCAATGTGCAACATTCCGTCCAACATCTTGTGTGTTTTGCTTTTCTGTATGGTAACACCAGATATTTCTCTTTTTCTGGACCTTATTTTTACTGCACTTTGAACTCTGTGCACTTTACTCCTTCTAAACAGGAGGAAAGAACCTGTGCTCACCTTTTGGAATCGGCTTCATCTACACTAGCATATATAACTTTCCTATAGAGACATAGTATCTGGTGCAGAAATAAACCCATGGCACAGAAAGTTAAATGCCACTTATGGACTGCAGCACTGATCATGCCATCCACTGCCGTGACAGAGAAAACACAGCCTCAGGTCTAACCTCTGTGCAGCCTTAGTTGGCGACATGCACACAGAGGCTGGAATCCTAGTTTCGGGGACGGAGGGTGTTCGACATCCCAGCTTACCGTTTGTGTTTTTTTAGGGCAAACAAACTAAAAAACTGAAGGAGCTTAGCACAGGGATGGTGCCTATATGAATCTCCATATTGTATTATCATGTCCAGTGGTGGGACAGAGTTGTAACAGAGGCCAGTGTCCCTATTGCAAGAGTTTCAAGATCTAGTCTGGGAAGAGTCACAAATGTATTGTCTGTAGGTAGAAGTAACCATTAGAAATGCTGATTACTGGGAACAGGTACAGAAAAGAAGGAGGGAAGCCCTTATCATGTGAAAGAGGAGAATAGCTTTAGCAGGAGGGATAAGCAGAAGTAAATATGAGACCCAATTTTTATTTGTGGTCTCTGGCGGAATAACTCACCTGCTATGATCAATTCATATTAAAAAACAACTACTTCACTATTAGAAACATTACTTCATTAAGTAAAACATTGTGCAGATTGTTATCTTGTGGTTGTTGATTCCCTTGATTTTGCACAGCAATACCTTTAAAATTCTGGTTGATTCATTTCATATGTAGTTGTTTTTTTAAAATGAAATAGTCATAGCAGGTGACTTATTCCACCAGAAACCACCAATAAAAAGTGGGTCTGATGTTTAATTCTGCTTATCCTTCCTGCTAGAGCATTCACACTTTTCACATGATTACTGGGAACAGGGCATACTACTTAAGGTAGTGAGGAGCCTGGTAAATGTAAGTGTTCTGCCGTCAGTCCGAACTGAAGCCTCACCAGAAGTAATGAACTGCTGGTGGCAGTGAGCATGAAGCATTATTGCCATCAGCGGAAAGCCAGAGAAAACACGAGCTGCCGAAGAGACCTGCCTAAGTATGATACAACACATGGGGAGTCACTGGCCACAAGACCCAAGAAGGTCACTGCTGCATGAACATGCCAAGAACCTGATGTAGGAGATAGCACAGGAACCAGAGAGCAGGCGAACGCTTGAAAAGGAAACCTGCCGAGTGAGGCCATGGTGACACAAGCAGTTTTACATACAGTTGTATATTCAGGTGTATCCGTGTGCATGTTTCTATATTTACTGCTCAAATGACTCCCTGTTCCATGTCCAAGCACACTAGGGCCTGCCACACCATAGGGGCACAGGACATGTAATCGGAACAAACCACAACAGTACCATGGATGGAGCAACAGGTGTGATGAAACTACAGAAGCAACTATGTCAAAGACCCTAATGCCACAACAGCTGTAAGCAGCAACTGGAGAGCAGCAGGGGCCCCATGGGAAACATCATGATACCATATGACACTGCAGTCATCTTCAAAAACAGATGCCAATTGTACAGGGAACTCCTGTTTTTTTACCTTTTCTACTAATGGGGACACTCCAGGAAAAACACATGTATACATCTGCGAAATGCTGTGACTTGACACCAAAGCATTGGCAGCTCCACCGCTAAGGCAGAGCAGCATCGCCCCACTGCTATTCCAACAATAAGAGGACATTATTATCATTTTATTTTTCTATGTGGGAGTCGGGAGGTGCTGGACTCTGTGATGTCAGAGCAGGGGAGGAGTGGTTTGCACTCCTCTAAGTGCACATGACGGTTTGGCCGGCACTCTAGCCAGTCTAAAATCAGATTAACCAAACAAACTAAGACTTGAAGGTTCTGTCTTAAAGCCCTTTCCATCTGTGTGTGAACACAGGTATATGTAAGTGCATGCTTTGTGTTGCATGGGGTGTGTAGTGCTTATAAATTGTGCCAAACCCGAAAGCTCACTTAACCCAGCCCTAAAAAGCACGTGAAAAATGGAGCAAGAGCTACCCAGAGGAACAGTCACCTCATGTGGCATGGGCAAGATACCTCAAGGACCGCCTCGTGAGCTGGAGACTAATGCCGATTATGGTTTAACATTTGTTTACACACGAGACAGACAGATGGGCTGTAGTAGTACAAAATGGGTATTACACACACATAGCTTTAGAAACAGGTTCATATTAAGTAACGCTATTAAGGAGGAATGTGATCACATGCAGTGGAGAGTCCTAAACCTGTATATTAGAACCCTAGAACCTTTGCATGCATTAGATTGCAAGGGTTAAAAGGAGCTGTGAGAACGGCACGCCCTTTTAGGGTCAAGAACACAACTGGGATGGAATAGCTAAAGTGGTATTGGGGTAGGCAGAGTGACAAGCACAGAGTGCCATGACCACTGGAAAAAGAGTCATTGAGACATGAGGAACATGAAAAGCAATACCTGTACAGACTACTAGAGCACATCATGGACAGAGAAAACAGGAGCGGCTGTGAGAGCGATGCAGGACAAAGTGCACTGGAAGAGGGGCAGCAATAAAGCAGGAGGGGAGTCAAAGAAGCAAGAGGCATGAATGGAGGAGCAGAGAAGGGCGACAAGGGGAACAAGCATTGGCATAGCCAATAGGTCTCGACTTTGGGACCTAATGTGTTTAGCCATGCAACAGTTGCATAACTAAATACTTATAAGGTCCCAAAAGCGAGACCTATTGGCTATGCCAAGCGGCCGTGCGGCCGCGAAAGTGATCGCGATCAAACATCAAAGCGGCCCTGCGGCCGCGAAAGTGAAGGTAAATCGCGGAAAAGCGCCCGCGCACATGCACTGTAGCTCTAGGGTGGCCTGGTAGCACTTTTTGGAGCCCTCTCAATAAGTCTCGCCAGACCAGCGCATGCGCTGGGTCAGGCGAGACCTAAAAAGGCAGAGGCGAGACAAAGAGAAAGTAGCAACAACACATTTGAAGGAAGAATAAACGAAGAAACAAGGAGCGAAAAGCTGGGAGACACCTGGTCGAAGGGAAGACAGACAACCCCAGAAGTAGCATTAGGCAGACGAACTACATGTGTGTCTCCTGAAGAAAACATTGGCCAACTTGCAAAAGATCCTCCCCTGCCCCGCTCACGCCATCCTTGGCCTGAAGTACACCGATGACATCACTGGCTTCCGGGCCTGATCACAAGGCCCTCCTTGACCGAGCCTGATCCGGCCTCATCGAGTGGTTACTGTCTTACTGACCCACCAGACACTTGAGGACAGCCGTCCAAATCCATCTTATAGAACAAAACTGGCTGAGCATTTCATGCGCGAGGTCACGCCCTCCAAAGCTCTGAAAAGGCACTTACCCCATCAGTCCTGCTAACAGTCAGCCCTGAAATCCAATTATTTGATCAGCTCTTCCCCGGTCTCAGCTGATCCTCAGCTGACCCGTCGCAACGCCGAACCCACTCCCCCTTCTCGCCCCCCCCTCCCCTTCTTGTCCCCGTCCCCGCCCCCGGAGCTCCATCTTCTAGTGCTTAGAAGCTATTTAAACACAACCAACACAATGAAATAAATCATGAAACAACGGTGGCGGGAGCAGCGAGAGGAAAAAGCGTAAGTAGGACGTGAGAAAGCAAAAAGAACGTTCTACAGAAAGTAAGATAGAAGACTAAAGTAGATATATACAAGAAATAAAATTAAGTAAATATCCAAAAACACCAGACACTGAGGAAACCTTCGAAAAATCCAACAACAGTTATCAACATGGAAAATAAATTTATCATATACACTTTCGTTTGGAGCACTGAGCGCAGCAAAGTTCACATTTTGTTCAATAACTGAAAACACATTATTTTCCTTCGTTGCATGTCCTTAAACAAAACTAAAACAAATCGGTTTCCAACCAGCAGAAAAGAAACGCTGCAACATAACAGGCAACGCCCCTCACTGCACCGACCTATGGTATCTTCTGCAGCTATCAGTGCACTGAGCCCCCGCCTTGTGCTAATTTTAGATGTTGGTGTGTCGATAACACTCACGTGTTGTTTATTATCTGGAACCTTTCACCCTTCTTAAACGAAAGATCTTCGTTAGTTCTCGCTTCGTAATCATATAAGGCCACAAAAATGGTAACGCCACCTAAGAGGCAAGAGAAAAAAAAACAAGCGTTAGCACACGACCTAACATGTTACAATTACATAATGTTCTGTTCAGAAAATTGAAACAAACTGACAGACAAAAAGAGCGCACGACCAACAAAAAAATAAAAACACCAGCATTGGTGGTACTGTCGAATAACCGCACGACAAATACAATGGGTCTTAATAGCGGATTTTAGAATCCTGTGGGTCTCCATACCGCTTCGCACAACCTCACACATACACCATCACTCTCATAAGCAGGATCGGCATTTGTGGTTGAAGTGGAGACCTGTTAGTGCCAGCAATGCCCATCTTTTAAAGTGTCACCACTTGAAGGCCCAAATGAGTGAACGTCGGGTGTGTACTCTGTGTGAGGCGAGACTTGGGGAATAGATAAGACTGCGCGCCTCTTGCAAGCCACTTAGAGGATACCGAATCACCACACTTCCGGAACAGTCACTAGGAGGCGCTACAACACTCTAACCAGTTTAGAACCTGGCAGCCATTACTGGAAGGGACACAGGTATTTCACTGTATTGTAATTGCATTTATATATCACTTACTACCCCAGACGAGGAGTCAAAGTGCTTTTTCTGCGAGTAGCACGCTACTCCAGAACCCATAAAGGATTAGTGGTGAATTAGTATAGTGAAATATGAAAGTGATTTGAGTGATGGATCTGTTAGTCAGTTATTTGGATTGAGTAGGATGGCGAAGGGATAGAAGAGGGAAAAAGGTTTGCATTTATATAGCACTTGCTACCCTTGACGAGGTATTGAAGTGCTTTTTCGGCACGTATGATGCTACTCCGGAACCCATACAAAATTAGTATAGTGAAATATGAAATTAATTTGAGTGGTGGACATGTTAGTCTATTTTTTGGATTGAAAACGATAGTGGAGGAATAGAAGATGGAAAGAGAATGGAGGAGACGTGTATCATGAGTTCAGCCCTTCAAAGCACCACTTCCATGCATGCACCTTTAGTTACAAGCCGGATGTAAATAATTATACTGTATTTTGTACACACGTCGAGATGACACTGTTATGAGCATGCTACATAGGCGCATAGATTGTGCAATACGGTGAATCACTGGCTTGAAGAAAGTTAAAGCCCCAAAGACATCCGGTTAAACCCAATTCTCTGCAGAACATTACCAGTGCAATGCTTCTGCTAATTTGTGCAGATACATATTATTTGTCTCTTCAAACCATCTGTCTGTAGTTTACATTAAAGAACGGCATGTATATAGCAGCAGAGGAGCTTGGCAGAGGGTCGGAGAGACCACCCAATGTCACAGAGAGGCACTGCTCCAATGAACAGCAGGGACTGCTATCACGAAGGGCTGAATGCCCAGTCATGGCGTGCGTGGCCCGCGTGCTCTCCGGCCTTAAACAAGAACACCTATATAGCTATCTCGTCATTCCGGGGGGTGGGGGTCTCTTGAGCACACACAGTCGGACACATGCCAGTACTCCAAATTTAGGTGACAAACTCCCCGTTTTAAACATTAAAATGGTTTTATTTTTACTTTATCCCACTTAAAACTTACTCAGCTTCAATCCAAATTGATGAGAAAACTCTTTTTTTTGGTTGAACCTTTTCTATAGTGTAACCATGACCACCGAGAGTATCAGAGCGCTTTACAGTTTATACATCAAGAAGGATAGCAGTGGTCAAAAACAGAACAAAGACGAAAGTTAACAGTCTTGTAGAGCTGGGCACCCTCTGGAGCCCTGGCAGCTAGGACACAAACCTGCAAGGGTGACCTTAGTCTCCTTGGAAGCTCCCTTTCTGTGGCAGAAATGTCTTCATCAATAAAACTTTGACTTCGTTTTTTAAAAGAACAGTAGAATGATTCAGTCTGACTCCAGGGGGGTAAAGAGTTCCAAATCATTGGGGCAATATCTGAGAAGGCTCGATTGTAGGTTTTTCTTTTCTTGAATTTTTGTGGCTTGAGCAGTAGAGTGCTGGCACTTCTGGAGGCTCTCGATCCACCGGAGAGCTCCAGTTTTTGGGCGAGGTACAGCGGGGCATTGAAATGAATGGCTTTATGTGTCATGCATGCAATTTTTAGATGTATCCAAGCTTCATATGGAAGCCAGTTCAGGGATGTCAGATCTGGCATTGCATTTATTTTGCGAAATTTCAGCATCAGGAGATCGTGGCAGGAACCTGCGCGTGGAGGCCTAGTCACTGCGGCGATGAAAGGACATACACACACACTGTCTTGGGTGCAGGTCGAAGACCACGTGCGGTCATCGCCCTTTTTAGGTCGAGCCTGTGCAGCGCATGTGCTGCTCTGCGAGCCATGCTGCATGGAATATAATTCACGCCAACTCTCTGCCCATATTTGTCATTGGCTTGCGTCATTGACCTTCGTAAATGCTGGCTTTTGATTAGCTAATAGGCTTGTTAGTCCCTCCTTAGTACCCCCTTGTCTTCATTCGTAACCTCCTATGAGGACTGGCCGTTTTACTTGGGTTGTTACACTGCAAGTCTTTTTTAGTCTGTAAGCACTATTTTCTCAAAATAGTTTTTCTACTGCAGGCACCACATGTTTTTCTGCAACATTCAGCGTGCCATGTACGCTTTCACTTTCCAAGCAGCCCGGGACAATGGCGGCCGCTTCTGTGAATACGTCTTGCATTTACAAGAGTTTGAGCAATTGGCATTGTACAGGACAATGCCTTTTATTTATGTGTTAATTATCAAAACATATAAATAAAAGGCGTTGTCATTTACAATGTCAATAGCTTAAACTCTTGCAAACGTGAGACCTATTGCATTTCAAATGCTTGTATTATATAGCTTCTGGCTATGCCTGGCCAGAGGATGTACACGGTGCAGTTCCGGGGCAGCCTGCTACCTCGGGGGAAGGGGTGAGGTGACTCCATACCCCTGAGAGGAAGGCCGGACCGGGAGGAGCAGACCTTCTCCACCTCCAATGGGATTTATAATTGGGTTTTATGTGCGATTTAAGTTTGGTTACTTGTACTATAATGAGCTGTAATTAACAGTGCAAAGTGGATGCAGGCATGGGAAAGAGAATTTTAACTTTCTGGCCTGGCATTTTTGTTTCACATACTGGGATAATGTGGAGCCGTGCGTGGCAGTGTGAGCTTTCTTACTGGGACAATGTGGAAAATGGCATCTTGGCGCTACCCACTACCTGATAGTTCTCTCTAACGTCTGAGGTCCATGCCTTAGACATTATAGTTACCCGCTCTAGTCCTATGACACTAAAGAATGACGCTGTGAGACTCTAGGAAGCCCCTCAGCCCGGAGAGATGGCCTTTTCAAGACATTTTGAAAAGCATCCTGGCACATTTAAAGGCAGCCCTGACTGGGTGGCATAATCATGTTAATAGCACAAATGTTTTGATAACTAAGAACAGCAAAGACAAAGTCTTTATAGGCAATGTAAACCTGGCAGAACTTCTCTCTGGATAAGATCATAAACTGGCAGTTCAGTGGGTTATACTGCATCAGATAAGCACTGTGCATGCATCACTTTATTGTACCTAGGCACAGACGCCATTTTGTGCTTTGGATAAACACTGCTCCTGCTCTCTGTCTCTTGAAGACATTTACGTCTAGGAATATTTCATTACTACCCCTTCAGAAATCTCATGGATTTTTGTAAATATATCTAAACAACGTGCTACAAAAAGTTTCAAACCTTAATAGCGCCCAAAACAACCATCCATGCTTAAAACTCCCTTTGGAGTGGGTCGAAATGTGGCTGGTTTTCGTGCCTACTTTGCAACTTGCGCTGCTGCCAGATCCTCACAGAAGGTTCAGACTTGCTCGAGGCTCTTCCGGCTGTCCTCCCTCTGAACCCCCAGCCCCTGGCTGCTGTTAAATGATAAAAGCTTTGAAACAAAGTTAAAAAGATGCATCACAGTTCAAGGCTGCAGGAAGCGAGAGACTTTGGGAAATGCTGTTCCAAAGCCCAACTGGCTATATTTTTGGCAAGCCAGTGGTTACAAGGTCCAATTACAGATCGAAAATTGTCAAATTCTAAAAACAGGGTTAACAAATAATGCGTCACAACCCAAGAATATTAGAAGTTTTGTTTAAAAAATAAATAAAAATAAACGTAAAATGCCGATACAGGTATTTTGTGTTGTATTAGGGTAATAGAAAATACTGGTAATGAAGGATCGTAGAATGAGCTTTAAATGCTACGCATTTAAAACCCAGTTATGTTTGTACCACAGGAATAATGTCTCAGAAATGAGCAGCTTGTTTCTGTAGAGAACGGTATCCTATACAGCAACTGGAGAGGAACTGGTAAATACCATTAAACATGTTTGTGGGTGCGGCCCAGCACAGAGCGTGAATGGGAAGTCATCCTTGGAAGCCCTACACGCATCCCCCGAAATGCAGGAATCTGACTCGTCCAATACTATAAAGCGCATAGTGCCTGTCTGACACCGGCCAAAATAAACAAGTACTTCGACCACACCGATGCCAAATGCCCAAGATGTGACGAGATAGGTGGCGATCTACTTCACATGCTGTGGTCCTGCACAGCTATACAGTCATACTGGGAAATGGTCACCAGACGCCTAACCTAATGCACAGAACGCACGCTAGACTGGTCGTGGGAGGTGTGCATACTGGGATTATACCAGAGTACCAGAAAATACAAAGTGACATCCAGTTATATAGAATTGGGCCGTATAGTGGCCAAGCGACTGCTCACGCGGTGTTGGAAATCCCCTGAGCCCCCAGAGGCAAAGGCCTGGGTTCAGTCGCTGCTTTGTAGGGCACAGGGGGAAAAGTATAGCACTTCGTCGCGAAGACATGAAGGGGATGCGGACGCGACCACTGGTGGCAGAGTGGGATGCGATCTTGGCAGATTTTCATGTGTCCTGGCAGAGCTATTCTGAAGGGTTGGTTAGCGCGCCTGTGCGAGATGAGGGACAGTATCTACCAGAATAGGCAAAGCGCAAGAGGCATGGCAACGTATGCGATAATTGATCAGCAGCATGCGTAGAGCGACAGGCATGGCACACCCCCCTGACACTCAGCCAGGTTAAACAGTGATGCGTGTCTCGATGAGGGCATAAGTCCAGCGTAAATTACAATAAAGTGCTGCGAGCAAGAGGGTGGGAAGGCAATACGTAATCATGATATATGAGGCCTAATGTGGTGCACCAATTTAATGACTCAAATCTGAGCGTAAGGGTAAATGTGCTGTTTTCCTTGTTACGCCAATTTTATGTTGAAAATTGTTAAAATGTAAACCACTTGGACACTGCAGCTACTGTTAATACGCTGAGCGTGACTCTGGTGTTCACCATTGAGACAAACTATGTTGTAAATATGCTCAGGAGCATCCCTGTGTACAAATTGAATCGTGATGTAGATGCATGACCTGATATGCGATACAAATATGAAAATCAATAAAACAAATTTAAACAAAAACTTGTTTGTGGATGTGCACCGACTTACAGGGTGTTCCAACTTTGGAACTACCTCTTCCCGCTCATTTACAGCGTGTGAATCCAGAAAAGATTCATGCTGCAAAACTTTGGTTCAGGTGGTGCAAGAAGAATCTCTATGTTTAGTATGTAGTTGTGTGTGCGTTTAAGTAACTTTTCAAAGTAAAAAAGCTCAACATTTTATCACAATTATATAAGCCCTTTAGCTTGATACACCAAAGGGGCAGTGACACTGATTTTCCACTCAAACTTCAGGAAGCTCCTGCTGCTTCTTTATGCTGAAGGAAGATAAAACGGAGGAGATGGTTCTGGGGGATAATCCGCGTTGGTTCCAGAGGATCATCTGTGTTGGCTCAAGGGAATCATCCTTAGACCTGGGCCTCCATTTGCTCTTGGCCCACTCCCAGCCCATGCTAGTAGGACCCACTACTGTCAGTGTTGATCTTACTATCTAAAAGCATGCCAACAGGCTCTCTAGTACAGGTTTCTGCTTTTGAAGAGCTTGAGGAAAATTTAGTTCTGTTTGGCTTACCTAAATATCTTGTCCGACACCTTCAGATTGTGCAAAATGCAGTCTGTTACTTAATTCACTTTAAAGCACTTCTGTTTAATCACATTGGGGACTTCCTTCACAGCTTACTAGGGTTTAAACCAGTCTTTTCTTAGACACTTTGCATGGTACACAAAGCACTTTCTGGCACCTGTCTTAAGAAGCTCAGCTCTCCGTTTAGCCCTACATTCTCTCTCACATACTTCTGTCATTCACTCAGGCACTCTTGGTCGTGCCGTTGTTACATCGCACTAGCAAAGGCAGATGGTCTTCCTTATTTCTCGATCCTATTCCCTGTTTGAAAGGTAAAGAACTAGGTCTCTGTGAGTACAGGGTGAGCACATCGTATGTGAGAGTAGAAGCTGCATTACATTAAAGCCAGACCTATTGGCAGTGCCAATGCTTGTTTTTAGTCTATCATTCTGAAACTAAAACCACTGAGCAAAAGCACACAAATCATCGGAGCAGTCTTGGGACATAAGTAAAAATGTGCGCAATAACCTACCCAAATTGCATATTTGGAAATGGAGACATTAGTGAAGGGCTGATAGAGCACACCTTAACTCCAATCGGCTTCGACACACAACTCCAGCTTTGAAACTATTGCACTGGTGCCCATAAGAACACAATACCGAGATTCAGGGCACTAAGTGAAGCACACAAGGTTTTTTGCAACCGGATAAACTCAATCCAGAGCTCACACACAGGGTGATTACTGGCTGATCTGCCGAAAGAGGATCAACAGATACAAGAACCAAAGAAAAGACTAACAGCGTTGAGAACCACACGGATCAGTAACTTGCATATTTCTTTTCGATCCCAAGAAAGCCGTAAAAGCTTGAAGAATTACCTTAAAGTGTTCCTTTTTAAGTAGACATTTGGCTGCTAGCAGCACACTTGGGGGACGCCCTCCACCTTCACTAAAGGATAGGCCTTACAGCGCTATACTATTTTTTTCTCCGACTGATGATGCGCATGTACTGTCCAAATAGAACAATCCAGCCTTCTAGAGGAAAACAAAGACCGACCACCAGAACTGTTGGCAGTTGAAAATGGACTACCATTTTCACCTCTATCACAAACCATCAGTCATCGGTGATCAAGTGCACATAAGCAATCATCTGGATACAAGCAGCGCTAGACAAAACACCACAATAAATAATAAATAACAAGATTTCATTAGAGTGTCAACCAAAAGCTAACATTTCGGCTCCCTTTGAGAATGATATTTTATGATTTTTTTTTTCTCTCAACTTCTCTTCAGTTACCTATAAGAAAAGCACCTCCGAACCCTTTATATAAAGGATTTCCAGTCTGATAGCGCCCTTGCACGTCGGAGGCGAGCAAGACAAGCTAGTCAAAGTCTCAGATTTAGACAATTTGTGACAAGATTTTATCAAGAAATCAAAGGCAGGTCTTCTTGGTCATATGTCCCTCAAACAAGTCAGGTGCTCTCTATGACCTAGCCTGATGAGAATGACCTTCCTACAGTGGGAAGCAGCACTTGCTCAGTTCCATGCCCAGTTGTTCTGCAGTCAATGTACGTTTCAATCTGATTTCTGATGACTGGCAGCAACGCTTGCTTATAGCTGCAACACAGGGCACACAATCGGCATACGTGGGTTTAATTTGTTATTTGGGACAGTCAGTACAACGACACACACTGGCCCAGCTCAATAGTTCTTACTGCCTGAAATACCAAAGAACAGAGAGCTAGAGAATAGCTAGAGCATACCAAGGATGATGTTCAGAATCTGCTAGATCAAACTCAAATGTCTTGTTTTAGCACAAACAAAAGGAGCAATATTGAGGAAAACAAAGGGAGATGAGTGAATTGCTTGAAATAATTTCTACCACCAGTACTAAGTGTGATGGGTATGTCCAGATGCGGGTTCCATACTCACTGTGCCATAGGAATCATGCTGCAGCCTACTAACAAGACCCAAATACCTTGAGACCCATCTGTGTATGGGACCCAATTGGCAGCACAGCCTGGGCCACCACCATGGCCGAATTGCAAGTGGCTTGTTCCTGTGTGATGGTGGGCAAAATAACGATGGGCTGGCATGTGGCCCAAGTAATTGCCAGTGGCTGAGATTAATTCAAGCTTTCGGACGATCACTTAATTTTTTTTATCCCTCAGCACAGTTCAGTAAGTCACACAGGAGGGAGTGAACAGCAGGGAAGAGAGAGGGGGCAGTGATCGTATGGTCCCTCATGCAGTTCAATGCAAGAAGTACTCACGTGGAGGTGGAAAATGCACCCAAAAAGCCAATGGCATTAGGGGAGAAATGTATACTTAACTCGGCTGAAGCCAATGGCTGAAAAAAAGCAGGTCGAAGAAACCCAGTGGTTGAAAAGCAGTAGAGACCCTCCTTCAAGCACCAGAACAGTTTAAATCTAGTTCTGTGCTTGTCCCTAAACCTGTCTATCTCCTTCTCAAAGTAAAACTGGTCATTGGCCTGCCTTTGGCTTATTATACATAACACATGTCTTACCCAAGGTACAATGCTAGCAGCTTTTAAAGGTGGAACAGTTCTTCATCTTATCAAGAAATCTGGACTTGATCCTTCGAACACCTCTAATTGCCACCCTATTCCTCTTACCTGCTGCTTGAGATATTATGGAACCCCTCCTACAGACAGGACTCGAAAGGTGGTTCTTGGTCCTTTTTTATCCATGTTTAAATCCTTAGGCTGTAGAGTTTCTTACAATACCAAAGGGGATGATGGACGGAGCGTTTGAGCAAATCAAACACTCACCCCCAGTCAACTGATCTGGGTTTGATCCATCATCATTGTTTAGCTCACTCCATCATCCCAGTTCAGACATGGCCATATGCAAATCAGTCTGACCCGGTGCCTCATGTGAACAGTCCAGCCTGAACTGCCAAGACATGTCTTCCCTGGACCGGAAACAAGCATCCTGGGACTGGTTTCGGGTTCATAACCCTCATCTGCCAGGCTATCTTGAATCCAGTGGTAAAGTGAGCAAGGGACCCACGTCTGGGCATACCCTGCCTACCCGTAGAGTTTCTTACAGCTTGGCTCATTTCTGTCGATATTTATTGTGTATGTCAGATCCCCAACCACAGTGCTTCATTTGTAAAAGAATGAATGCCAGGGTCCTAAGTTTTACTCAGAAGTCCGCAACTGGCACTACTGAATGTCATGCTTGCGTAGTCTTGATTCCACCTCATGCCTCTTTAATTCACTGCCATACACACCCTGCCACTTTATCCTCTTGCAGATTCCTGCTTTCTCCTTTTGTCATGTTTTTTCAGTCTCTTTTCCTCCTTCATTTTCATGCACAGGGTCAAATTCTGATGAGGACATTTAAGTGCCAATCCACATACACAAGTGCTGGAATGTCGCACGTGCAACCACCAGTTCACATTAAGCCCTGCCTAGCTCCTATTAAGCAATTCCGTGGGTACCGCCTGATATTATGCAGATGACACAGAAATACTATTCAGAAGAATCAAGTCTTTATACAATGCCTGTTGGAAGCCGAGAGAGTGGACTGGAGATCAGTGGCTAAAGTCAAAACGCATATAAAACTGAATTCTTCTCACTGGAACATGATCCTTCACCCCTGTAATTCCCTGAATGGACTTCTAACTTTGGTTTCGACCCCAAACCACAAGTAATTTAAAGGTTTGGTAGTAGGTATTGACTTCTGCTTACAAAATTGACAACATAGTAGCCGTTGAGGTTACTAGCTACTCATTTAGAGTGAGAATACTGCACCCCATTCTTCATCTTTTACCAAAGAAATATTGCCGGGGGTCGAGCTTTCTCAAATTTAGCCACAAAGTTACGGATTGGCTTTCCCTCTTATCTTAAAAGCACTACTTCGCTTTTGATTTAAGGCAACCGTTTGGTTAATTTCTGTGTTTTCTTTTTCTCCCTTAGTTTTTAATAGTGCCCGGACATTCTCTGGTTTAGAACGGTTTAAAAATTCCTCATAACACAAAGCCCACTATGTATATTGCAAGCAATAGATCTTTTGACATCCCTGGCCAAACTCGAACCTAAAACATTATGTAGGAGGCAAGCATGTGTTCTTCTGATGGTTTTTGGCAACCCGTTAAGAATACTCTATAAAGGCATAATATTTAATTTGCTTTATATTGATTTTCCCTCATAGTAAGGCCAGACTATGTTCACTTCAACTTGTTGCTGTTGACAGAAAGGCACGTTGGTGTATACAGTCATCATCTGTTCGGCCTTGACAGATGTTTGGATGCTGGGTCTTCATCAGACTAGCCCTACAAGCAGTGTGCCCTACCATTCAATCTCAGGTTGTGGGAATGGTTCCCAAATACAAATAGAGGTTGCAGTAAACATGGATAGCGATCAGCTCCCTTTCTTTAACCCTTCCTTTTATCATCCATTAATCTAGCTCTTTCTTTCGAAAGCCATCCCTCCTTCTTATCATGTCTCCACCAACCTTTCCTCCCACTCCAGCCGCACTATCCTGTTACTTACTATTGAGGTCTTTTATTTACGCTCTTCCTAGTTTACGTTCTGCTTTCCCGAACTGGATGCCAACCGCACCAACCAATGTTTGGTTAGTTTATAAGATTGCTCACTGTTAAGCAACAGTGTCAGATGTATAAAATTGGAGGTTCATATAGGTTAAAAACCTGGTGAGACGATCTCTGCCTTACAGCATTCTGTGAGGTACAAAAGGGGGTGGTGATGGACGGAGCATCAGAACCAATCAAACACTCACACCCAGTCAACAGATCTGGGTTTGATCCATCACCGTTCTTTAACCCACTCTGCCACCCCAGTTCAGACATGGCCATATGCAAATCAGTCTGACCCTGTGCCTCATGGGAACAGTCCAGCCTGAACTGCCAAGCCATGCCTTCCCTGGACCGGGAACAAGCTTCCTAGGACCGGTTTCTGGCATTTCAGCCGTCTTCAGCCAGGCTTGCTTGAATCCAGTGGCAAAGTGAGCAAGGGACTCACGTCTGAGCATACCCTGCCAACTTATGGCGAACAGAGAGGTACAAAAGGGGGTGGTGATGGACGGAGCATCAGAACCAATCAAACACTCACACCCAGTCAACAGATCTGGGTTTGATCCATCACCGTTCTTTAACCCACTCTGCCACCCCAGTTCAGACATGGCCATATGCAAATCAGTCTGACCCTGTGCCTCATGGGAACAGTCCAGCCTGAACTGCCAAGCCATGCCTTCCCTGGACCGGAAACAAGCTTCCTAGGACCGGTTTCTGGCATTTCAGCCGTCTTCAGCCAGGCTTGCTTGAATCCAGTGGCAAAGTGAGCAAGGGACTCACGTCTGAGCATACCCTGCCAACTTATGGCGAACAGAGAGGTACAAAAGGGGGTGGTGATGGACGGAGCATCAGAACCAATCAAACACTCACACCCATCAATTGTTGTTTTTGCACTTACATCATTCTGTGGCTGAAAATGCCCATGACTCCCTTGACCTAACAGTAACACATGTAAGCAGCACTTGAGTGTTGGAGGGAATTTAACTATGTAGAGTGCACATTACAAAGTACGTTTTATTTTACATGAGCAACAACCACTAAAGATCATTTTTCCAAATGAGCTAGGGAGAGTTGGTTGGTGTGGATCAGAGTGAGAAGATGGCCTGCCAAGTGTTCTGGACAGTCCTGATGGACAGGCTGTGTGCCCTAAGTAAGAGAAGAGGGTGGAGGTGAGGTAGCTCACAGCCCAGCAGCCTCTAATGTAAATGCCTTAGAGGATGCAAGGTTCTCTGTGCTGTCACACCACCAATGTTGGAAAATTAGGGGTGTGTGCACCTGCATTGGCTGTAGGCTGCAAAATATGATGGCTGATGATCCGGGAAAAGTGAAGCTGCCCTTTCATGAGCTGGAATGAAGCTCCACGTTATGCATGCAATCCCGCAACAAAAGCCAGGCCCAAACCCTAATGTTCAACCCTATGCTGTTTCGACCCCTGCTTTCCAGCCAGCCATGAATATCTCCTTGTGGGGTTGCTGGTTAGCGTTAAGGGAAGATTTAGGATGCCTCTCTGGTATCTGTTAATATTGTAGCACTATGAACTAACTTCTCACTAAGTAAATCCAGGGACTAAATAATTTTAAGGTGGTCAAGTCTCGAGGCCCGGGTTACAACCCATATAACAGGATTCGAGGTGACCAATTTAGCCACTGGATTATAATCCGGGCGGTTAGCAAAGTTACAAGGCAGGATCAATACAACCGAAGAAAACGTATGTGGTCCAGTGGTTCAGTTATCAAAACTGAAACCTGGTAAGCTACATTGCAGTACCAGCTTCATTGCAAAATCACATTGTGTGATCCTGAGCTAACACTAACTCTTTTTTTAAACGGATTATTAAACATCTATACAGAGCTTAATTTGTAAAACAATTAGCGCCAGGCCCAAACTTTTGCTCCGAATCTGTTATTGCAATAGGTCGAGGTAAGGAATACCGAGGCTTTGTAGTCTCGGTTGTGACACATGCCTCTTTAGTTCACCACCAGACACTACCCTACGTCTTTTTTTTAATCCCTGCTTTTTCCTTTTGTCACCCGTTTTCAGTCGTTCTCCTTATTTCCACCCTTTGTGTTTTTAGGTCTTGCCTAGCGTTGCAGCGCATGCGCTGCACGCTCTGCGAGATCTATTGTCGTCGAGTTGATATCGGAAGGGGACTTAAAGCCCCGCCCCTCTTTTCCATTGGCTTGCATCATTGTTTATGTTAAACGCTGGTGCGTGGTTAGAAATTGGGCTTTTTTGTTCCCGTCCTGACCAATTTTAGGTCGGCCCATATGGACAGGCCGACGCCATCTTTGTTTTCCGTGACGTAGGTGGGTCCTAGCATTGCAGCGCATGCATCTGTCTGGTCGGAGGGAGTGTTCACTGGGGCCGCTCCCTTCTCACTGGAGGCTGCTGGGCATCTCTCTGCTCTGAGTTTAGCGCTAAAATCAATCTCATCTCTGCGGTGGCTGTTTGCAGAGAAAACTCGCTCGTGTCCAGATTTGGTGCTGTTGGCGCGTGCTCTCGTCTCGGAAACCTTTGGCTCGGACAGCGTTCTTTCCACAGAAGAACTTCGCTGGGCTGTCTCTCTCCTTAGACGGTCCTAGGTGGGCAGAGCTGTCTCTCGCAGGAGCCTGACTTCTCGCTGCCTGCTATGCCTCCTCCACCCTACTCCGCCCCTCCAGCGCACCCGCCTGCACACCCACCCCCGCAGGGGGCGAGGAGCTCCCTGCGGGCGAACCGGGCCTTCCTGCAGAGCTTGCTGGGGGTGGTGCTGCAGCTGCTGTCCGGGCGCTAACATCAATCTCTTCTCTGCGGTGGCGGTTTGCAGAGACAAGTCTCTTGTGTCCAGATTTGGTGGTCTTGGCGCGCGCTCTCTTCTCGGAAACTTATGGCTTGGACAGCACTCTTTCCTCAGGAGAACTTCGTTGGGCTGTCTCTCTCCTTAGACGGTCCTAGGTAGGCAGCGCTGTCTCTCGCAGGAGCCTGACTTCTCGATGCCTGCTATGCCCCCTCCATACTACTCACCCCCTCCAGCGCACCCGCCTCCGCCTGCACACCCGGCCCAGCAGGCGGCGAGGAGCTCCCTGCGAGCGAACCAAGCCTTCCTGCGGAGCTTCCTGGGGGTGCTGGGCAGCGAGCGCTAGCTGACCACCAGCGCCGCGCACAACGGCATGGCCACCTGCCTGCAGGCCACCGCCGGCATCATAATCCACAAGACCCTGAGTCACGAGTACTGCAGCGTGGTGGCCTACAAGCACAACTGCCTCTACCACATCTACCTGGCCGCCTCCTTCTTTGCCTGCCTATGCTGCCTGCTCTACCTGCTGTCGGCCATCGCCTGCAAGAAGTGCCGGGGCAACCAAGGCCTTATCTGAACCGCGGCCTCGGGGCGGCCGGGTGTGGAGAGTGAGTGAGAGGACTTTGATACAGCGCTATGGCAGATCGAACCACCTCCAGCCACATCCAATCTGAACAAAATGGACTGTCCGATTCATTACAATATAGCGCTGAATGCTGAGGTTCTGTCTGTTTCTAAGCGTTTCCAGGTTTAGGCAGATAAGGAGAAACAGCGCGGGGGTGAAGCGGTTTGCCCAGGATCACATGTTAGAGGTCACATCTTTATGCTGAGATTAGAATTCATATCTCAGCCGTTACACCACACCTCTTACTGAGGTGCATTACAGGAACAACAGTTCTTTATATTTAAGACAAAAAGTGAGTAAATAATAACGTTGTGGTACCACATTGGAAAAATATGGATTCTCATATAAACAAGCATTTGCAATGCAACAGGTCTCGCAATTGCGAGAGTTTCAGCTATTGGCATTGTAAATGACAATTCCTTTAATTTATGTGTCGTTTTTCAAAACGGCTAAATAAAAGGCATTGTCATTTACAATGCCAATACCTTAAACTCTCGCAAATGTGAGACCTATTGCATTGCAAATGCTTGTTGTGCCTCTTGGTCTGGTTCAAATTCTGGGAGGAAAAACAAGTGCCGGTCCCCACAAATGACTGCAGGTGGCCCCACCGCCTGAAATTAAGCATTTCATTCTAAGGGGGTGGGGGGCTGTTCTTGGTTGATTTAGTACTGTTGTTTAAGAAAACAATAAAAAGAGGTTTAAAAAAAAATGAAAGCACTGCGTCCACTGGTTGCTAGAGCTCTCTAGCTGATTGACATGTCTTTTCAAGATACATGTGTGGGATTCTGTGACTTGTCTCCACTTGTTAATGCAGATGTAAGAGAACACAGTCACCTTGGTTTCTGCATAAGCTAGCCTTTGATTATAACAAGCAAAAGCTTGGCAGCAAGTCCTTTCTTTTTACATTTCTGCAAACGATGCTCAATGCATCCACTATAATTGGGGCTAGATAGCAGTGTTCGCCTATTTACAGCTTCTCACAAATACCACTTATGTTCATCTACAGTTATTTTACAGTCATTAGAAAGGAAGGTGTGCAGTTCAATTAGAAGAGGACTCTCACACCAGCTACTTGACAAACTCGTAAGTCGGTGGACGCATGTCGGTCCAACCATTTGCAATTTATATACCCTGGATTTATGGAAACAAAGAACTCGCCAATGCTTAATGCAATGAGTCGCAGCTGTGACACTTGGCTTGCCTCTTGTGACCCTTAGCACTGCACTTGGGACCCGAGGCCTAAGAGGGTGTAAAATCAGGGCCAAGAATAGAGGGTTGTTGAACCTCTACCCCCCCCCCCCTTATTTTCTGTGGGTTTTTTTTATAGTAACAAGGGCTAATGCTCTATTATTCACTATTAACGAAATACAAAAAGGATCACAATTAGCTGGAACTTGAAATTCAATGGTAGCTGAAGTAAGTAAAAACATATTTTAAATGTATGATAGGTGCCTGCTGACCAGGTGAGAGCATGTTACTGTGAGAAAGAATATGAATATGTGTATGTGTGACCATGTCAGTCTGTATGTGTAAGCATGTGTGACTGAAAGTGAATGGGAGTCAGTGACAGATAGTGAGTGAGAATGAGTGAGACTGTCAATAAATGAGTATGAGTGAGTACGAGTTTGAGGAAGAATGACTGCAAACGAATGAGTAAAAGCATGATTGGCAGAGTTCGAAAGAGTGAGTGAGAATGAGACGGTATGAGTGAGTCAGAGCAAGAATGGGGGAGAATGAATAAGAGTGAGTTTAAGAGAGTGAGAGAATGAATGAGTGAATGTAGGATAGGATGTGTAAGAATGTGTTGTGATGCTATTATTTCGGCCTTTTGCCCAAGCATGATCACAGGAAGGTTTGTCTTACAGAGGCACCATGGCAAAATACTGGCACTTGCACAACTGAGGTAGTTCTTGGCATAATGGGAAGCATGGTAAAATACTGAAACTGGCATACTAGAGCCAATAAGCGGCACATAAGGCACCGTGAAAAGATACTTGAGGAAATCATTGGCATGGGGGGCACCCATGGCAAAATGCTTGCTCTGGCGCACTGAGCTAATTTTTTTTAACTAAGATCGCTCACGGTGTATGGGCAGCATTAATGGCAAAAATGTGCACTGGCATATTGTACGTATATTTGTGGCGTAAGGTGGCACCCATAGCATGTAGGACCCATGACAAAATGCTTCCCCATGCACAATGGAGTTAATTTTTGACATAACGGGGCACCCAAAGCACATTCTGTAAAAATGGGATCAACTCTAGGGGAGTGTCATGTTTCATTGGCTTGTCAAACCACTAAAGGACTTGGCTATTTAATGATTGTTTATTAGAGCATGTGTCATTTTAATAAACTTAAATGAAAATGTTGTTTTAAAAAGCTTATTTGAAACCACCCCCAGACATTTCCTAGAAGATGTCTGGCTCACTCCCTTTGCTCACTAGAAGCAATGCAAAGCAATATTATGCCGCACCACTTTCAAAAATCATGTCAGCACCGTAATATAGGTGGTATCTAAAATAGACATTTGCCTGTTTAATCATGCAGTTGTTATGGAACATCAGTGATGTCAAATATCATGATGCCATCAGGGTTAATTAAGGTCATGTGACGTGACTTCTTGGGAAGGTCATATGATGTAATTTCCGGTTATATCATTATGGCGAAATGGAGTGTGATGCCACTTCCCTCACCCATGGTGTTTTAGTGATTTAACGCCCATGCTGCTCGAAGCCAACCCTGAAATTCAGCCCCATCACAAGTGCTAGTGACAGACCTTCACTGGAGCGCTGCATAATTTGTAGAACTTGACAATGGTGTCTTCCCAGTTCCTTCAATCTGAGGAAGGGATTTGGGTTGCTTTCACAGTTTCAAAACAAAATGTTCAGCCATCTGCTCATATCGTCTATGTTTGCAAGTACATTTTAATCTCGGATGTCAGGCTTTGCTGGGCAGATGGTAAAGCAAGTCAAAGAAAAACATCTTACGGGCGCACGAGCTTTGCGGTCTTGCGTGACGCAGGCGACGCAAGCTCTCGCGTATTGCAAATGATAGTCAAATGGCTGCCTCGTGAGGTGTTCTCCGAGGGCTTCACCCGCGTCTGGCACGAGAGCGGCAGATGTTTCTAAGAGGACAGTCACATAATCGCTGGGATTGTATGCTTAGCCTCAATTAAAAACTCGGATTGCAATGACCAGATGAAAGCATGCATTGGGGTCAGTTCGGTGTCCGCGCCATCCGAGGCCGAGCGGGAACCGAAGAATACCCGACAGGCACGTTTATATCAGCCCCACATTGGAAGGGAGGAGGGAATGTAACGAAATGGGTCTAAAGGTGCATAACAAGACTGGCCTCTTCCGGTTCACTGGTCCCTTCCTGCTCGTCATTGAGGCAGCACGCCGATACAACGGAGAGTTGCTTGAAATAGGTTACTTAGTAATTGCTTTATTCATATCAGGAACTCGCAGGAATGATGTCGAATGTGAAACAGGGTTTAAAGTGTACTTGGTGGTTGGTGGGGACTGGTATTCGTGGTGGGGACTGGAATTTACTTATCTTTCGTCCTCTGACCCAGAAAAGGAGAGGAAAAGGCAGGCATGGGCGAAAGGAAGGAAGAGGATGCTCAGAGTTTTAAAGCTGACAAAATATTTACGTATCCACAGGACGGGATACCTCCGACATCTACTTTTCCTGTAAAGAATGCCGCTGCCCGCGTCCCAAGCAGTGGGACATCAGCAGGGCAGCATGTTAGTGGCCGCCCGTCGGAGCCTTCCCCTTGCTGCCTCGCGCGCGAGGCTACGCCCACTAAGGTATTACTCCCTTTAGTTGGAGCGGGAGGCGGGCCTTTGGGGGGCGGGGGGCGCGGCTTGCCCCCCCTACTTAGGAGGCCCCCTCGCCCAGTTCCTCCTCTGTTTCCTGCCGCTCCAGCCTGGACACGCGATTTTCGCCCCTCCTGTCCACGTCCCACCATGCGGTTTCGCTCGGGTCCCCTACGTCGTCGTGCGATTCCTACAACAGCGAACAACGGTGAGACTTGCAAACCGCCTCCCACCCCGGCCCTGTCCCTGGGCATGACCAGGTTGACGGGGCCCTGTGGCTCGGATGGCCACGGGTGGGGGGGGGGGCGCAAGTGGGGTCCAGCGCCTCGGAGGGGCGCTGCGGCGGGGTTGTAGGCCATTATCGTGGTGCGATTCGAGCGCTGCCAGGCCGCAGGGCGGCCAAGAATGAGGGATGCGCCGTTTGTTTAGGGGGGGGGACAGCGGCCGGCCGCGTGGGGTTGCTGGTATCGCTTGCCGGGTGTCTTGGGACACCCCCCCCCCCCCATCGCATTCCCGGCTTGAATAGTGCGGATGCGATCCCAGACCCACCCATGGGGAGGGCGACTTCGTAGCGGTATCCGTCCATGGGGAAGTGTCATAAGTCTTCATCCGCTCCTCCCCGGCACCGTGCTACTGTGCAATATCTCCGGTCACAGCAATTCCCCCGCTTACAAAAAACAGATTATGTACGAACCTGCAATAAGTAATACAGCTGGCGGTACTAGGCGCTATACGCACGCATCTGTTGTAATCAGAGAGTCATTCATACTCTCAAGAGGGACTGCACCGAGCGGTTGGTCTGCAGGGCCTCGGCCAGCAGGCGCACCCGCTCCAGGCTGCCCACCACCCCCAGGTTGAGGTTGAGCTGGGCCAGGGAGTGGGACTCGGCCAGGCCCCGGCAGATGCGCCCGAAGTCCCGGTCGGAGAGGCGGCAGCCGCGCAGCGAGAGCAGGCGCACCGAGTTCTCCCGGAGGCTCTTCACCACGTCCTTCACCTCGGCGCTGGACAGGCTCTCCCCGGAGATCTGGATGGAGCCGGGCAGCATCTTCAGGGGGGTTCGGGCGCCTGCGGCGGAGATCCGGGTGCAGCCCGCGGGTCACGGGCTCGACTGCTGGGAAGCTAGTCCAGTGGGGTTATGTGTTATGTACCTGGGGCGGCGACCAGAGATCACGGGGTCCAGTTCTACGATGATGCTAGTCCCGTGGGGTAATAGTGAAATCAAAGTGACAGGCAGTTCAAATTCCAATATGAAAGGCCGGCGGGTTAATGCACCTGCCACTGGGAGGTCCGAGTGCAATGTGAAGGCTTTAGTTTTGAGTGCAGTAAGGGAGTTCAGAAGCGTCAGTGCAAACCAAGAGTGCCAGCTGCAGAAATGCGTGCACCATTTGCGGGCCCAGTGCTAGCAAGGTAGTTCGGCAGGTTTGGGGCTTGCAGTAACGATAAGTCTGCAACCTACAGCTCACAGGCTTCCACTACTGTCTGGTCGCCGATCGTGGTCGTGTCCGTCTTCGTCCTGGCAGCGTCGCGTTGATTGGGAGCTGCGAGATCGGCCTCTGCCTCCGTCCCCTCACCCCGACTCGGTCGTGTCCTGTCCTCGGAGCTGCCCGCTTAGGTGGTGAGTGATCTGGAGGGCCTGGCAGTGGCCCCCCCCTCCTGTCTGTGTCAGCACAACTCGTGCTGGGTCAAGGGGCACTGAAGCGATGGGCGGTGTGTCCCGCAGCCCCGGGGGTGAGGGGGGGGCACAGGTCACAGGACATGACCTTGCTTGTGCAGGAGAGGGGAAGAGGAGGAGTTGTTTTTCGCACCGGTTCCTCCTCGCTGCCCTGCACACCGGGTTTCTTCACGCCGTGCCTTTTGTTTGCGGTTGGTGTGGTTCTGTGGGCAGCAGACTGTGTTGGTCGGTTTTATTGATGGCGGCGGGGGGTGTTTCGCGGGCGGCGGGAACTGCACGGTTTGATCGCAAGCGGAGTTAGATATATTCCGCTGATGTGTCCGTTGAATGTTTGGTTCTTGAATGCACCAGCGATCGCTACAGTGAGTGCAATAAATATGGTGGTGTACTCTGTTGTTTGCAGACTGAGACCACTGGCCGCGTTCATTTGGACCGTTCGCTACCTTGTTTGCCGAAGTCTGTTGGTGGCCTTGCGGTTTTTCGAGGATGTTCAGTTTCTTTTGTGGTATTTGGGGGAGATATACTCCTAGTGGCTCTTGTGGGTTCGCTGAGGTCGGCAAGGATGTTTTGGTTGTTCCGAGTGCTGCTCTACTCTCGACCGGGTCGGGCCTGCATGGCTGATTGCATGTCGATGATTGTACGCATTTGCGCGTATTCTATTTTCGGAATGGTCTACTTCTATTGTGTTCCATGCTTGCATGGTGAGGTTTGGCGAACCAGCCAGCGTTTGCAGTGGTGCACAGACGTTTATTGAAGTTGAATATATAAAACTGCGCTGGGCGTCATGTGAGTCGGGGCGAGTCACTTAATCTCCCCGTGCCTGGGTGTGATCGGTGCTCGGGTGGAGCGCTCTAGTGCCCGCGCTGGATGCCCACTGCAGGCGGGGGGTTCGGGTCGCGACCGGGTGACGTCGTGCATCCCTGGGCACACCCGCGATCGTGCAGCACACCCCCTCCTGCGTCCTCGCTCCTACGAACTGTAGCGTCCTCCCCCCCCCCCTGCCACATTCACCAGAGTTAGAACGGTGGCCCCACGGTGCGCGAGAGGTGGCAGTCACTGGGCACCGTGATGTATTGTGGCTTGATTGACCAGGATAACCAACTGAGGGAAGCGGTCTCGTGGGTCGAGACCGTGCTGCATAAGTGCGCAGAACATTTGTGGTCTGGCTGATCCCGCGCTGGAGCCTTCAGACGCACGGACTTGCCACCCTGAATGCACCTGATCTCGTCCGATCTTTGAAGCTAAGCAGGGCGGGCCTGGTCAGCTCTTGGATGGGAGACCGCCTGGGAATACCAGGTGTGGTGGGCATTTCCAATACCTGCGATTCGAGTCGCGATATATCAGTATGCAGCATTATATTTAAAAGCCAAGTTCGCATATTTAGTTTACCATGCTGACCTGCTGCCTGCACGCATTGTCTTTGCCGTGATAGCAGACGTTTTAGTTTTATCGTTGGTTTCAGACCGTCGGGGATCTAAGGTTGCACCATCTGTAAGTGTAATGTTTTGGGCTTATGTTGCTTACCTTTACTTGAGCTGGGGGCATGTTCAGTGTATCTCAATCTATTCTTGCAGTTCCCGGGGCCAGGGCAGCAATTCTGCAACTCCAACAGCCCTTTTGCTTTGTGCCCAAACCAGCCCTGCTTTTATGTACTGGGTCACACCCAGACACTTCTGTTTCTGGGGATGGGGTATGTGTGGGCACCTAAACCACACTAAATTGTGGTACATCTTGGGGCAGGCTAAAATGCACCCAGACGTTAATTACTTTTGCTGGCGTTGGGCCTTTACACTTCAGTCCGAACCATTCTTGCATTGACATATTATGGGGCATATTTCTTGCACCCTAAGCTTGTTTGGTATTGAGATTTGTTTCTTGCTTAAATCGGCGCACTGGTTTGTGTGCAGTCATTTAGATGTCCTTAACAAAAGATTGATGTGTGTTTTTCGGCGGATTACATTCGGAGGCTCCGCTGGTGGGCAGCTTGATCCACATTGGGTCTGCGTTCGTCCCAACGGCCTACTGGGGGCATCAGCGCGTTACTTGCGGGAAGCTTCGTTCACTGGCTGCACCCGATAGCAAGCGGAGTGTAAGTATTCCCGCCGCAGTATAGGGAAGATGCTGCATGTATTTGTTGGGCATTGATTGCAGCGGGGCGCAGGGACGGCAGATAGTTATTTTAGTACATGGGCATGTTACCTTTGGTCTGCTTTAGTTGTGGTAGCGGTCGGTGGGCGGATTGCGGACCTTGTTTTCCGTTTTTTCAGACAGCGTCACGATTTATTTTCCATTTTCTTTTATACTATTCTAGACGACCCGCTCACTAGCGCTGAGTTTCTTTCACTGCCATTCATCATGGTTTGCGGCCTTGGGTTTGGAATCCGATGTTTCATATACAGACCTTCATCCTTCAGCTTTTGACGCTAGGGATGCCACTGAACGGATGTGTTTGAGTGACTAGGTGGTGATGTGCAGCGCCTGCTTCCAGCGGCCCCCGGTGGGGCCAAGGCATGTTCTTTGGCGTCTAGGTACACAGGCGGGCAGAGATGCTGACGAGGCCTGAAGGGGGCGGTGTGTGCTTTACTATTGCCTGCCTCCCAATGCATATGCGTACTAACAGCACGGCTGTTCTCATGAGCCTTCGATAGCTCAGTGGATAGAGCGGAGGACTGTAGTGGGGGAGCTGACACCCTTAAAAAAACAGAACCGAAGTCGGTGTAGAGCACCCACCACTATATGTGGGGGGCATGATAAAAATGCAAGTCATGTAGCTACCAATTTTGCATCATGAGAACGTAAAACATTTCTAGTAAATGTGTTGTGGCTAGAAGTTGGGAACATAAAGTCGTTTCCGGAAATGTCATAGCAGTCCGTTAATTATAGTTGTAGTCACCTGCCGCATAATTTGGACGATCAGAAAGAAATGGACTGTTGATGAACTTTCTGCCCTTTGTAAGGAGCGGTGTAGTTGGGAAATAGTATTAATGTATTATGTGCACCTCGTGAATAGTCAAGTTGCCATAAGGAATGCTAAGGTATTGAGTGCAGCTTGTCATACAGCTCATCTAGGTACATCGAAATGTTAGTGTATCGCTTGGGGGGGGGGGGGGTTGGATCCCAGATACGTGTAGACGCCTGCATTGCTGAAGAGAGGATTTCCACGTGGGGGTTACCGCGTAGGAAAAAAGAGGATTTCACCTGGTTTGTCACAAGAATTTTTCTCTAGGGTTCATGGTTCCTCAAGTAGTTAGACTGGCTCTATGCTAAGCGCTCCCACTTTCAATACTGATTTCATTTGTGCAACGTGTACAGCAAAGGGTGCCAGAAGTGTGCTAAATTGTAGAGTCGGGCCTGGTGGTCTAGGGGATTATAATGGCCTGGGTTTGACCTCATGGCCACTGTTCTGATCCCTAGGGGTCTTTCCAGCCTGGTATCATTCGGGGATGGATAAAATGAGTTCCATTGAGTTGGAGAGCGATAACCATCTGTTATTCGCACCAAGAGTACTTGGCCCCCCCCCTTTTTGCTAATACATGTTACAATTTATTGATAATAACTGTGCGTGAAAGGTACATATTACACAGGCATACATTTTTATGGTTGATCAAGGTTTTGATCAAACAGCAGCCACCAGCACACTGAGCCGGGCACCAAAGCCAAGGGTTAGGCCTGCAGGAGTATCAGCTGAAGGCAACATATAGAAACAGGTCCAGATATAACTCACACGTACCTTCACCCTGCTTATTGTGCTGTAGCTCTTGGGAACACAATTTCAAGCCAGGAAGGCACCTAATATGGCCAATTGAAAATCTTAATAGGATTGCAGGTCCATAAGCGCCTATTTCACCAATGCCTTGTGACCCAAGCCATATTTTCCAGCCGGAAAAACAGATTTAGGTGTTGCTCCTCTCGCTCAGCCTTTCATTGGAGCCAGGGAGGAACGAAATCATAACTGGGGCTCACAACAAATTATTTTATAGCAATGAGTAGTTTCCTTTTCAAGCCATGATGTCGGTGCCACGACTTACCTACAACACTGCAACACCGGTGTAACACGGACTGTAGGCAAAGATATTAGCTCCTTTCAGCAGCAATAGAGTCCAAGCTAGCTGCTATTCAACAAGCAAGGAATTGGATACGCTGTCCCAGTGGAGAGTAAGAAAAGAGTGGGAGAACAGCGGGACTAGTATAAGACTCCAGCGTCCAATTTAAGGTAACTTAATTTGCAAGTAGAGAGGCCAAAACCGGGAGATGTTGCTAAGATATGGGCCGGTTTGTAGTAAACAATAGACTAATACGATGTGAAAGGAAGCAAATTTAGGTAACAGTGATGTCAGCTTGTGTTTATATATGTAGGTGAAGTGGTTAACTCACACGTTACCTTCACCCTGCTTATGGTGCTGTAGCTGTTGGGAACATAGTTGGCCGATTAAAAAATCTTAAGGGGATGGCAGGTCCATAAGCCCCTATTTCACCAATGCCTGGCACCGATGCCATATTTCCAGCCCGAAAATCAGATTTAGGTGTTACCCTTCTCGCCCAGCCTTTCCTTGGAGCCAGGGAGGGGGGGAAACGTTCACAAATTTGGGTCCTCGAGCTGAGCGTTGTACCTTCGGCAGCTCAGTCAGCTATATCGGCTTTATCCGGAGTCATGATAGAAGAATACGTCCATTTAGCAGTTACATAAAAACCTTCTGTCCTGCTAAAGATATCATGCAATCCCCCGCAGCAGCAGCTGCTTTTCAGGTACCATGACGCTATTATACATCACCCTTGTAGACAAAGCGGAAATCAACACCTTAGTGCTAGGAGATGAAGGGAAGCGATGGATTGACGAATTCAGCTATGGTTTAGTTCTGACTCCATATGTAGGTGCCAGATCTTCCCATAATTGCGATAGGAAGATCTGCAGTGGCATCGCTTATAAGGCTAGTAACTCCAGTCACGCCTAAGCTGAGCGGCATTGGGGCCAAGAGTCATTCGTGGTTAGTCTGCCCTGGGCTTCTGAGTAATGTTGCAACTTAATGCCGTATATTTACGGTTACAGAACAGGACCCATTATTTAGCCCGCTAAAAGCTGGCTCGCAGGGGCGGGCACCTATAAACAGCGAAGGGAGGAAGGGGGGCTCTGGCAGCGACGGTAGCCTCCCCAGAGCTGTGGCGGAGTTACAGGGCGATCTGGATGCAGACGGGTACAGTAAGGGTACCTCTGCGACAGGCGGTACAGTAAGGGTACCCCTGTCCGGCACAGTAAGGGTGCCCGAGCCAAGGTCCAGGAGCCGAAGGGGGTTCTGGGAAGACCGCGACGGCGCCCCGTTAGTCCTTCGGGCGGTTGGGGGGCCTGACCAACCGGGGGTGTGCCACAACACGCTCCGCCCCTGTCGGAAGGGGCGGGAGTAGGAGACAGATCACGTGACCCAGTGGATGATCTGTAAATAATTATGTGCCACACTGCCGGGCATCGACCCACCGTGTGTGCTGGCTCACCAGGCGGGCGGAGCAGCAAGGGGCTGCCTGCCCTGGATCGCCCGTAAGATAACCCAATTTTATTATCATACTATGTTGTATGAAATAAACCTGCAGCAGTTCTTCACCCACAAATAAAGTGTCAGTGTAATCATTGGGTGACGTCTGTGTATGCGTGTTGACTGAAGCGTATGACGGTGTGGTCACTATTCCATTTGTCCATTTTGGTGCCACACTGTGCAGTGACACACTATGGCAGTGCTCTCATTATAGCAGAGCTCCGAGAGTAGCCTCTCTGACTGTGTTAGGGTCCACATTAGCTCAGGCTTTGGAGTCCAGCAAGGCTCTGATTTTGCCCTCTTTCTGCAGATCTCCTTACACAGGCTGGAAGGAGGCCGAGAGTGGTAGATCCATGGTTGGAAAGCCCTATGTGTCTGTCGCACCCACAAACCCATATGTTTAATGGTATTGATAAACCCCTCTCTAATCTCTTCCCACACTGCAAATCGTTGTAAATGTACTCCTAACAAGGGAAGAAGTAAAACGTTTTCCAGGGTGGAAAAAAAATGGGTGTAGGAAAAGTGAATTCGCAAACACTCAGCAGATTTTTGCAAATATACACATGCGGACACATCAATGTATGTGTGGTTGATTAAGAAAATGAGTATATGTACTCACAAAAAATATATTTTATTAAGGGTTGAGAGACCTCACCCACCCTTTGGTGGCATACATCATCACTGAGTCCCTCCTCACACCTAGACTGATGGTAATTGGTGTGGGCAACAGCCCTCCATAATAGAGAGGAGCTCTTGAGATGTTGCCAGATAATGTGGGCCCTTCTGAAAATGATGGTATGGGTGAGGAGTGCAAAGTGCTCAATGTGTATGTGAAGTGAGTTAAAACTACCTCTAGGTATGCTGAATTTGAGCTTTATTCTGGTGCCTCCAAGGGACTGCTTAAAAAGTTCAAGGGGAAGTGAAACTTCACCCCAGTGCAAGAGTGGTCAACATGTTTCTGCCCGACTCGTGACCTTGCTATGAGGTTCTCAGGCATTCTACAGGGCCACAGATGTATACCCCTCTGCAGTGTAGTGTGAACAAAGTGTAATAAAACAAAAGATGGAAATTAACAACTAAATACAGAAGGTGACCCACAGATTTTGTCAGGGACAATCACCATCATTCTCACCTGCAACAGTTAGGTGTTTTACTTGAACTCAAGCCTGTATTAAGGCTGCCTTTATAACAGTCCTGTAGAGGACTTATTTAGATTCAGCCTACCAATAGGTAGTTTAAATAAATTCACTTCACATACACATTTAGCATGCTACGCTCCTCACCCATAATTTTTGTTGTGAGTACAAGTACACATTTTCTTAGTCAACCACATGTGCCTCGCTGTGCCAGTTTGTGTTTTGGGAGCGGTACTGGTTTGGTCAGTAGCTCTCAATAGACCCCCCTGTTGTGTTGTAACATTTACACATGTATGTTTGCTTAGATGAAAATATAATTAACAAAAGTTTGCTAGAAGTACAGCTCTCATGCTAGCTTCTTTAACCTCTGAGATTGTCTGTAAGTCAATACGCACAAATACAAAGACACAAATCTGCGACTTTTCAGACTTTCTTTAAAAATCCGGCCCATCATTTATTACATTTTCATGTTGCCCATAAGGGTTATCCGCTGAATATCCATTATTACTCTTTATTTTTACATATTGGCACGCATTAAACCCTTACTGAATGATACTGTAGATAAATAGTTCTTAACGTTGCACAATAGTTTAGAAAATTAGTTCTCAAGTTGCAGTTTTTTGGGTACATTTTAATTTGAAAGCAAACTTTCTCCAAATTTCCTTTCCTAATTGCGCATTTTTTGCCCGGTTGCCATTGAGCATTTTGGGAGCATTATAAAGAGCCTTGAATTGGTAAATACTACAAACACGTGTACATGTGTTTATACAGGATCCACTGACAATAATGCAATCTTAAATCACAACTCTGCATTTCCTAGAAAAGCTTGCCCTAATATTAAAGGCTTTGCATTAATGAACCATATATACAAGTTTGAACAATTTATACGTAATGATATAAATCATGCTTAGTGGCAGACAATGCTCTTTCATTGACCCATATTGTGTTACTGTAAACCGGTAGCCAAAGGGTTTGTACTGCAGATGACTAGGCTTGCTTATCCAAATGCCAAACAATATGTTCCAGGCGAAGGGAGATAGGACTCTCACACTCCTAAACAAGTGCATACAATAACTAAAATGGGTATGAAAAAGAATCTGCAAGAGTGAGATAAACGAGAAGTGTAGGATATAGAAAAGCCCTGAAAAATACTGTAATATCTAAAACTATCAGTAATTCAATTAGGGCTCATCGATTTTTAAAAATATAATCCCCTCTATCCAGCTTAATGACTGATGGCTTTTATGATGCAATTTCTTTTTTTATAGTTTCCGTGCAACCTGGTAAAATATGAGATCTGCATATAAATATATTTTAATAACCTAAAGACTCACTGCGAATGCATAGGATATGACAGTGTATCTTGGAATCATCCAAGTTTACAATAGGGCAATGTCAGCTTGCCTCAACGGTATTATGATACTGCATATAGGCAGTTTAAAATGGTCTTGACAGATAGACTTGTTCAGATGGCCTACCTAGAAGTCTGCAAATCCTTTCAGCGGGAATTTCAAAATTCCTCGAAATTGGGACTTTTATTGGAACAGTATAAGACATTGATTTAAAAGCATGTTCATTTCAAATGCCGGATCTTTTCCCATCACGGTCACCTATGTACTCACCTGTGGAAGACGAATCTGAGTCAAAATATTCCAGTGGTCTATTAGTTTTGGATTTTCACCCAATATTTCCCCAGAAGTGGGATGATATGAAGGGTGTAGTGTTTTCACCTCGGTTGCCCAAGGCTAGAACCTTATTTTAGAGCCACTTGCACAAATGTGACCTTTCTTCAGCTGCAAACGTCATGAAAAAATTGTGCGATTATCGAACTGGGCCCTGGAACATATTCAAATCGGAGATAAATTTAGATATCGTCTACACACATCTGGAAATGCATGCACTGTTGGTCAATCACATGTATGAGGGGGGTATACATAAATAACAAAAAATTAACTAGTGGTTGCAAAGTGGAACCCCAATTACTCAGCGAGTAATCAGTTTATCAGTGCTTGCAAGGGTTCTCTGTTAATCTGTTTGTGATCCTGTAGCAATAACTGAATCCACATTCCAGGTTAGCGAGACGAGATTTACATTCAATCAAGCAGTCACTGTCATGGCATTTCATAATGTACCACTCCACAGGCCGCAGAGATCTCATAGGTTACTAATGCTTATATACGAACAATTTAACCAGGGTTGAATTAGTCTTCTGAAGTTTCCTAGAGGGTTGCAGGTCTGACTAACTGGCAGCCAGAGAACCTTGTTCAGTTTGACTTATCACACAGCTTTAGCTATTAGCTTGACAAGATATTGCTGCGCTATGACAAGTTTAAGGAGTATGGTGAGCGAAAGGGTTGTTGCTGGGATTAACCACCATCCACTTTTCAGGATGGGAGTGAGTTTGATTGTCAGGTGGTCACTCATTTTTTGCTTCCACGGCTGAGCCCTGGAGATACAAGTCTTGTGGTAGTAGTTTCTCACATCATGTCAAATCGAGTTGTGTGTACGGGGTAGAGGTGAAAAACTGAGATAGGCATGCCAGTCCTTTTCACTGTATCCTAGGAGAGGGCATGGTTAACAACAAGTTAAAATGGGAGTACATTTAAATTACTACTACTATTGCGGGTCTCAGACAATAGCAAAGGGTTTAAAAGTGTCAAAAGATCTTACTTGGCTCTTGACCCTTTGGGGTGGCAACGTGGAACAGCCGGAACCTCAGATACAGCATGACATAATCAAATAGCGCTCAACCAAGCAATGGAATGTTGGAAGTAGCATTGAAGACAATACAATGGCTCATGTCCAATAACTGTTGTTATCAGCTGCCTTCTCCAATTATTTTGTGATTTGCCCTATTCCATTTAAAACATTCTAACATAGCCCTCAACCCGATAATAGATCTTCGTCTGCGGCTCGGCCCTATTACGAGGGCTCAACGTTCAGCAAGAGCTATAGTTTTGAAAGCCCAGGGATTTATTTACTCTACAAATTTACAGAACAGTAACAATATAGCTCAACAAATATTACAGCAGCCCTCTAGGATGTGCTAAAGGTGTATGGTAAAGTTGAGCTGTTAGCAGAGGTTAACCAGAGAGAAATACTGTTCATGAGCAGACACTCATTTGCACTATGATTTGCTGCAATAATTAACTCTCAGCAGTTCACTCATTTACAACAGAAAGACTGCAAAGTCTGCGCACGTAACTTCTAAAACAGACATCACGTTTCTTAGCAACCATGTCTTGAAAAAGAAGTTGCTATAACAGTGTCTTGGCAACCCCCTGCCCAATTTTAGCAACGTATCTCAGCAACCAGGGTGAATATCACAGAGCTGGATGACAGTTAACACACCGGATCCCACCAGTAAACCCACCTCCCAAAGGAATCACCTGTCCTACTTCCATTATGGGTAAAAGAGGGCTACCAAGATCTAGGACGAAAGGAGGTTCAACCCAAAGGTTAGGACACACCTAGGTGTGAAACGTTCCCATCTCAAAACGTCACGACATGGATTTAACTTTACCTTCTTTACATTCATATTCTGCTAGGGCTGCACCGGGCTCCACGACACCAGGTTTTCACAATTGCCCAGAGTTAGGGTAGTAGAAAGAAAAACTGGATGTCAGGATGGAACTCGTTTTTCATTAGCTCCAGAGCAGGCAGTGACCGGTCCCAAAAGTACCTGACATGGGAACAGGCAAAGCACCTGAGCAAGGAGGAAGGGGGCATTAGTGGAAGCTGGAAGGACAGTGAGACGCCACCCTGCAAGGATAGGAAGATGCTGGCTGGAAGGCTTCGAAAGACAGCGAGTAACGAATCGTGCCACCTTCTCCATTTAACAGGATACAACTCCGCTGCCGGCTAAATAAGGAAGTTGAGTCCCTACCATCTGAGATCCACGGGAGGGGTTGCAGCTAGAGGCAAGAACTTGCTCAAGAGCGGGAACGTGTTTGTTAATTCGAGACACAGGGGAGTTTGTTTACACTCTCCAAGGGTACTTCTGATGAAATACGGCGGTGAAAAAGACTATTATGATTTGGGGACTCACCCAACCACCAGGTGTAATTGTGAGAGAGCACCATACTCACCTTAAGCACTGGTTCATGGTAATAGGAAAAGGAGGAGACCCGTCTAGTTTCGCATTAAGCATTCGCACTAAGGGAAAGCAAAAATGGCACAAATGTGTCAGCGGAAGCTGTCCTCCTGGAAGGAAGAATCCAAAGTGAAGCCACGGCTCGGTGTACAGGCATTACAATCTGTACAGACCAATATTCAATAAAAAGATAGTGCACTGGCACCACTCAAAGGTATCCACATTTTTTACACCAGCACATTAGTCTTTTACATTTTTCAGAGACTTTGGAGGCCTGCAACTTCAAATGTGAAGAAAACCCCAAGGTTAAAATACAAAGGAGGTCACCCTAGTATTACTCTGAACTGCAAAGGAGCCTGCTAACTAACTGTAGTCTTAGGGATTCTCCTCCTGAGGGAGGGGTGAACTGAAGGCACAGGAGAGATCTGTACTCTGTCCTATCCATGTCTGCACACCAGAACAGCAGCAGCCTAGTACGTCAATTTTCAGACTGAAACATGGGGGTGCACAGCATACAGAAGAGAAAGCGGAGCTTGGGAGCGGGGTTGTCAAGCATTCATCATCTGATGGGTGCTTCTCCACAGGCTACTGCCCCCGATTGTTGGATTTTCTTATTATGAGTTGCAATTGGAAGACTATCCTCTGTTCCACAATGGCTCATTTTCTTCAGAAAGCTCGGCATAGCAGGTCTTTGTCAGCGAGAGCTCAAATGCCATCCAATCAGGTCCTTGCCACTCAAAGTCTAAATCCCCTTCCTCCTCACAGAATAGCTATGGGCTTGGGGGGGGGGGGGGTCACAGAGAAGATCCTCAGATGTCAAAGGTGGAAATACAATACTCAGAACACACACATCTCCATGAACAGTGAAAATAAATAGGGTCAAATAACATTATTTGGAGCAAGTGTCACTCGCTTATCACTGCAGTTAAAATAGCCAAATTCGTATTGCCACTGTAGAGTAGAACCAACTTCAAAAAAACACTTTTTTTGTAAAAGCCTTATAACCTGTTAACAAGACTATATCGGTTGTTAAAGGCCCTGAATCCGAGTTATAGGCCTGCACCTTTAAAAACTGGTATAGGCCTACACAGAAGTGCTATAAAGCTATTAAAAATTCTACCCACTGAGGGTTGAATGTTCTAAATTAAAAAGAGTGAAACAGAAAGGCAAACGTTGGAATGGAAGGTTTGTACCAGCCATTATTAGCACTAAGCAACTCCACTGTCTTCAATGAAATTCCCAACATTATAATATTCTAATATCTCATAGATTCCATTCTAGAATATGTTGACAGAAATAAGCAACTGTGCCATACAGACGAAGCATAGTTAGTGTGATTCTATGTCAGGGCCGGAGGCTCAGATTCTGCTTGATCTTTTTCCGCTTTAATAACATAAAAATCTCATAATAGCCAGAAAGACGCATTCATAAAATTTTTGAATGTAATAAACATATGACCAAAGAAAAACCAACTCCCATAACACCCAGGGAGGTATCCAATAACATAGTCCTTCCATAGTGTCCATAACCATAGCCAATACATAGTCCTTCCACTCTGTCTGTCTCTCTTCCTTCTTCGCTGCTTAGCAGTCAGTTAAGTTCACACTTTTTTCCCTTTGCCGGTTTTCACTGGTTTTGGGGCTAATATTCACTATTTATATGTTTATTGCGGTTCCCCTGCGCTGCGGTAAGCTCTGTGCTAACTGGGCCCTGTTTCGCTTAGATTACGCTGTTATTCCTTTACAAATTCCTACCAGCCGCAGGAGCGTTCGCGCACCTTACGCAGCCGGTGCCTTTTTACTTGCGGTGCTCTGGAGGTCCGCTAGTGGGACTCGTACGTCTCGTTGGTTTTGCATCGCGGCTCCTCCAGCCATGCTTTGTATTTTTCTGGCTCATCATTCCACAAACAATAATGGAGGCACAGAATGATGTTTATGAGGAGGAAGAGGTTCAGGAATACTTACCTTGGGATGATGAGTTCTATGAGGCTGTGGACTCTTCCATCTATAGGGTGGTTAACGAGGCGGTAGGGCCCATGGAACAACGCCTGTCAGACAGGATTGCTCAGGAGTGGTCAAAATTGGCACAAGCACGTGCCTCCGGTTGAACCCGTTACACGGGAGGGCCCTTCACCTCCTAAGAAAAAGTGCCCTGAGGGAGTAGATAGGGACGCGTTTGCACGTCTTAAGACAGCCTTCCTCGCAAAGGTAGCGTCTTCTCCCCCTGCACCACTCTCGGAACCCGAAGGGATTATGATGATGAGGCGGGTCCCTCACGCCCTTGGCGCCTGGCGGTCAACCCCCCCTTCAGCCTCGGGGGAGGATACGGGTATGTTGGATCTGGATGAGATTATTCATCGGTCCGCGGCTTGGGCTCCTGGCAACAAGGTGGCCAAGTTTGTCACGGGGCGACTTCGCAAGCCCCTGGAGAAGGAGGCTTGGGGTTGTCTAAGGGCTGAGGGGCCGAGGCCCTCTCTGGAGGGGAAGGTTGCCTTTACCCCAGAGTTGGACTCCAAAATGCCTACATTCCTGGCGAAGTATATAAAAGATCCCCGGAAGGGCATAGATAGATCCTGGCATTCATGTCAGGATAAGCTCCTCGATGCCATTGGTCCTATGACCACAATTTTGTACATGGCAGAGGAGGCTAAGGTGTCCGGGTCGTCTATTTCTCCCGAGATCCTGTCAACTAAGCGTCGTCGCTCCTTGTTGATTAAGCTAGATCCCCAGCTTGGGGATTTGACCTCCTCGGAGGCAGGGCCAGTTTCGCAGGGGGGTCTCTTCGGAGACCCCTTTGTAAAAGAGCTAGGTAAATTTGCAGCAATATTTACATTTTTGGATAAGGTCCAATCCAATAACAAGAGGGTCTTCAACCCGCAGGTTTTCCACGGCGCCGGCCGAGGCAGGAGCCGCTCTGTCGGCCGAGGTTCCCAGCACAACCGTCAAAGGGGGCAAGCCTCCAGGCACGGACATTATAATTCCAGCGCAAACTACAACTTTTACCCGACCAGAGGCCATCGCTTCAAGGGCCGCGGGGGCTTCAAAGGCAATGCTGGTGGCGGGAATCCCAGCGGTAAGTGTTCTACTAGCGACCCATGTCCGCATCGGAGGTTGATTAGAGGCCTTCCGGGACGCTTGGACAGCTATTATATCAGACGCTAGGGTTCTACAAACCGTTCAAGGGTTTCATATCGAGTTTTACCACCGTCCTCGACAGGAGGATTATCCTCGTCCCATCTCCTTCACTACCCACGAGGCGCAACTGATCGAGGTCTCCACGCTGCTTCACAAAGGAGCCATTTGTTGATCAGTTTTGTATCCCGACGGTTTCCTAAGCAACATTTTCTTGGTGGAAAAATCTGATGGGGGACGTCGCCCAGTTATCAACCTCAAGGAGTTTAACAGATGGTTGGTATACCGTCATTTCAAGATGGAGGGGATCCATCTCGCCCGAGACGTCCTGCTCCCATCCGATTGGATGGTGCGATTGGACTTGAAGGATGCGTACCTGGCAATTCCAATCCACCCCCCTCATCAGCGTTTCCTGCAGTTTTCCTGGAGAAAACCGATTTACGAGCTCACCAACCTTCCATTCGGTCTTTCCTCAGCACCATGGTGCATCACCAAGGTGCTCCACTCAGCAGTGGAATTCCTCAGGGCCCAGGGCATACGCATGATTGTGTACCTGGATGATATTCTCATCATGGCGCAGTGCCCCAGGAGCTTGTCCATGCAGCTCCAACAAATGGTGTCCCTGTTGCAGGGCATGGGTTTTGTTGTCAACAAGGACAAAGCCGTCCTCAGTCCTTCCCAGAAGGTGGTCATCCTCAGGTTTGTGGTGGATTCCATTCACTCGTCCTTGAGCCTGCCGTCTCGGAAGATGGGCAAGATACGACACAAATTGCGTCAAACCATCTCGAAGACTTCCACATCGCTCGGCAAATTGCCCATTTGGTCGGCTTACTGTCTTCCTCCATCCAGGCAATTTTCCCGGGACCCCTACATTACCGGGCCCTCCAGCGCCTCAAGGCATACGACTTGCAGAGAGGGCTGTCATACGACCAGTTGGTACCTCTCTCTATGGAAGCAAGAGAGGAGATAGAGCGGTGGCTGACCCACATGGAAGCGTGGAACGGTTGGCCGATTTTCGACTCGGTTCCAGACCTCATCATAGAGTCAGATGCCAGCAGGTCAGGCTGGGGCGCCGGTTGTGGGGATTTCTCCACCGGAGACGTTTGTTTATTAGACTAGCAGAACCTCTACATCAACTGTCTGGATCTCCTGGCAAGGTCCGTTGCGTTCTGTTGCTGGACCAGGGACAGAGTGCGATCTTGTGTCCTTCTGAAGATGGACAACATCTCCGTGGTGCAATACGTCAACCATTTGGGGGGTCCTCGCTCACGAGCCTTAGCCAACCTGGCAAAGGATTTTGGGGGTTTCTGCTTGGCTCATCACATCTCTGTAACAGCGGAATACCTTCCAGGCCAGAACAACCAAATTGCGGATTGGCACTCGAGAAACCTTCATGATTCCAGTCTATGGAAGCTGGACCCTCAGGTTTCTCGGTGGTTGGAAAGCCTGTGGGGGACGTTTTCGGTAGACCTCTCTGCGTCGCGTCTGGATCACCAGGTCCAAAGATTTTTCAGTTGGAGACCGGATCCAATGGCCTCTGCCACGGATGCATTTCTCCAAGATTGGAGCCAAGAGAGAGGCTACACTTGTCCCCCGTTTTCAAGGATCACAAGAGCGGCGGACCAGATTCGCCAGCAGCGGGTGGAATTGGTCATGGTGACCCCGTGTTTGAGGTCGCAAGTTTGGTTTTAAGTTCTTCCAGAACTTTCTTGGGATTCTTCATTCAGACTCCCCGTTTCCTCACCTGCTTCTGAACCCGTACAGAGTTCTGCACCACCTGATCACCCAGGGGTTTCTTCGTCTCATGGCGTGGCGGCTTTCAGGCAACGATGGCCGCTTCCAGGCCTTTCGAGACCAGCTGAAGCCCTCTTATCAAAGGCTTGTGCAGATAGCACCACGAAACGTTATCGGTCGGCCTGGGAAAAATGGGTTCATTGGTGTCTTCGAAGGGATTTGGATCCCGTGGTCACCAGTGTTGTTCAAATCTTGAATTTTTTTGCGGATTAGGCGACAGAGGGTTTAGCATATCGCTCAATCAATGCGATAAGGTCAGCAGTTTTCAGGGGGTCAAAACCCAATAGACGGGGCTCCAGTGGGGGAATACCCATTCGACTGCAGGCTTCTGCGTGGTATCAGTCTTTCATTGCCCCCAGAACCTCGCTACTCTGCCCTATGGGACGTCCATTTAGTTTTTAATCTTTTTCGGTCTTGGCAGCAAAACCTTTCTTCAAAGGAGATCTCGTCCGAACTGGCAATGCTGTTATGTTTAGTCTCCTGCAGGAGAGTTTCTGATGTCCGGGCTTTGGATATCTCAGCAAGACTTTTCTCACCCGCACGGGGTAGTGTTCACAGTAGGACGTCACACGAAGTCTCATACCCAGATGATTTCGGACCCGGCTTTCCGGATGCCTAGAAATTATGTGTTGTAGGCTGCCTCAAGGCATATGAGGAAATTAATCAGGAGCTACGTCCTCCGGGCGAGCGGCAGCTGCTTATCGCTTTGAAAAAGCAGCACAAGGCTATCTCTTCCCCCACTATAGCCAGGTGAGTGAGCTGGATCATGCAAGAAGTGGGCATTGACACAAAGCAATTTGGAGCTCACTCAGCCAGGGGTGATGGCTTCCAAGACTTTTTCTTTAGGGGCTCGTCTCGAGGACTTGATGCATGCAGCGGACTGGTCCTCGGACTCGACCTTTAAAAGGTTTTACTTCAAACCTGTAATAGAGGTCGCTCAGTTGTAAGTAAGTAAGCTTTAAACTAGCATAATCTGAGCCTCCGATCGTGACATAGAATAGAAATTTGCCTGGCACCGTAAGGGAAGTTTCAATTCTATTAAGGACACTGAGGCGAGGATTATCCCATACCGAGCACGGTTTTGTGCGAATCCGCCCGTAAGATGGTAAGTAACTACTTCATGTTTTTAAAATTCCCAGTCTTAGCTCGGTAATGTATTTGGTACAGTAGGTTTTCTCTTATGCACTTCTTGAAAGTTGTACTTTTTGATTGTTTTTTTTTCTGGAAACCCGTCCACTGTCTCTGCTCTTCTAGGTGACGACGGTTCCAAACAGGACCAGTGATGGATTTGCATGACTCGTGCAAAGAAAGAGGAGGGACTGACAGAGTGGAAGGACTATGTATTGGCTATGGTTATGGACACTATGAAAGGACTATGTTATTGGATACCTCCCTGGGTGTGATGGGAGTTGATGTTTTTCTTTGGTCATATGTTTTTTATCACAACCAAAAGATTTTATGATTGCGTCTTTCTGGCTGCTATGAGATTTTGATGTTATTAAAGCGGAGAAAGACAAAGCATAACCCTCGCCTCCGTGTCGTTAATAGAATTGAAACTTACCTTTACGATACTAGGCAAATTAATATTCTATCTCGGAACACAGATTTCATCCCGTGTGCTCTCAGCGTAACTTTGTTTCTAGCTACCACATGTGATTAAAAAAAGCATGGCAAATCTATGCATACAGATATACTGGGCGTACTATGCTAATTATTTACATTTTTTAACAATGTGAGTGGCATTATGACTCACTTGAGGTTTTGCCTCTCGTTAGTCATGGCCACTCCCTACACTCCACCATGATAATAAATACCATATTACATTCTCATACGTATGTACACAGTTATAATGTTGGGACCAGAGGGAAAAATAGTGTCCAGCCTGGGACCTTTGAAATGATGGTTACTGTACAGCCAGTTAAAATGACAGCCTCCAGGGTCTCCCCCTCAAGACATGGGAAATGGTGGTGTCGATTTGCAATGAGTTGCTACTACAATTACGACAGAGGCAGAAACCACTTAAGGAGTCACTTTCTGTGTACGTATACTCATCACCCTCTCCACGCCCAGCCCAGCCCAGCCCCAACCGTCAATGACATTGTAAATGGGAACTATGTACGTGTTTCTATGCTTCTCTGCATTCACTACCCCAGAATAGTTTAGCAAGTACAGGTAGTAAACACTATACAACAACTATCCCCAGGAGCATCACCACTGGCCCTATGTTTTCCATCCACATTCATGGTCTGTCAGTAAACATCGGTATCCCACGTCATGGCAATAATTAGTATACATTTGTTGTCAATCGACCGGCTTTAAAGCCTCAAACGTTTGACTTGCGGGTCACTGCATATTATCTTCAATTCAAATTTCCCTTTAATCTGAAGGTCACTGAAAATTAAGTGATACGGCAGCTTCATTTCTACGAGGAGAGTGAACTTATTATTGGAGTTGTTAGCCAAATAACACAACAGATCTCACTCTGGAGGGTCGAGGCGTACACGCTACAATACATCGACAGTGTCCACCAAGAATCAGCAATAATACCAAAGGCAGTATTTGTACGGCTGGACCTCTCTTTGGCATTCAATGCGACCAATAACACGATCTTTACAGAGTCTAAACTCCTGGTGTAACATTTTCTTGTCACAGTAAGCCCAATAAATAGTCCACTATTGATGACCTTGCTTTTGGTGTATCTGTATATGTATATGGTCTGTAGGATATTAATGCTTGCTTTAGTTCTTATAGAGGAGAAAACTATTGTTTTTCTGCATTTACTGTTATCTGACACATCTGTTGCTTCCACAAGAGCAGTAATACTGTTGTGGTCTATAGGGGCACTGATGGGGACAGCGGGTCGGACTGTTGTAGAAGCACTCCTTATGTTACGTACTGTCTATGTAATATCCCAATAGGTCAATCAAGTTTATTAATAAAATAAATGTATATGGTATTACTATAGCGCAAACCTAAACATAAGGCACAGAGCGCTCTACATGGTCAAAGACTAGCATAACGTCAACTGTTTCCTACATTGCAGCAGTGTTGGAGTGATCCCGATGGATACAGGGATGTTGTTGCAGCTCTTGGGAGCTTAGATGGGAAGGGCATGATGTCTTATTTTTTTCTTTCTTACACTTCTTATTCTGTAGTGTGATGTTGTCCTGGCTGCAGGTGTCCAAAGATCTACGAGTGATGATGAGCTAGACAAGCAAGGGTGTTGGTTATGAGGGCTCTGAAAATAATGCAGCTGATTTTGAAGATGGGAGCAGCAAAGGGAGCCAATGGAGTTCCATTAGGATGGGGGTGATGTCCTCTTAGGTCTTTAAGCCCTGTATGAGGCGCACTGCAGTGTGTAGGACAGCCCTAAGGTATGCCTCAGGGGCGAGTCCTCCCTGCTCTTATTTTAACACAAACATGCATCTCTCAACTGAGGCTATATATACATCAGACTGGGCTGATGTTTTCTATGTATGCAGATAGCAAACCACAGTTAGTGAATTTCAAACAGGACTAAAATTCTGAATATCTCTTGGCCTAGGCCCTAGGCTTTAAAGTGGCCTAAGCTTTAAAGCTCTGGATTTACACAATAACTTTACCCTAAGCACCGATACAAATGGTAGTCAGACGCAAAATATCTACCACAGCGCTTCTTTTTGTAGTGTACATAATTCACAATTTTGCATGACGTACTAGAGACAATATCTTTCATATTTGGTTGCCAGTGCACTTTGAACCATAAATCACTCAATTGTGCAACCAGCAATTAGTAGGTTAGAAATACATGGTTCATCAAACCATTCTTTTCCACTTGGCTGAAAGCCAGTGTAGGAACTCGCTAACAAATGTCTTGATGTTGTCAAGAATCGCTCACAGCAATGCAGTGTCTGTTCTCCTTCTGCTGAAATCAAGCACTAGGCCACAGGCTTTACAAAAAAGAGCTGTACTAAGCAAGACAGTCAAGCTGATAAACGTTAAGTCCAGCAAGCACATCCACAACATGGTCTGCCTATGACCCAGGCTCTCAATAAAATGGAAGATATGGTTTGAGATCATTTGTATCACTCCCAGGGAGGCCTAGGAGATGACTACCAGCAGCTACTCTCACGCCCTGCCAGGCTATATCATGGTTTCTTCAATATTTGAGAAAACCCATACAGTCACGATGTACCCCTTTTGCGCATTCTTCCAATGCTCCTCCTCTGCAAGAAACTGCATGGAGATTCCGAAGCAGCCCAACATGCATTTGTTTAGCAGAGCACAGAAGTAGGGAACTGCACTTCCATATGCACTCTTTGGGGTCTTTAACCAACTTAATTCTGTTTTATTCTCTCCCAAGCTCTGAATTACGGAAGCAGGCATCACATTTCAATAGTTTTACTAGATCAAGTCATGGAAAAGTTACTCAATACAAGGTATTTCCATTAAAACAAAAGGACAGCTTTAACAAAGAAGTACACAAGTCCCTAAAAAAAGTAATTTATTCAAACATGTGTCAAATAATGCGAAGCAATACATGTAGTTTGCCAACTTGCGCCAATGTAGAAAACAACCACAAAAACAATCTGAAAGCATTGTGTGACCAAAAGGACTGGAAAAAATACATTTCCAGCTTACCTGTCAGACCACTAGGGTATGGACTTGGTGTAGCTGGGAATGAGGACGATGCTCCCCCAAACGGAGTCATTCCAGAAGATCCTCCAAAGGGCGTCATGATATGGCTGTTGAAATTAGCGGATGGTCCCTTCGCTGCTGGCGACTGTGGTCCTTGAATGGGATCTCCCCCATACTGACTAATGTGGACGCTCTCTGGTTCTGTGATGTTATCGGTTCTATACGTCGTGGCGGGGGCCTTGTCCTCCTTGCTTTTGACGCACCCCATAGTAAACTCTACAAACACAAGGAGAAAGACGACGCATTAACCATTCAGCAGTTCACAAGCAACATGAAGGCACAGCAATGGGTTCCTTACATGGTACGCAGTGATGAACACAATTTAGCAAATACACGTGTTAAAGAGACCAAAGAATACTACAAACACAAGCCTATCATGAGAAGCACACCAGCGATTACATCACAAATGTGATGTTTGCTGAACATCTGTATCCTGCCTTATGCAGATTAAGGTGTCACATCCGAGTTCAGATCGGTCCAGGAAGAATTTGGTGAGCTGCTGGTAGCATCCGAGCAATCGGTCGACTTGCCCCGATCTACACAGTCCACCAGACAAGTTGCATACCGGTCTGTTTTACTACTCATAATAAGCAAATATTTCTTACTGAAAAATAGAGATTAATAGATACACTAACATACACCCAAGCTACTACCCCCACATCGCAGTGGAAATGCACCTCTATCAGTAACCTCAGGAGCAACCTGCAGTGAGATTGTGGTGCGACTTTTGCTGCTGTCTAATTTGAAGAGGGGCTTTATGGTGAAAAAGCATCTTTTCCAGTTTTTTGGGGTTTTTTTAAACAAACTTTATTGAGCCATTATTCAGGGTACATTACATTATAACAAATATTCATGGCATTTTTCATTTTAGGTGTAATATTGACTCATCTTACTCCATAAGTAAATATACATACTTCAATCCTTGTATCTATCATTTACACAGCATTAAAGTTATAATGCAATGAATGTAACATGTGGAATCATTTTTTTTTTTTTGGTAAATATTTTTATTTTTTTTATTGAGTATCACATATGATTTACAATTACATAGCACCAGTAGCCAGCGTGTTGGAAAGCATCTTTTCCTGTTGATGGTTTTTCAGCTCCAAAGAAATTAAGAGTAAATACACTTAGATTAAAATTATACAATACTTTTAATAATTTACCCAACTAAAAATGCTCTCATTAGAAATAATTATTTTTTTATGTTCTATGAATAATTTTACTACCAACCAAGGAGTACTCCCCCCTTTCAAATTTCTATCTGGAGCTCTATATTTTCAATATTTAGGATTCACGTAAACAGTCAGGAATATGCCAAAAGTCTACAAAAAACACACATTAAATCCTACACCTGTCGCTGAACTCTTGAACATGGAGCCCAGCCTAGTACAGGATTCAGAAGATCAGGAGTTTAGCAGTGCAGCCTCCGGCACGGCCCTGGTTGTAGCACTGCTGAGTTGCAGACCTGTGAAAGGGAAGCCAGCCAAACCAATGGCAAATTCTCATATTCAAATACACAGTGTGACTGACAGCATGAAGCCTGCAACATAACCAATCACCGAGCAGCTAACCCACCCACTGAAGCAGGCCATAGAGCTGCAGGTCACAGACAGAGAGCGAGAGAGTGAATGTGTATGTATGTATGTGGTATTTGTAGAGAGCAAACCTAGTCAAAGGCAGTGGTGTTATTCCTTGCCTGACAAGAGAATGATAAAAGATGCTCTACTGGAAGACGGTCAGAAAGAAGAAGTCAGAGTGGAAGTGTGCAAACGTAACTGACATCACCAGAGCACCATGTCTGATGCAGAAACTATTGTAACAGCTGCTATAATTGTTATTGGCTCTGGATGAAGTTCCTGGATCAAAAGTATCTCTCATTAAAGAATTGGGAGACACATTTAGTAAATTTAAGCAAAGCATAGATGATGCCTAAGACTCCAACACTAAGTTTATATTCATTTTGTAACTTTTTTCTGATTCTTTTTGCTAGTCTAGGCGTACAATCTGCACAATATGGCAAAACAACCTAACTCTATTAATGGCAGTCACTCATTGTTCGCCGCCCTAATAGTAATCTTAATAGTACAATATATATTTCTTATGCACCATGAAACAAAACGCTCACTCGAGGCAATTGAAGTGTGAGATAAATGCCTTTAATCGATATGCTTTTAATGACATGCTTCGGCCATGGAGGCCTTGATCACATGACCGGCAGTACAACTGATATGCACATTTAGTGACTAACACTAAGGGCGGACTAATGTAACAAAAACAAATGGCACCATCTTAAGGGATCATAGATCATACAACTTATAAATATGATTGAGGTGTAAATAATGTGACTTAATCCACCGGGCTCAAAATAAATCCATTAATCAACTGTTACCATTTCAAGAACTGGTCAATCAAAAGATATACAGAGCATGAGAATAACACCATCGGACCCAAAACAACCCATTAATCAATCGGTATAACTGTCTGAAATAAAGGCGAGGAGATTAAACCAAGGCACATACACCTCCTTATAAACCTTGGATCAAGCCTCCATCACCATCTTATCATGCCCACTCAGGGGGAATCGGAAAGCCGGAGTAATTAAATAAATTATATTCTTTAAACTGCACAACAAGGACTTTTTTGTCTTTTTAACATCATCATCAATAGGCACGAATGTATTAACTTCGGCAAGACGGAAAAGCTGATTTTAACACAAACTCACTTGCATACAAAGTTCAGCAGCAGTTGGTGATCCTAGGGACTTACCTTACAGGTAAGCCATCTAAACAAAAATCTTACATATGTATGAATGTATGAAAGATGCACCAAAGCCCAGTGTATATGTGAGCTTGTTTGGTACATTGATACGGTAAGGCTCGGGAAGCCAGGCTCTGCAATCACTGAGACTGACATAAGGACAGTCAGGCAAGGACTTACAACTGTTTTGAATGGATAGAGCTCAAGAGAAGACGGGCCTGAGGAAAGGGCAATGCTCAATTTTTGCAGCTTGTGGCCACCAACACTTATTTTAAGTGTCAGGGCCTTATTTTCCACCATCAGACTATTGACAGAGTGAGATTTGGGGAAAAGTGAAGGCAGGTGGTGTGAGGGGCATCAGGTCAAATCAAGACTAGGCAGCCTTGGTATTTCGCAACCCGACACTTAGCAGCGCTAGCAGGAGTCTCCCAAGTTTTTTTTTTTTAACAAATGAAGGACTTCGAGAGATGCATGGAGTGCCAGTCATGCTGTTATTGCGATAGTTAAGAATGCATGGGCTAAGCTCTCCTTTCAGTGCGACAGTGGCTGGGCACAGATGCCAAGCAAGGCCATGCCGGTCACCCCATTCACTTGGAGCCATGTTAATCTAGAGAGATGGAGCACATGGCTTAGGATCAGCTCCTTAGATCTCGGCTCAGTTCTATCAGAAACGTTACCTGACCCAAACTCTAGTCTTACACCAAACCTTGACATTACTATAAAGAAATACTCTGCCTGGATTAGAACTGTGATTGACACTCTTGCACCGGCAAAAGTCTTCATCAACCGCCGAAAAAAAACCTTCAGAAACCTGGCTCTCGGAGAGCTTAAGAACCCGCAAACAGCTATGCAGAAGACTGGAGCGAGTTTGGAGATCTAAGTAAAATACCCAAGACAGGGAGGTCTATAAACGATTAATTGCAGAATACAAAAAGTTAATAGTAGAGACAAAAACTAAATACGTTTCCAATAAGATTCTCCAATCTGTCAATTCTCTTCTCTGCCAGTCTCTGAAGTCAGTATAATGGAGGGCGAGGGAGAAGGGTGCAGTGACAAGACTAGTGTCATCGGGCCGACAGTGGATTCATAGAATCAATATAATTTTATGTACTCCAGTTTCTATGTTTCAAGATGTCACGCCCGCAGCAGGTAGCAAAACAGTCAGCACAGACCAAGCCACAACCTTGGAGGCAACTCTGAGCTCCTTTGCATCGCGTCTATCATTTGCAGGTCGAAGGCAGGGTCCGGCTGCACCACCTGGAGTTCTAGGTAGCACGACCAGAAGAAAGCGTAGGGGTCTGCAGCCCCCCAGCCAGAAGGCTGCTCCACTAAACTTTTAGAAATCAACATCGGTCGACCTTCTCAATGACATTCAGTAGTTTTTCTCACTCTTGTTAAAAATGATTCTTAGAAATGGAGGTGGGGGCGGTGTAACAAGCGAGCGCGCTGCAGAGGCAGTTCCCTACATCATTCACAGAGTTTCTATACACAACTGCTGAAGACCTGCAGGACTGGAAAAGAATATCCCCTCCGCCATTTGTTGTGCTGTTAAAGTAATCTTCTTTAGAGAGATGAAACGTCTAGCAGGGATGTAATCAGCACTTAAAGAGAAAATCCACTCAGCGACAAGAAAAACAGTTGTAGACGTCAGAGGCCTATGCTGGCAATCAGCTCTGAGAGCGCCACCTCAAATTGCACACCTTACACCAGGCTCCTCCCCCACCCCTAAGGTGCGCTGCACTAACCGCTCTGTGCCACAATAAAGTACAATATAAATTTCTTGATAGAATTCTGCACTATTTGATAATAAAAGGGATGCCATTTTGGAAAAAGCACGCCATAATGTCTGGAACTACATTAACGGTTTACTGCCATTGTGTGCGCACGGTTGGTGTATGGGGCGAGAGGGTAAGGAGGATATTTGCCTCTGTGGGGACTGAAGGTACCCAGCCTATCGTTAGCAAGGAGAGAAATGTCAGGGCAGAGTGCCTATACCCAGGGCGGAGGGTAAAAATGAGTAATGGACTCAGTGACAAGGAGTACCTGCATGACAGGAGGCCAGTGACTCCATCAAAGGATGAATGGTTAAAATATAGATAAGAAAAAGGCAAAGTGATGGTGAAAGTGTGGCTAGCAAGAGGCCAGCAGCTGTGAAATTATAATCAACAAGGACCTGGCTGCTGGACACAGGGCTGGATAATGGCAAACAGACAGCAAAGTAGGGCAGGGTGAATGAGAAGTATCGTTAGGAACAAAACTGGCAATGGCAAAGGTACATTCCTAACAGTGTTGAGTAACAGTGAAGGTGCATAAGTACTACAGCTGAGTAAAAGTATGGTTAGTAACGAGGCTGGGCGATGGTGAAGGTGTGGAACAGGGATGGGTGATATTGTGAATGGATGGATTTGGAAGTCGATTGGATGCGGGCACGCGGTGCCCAATAGAGTTAAATCAACCTTTTATGCTTCTTTAAACAGAGGCAATATCTTCATTCAGTTGAATAAGTTCTTTGTGCAGTAAATGAACTACAGTTATCTTCAAGAGCTAGAAGGAAAGTCATGAATGGCAATGGCGGAGAAAATGTATTCGGTATTCTAGAGTTTTCTAATGCCACGGAGTAATTATGCTAATATGCCACTCACAGGCAGGTGACATCCTATCATCCCTGACTCAAAGAAGCCAACTGAAAAACACTCCATTCACACACTGACACCAGTCCCCAGAGCTCAACTTTCAGTGACCTCTTTAAACTACAAAACAACCGACGCCTGAAACAGAGAAGTTAAAGAGCAACCTACAAACTCTTGAAAACAAATTTGAGCGTATGTGGCGAATGAAACCCCTTCCCAAAAACGGTACAAAAGGGGTTGGTGATGGACCATCACCACCCCCTTTTGTACCCCTTCCCTAAAACAGCATCTGATATCCCTTCCTTCTGCAAAAAACTCAAGACATACCTATTCACAAGATACTTTAACTAAAACATTCAGAATACTCCACCCCAGGAACCAAGATCTCATTAGACTTTATATAGAAGTTAAACTCCCCAAACTGGAGGGCCTCAAAGGTATAGTATGTTGCACTGCCAGATGTTATAATGGTGTTTCTCTACAGAATACTAGGCCTGGGCGAAGCACTGCGCTACGCTCGCGTAGTTTGCGAAGTTCGCGCTACTTCGCACTACGCGAACTGCACGTAGCACAGTGCGAACACGCGTAGCGTAGTGTTGCGTAGTGCTGCAGTCATTTTTTGCTTGCTCGCGGTCCTCAACGTCAAGTTGGCGACCGCGAGCAAGCAAAATGACATCCTGGCGAGACTTTTTCCTTGTTCGCGATCGCGAGCATGGAAAATAAACCTCCCGGCGAGATTCACAACGCGAGAAGGTCAGGTTTCTCATTGCGAGGGGTCGCGTATGCTCGCGACCGCTCGCGATGAGAAACTACCAGTTCGCGTTGAGAAAGCTGCAGCTCGAGGAAAAATCTACTCGAGCAGCAGAAAACTACAGCTCGCACTGTGCAAGATGCCATTTTCAATGATTGCACAGTGCCGGTTGCTTGTCCGCACTGTGCAATCATTGAAAACAACATCTTGCACAGTGCGAACATGTTACTTCGCAGTTCGCGAAGTGCTACGCGTAGCTCGCGTAGTGCGAACTTCACTTTGCGTAGCTTCGCGAAGTGCTACTTCGCGAACTACGCCCACCCTTACAGAATACCCGATTTATTCCTCTCACCCACTCCAACCTCCGTTCTGAACTTTCTGTTTCATAGCTTTTCGGATGTAGCTCTTGCAAACATATAAGCAACTAATGTTACATGTAAAACGCTCAAATACCAACTGGTGAAATTACATTGTAGAAAAATAATGTAAATAAATAAAAATAAAAAGATTAGACACAAGTTGCACCATTGACCGCCTTAAATTTCTTATGCTGCGATTCAAAACATTTGATACAAAAAGTGTTGGGAGAACCAGACAGAAACAGTAATAAGTTATTGATCATAATAATCCGACAGATTCCTTTAAAAAAAAAAAGCATGCACGCAACAGTTGTAAGTTTATCGGAATTTTACAAATACTTAAAACTTGCAAAACCCCATATCATTGGGTTCGGATGGTGAAAGGGGATTGGATAATGGCCAATAGCAACACAAGTCTGAAATTTTGAAAGTAGCAATTTTTTCTGACGGGTGAGAACGCTTTTTCCTTTCTACATTTGAAATCGGCATCAAAGAGACATACTATGAAATGAAAGATATATGAAAACGAACCAAACAAATGCCTTCAGCCCCTTCTTAATTGACATTCACCTCGGAAAGGTATTCTCTATACCACAGAAATTAAAATAAAGACTTTTGCATTAGTACAGCAAAATACAATACATCAGCGTTTCTGGTAATAAACGAATGACCAGTGTTTATTTCATTCCAGTTGCATAAATCAGTGACGTCACAAACTGGTATGTGAACACCCATTCAAGAATAACTTCCTTTCAAGTTTAACTTGCCTTATGATAGTCTGCGTGCTATAGCATTCACCCTTGTATACACTGCACACATAGGTCATGGTTTTCCGACCTGAGGATTGTTGCCAAGAAACAGAGGACAGACTTCTACTTCAGCACAAATACACTCACCCACGTAAACAAAAAATGTATACTCCCGTGGCAGCAGGCGGTTTGCTGTCTGCCCAATTCTTATATTTTCTGAAATGGCCCAGTTTGTTCTATGGTGTGTGAAAAGGTTGCTGTGCAAAGTTAGTTACTTAAATGAAGATCCCAAAGTTTGGCATTTTTTATTTAATATTTTATTTGTAGCATAAACATAAATCCTTCAGAGTTTTTCAAAGAAATGACTGCTTGAAAGCAAGAAATATCTTTGGTTAAACTGACTAACCGCGCTCTGATCTTTTGTTCTGTCTCTGCGATGGCAGACTATAACAGTCTGCAAAGGACTGCTGATATGTTTGTCCCTCCTTTCTGGAAGACTAGACCCGAGAATGGGCAAGGTTAAATACTGGACGGAACCACTGACTGCTCTGGTGAATGTCTGCTTTGGCACATCCCCCCTCTTCCAGAATGGTATGGAATAGCCACCAATTCTTGAAGAACCAAATTCATGTCACGCCTCTTTCTCTGAGGATGCAATAATCTGAGATGATCCCGTTACTTCACACATGGGGTTTGTCCCTAATTTCAATACTTTTAATTCTCTTTTTTTATTTCGTCCTTGCTTTAAATAAGAGTAAATGCCTCTGGCATAGAGCAAACAAGGGGCAGCTACAGACAAACTTGTGGTGATTGAAGAGAAGGAGCCCGGGAGGAAAGTCTGTGTCAGCAACATTGCACAGAGCAGGAGGCTCCTGTAAACAGAAGGCAACACTAGCCACCAGTTGCCCCTCCAGTAGCAGTTCTGCTGTGGAGATGGTGTAAAGATGCATTTAGGGAGATGGCTACAGAATACAAGGCCTGTGAGATCATTACTTTCATGTTTGGAAAAACAAAACTCATCTTGGAAATTAAACTCTGAGCAAAATAATTGGAATGCATTTGAGGAAGTCTATTGGACTGTTTGGAATTACCATTGTAATTGGATAATTTGGTTATCAACTAATGGAAACTTAGCAAGATGCAGTTGTGCTTATATTTGACTTTTTTGACTAGCTTTATGAAAGCCAGTGATACTGCCAGACACTGACAAGTATGAGGAATTGACCTGGCTCTGGAGAGTTAGTGGGGAGGTCTAGGCTCTGTATCTGTAGGTTGGTCTGTGTCTGAAGACCCGTTATGATAATTAGTGCACCGCATAAATACACTGGACGCATAAGTCATCGTAGCTGGCGTCATTATGCTATCCCGTTGTTTCAGCATGCTCTGCTTCCAGTACTGGAAACTGTCTACTTACCTTATTTCTCTGATGAATACAGTCACCGGGCAGTATAGCCGAAAAAGTATAATTTCTTCAGTTCAGAACATCTGAATTAGGGTCAAGAGAGTGTTTACATATGTCCTGAGCCCATGCCCTCAGCTGAAATAGCAGCCCTGCTTAGTAAGTACGAACCGTTCCATGAACAGTGCAGGGGTACTATCCCCTGCTGCTGTCTGGATTCAGATAGATTTGCCTCTGGTGCGCCCGCTGCTCGTCCACAACCCGGGCTTCATTAAATAGGAAAGGAGACAAAAAGACTATAATGTCAACATAGATGGAGTCCGTCTATGTGCCAATGAACATGGCGGCGAGGTTTCCCTCTTCAACTGAAACATGGTCAGGGAGAAGTAAGGAAGAGGGGATACTCTTCTTAGTAAAGTGCAAAGTGGAAATATTCGCAAACACATAAAATCAAGTAAAGTGTGTGTGTGTATACACAACACACACACACACATATATATATATATATATATATATATATATATATATATATATATATATATAGAAAAAACCATAGGTTTCAGGAACGTTATAGTTAGAAATTAGCATTTAAAAAAACCTTAGAAATTCACTGAAAAAAACCCATAGGTTTTAGGGAAAGTTATAGTTAGTTGGACATTTCACTCATACAAAACCAGAGAAATTCCCGTTATAGTTAGTACAGCTAACTATAACTCACGCCCCCGCAATGCACTGCTGATGACGTCACATACTACATCACTCATAACATGGTCAGTGACATCACTGATAACATCTCAACTGACATCACTGATGACATCACTGATGACATCATCCTGTGAATGTGTTTCTGTAAAGTTTAAATATGTTTAATATATATAGGGAAAGGCGTATTGAAGAATGAGTGGGTATACAAGTGTCTGAATGGATGATTTAGTAGGTGTGTGTCTGACTCTAAGTGAGTGGTTAAACGTATCTTACTGAATGCATGGGTTAGTGACTAAACTGTGTGAATGTCTGTATACGTCGGTCTGTTGGTGTGTAAGCGGGTGCATGGGTTTGCGAATAGCTACATGAGTGCCTATATGGGTTACTGATTGGTTGTCGGAGTATCTGTATGGGTGCCTGAGTGTTTGTGTGGGTGGGGTATGTGTGACTCTCTGCATAGATGTGTGAGTGGGTGATTCACTGGGTGCATGGTTTCAAGAGTGCATCTGTGATGGACTGTATGGATGGGTGGGTGGGTGGGTGTGTGTATAGGTGTGTTGGTGCGTGAATGTATATGTCAGTGGTACATGTGTGAGTCACTACATATGTGAAAGGCAGTATATATGTGTGTTGGAGTATATAAATGGCTATAAGTGAGAGTGTGTGATTGTGAGAGTGGCTGTATGGATGAGTGTGTGCTTGTATAAGTGATTGTTTAAGAGGTTAAGAATGTGCTAGTATTTGTATGGGTAATTGAGCTGGTGTGTGTATAACTGTATAGGTGAATAAATGGCAGTGTGATTAATTATTTGCATGACTGACTAGGTGTGTGAGTACCTCTATGGATGAGTGGTGGTGTGTGAGTGTCTATATAGGTGTAGGAGTGCATATGATGGTCCTGTACTGAGTGACCATAAGTATGAGTGACTGTACGGGTGAGTGAATGGATGTGTGTGTAAACCTAAGAATCAGTGAGTGGGTATGTAGTTATTGGTGATGGAGTGTCTATGGTTTTGAGAATGGCAGTCTGTAATTTAGAGTGGGTGTATCAAAGGTTATATTAGGTTTTGAGAAGATGCATCAATTTATCACATGGATATTATCATCAGTGATGTCATTTGAGATGTCATTTGAGAGGTCATCAGTGATGTCACTGACCATGTCACGAGTGATGTAATATGTGACGTCATCAGCAGTGCATTGCCCTCAGGATTGAAGAGGAATTAATTCCCCAACTTAAAACGCACCACAGGGTGTGTATGCACACATGTCACCTAAGGCCCCGCCCCCTCCTTTCACCACTGTGCAAACGCGCCCGTGGCGCGTTTTAAGGTGAGGGATAAAGTCCCCTTCAATCCTGAGGGCCCCTGGAGTCCAACTAGCCTACCAGGTACCTCCAGTAAGCGCCACAGAGCTGCGTTGCAGAAAGCTGTAAAAAGGGGCGTGGCCTCTGAACACCTCTCTGCAACGCAGCTCCCTGGAGCATACTGAAGGTACCTGCTGGGCTAGTTGGCCCCCAGGGACACTCAGTATTCAAGGGGAATTAATTTCCCAACACACAACGCGCCAGGGGATGCGTTAGCACAGTGGTGAAGGTAGGGGGCAGGGCCTGAGGTGACATGTGTGCAAACACGCCCTGTGGCGCGTTTTAAGTTGGGGAATTAATTCCTCTTCCATCCTGAGGGTCCCTGGGGGCCAGCTAGCCCACCAGGTACCTTCAGTATGCACCAGGGAGCTGCGTTGCAGAGAGGTGTTCAGAGGCCACGCCCCTTTTTACACCACTCTGCAATGCAGCTCTGTGGCGCTTACTGGAGATACATGGTGGGCTATTTGGACCCCAGGGACCCTCAGGATTGAAGAGAAATTAATTCCCCAACATAAAACGCGCCACAGGGCGTGTTTGCACACAGGTCAACACAGGCCCGGCCCCGCCCCGCCTTTCACCATTGTGCAAATGTGCCCTGTGGCATGTTTTAAGCTGTGGGATTAAGTCCCCTTGAATCCTGAGGGTCCCTGGGGTCCAACTAGCCCACCAGGTACCTCCAGTAAACGCCACAGAGCTGCGTTGCAGAGAGGTGTAAAAAGGGGCGTGGCCTCAACACCTCTCTGCAATACAGCTCCCTGGCGGCCTCTATTGGCCCTGGGGACCCCATCCCTAAGGGCCTACCTTTATTTAATAATTTTTTGGGGTGGGAGGGGGGGCCGCATGGCCCACCTCCCTGGCCACTTCTGGGCCCGGGGACCCCACCCAACGGGACCTGGCCTCTCTTTTTTTTTTCTTTATGATACAGGGGAGGGGGACCGCGTGGCCCCCCTCCTGGGCCACTTCTAGCCCCGGGGACCCCATCCCCCGGGGCTGGCCCCCTCCTTTGAGGACCGTGGGGGGAGCCCCAATGCCCCCACGGTCCTTGCTGGCTCCCCACCTCCAGCGGGAGCCGGCATTGCTTTTCCACATGGGGAGCTGCTGACATGCAGCTCCCCGTGTGGAAAAGCAATGTGGTTAGCAATTTGGAAGAGTGAGCTCTCTCTTCCAAAATCCAAACTAAAGCTTGCTATGGCAGGGCGGAAGCCGCGAGGCTCCCACCCTGCCATAGCAAACAACAGTGTCCCGGGGGTGGGCCCCTTGAGACATTGCAGGAGCCGGCCCTGGGGGGGTGGCGGTCCCCAGGGCCATCTCAGGCTCCAAGAGTGGGGCCACGCGGCCCCCCCCTCCCAACATTGGCAAAGCCCTGGGGAGGTGGTCCCCGGGCTGCGGGGGGGGGGGCCATGTACCCCCCCCCGCAAATACGTATAGAAAGCCCCGGGGGTAGCGGTCCAATGGGCTATGGGGCCCCCTTGGGACCTCCCAATCAGAATATAAACATTGCCCCCCGGGACTTGGCCCACCCAGGGGCTAATTAATAACGAAGCACGGAAGCCCGCGCTTCGTCTTTTTTTATTTTCGCGGCCAGATCCGCGGATCCTCTGCGCATTTTGCAGATTTAAAAAAAAAAAAAAAAATGCTTTTCTGGGTCCTTGTGGGACCCCCTGAGCAGGCCTGGGGGGTCAGGGTGTTTCTACCCTGCTCCCTTGTCTTGTTTTTTGAGGTTTGGAGTGTTGACAGCCAATTAGAAAGCAGCTTGTCATCGGGAAGGTGCGCGGATCCACCGCGGCCATAGATATGGAAACTTTTATTTTTCGATTTTCTCAGCAACTACTGAACGGATTTACACCATTTAAAAAAAGGGCGCTTTCTGAACTAAGCACTACCTTTTTGCCAAATAAATAATTTTTATGTTTCAATGGAGGGGCTGACACACAAAACAAGTAAGGTATATGTTTGGGGAAGGCGGGGTTGCTGTTCCCTGGTGGCAGGCAGAAATATTCCTACTGGAAGGATGCTTGGGAAACTACTACAATGCATTTTATGCGGGTGTGCTCTGTAAGGAGAGAAGTAAACAAATGTTGAATAAGTTAATGCTGCTGATGTCAGAAAAAACGAAGACTGTATGTAGGGATATGAAGGTGAGGTTATACCCACAGAATTTACAAGTAGAGGTCTCAAAGTGTGAGGCATTAGGTAAGGATTTGTCTCGGCAATATGATTGGCAGTATTTGAGGGGGGAAAAATCATTGCAATTTATGTTAAATTCCTGGCAGAATGAGGTATGGTTTCCGTATCTCATTATATTTCCAATTCGTGGGCCTAGGTGTGAATTACTAAGAATAAGGATTGGAGTTAACCTCCGTTATACAAATGACAAGACAAAAATGGAAATTATTCAACCCGGAGGGAATTGTATATGCGAGTTGAGTACAAAATGCGATGTTTTGCACATCTTAGTGGACTGCTTAAAAGTGTTGCCCTTGCGGAAATTGATTTTATATCCATTATTTTTTAAATATGAGATTAGGAATCGAGCGCAAGCCATAGAACTTCTTACTGACCTGCGTTATTTGAATATTGCAATTGGAAGGTTTATTACTGCAGTTAAAAAAGCTGTGCATGGGTAAGCAAGATTAGTTTTGTTCTTAGGTAATTTATAAAAAGGAGCTATAATGGAGCAATGAAGTGGTGTAAATATAAACGGGTACTTTTACGTTGTTATGGTTTTATTGTAATTTTAACTGATTAATTTTGAATTGTGTTACATTTTTTTATGTAATTTTGAAAATCTATAGTACAATGTGATTATATGTGCAACTGTGTTGTTTAAAGGCCGTTGGTCTCAATAAACATTTCATTGATTGATTGATTATGCTGCTGGCCAGCCCTGCATGGCAACCTTGCATGCTGGGGGGCAGTCACTCCTGCACAGTCAGGTGTAGGCGGGCCATGGTGGGGCTTGGCAGTGCAGGAATGAAGGTAGGGGGTTACCTAAGAAGACTGGACAGGTACATTCAAAGCGACCGACCCGACAGATGAGAAGTTACAAAGGATTTGAGAAGTGGGTAGGAGAAAGAAAAGAAAGGAGTGAAGACAGGTGGTACGTGAACAAGAGAGTAACAAAAGCAATGAAGGAATAAATGGAGAATAATGTAAAGAAAGAAACATGAGGATAGATATGGTGTAGTAGTTAAATTTCCTCATTTTTAGGAAATTAATTACTCTAACTCACCACAGGTGCAAACATGGAGTAAATGTTCTTTTGCACCTTTTTGGTAATTTCTTATTATAGACTAGACAAAACTGAGCTTATTCCAACCATTAATAAAAAGAGAACATTAGCTTAAGGCAAAAAATTGAGTAAGTAGTGCAAGATGGACCCTCAACCAAGCTGCTCCATGGGGAGACCGGAGTGCTTGGAAGCAGAAGTTCCAATGATTGGACCCTGTGAAAATGTACCACAACCTTCCATAGCAGGGGAGAATAGACACTAGAGTAAAGAGGCTTCCAGCAGTTATTAGTATAGATTGATGATAAGAATGGGGGAGGCGATAGGCACCTCAGGCATTGTGGAGCCGGGCAGTTATATGCCCGTCACTGGAGGAAGTAGGGTGGGGTGGAATGCTGTTGCACAGTTAAGAGGAGCAGACAAGGCACAAAGGGGGTACCAAGTATGGTACAAGAGAGCTCGGAACCCACATCATTAAACAACTGTGTTACCAATGCCTGAGACATAGAGAAAAGACATGCAGGTGGTGTTGTGTAATTTAAATGTCTTCCTTCATAAGCTAAAAAGATCGGTGGTGACAACATTCCTTGTAGGACACAATCCAGACTTGATTCGGCTTCAGGAGACCCACATAATAGGCAAGTGCTGTCGCTTTTGGGTAGGAGAAAATATAAAGGATGGGTTCACTCAGGCTTTACAAAGGAATCGAGGGGAGTCGGCCCATAAAGCACTGCCGCTCACTGTCAAACACATATGGATAGCGGATATTCTGCCCCACTAATGGGGAGAGGGAACAGGGGGGGGACTCACAATACTGTCTGTTAATCTCCCAGGAGGTTTGCAGACTACAGTCGTAGAGCAATTGTGAATCCTCCTCTTGTAGGTCCCAGACACCTTACTTATTATAGGAAGCAACTTTAACCTAATCTTTAATGAGTGCCTGGATAGAATTACTATCAGGAAATGTCCCATGAGGGAGAAGAGAAGGCTACGTGACTTTACTAGAGCCATAGGGCTATTGGACATATGGAGACATGCACACCCCACAAATATTCATAGTCATCAAAATATGAGGTGCTCCTATTCCAGGCTTGATTACATTCTAGTCTTGCTAATGGAGGGGGAAGAAATGAAGAGACAACGCACTTGGAGTCAATGATCACTCACAACGGTGTACTACACTGATGCCATCTAGGTCCGAGACAGCCGAGGGATGAAGGCTTGATCTGTGGGAGTTGCGAAACAGAGAGATGCCTGGGGTCTAAGGCAAACTACCTATTTTTATCTTGAAGCGAATAAGGGGGACCATAAATTCTGATGCTACCCTTTGGGAGGCATATAAATTGTCAATAAGGGGACAGGCCAAAGTAGTGATTCGGGCTACCGCAATGCAAGTGTGGAGGACGTGCAGATACTTGTACAAAAGTTGCTGCAATGGAAGGAAGGTGTCCATGAACGAACTGGGGCATCAACTGGCATTAGCAAGGAAATACTATAGGCTATTAGGAGAAACGGGAGCGAGGGGACATTATCAGGTGAAACACTAGCTTTATGAAGTTGGAAATAAAGCGGGGAAACTCTTGGCATGATTATCTAAAATGAAGTAGAGCCAAAGATGGATAAAAGGGGTTGGATCACACACGGGTATGATAGAATCTGCAACTGAGACTGCATGTGAATTTATGAACTCCAGGAGCACATGATCAGAGAGAGAACTGGAGGAGTTTTTTGGCGGATGTCCCTCACTAGTGCAGGAAGATTGGTAATCACTAGAGGATGAGATTTGAATGGTAGAAATTGAGGAAACAATTTAAAAAACTGAAGGGAGGAAGGACTCCAGGACTAAAAGGTTTGCCACCAGAGTTCTTTGAAAGCCTGGAAAACAGATTAGTGAAACCTCTTAAATTCCTATTTTATGGAGCCATAGAAGAAGGGATACTTCTGCTAGATTTCAGGACAGCGGAGAAACTGGAGATAAAAACCAGTAAACCAGGAGGACTGCAGTTCATATAGACCCATCTCCTTGTTTAAAATTGAGACCAAAATCTTGGCTAAACTGTGGGCCAACGGATTGCACACAGTAATTGATAAACTATTCCATCTGGATCAATCCAGTTTCATATCTTCTGTCAACAAGGCACAATCTCAGACAAAAGTATGGACGCCATGCAAAAGTGCATACTATCCAAAAGTTAGCTGCTATTTGCTTTGGACACTGAGAAGGCATTTGATTCACTAGAATGACTACATACAAGCAATCCATTGGCCCAAAGTTATCGATATGGGTCTTTCTACTGTATAAGGATCCAGGGCACAGGTAAATGGGGCAGTTTTGCAGTCCTTCCAATTGAGTAAAAGAATGAGACCGGGATGTCCATTTGCCCACTGTTCTCCTTCGCATGGAAGCGGCTGGCACAATGGGTGTGGAGTGATGCAGAGATTACGGGGCTGACAGTGAATCATGATTGGGAGGATTTCATTTCTTGTATGCAGATGATTTCCTTTTAGATTTAGTAGACCCTGAACACTCTGTACCAAGAGTCCTGGATATGAATAATTGAGTTGGCGAATATGCAGGGTTGTCAATAAATTGGCATGGGTCAGTTATATTTCCCCTTACAGATTGGGCACCAAGGATTGCGTGTAGATGAAAACAAAAACATTAAAAGCTCCCCTAAGCCAAGGCATGTTAGAAAGTGCAAAGAACAGATTAGAAAAAAGCGCAGCAGTGCAAAAATAAATATAAAACATCAACATGCAAATATATATCATTTGTAATCAATATAAAATTCATACAATATAGAAAAAACAGTACTTCTGCATATTTCAAAATAAAATTCCACATAGAATTTCGTCAACATTTATCAATGCACTTTTCATATAACATCATGAATTCATATCCTTTAAAATGTCAACAATCAAATGTAATAGAAAATGTGCAAAATATGGTTGTTGACGCATTTGGATGAATATATCTAATCACATCCAACTTCCTCAGGACAAACAAACTTTCATTTGACAACACACATATTACTTCTACGTGATATAGTTCTCTGTATGATCTTAAAGGTATAAATCTCCACAGTTGAAAGACTTATATAAGGTATATATCAGTAAGTCCTGTCACAAGCCCGCATCCAGGGAAACCTAGCTGCCCAAGAATATTGCCCTCAGGTACCCCAGTTCAAGTGAGCCACCGTATATGATGGTACTCCAGCACAAATTAAAGGTGGAGACAAACAGTCCTAAGCAACTCTTATATCCGACACAAGTTAATTCAGTCCATCCTCCTTGCGCGATTAATACCACATAGCACAGAGACCAGACCTTTTGGCTATTACAAAACCCTAGCCAAGCCAGTGTAGGTTCAACCCACTTCTGAACCTCCAATATGCACCTCTGGTGCATAACAGGCACAACTGCTCTCCGAACCGCCACAGGGAGAAAATTAAGACAATAAAAGGGGATGCCCACTGACATTAGACACCGGGAGAGTTAAGTACCTGGGAATGTATAACTATGGATAGGGATGAATGCCTATGTTGAAATCTACTATCACTCCTTGAAGAGTTGAATGTTGATGTGGTCCATTGAAATAAGGTACTGATATCGGTGTTTGGGAGAGTGGAGCTCATTAATGTAGGAGAGTAGGATCTGCTTCTTATGGTTACCCCCACTTTTTGATGATGTTTCACTGTTTTTCGACTTTAGTCTGGCTGGGACCCTGCTATTCAGGGCCCCAGCTCTAGCTGCTTCCTCTCTAAATTGATTGCATGTACTTTAGGTACACTCCAGATTGGATTCTGGGGTACCCTTATAAGTACCTAGTATATGGTATACTATGTACCCAGGGCATAGGTACCCCAGAGGCCTACCAGGGACAGCAGCATGTATTGTGTCACCCTTGGGAAGCCATTTAAAATGACACAACAGGTCTGCTACAGCAGCCTATATAAGGTGGTGTATGCACCCCTTACTGAGATATAGGTTCCCTATATCTCTCCATATCACTGCACATATAAACCTATCAGTCGCCCCTATGGCAGGCAGTATCAATCCTGAAGGCAGGGTGCTGGGTTTTATGTGAGAGGGTGCCCATGCATGAGCAGAGCCCATCTGCAGCCTTCGGAACCTTAATTCCAGGGTTGTTTGTGATGCAGCCAAACCATATACTCCTAAGTGCATTATGACCTTGCGGTAAATGCTAACTTTGGAATGGCTGCATCGAAACATGTCGTGTTTGGTGTCAAACACCTTGGAATCATACCTCCACACCAGTAACTGGTGTGGGAGGTATGATTCCACCCTACTAGAGGGAGAAACATGGCACCACCGGTACACTGGGTACCAGCTTAACAGATCCTGGCATCACAGAATGGATGCTGCCAGCCACAGACACGAGTCTGCCCTCCTGCTGCTGGATGAAACTCCGGCAGGGGAGGCCTGGACAATAGGTTTCCTGTCACGGGGAGGAGTAACCACCTCCCAGACAGGCTTTAGTGTATTGGCGCTGGGCGGGTGCACTCCAAGAGTGCTTTGATGTCTGCACTGGGGGCACATTTGGTGTCCCTGTGAATAGTCCAGCTCAAACCTGTTGCTATCAGCCCCTGCTCTGGCGCGAAACTGGACAAAGGACATGGGTGTAGCCACCCCTCTGTCCTGACCCTCCCATAGGTGGGTCCCCAGAGTTTGTCCCACCCCTTCCTTGGGTATAAAGTAGGAACCCCTGACTACAGGACTTTAGATTTACCTGGACGGAACTCTGCTACAGAATCCCAGAACTTCTACTATCTATACGACGTTCGATGACCGAAGAATCTCCCTTGGAGTAAAGGAGTTACTCCCCCTGCAAGGCAGGCACCAAAGACGCATCTGTCCGGTTTGCATCGACGATGCTTCCGAAGGACACCGACGATTTTGCAACACAGGAGGTGGGTTTCCAAGCTTCACCGAGGCCGATCCGTGCTCTCAGCAACTCAGATCCAAAGCCCTCGTGGGGACCGTGCAACCCGGACCCCTGGACACCGTGACCATTTGCAGCAGCATATGCTTCTTGGCGATCCCAGAGGCTGTGCTTTGGGCTACTTGCAGTCCAGACCCCGAGCAGTGATTCCACTGAAGTTTGCTGGCCCACACTCCTCGAGTGACCCGTGGGCTGGTATTTAGTGATTCCTCTTGAGGTCCCTTCGCGATCCCTTGTCCGTCGACTTGTGGGTCCCTGAGAAGGGTACTTTGACTTTCAACGGGCTTACCTGGTTGCTCCAGGCGTGCCCTGACTCTCCATTGCTTGGGGAGTCCACAGGACCTTGCTGGTCCACACCAAAGCCATTTTTCTCTCACCGTGTGGGTTGCTGTTGCCAAGGCTTGTTGGTCTCCAATCCGGGAACTGACCTCCCAGCCCTCGACATCCTTCGTGGGACAGCTCGCCTGCGGATGGTGGTAGTCGTCGACGCCTCCTGGTCCCCGTGGCAGTGGAGTCAAGCTCCACCTCTTAGCACCTGAAACACCCGACATCGGTGGGGATTTGTCTATTGAGCCCCTGGTCACTGGCAAGTGACCCAGACTCTGTCCCCTCTGCTTTCAGGTTCTTCACATCTTTGATCCAGGCTTGGATCACACCGGACACTTCTCCTTTCCAGAGCAGCAGCACTTTGCAGCACATCGCCATTGACATCAACGACGATTCCCGACACCATTTGATACCTATGCACCCGGCTTCCCTGGGTGAGGTAACACAAGTACTCCGGTACTCCTTTGGGTGCTGGCCCTAGAACCCTCCAAGTCTAAAGGGGTTTGCTCAAAGTCCTCTCCTAAATGTCCTTATTCTTTAAAATTCCAACCGCGACTTTCCTATTGAATTGTACGGGGCTCGCGGCTGTGTTCTCACACTGCACAAGTCCACCGTGGGTCTCCTGTGTCACTGCCTTGGGCTGTTCCTTGGGGTCCCAGCGATTCCACGTGCTCTACGCACTGTGTCTAGTCAAGTCGGGGATCTTATACCACTTTCTTAATATATGGTTTGGTCTCCCCCTGGGGCACATTGTATATTGTGCTATTTACTGTCGTTTAATAACTGTATTATTGTGTGCCTTGCTCTCTAACTTCATAAAGAGGTTAGTAGAGAGTGTTTAGAAATAAATACATATCATTTATATATATATATATACACACCTTGTGTGGTTCTCCTTTCATTTAGTTATTCAAGAGGTTATAATCTGGTAAACCAAGCTGCTTTACACTCCTTTAAGACTTAGCTTGAAGGCTGCTCTCCAAAGCTACCACTAGGATAGCTTTCAATAAAGGTTGTCTTAAACCTAATCATCAATAATGGTTGTTTGGACTGGTGCAAGGTGCCCACTATAACTAGTTGACAGCACATATCAGGCCAACTTCTCACAATTAAAATGATTGTTCTGCCTAAATTTTTGTGTAGGCTTCAGAACACCTCACACTGGATCACTAAGACTTTATTCTAAAATGTGGATAGCATACTCTGGACCTTATTGTGGGATGGGAAAATACCTTGGATTGTGCTGGCGACTCTTTGCAGGAGCCCGTTTGATCGGGGCATTGCTTTTCCCGATTTATGTAAATACTTTTAGGCCTCTCACCTACTAGAGATAAATGACTGGGTATTTAGCTCACAACAGACACCTGCTTTGTATTCATGCCATTTCTGAAAATATACTGTATGCCCATTACCAATAGCCAATCCCTTGATGGGCTCAGGGCGAAATGGCAACAAGATCTTTGGGTGCTAAAGGATGCTGACTCGGCAAAAGGCATGCGGGCTCCCCCAGGAGATGGCAATTAGGGCTGGCCTTAGCTAAAAATAATGCATAGGGTTTATTACACGATAGAAACTTGCTGTGGTAAATGGGGAAAATTGCTATTGATAGATTTCATACGCTGTGGAATGCCCAAAATGTTTTTATGCATAATCCTGGCGTCCAGTCCTGACACAGAATTCAGCTTTTATGCCTTTTTGCCAGGGGATTAACTGCTTAATGGAGAGCGTAAAAGGTGAGAAGTTCAAGAAGCCCTCAATTCGCACTGTTGAGTACAAGGCAGAATCTGACCCTAACAAGATATACTATGATATTCTGTCATTTTGGTTGATAATAGTGGCCAGGCGAGAGACGAAGTACAACTCTGGGGATCTAGGCCCGTCCCAAACCTCGCATAGTGGGAAAGAAATATGTACTGGTGGAATGATGGAAGAAACGGCGCATAAGGCGAGTGGAGGCCTGCAGAAATTTGAGGTGTGCAGCACGAGTTTGCGGTGAGGACTGAGAAGAAGATGGGATTTGGAAGTCATTACCCAGTGAAAGGCTTAGTCTAAGGTCAGAGAGGGAGAGAAGAACTGAAGAGAATAAAGGAGGTTTCGTAGGTGAAATCAAGGTGACCAAGGGAATTGGTACGGTCATGTGGCCCGACATTGGAATCTCGGTTTTGTGAACGAGGTCTGCTCTTAATGTTGGGTTTTAATGTTTGAAAAAAAATTAAAAATTGCAAAACAAACATTTAAAAAGCAGTTGCAAAGCCATTAAATGATACGATTCGCTGTAGCTCAAGCCTTGCAGTATTTTCAGGCTGCAAAAGCCAGTGGAGATTTTCATGGGGTTTTCCCACAGAGACTCCATAATCCTAATAATAAACGCGCCACTGGCGACACAAAGGCCCCTCTTGCTGCTTGTTGAGATCTTATTTTCAAAAACACACGCACCAGACAAAAGCGAACCTGGCAGCGTAATCTTTAAAGGCGATTGGAAGTAATTGGCTCTGCATTGTGGAAACACTGGCTGGCGTGCACCAACTCAGCAGTAATGCATCTGAAAAAACACCACCGAGGGACCTTCCTCGCAGTTCAACAAACAGTTCAAATACCGAGCGCTTGTTAGAGGAAGACTGGCGTGCTGTTTCTACCTCAGAGAACGTGGACTTCGCCTGCCTTACTTCACTATAGAGTTTAGGAAAGAAGAACAGTGGCTAAGAGGTACACAAACGTAATCAGAGAATTTACAAATGGCGAAGTATTCAGCATCAAAATAAAGAAAGACTAAAACTGCACTACTGAGTTATTTATGCTTATGGTAAATGCAGGCTACGGTATTTACCGAGTGCAATAAGTACCTCCAATGACGAATTTTCCCAAAGAAAAAGAAAAAATCCATGCAGAATCTTATGTATCAGGGTGTACTAGGCATTTCTCGCCTGGTAAATTTCAGTAGGTGTGACTTGCAAAAATGCACCCGGGAAAAATGCAGGAAGAGAAATCATTAATGGACACTCATACTTCCGACCCCTGGGCAAAGAGGACTTTGCACAGGGATAGATTTGTTTTCAAATCCTTGTTGTGGCTTACCTATATTTTATTATCGGACATTGTGCACTTGTGATCATAAAAAAGCTATTGCAAATGGCCCTTCTGTGTTCAATTCAACCTATTCAAACCCAAAAAATACAAACGATATTCAAATCCACAGTTGATGTATGAATGCATCAAGGACACCACCCACACCCCTTTAGAATATTAGCAATTGGGTAAAATGGTAATCTAAGGCATTTTGTGCATTTTAGATTTCAGTTGTTTGCGTCAAACGTACTGCTATTTGACGGAAAACAGTGGCAACTGCTGCCCAACAAAGGTGTGTGAACGGGGTACATTTTCATATAATTTGTTAACATTCCATGAAAATTTGACAAAATTGCGCTTTCAGAGTAAAACACGATTTGCCAATATCCTCTACTACTTTTCTTTATGTGTGCGCGCTCCTCACATAAAAACCTCTCATCAACAGAAGTCTGATTTGAGTAGAAAATGTCTATCATGAGTGTGAAATGCGAAATACTCTTCCCTTGGTACCTTGCAAGACGTTTTTTCTTTTCTTAGAGAGAAGGGCACTTTCACATAAGATGGAATTCAGCAATTTTGGGAATTTTGCCCAGGCTTACCCAGTACATTTGTAATTGATTTATGTAGCCAATGCAAATTTAATTCTTTATTGTTTTAGGGAAAAGCTCTATTGCAGCAAAACATACAGTAGCAGCAGAAAAAAGATACAAATATTAATAATATACCAATATAAGAATACATTAAGATCTCAGTATCTCTCTCCCATCTACCCCCTCCCTCCCCACAGCAGACTGAGAGCTGTCCACACAGTGCAATTTACACATGTTGGCTTTGCAAAGGCTTATTTAGCTCCTCATCAGACTTGCACATGGCTTGTTAGATAATCTAAAGTCATAGACATGTGTTTGCCTACAACAGTATGAATGCTGAACGTCGTCTTTACTGGTTCATTCCTCAAAAAAGCCATCTAAGAGATGTGATAACGATTGAATGACTGCATTACATAGTTGACTTGAATGACTCTTAGCGACTTATGCTCACCATCATGGTGGAAAGAGGTATCACAGAGAGTGAGAGAATAGCACAACAAACAATGAGAAAAAGTTGTTGGCATTCCAAACTCATCCACTCACTCCCATACAAAAAGGTTACCAGTTTCTCTTTTTTTTTTAAATGACATTGAAGGGGTGATGGGGGAGTCTGCTCCATGGCAGAATGATACTGCTTAGTAAATTCCCTTTGTAAACAGCTACTAGAGAAACTGGCGGTGCTCCTGCTGTCAATCTAAGACCTAGTTAAGTCAGCTCAAGAGAATGCTTTACGGTTACAGAGAGGATTGATTAAACAAACCAGCATACCTTCTATTTTAGAGGTTATATCACTGTATAAGAGGTGCTCTTTATTTTGGCAGGAGCTATGGAAAACCTTGTGCTGCAAGCGTAAGAAAATGCTGAAGGATAAAAAAATAATATTAAACAATAAAGGAACCAGACCTATATTTGCGCTAAATAGTTTGAGAAGGTTCTTGGCTCCACAAAACTCTGAGACAGCCCCGGAGTGTAGTGACATATTACTCTCAGGGAAGAAAATTAACCTTCCATTTTCATCTAATAAATTTTCATTTCTAGTAAACCTCTATAATCTCTCTTGGGAGGTTCACAGCACCATTATCCAAAAGGTGGTCCATGGATGCTCTAAAGGCTGCCTAAACTTCATAGGGGTACTGCAGCAGACTGGTTTAGATGCTGAAAATTCTACACAGTAATACAGCACTGCTTGTTTCTCAGAACAGTCTGTGGACAGGAACACATGCAGGGATGGTTTGAAGCTCACTTTAGAAAGCAGGGACGGCTCCTCCATTAGAGCGGAGGAGTGTTGCCCCACTTAGATGTCCCCAGAAACACACCTGAGACGAAAAATAAAATGGTAATGAAGTTAATTCATTACCATTTTATTTTTCGTCAACTCGTCTTGAACAGAGTGTCAGAACAGGGAAAGGCCTGCTGAGTGGCAGCAGAGGTGGGCTGCCTGTGCACTAGTTTCTAATGCGCATGTCACTTTGGAAGGCCCTCTTATGATGACCAGCCTGACATGTGCACTATAAACTTCTCAACCCAGCTGTCTTAGACAGCTGGGTTGAGAGCCTGCACAGGCCTCTAATGTCCTAGGGAGAGCCAAGAAACACTGCTCCCTCCAATCCTGGTGCTTCTCTCATGCTGGTTAACAGCATGAAAGCAGCAACAGGATTGATTAAGGGAGTTAGCTGAAGGTCTGGATGTGATAATAAGAGGAGGACCGGAGCGAGGAGGACGTGTCTGCAGCAAACACGATAAGTAACACTTTATTTCATGTATGTATGTATTTTATGCCCCCGTCCATTTGCCACCCTCCCCCCGCACCCCCACCCTAAACGCTGTACTTGCCAGCCTCCACTACAAAAAAGCACTAGGGAGTTATTGGAGATAAAGACCGTTCTCGTTTTGGACAACCCTAAACTCTCCGAATCCAGACAGATAACATGCCACATAAAAATGCAATTGGCAAGACATACAAAAATGGGATATTGCGGGGTTTTTTAAATAAAGAAGAAAAAAACAACACTTCTCTTTGGCAAGGCAAGCACAGCTTTATACTGTTGCGACAGGGAGAATAGCTATCTCAACACAGGCAAACAGCTGGTCTCAAGATGCTGCTTTATCAGCAGCCACTTTTATACTTGGTCAGACAATGCTTGTTACAGAATGTCAAACATTAAGTTACTACGAAGTTACACATTGGTTACAAAAACATTTTGTCACCTGTGTTCCTAACCTTATGACTTCTCTCTACACATTCTTCATTGTAATTTCGACAATGCTTAGCTTAACAAACTGACTATTCTCGACTCTTGAATGCATGTGTACGTGCTTTATTATTCTGCTCCCAAGATCACTTATTAGATTCCCTGTGCGCTTGGCTAATTCAATCTCTTGCTCCTATTGTCTAATCATATTTTCAATTTGCTGAGAACACAAAATACGTGCATGTGTGCTAAGACCATGAATTCCTTCAAGCTTACAAGCATGGGTTTTCCTTTAACTAAGACCTTGCAGGTAATGCACTGTATTTTCAAGTGAACTCTTCACCTCTCTGGCATCAGCACAAATTTTAGGCTTGCTCTTTTCTTTTACCACATATACTTTTACATTGTTTTCTACTGATGTCTGATGTAGTGAAATGTTTTCATATTTCATGTGCACATTGGTAAGTAGCGTATCATTTAGAAGCAACACTTTCACAAATGTGTCAAAAATGGGGACAGGGCAAACTATCTCAAATACAAATAGAGTGCCCTGTGGTAACATTGGGATCATTCAGTGATAAGGAAAAATCCCACGGTACTGCACGAAAAACAGAAGGGCTCTTCAAACAGCCACAAACATACAGAGAGGAAATAAGCAAACTTTACCAAAAGAGGAAAAGAAGACAGTCTACCGTGAACAACAAAGGGGATGGCCAATTTATGGAGGGCATTGGCATGCGCAGAACCACTTAATTTAAATGCACATCTTCAAAGGGGTCTAGGGACAAGCAACTACACCAAAGAACTATAGATTGTAATTGTGACTCCATAATACAAGATGACTGCACCATTTACAATGTATAGCCAGGCATCTATTGAGTTTAGAAAAAGAACCATCAATTTTAAGAATCTTCCATTTGTGTCTTTAAGCTGAATTTCCAAGTTGCTCATTGTAACTCATTGCATTTTCACACAAATTCCGCTGAAGAGTCAATTTACTTCTCTTAAAATAAAAGTGATTATTGAAATAGACAAAGTATGCATGACCTTAAAAGCTAAACAACTATAAAGATTTTGTCAACTGGCAAATACAGTAGGAATTATATTGGTGTTTCACAAACTTCACAGGAGTAGATCTACAGCTACCTTCAGAGTGCTCTGTAAAGCCTGCGAGCTGCCAAAAATACTCTCTTTTTTTTGTACATTTTGTCTTTCTGGTTTGAAACACGTTATCCAAACATGAGTCAAGGTAATCTCCCACTGGGCAGTCACCACGCATGAGGGGTTTGTCATCTAAATGTGCCAAACCTTTAAAAAGAAATAGCTAAATATGTACTCTGAATAACTCTTAGATCTTCTTGAAAAAAGTGACATCCTTCCCTCCCTACCACCAATTCAAAGATTATCTCCTATTAGCAAAACATTCTCTATTATGTTCTCAGTTTTCCTTAAATCACTTGCTCGGATTAAGGTTCTTATCTACTCAGTAGAAGATTACAACTAAGTGTTGTATCACGTTACTGCATGGTAGAAATATTTACAGTTTGCCATAGCTGTTATTCTGTTTACCAAGGGAGTAGACCATGAATATTGTTTCACACATCCACATCAAGGTGCACTGATGCAAGGTTATTGGTGACTCAGTGTAAGTCCTTCTTCAAAGAACACACTTTTACCAGATTATATTGTGCGAGTGCCTCTGAATCTGCTATGGTCTCCGGAGTACTGTTTATGGGTTCCGGGAAGACTCTTTTCCCCCAGTCATAGATATTCCAATAGATCAACAGTGAGATGTAAGATTCCACTCAAAGAGCCTCCTGTATTAGTAGTGTGCATGCCAATCATTCTGGCCTGCTTTTTGAGTCCTGGATAAAAAAAAAAAAAATGTAAAACCTGCTGGAATGAAAATACAAAAAAAGATATTTCTGTATACAACGCATCCAAGACCGAAATAATTTAACGTGATAATATAGGAGAGATTCGAAATGTAAAATATCCCTTAATACACAGCAATGGAAGCACTCTAGAGGAGGAAGACAGATACACCAACAGCAAATAGCATGTGGTTAGAGGGATTCGCTCCTCTGGGCAGAACCAGAGCTCTCACTCTACCTGTATTTAAGGAACCAATAACAATAGGTACTACAGGCAGTTGCTAATTAAGCCGAAAATGAACGGACATAAGGGGCCATCTATTTCTGTCTTTTTCAACAAGGAGAACACAACAAAAAAATGCACAGCCTCAGTGACACGCCAAAGTGTTGGGGACCCTACTCACAGCTTATCACCAACATATTTTTGTAAAGTTGAGACTAAATGTCACATCTACGGGACCACTTCTATTGGTGAGGGTGGAGTGGTCTGACAATCTACTCCAGGGAATTGCCCAATCCAGGTTTCTTTACAGTACTCACTCCCTTAATTGAGCATGTTTCTAAGCATTCTCAATGTATTCAGATAAGGGCCGACTAAGATAGTGAGGTGTGTTTTTAAATAGCAGATATGGCGGGAGGTGATTACCGGACTCTATTTGTGGGTTGTTTACTGTTAGTGTCCGGACTTGGATACTATTTTATTCCAACTGACTAACCAAGTAAGGCCCTGTTTATGCTTGACTTCCTGCAGGAAGTGGCTAGCAGGAGGTCAAAGTGGCGTTCACTTCTACAATAATGGTGCTCTATAAATGTTAAAATGAATATCATTAACTTCTGATTTTGTTTTTTTCCATTATCTAGCAAGGCTCTATTCCTACATTTGTCAGGCAGAGCATTCCATTTCACATACACAAGGCCACACCATTTCAGGGTTCGCCCACGCAGCTTTTTCATCACCACTGACACTGGAACCCATCACCTATTTGGAAGTAGATGTCACCCCAGAGTACACCAACATGACACCACAGCAAGTAGTGTTTGCCAAGGAAAATGGAACTAACCAGCCAAACAAAGCCCACAGCAAATTTGAAGTTTTGAACAGAAGTATTTTTCTTTATTTGAACACTTGAGCCTCAATGGTTACAGCAGCTTAGATATATATAGACTCCTGACACTCGCTGAGGGACAATTTGTGACCCAGCAAGAGATGATCTTGGTTTCAAATCCCCTAAACAAAAGAATCAACGCGAAATAAAAGTAAACATCTTTGTCCAACCATTTGCATAGACTTACAAATAGCAGTAATACTCTTTTCAAGTCTATACATAGCTAAATGGTTATTCGATGTAGTCTGGGAAATGGATTATGAAAACGTGGGTGTCATCCATGTAGATAATGGTTATAGTGTATTGTATTGTAATTGAATTTATATAGCGCTTACTACCCCTCACGAGGCGTCGAAGCGCTTGTTCGGCGAGTAGCATGCTACTCCGGGACCCATAAAGGATTAGTGTTGAATTAGTATAGTGAAATATGAAAGTAATTAAAGTGGTGGATAGGTTAGTCAGTTATTTGGATTCGGAAGGATAGAAGAGGTAAAAAGGTTTGTATTTATATAGCGCTTGTTACCCCTGATGGGGTGTTGAAGCGCAATTTTTCTGAAGGGAGCGGGGGGGGGGGCAGTAGCATGCTACTCCGGAAACCCATAAAGGAATAGTGGTGAATTAGCATGGAGAAATATGAAAGTATGGTTATTTTCACGCCCGCGTCAAGCTAAGATAGAGGATATTTCCAGAAAGGAGAAGACCACTGCCATTTAATATTTGTGCAGGACAAAATCATCTACCAGATCCGTCAACAAGTACCAGAGAACATTTGGGTACACCCTGATTGCGTAAACAAGAATACTGTAGAATTTACAGCGTTGGCAAGGGCAACAGCTAGTGCCCCTTAGTTCCTAAGAATAATCCTATATTTAATGATCGACATACACACCTTATTCAAACGAACAAGATATCTCCATACATGGCATATTCTCCTTCAGGTGCTCAGATCTTCCATAATCCTCTAAGAAAAGATTGCAAATGAAACCTCTTTCAGTTGTTTTTTCACCTTTTACTTTCCCACCATTGAAGCAGGGAGCACATCCTACGTTTTTTGATTTACAGACACCATACACCTTCGGTGGACGTCTTTTTTACTTTTCTGTATTTCAATCTGACTGTCCAACTATTGTTTTGCTTGGATCTCTGAAAATATGCATTATTTGTTACATTTTAGGACAAGTCCCCTTGATGAAGGGCTGTGACCCGAGGTGCATTGGGATTGATGTAAAAAGTGGAAAAGCAATTTACGGTTCTACGTGTGAATACTGAACACGATGAACGTGATATCAAAGTCATGATTCAATAAAGTGCAAGAATTCAAAAGCAACTGAAAAAGTTGACGCCATTAATACATTTCTTGGGTGTGCTAAGGGGGATGCTGATCTAATTTTAGACTACGCTTTCTCCTAACTTGTTAGGTTACAAAATGGGACATGGCGGTACTAATGAGGGACTACTAAGCATTTTGACCAATGAACAGCCACAGTTTACAGTGGACAATGACACAAGCCAATGAAAAAATGTGGCCGGAGAGTGGTCGGGGCTTCAAGTCCCTACCTCAATACAGCATGCCTTGAAGAGCAGCACATGCGCTGCCCAGGCTCAACCTAAAAAGGAGTAAGTGGGGTCCAATGGGCACTACAGAATAACTTGAGCCCTAGTACAGAGACAGTACTCTAGTGAAACTCAGATGTATTCCAAGAATCGATAGGGCAAGTCCATGGGCAGAGGTGAAGAGCAAAGAGGTACATGCAGCAAGGTAAGGATAGGAACATCAGAAAAGAAAAAATGCAATATTTCACCTCATGTAACAGGCATCTTGGAGCATTGGGCCACACACTATTAAAATGTGTACTGTAACATCGTCCATCACTGAAAGCCAAGCTCAACTAGGAACTCGACTATCAGCAGGTTTTACCTGCCGCTCCCGGCAGCTTCCTGGCACCATTGGGCTGGGCGGGTTGAATTTTCACACGGGCAGCAAAAAACCAATAGGGTTTTGCACCTTTTAATCTTAACTTAAAACAGCAATTAAAGTACCCTTCTGTTAGTCTCAATATGGGTAATGCTAGTAGGGTACTAGCTTCAATACTCAAGAACTCCATCAACCCCAAAGTAAGGGGGTTACACCACAGCTGGTTGGGGCAGAAATCCATGAGATAGATCTGGGTTTTCACTGACTTGCGCCTCATCACTATAAAATCATCATGTCAAATTCACCAACTGTACCGCCGGCTCACCTATAGAATGAGAATTACATTCCAATTGAGCGTGAAAGGAACTAAAATAAAACCCATCATTTCTATTATATATATTAAAATATATTGGGTTATTTTACAAACAAGAGTGAACAATATTGTGGCGTGTTGAATTTATGACTGATTGCTTACATGTGTAAATAATATCACAGCACGAGTTTATTTTTCACATAATGAAGTAATTTCTAGTTTATAAATACAATTGATGAATGCACATTGTTTCAGCAGACATGTTCTAAATAACGGAGACAGCCCTATTTACTTACTGGATGTTGTTTAAAATGAAGTAAAGACGCTCTCTACACAAATGCATTTTAAACAGTGGTGGCTGGTGACATTTGAAAGTGGTGGGGCGTAAAAAAAGGGTCTAAATGTGTTTTGTGTCATAGCGAGCCTGATTGACTAAAGGGGAACTGCAGGACCCTCACGCCAAGGAAATTTTGAAGAACAAAAAAAAAAGGCCCAAAGGATGCAGGTTAAACCACATTTCAGAAAGCAAGAATATTTATAAAAGTAGGTAGGATATGTAGACTTGAAATAATTAAACACATTTAAAACTGTCCCATATCGTGCTTCATTCCTGCTTGCACCCGTGCCATCCATTTAGCCTGACTGCATTATTTTAAAAAAAAAGGGAACATTGGCGTTAGCCGCCTGACCTTATTGCCAAAGAAAGATGAACTATATGTCACCTCAGGTCTCCATTAGGGCCAAAGATTGGGTGGCGAAAACAGTGACCAAGTCTCCATAACCACACTCTCTCAGATGCATTGAATTAGTTATATAGCGCCACTCATACCAGTGCAGGGTGTCTGAGCACTTTGCATCACATGCATATTACACACAGACATTCAATCATACATGTGTAAATCACTGTGTAGGAAATGTTACGTAAGCCAAAGGACTAAAAGTGTAGGAGTCACATCATGTCATCCATACTGGTAGGCAGCATAGTTTAAGAGTGCTTGGTGTGGAGAAGCACAAACTCAGAGTCGAAAAAGAAACAGCATAGTTGGGAGTTTTCTTTAATAATAAGAATCGATTTCTAGCCAAATTAACCCTTTTTGCAACATTGATCAATGTTCTGTACTTTGCAGCGTGTATGCAGTTCTAGGATGAAAGTTAATACCTCACTATTCTATATTAGGACTAAGGACTTTAAATTATACATTGCAAGTAACCTGCTGATCTGTTTACATCTGTAATCTACATGGTACACGTTCTCTGCAGCAGGCATATTAACCCTCTGCACTAACTTCACCTAAGTCAAAACCACAACTATACAAAATGCTGATCTCTCTCTCCAGGAAGATAATTAATCACACGATATTCTCAGAGAAGAAAAGGTCTATTGGTGTGTGTATGAGGTGACGTAGACGCCTTCACGCGCGCACCGCTCCTCGGCTGCAGCCTTTTCCATCCGCCAATACAAGCGACACAACTTCCACACAGAGCTGAAATTCTGAGAAATGAACCTTTGTTTCCATCAGAAGAACGCGCCATCACTCTGGCAGTTTTTTCCAAAAAGCTTCCATTTACAATTCTTTGTTATCGAAACGGAATGGCTTGATGAGAATTAGAAGCAATGGCGGCACGAGTTATCTTGACATTTATGTGAGGCCTGGTAATTGCGGGGTGAAAGAAACGCTGCAGCAGGTGCTTCAAAGGCATAATAAACTTTCAAACACGGCGCCCCCAGGATTCCAGCACCCGGTGCGGTGGCACCGATCGCACCGCCCTAAAGCCGGCCCTGACTGGCATTGATACGGCACCGGAGGGTCTAAAATAGTAATGAATGTACATAACTATTTTAGGCCTAAGGAGGGCCTAAAATAGTTTTGTACATTCATAACTTCACAGTAACGGCCGGCATGATGGGGGTGGGGGTCGTCACGGGGGAATTGGAGGCGGGTGGGAAAGAATATTATAAAACTTACCATCCTCGTCCTGCAACATCTTCTGGATGCGTTCCAACTCCCGCTCCGTCCTGCAACACCGCAGCTTCTGGATGCGTCCAAACTGCCGCTCCCGCCGTCCTGAAGCTCTCGTCGTCATGTCGTCTTGAATGAAAGGCAGCCTCCCTCCCTCCGCTCTGCCAATCACAACGCTGAGGCGCAGTAGAGAGCGCCCCAGCCGGGACCATTTTCGCTATGTAGAGTGGGCGCCGTGGGCGGTGCTGCTCGAGGGCATGGGGGGAGTGGCTTGCCCAGTGTTGTGCATACGGACTGTTTGATCGGCCCCAGGGCCGGCCAAACAGTCCCTATGCACAACACTGGGCAAGCCACTCCCCCCTGCCCTCAAGCAGGACCGCCCACCCCCGATCAGGCACTTCTGCTTTCTCGCAGTGCGAGAAGGCAGAAACATAAATGGTAGTTATTACCATTTATGTTTCTGCCTTCTCGCACTGCGAGAAAGCAGGGGGGCGGCGCCCAAACGCCCGTATGGAGGAGCCGCCACTGATTTTAAATGATCTATGTAATAAAATGGAGTATTTTAATGTAATGTTATTCTTTTGTTTCTTCTTTGTTCAAGTAGGTAAATTGTTGGTACGCAACTGAAGGACTTTGTTGCTCCATGGATTATAAATCTATGAATTGACGTATGCCCGCCAATCAAAAATGAGTGGGAAAATGCATTTAAGTAGGGTTTGTTTTCTTGAGTTCCATAATGCTGATTAAAAATAGGTATAAATGTTTTACTGAGTGTTAAACATACTTTGAAAGCTGCACTTTAATTTTTTTTTCATACAATTAACATTTTTTTTTTTCATTTTATCATTATACCATATGCCACAGTTGCTCCCGCCCAACCAACCACAGGAAGCGAGTCCTCGCTCCATACGGCCTTCACCCGTGCACAGTAGAGGTGGTAGCCAGACCTCGCGCCCGACCCTCCGCTGACAGTCAAACACCACTGCTCACGGCCTTTGCAGTGCACACGGGAGCGGGTCACAGTGCTTGACCTTCGGCCAGCTGCACTGCACAACCGTCGGCGGAGGCCACACCCCCTCTGTACATGGTTTTCAACCATGAGCAGCAGGAGATGTCCACAGGTAGTGGGACCCTGTGCTCAACCCGCCGCATGCAGTCAAACCCCACAGTCCAAAGCAGTCAAATGAGCACAGCAGGGCTTAGCTGCGGGGCCCCAATCAGTCACAGGTCGCCGAACCCAGCTGCGCATGTGTTCATGCACAGTGAGGGTTGGCAGCTACTACTCGACTCTGGTTCAGCCTTGCTTCTAAATTACAAGGTGCGGCAGACATCTACATGTGGCCGTTGGCCATGCGCCGCTGTGTTGCTCTGAAAAACTTTTTTCTATTTTTTCTGTTAATTGGCAGAGTTCTGTTAATCCAGTTTCACAGAACTCCACAGGCCCCAAATCCCACAAATACTCAAACCTGATTGGACAAGAAGCTTTCTCTCCTGCCGTCCCTTGTGGCTGCATGGAACCAAACCGCTCTGAATAGCTGGCTGCTATTTTGGAAAAGAAATGGTGTGGTTATCATTCCAGGAGTCAGGACCTTGGTATCTCTGTTCAAAAAAAAAAACCTGAAAGAGTACACAAGGAGGCAGAGTGAGTACGCCCTGACCCTCAGGATCATGTGGGAAAAAGGGGTCCAAAGGGAACCTCCATGAATAAATAGATATACATATTTTTTAATGTTGGATTCTGCAGCGAGGTTCGTCAATCCCAAGGCTGGGTTCGGACGCACGTCAATGGCAGGGACAATGAACCCACATTAAGCTTCATGATCCTATGCTGATCATATATAGTTCCAGGAATACAAAATTAGGTCCTCAGACCACATGGGAGGCCCAACATAGGCACTTGTGGCTTGCCATGAATTTTCAGTCTTGGGCGAAGGGCCTAGCCATTGCCAAAGTCCTAGGACCTAACCCAACACAACAGCCAAAACATTATAACTCACACCAAATAGCGCTTAAGACTTCAAAATATTTATAGCAATAAGAGGCATAGTGGAGTGATCTGGTGGCTCAATGGACTAACCATCCAATCCAGAAACCTGTGTTTGACTTTCTGGTCACATGTTCAAATACCGGTGGGTTCACTCAGCCTTTCATCCTTTCGGTGTTGATAAAGTTAGTACCACTGAGTTGGGCAACAATAAACACCTTTTATTCAGCACCAAGATGCCTCAAGAGGCGAGCATAAGTTTTACAAATACAGGTGTTTTGCTATGTAATTAAAAAAACGAATTCCTTTGCGCGCGCTGCATCGCAAAATGCGATGCAGCGCATGCAACGAAATTAGTTTTATTTATTTAAATGTGTACTTACCTCCGTTCATCCATATTCCGGTGTTTACATTTCCCCACCCTGCCCCTCCCCCGCCTCACCGCCCCACGGAACTCCCTCCACGGACCGCTACTGGCAGCACAGGTAAACAAACCCTAAACATTCTAATTATAATCAGTGCCCATTGTAAACTGTACTTTGAATAAAACATCCCAAAATAAACATGTAACAAATACAAAGCAGCCGACAAACAGCACACATTTTACTAGTCCAACAAACCTTACAAGCAACAGATATACGATGCCTTTTGTCAGACAGCTACTCAAATGAAGACGCTGTAGTGAAATAGTAGTAAAAAATGTAAGTTTAAATTCTACAAAACCTAAACTGGAAAACGAATGCCTCCTTCCCCTTACCAAGGACTGCCATTTAAAAACTTGGCACAGAGTTCTGCAGCATTTGCTTCAGTCTTATGGGGGTATGGTCAAGTATATCCGCCTTTTTAGTTGACTTTTCCAAAGGGTTTCACGAACAAAGCATACCAAGCTAGCAGAATGTAGTGTTGAGGAAAGGACCCTCCAAGCCAGGTAGTTTATCTAGTAGATTTATTGAGGTGGTAAATTATATACAGAGAGATAAAACTAGAGTCTAAGTAGAGGCCCCACCAGGAGCAGCTTCCCTGCTGCTCAGCCCTTCATCCAACTGATTCACGCATGCACACATTCCAAACACTAACATTCCATCAGGCAGTCATTCTGGCTGAGCAGCAGGATACCACACAGAAGTTCATATTTTGTACACAGCTTCATTTAGCAGAAAGAATTTCACTCATAAAATATCTGAAACTCCAGCGCGGACTGCATGACTGAACTTCCTGCCTGCACTGCTGAGGGCTGGGGCTGCGCTTGCTTTTGAACTTCACCCTCTTGCGTGCCCCGGATATATTCGGCATACCATTAAACACAGCTGGCGGGCGTGTGACGCCGGCGGCCATCTTTCAGCACAGTTGACACATCTTTAACCACAGTTGCCCCTGCAGCTGACATACCTTCATTGCAGTTGCTTTTCACTGGATCCGAATTGCATTTCGCTACAGCTGAGGAACAACTGCCTCGGACGTTAAGTACAGAAGAATTATTGTAATCACAGGATTTAGCTTAATTAAACTACGGTGGTCAAGCTGTTCTGCCTCATTAATGCACATGAGAAATATTTGTGGAAGTCTCTTGCAAAACCTAGACAAAAACTACAATTGCATTGATATGGGACTGGAGTGTCTACTAATCAAACGTGTTGCCTTTTCTTCAGCACCAAACTGAAAATGTTCCAGGCAAAAAACTCTGAAGGGCTTCCATTTGGCTCTACCCTGCCAGACTGGTCTAAGTACGTGAACCATGGTTGCCAGATAAGTACTTTTTAAGCAATTTCACAACTGGTGATTTTCAATTAGGCCAGTGATCAGAGCATTCGTTGCGTACTCATCCTGTGAGATGTATGTGCCAAGGGCTCGGACTTATTATACCTGGAGAAAATTAAAGAGTCCATTAGGCATTCTTGTTAGTTAAGATCTAGACTGGCAGCAGAAGCAAACTTCAATTATTAACAATTGCTATAAAAATATTTAAATGTCCAGAAAAAATCCTCCACGGAATCCAGACTGGTGGGCTCTTAAATGTTGCAGTAAACAAACTGTATCCAATGAATTCTGAGAAACCCTTTATAAACCTTTGGGAACGTCGTTTATGCCACGTAGATTATCAAAGTTAGCATTAATAAAAGACTGAAAAAAAGGAGATGCATGCATGAACCTTTGGGAGTGCTACTGCTAAATCAAGGAGCACATCTCAGAAAGGCTTCTCCAACCAAGTCGTGGGGGACTCAACTTTCTTCAAATCTGACGGGAAGATTGCCCAAACGCAAAAACACCAAATTAGTGACCTCTTCCAGGAAAAGGAATGAATCCTACTGTGCTGGGCCATCACACAGGGGTGTTGGGTTGACTTGGTCTATGAACAGAAGATCGCGCCTGCACCTTTAAGACGGAACATGTTTAGGTCCACCCAGCTTACAGCAGATGACCACTTGATGTTAGTTCCTACATCCCTCCTGCAGAATGAGACGGAACAGGGGATGATTCACACACTAGCCATAGCTGATATCGCAGGGGGTCAGTTGAGACATACAGTCATAGAAGATGTTCCGGAGGAAGAGGATCCCTTCGGAACACTGCCTATGATGCTGCTAATTTTGGAACGTAAAGTGCACAGATTAATTTGCCAAATATAGTTTTGAAAGAAGGAGTTCAGTTAAGCTACTTTTAGCCAATCGATTCACACAACCCTTCCTCCCAGAAAGGAGCCGAGCCGGAGAGCGCTTGCTAAGTGGTCCCTAGTTCTTGGTAGACCTTAAGAAGCTCACTTGTGAAATGATGTGTTTCTGTCTGAACTAATCCTTCCAGTCCGCCTGCAGCTCTCCTGCACCAGACCTTCTCCACAAAGACACAGAGGAGCAACATCACACACAATGTGCAGGTTGGGAGATTCACGCCTTGAACTAAGCTACATCCGTTTCAATCGGTAGCACATCAACCACCACTAACGACACTAACGATTTTAATTTTTCATCATCTCTGTGTGTAACCAGTATAAACTGTACTGGATCATCAAGGCAACAGTGGCATTTAAAGGCACTAATGCAGAACCCTACCAGATACTCATGCTGCACTGCCAGGGTCTGGATCTGTGGAGAGCTGACACCAGCACTCTGCAGGAGGTGGCACTGCAGAGGCCCAGACCCTCGGAGAAGCAGCACAAGAGAACTGCCTCTGTGGGGTGGGGAGTGGCCCATCACACATGTACAGCTTCTGCCTTTGGGGAAGGGGAGAGGAATTTACTAAGGGCTTTATAATGGGGATCAAGGTGAAACCTCCACTGTTTTTCAGTGTGCTGCAACACGCACAGTCAAAATGTCAGCTAACAGCAAGACAAAACAATCACACATGCAGTGTGATTGAGTCGAGCAACAGAGGCAATTGCCATGTGGTAAAGAGCCATTTGGTAATTGGGTGTAGTGCAGATAGAGAGCTGCCATCACACTGAATGGGTGTAGCAGAGGGAGACAGTGTCAATAAAATGGTCTGTATTGGTCTGTGGCCTATCAGGGTAGGAGCAGGAGAGGGCGCTAGAAGGAGCTGAGCTGTGCTGAGCAGAATAGACCCCTAATAGTCTCAAATCTGAAAGTGAAGTGTGTCCACGTGGATGTGCGAGTGTGCCATAGTGCAAGTGTGTCTGGCGTGCCCTCAGCCTGACTCATGGCATCTCAGTGACCCAAGGCATTTGCTACCAATGGCACATAAAAAGCATCTATGGCATAGCACCGACCAGCAACAGCTTAAAGCTAGCCATTCCTCACGTTTTCTGGGCATCTTTGGAATGGCAGTAGCCATTCCTGGAATAAAGCTGGCCATCCTTGGCATTTCTGGAATAACAGTGATTATGTCACAATGATGGCCATTCTTGGCATTTGCAAGCATCACTGGCACGATGGCCGTCCTCCTGGCAGCACAATGCTGGACTTCTGTGGTATATTGCAGGCATCCTTGGCGTGACTGTCAAACTCGGGCATAATGCTGGCTATCCTTGCTGTTCTAGTGACCATCCCTACCTGTAGTACCCTGGTACAAGGGTGGATATGCCATAATATTGGACATTAAAATTGTGGGAACCCTCAAAATTATTTTGCTCACTCCTGACATAATAGTCATATGTGAGTGATATTTCTGGCATGTCAAGATGATACACCTGCATGTAAAGAAAGAATCTGTCCATCTCTGACCATACTGAGTGGGAGCACATGATGAAAATGGCAAGTGGATATTTTGGGACAAAATATCATTTACAAAACGAATGCAAACTGCTATTTTCGAATAAAAACAACGTTTTTTTAATCATGTTTTTGTTTGAAATACTACGTTGGACACACAATGAAAAGCTTACAAATCAGAGAAAAGTTAGTGTATTTTCAAAACCACCAAGCTTATGTTTGGGGAGAAATTATTGCTTTGCCTAGATATTTCTAAAGCTGATATTTCATTGGTAATTCACGTTGAAGGTGGGATACTTATTGCTGAAGTTGGTTCCTTGGTGCCACCGGACACTTACTGCCACAGCTGCTATTAAATGGCTGATAGAGAAATTGAGGCATGTCCCCGTCAAAGTTTTAATTAATATTATCTGTATCAATGCTGTCGGAGGACTGACTGTATGACTGGTGCAACCGGTCTGCTGCCTGAACTTTGGGCCAGTAGTTGTGTCCTTTGAGACTTCAAAAACGTATCTCACTGCGCTGTCTACTGCCTGAGATTATTAAATATGTGGAACTATTTATTTTTCCGCTCTACCATTGGTTGGCGTCATTGACAATTTCACTTGCTTGCTTCTTATTCGTTAGCTTGTGGGGGCTTTCTTTCCTCTTCTTGTGGAGCATGGATGCTTTACTTGTGCCTTCCATGGCTCATTTGTCAGGTGCTACTGAGGATATTTGGATCAACTTCACAAGGGAGAAAATGGCCTTCATGACTGAGATCAACTTCGCCAGAAAACAAATACTGCAGTTCCACTTCTGAAAGGGCACCAAAAGCCCCGGACCTACAATCACAGTCTGGGGTGTCACAGTGGAGAAGGTCAGGCCCTCGGGTTTCATTCACTGAGGTACATGATCCCCCACCAGGAAGCACCAGCTGTACTCCTGTCCTCACGGAGATGCTGCTGAGTGAGCGCCGCAGAAGAGCAAAGCGGTCGCTCCTCCTTTCTGCTGCACACGTTTTTTATTTGACACCAAGGACTCCTCAGTTTTACAAAATCACAATTTTTACCTCTCACCAACCTGACAACTTTCAGCAGTCTTTAGGCTAAAGCCTATTGTGGACCACTGTGCCTTAAATAAGATTAAAAAAGATAGGTTGGTGGGGTGGTCAGGTGTGAGTGTGTATGTGTGTGTATGGGCGCATGCACACAAGTGCAGAGGGAGTCTATCTAAAAGGAACATGGTCTTAGAACTTAAGGGTATGTGTTAAAACATGTAAACTACAATCCTGTGCGCTGAACAGCATTTAAAGGCCTTGCTGTGTGTTTCCTGCTGCTGCATCCAAGCACATCACACAACAACAAACATATGCTTAAACAAGTCAGACCTATTGGCTTTGAGAGTGCTTGTTAGTAGTTTGATATAAATGAGCAACAATGAATGATTTCATTTAAGAAATTAGAATTGCTAATTACTTTTTTTTTTATTTCAAAGTATATTATTATTAGTTTTATAAACAAGTACATTAGCATTTCTGTTACGAGGTTAGCCAAACGTAGTTTGTATTGCAGTGATTACAGGTATTTTGACATGTATGTTTAGCTAATCCCCTCTGCATTGATTTGCTGGAACATTAGGCAAAGGAAAATAGAAAGGAAGAAGCAGGAAAGAAAGGGGTGAAAGGAGGATACAAGAGAGGTTCTGTAGCAATGAGCCTAATTGGGTTTATAGCGTTACAACAAACAAATGATGGACGGAATGCTGACAATGCAGACATTCTCCCCCAGTCACTACGCCACTGGAGTCAAGCTATCCTGGCTGATGACGGCTGATAGCCAGAAACCGGTCCTAGGATGCTTGATTCCGGTCCAGGGAAGACATGGCTTGGCAGTTCGGGCTGGACTGTTCCCATGAGGCACAGGGTCAAGACTGATTTGCATATGGCCATGTCTGAACTGGGGTGGTGTAGTGGGCAAAAGAACGATGGATTTAACCCAGATCTCTTGACTGGGGGAGAATGTATGCATTGTCAGCATTCCGTCCATCATTTGTTTGTTGTAACGCTTTTCGCCCTAAGTGGGATGGGTATTCCCAGACGTGGGACCCGTGCTCACTACGCCACTGGAGTCAAGCTATCCTGGCTGATGACGGCTGATAGCCAGAAACCGGTCCTAGGATGCTTGATTCCGGTCCAGGGAAGACATGGCTGGCAGTTCGGGCTGGACTGTTCCCATGAGGCACAGGGTCAAGACTGATTTGCATATGGCCATGTCTGAACTGGGGTGGTGTAGTGGGCAAAAGAACGATGGATTTAACCCAGATCTCTTGACTGGGGGAGAATGTATGCATTGTCAGCATTCCGTCCATCATTTGTTTGTTGTAACGCTTTTCGCCCTAAGTGGGATGGGTATTCCCAGACGTGGGACCCGTGCTCACTACGCCACTGGAGTCAAGCTATCCTGGCTGATGACGGCTGATAGCCAGAAACCGGTCCTAGGATGCTTGATTCCGGTCCAGGGAAGACATGGCTTGGCAGTTCGGGCTGGACTGTTCCCATGAGGCACAGGGTCAAGACTGATTTGCATATGGCCATGTCTGAACTGGGGTGGTGTAGTGGGCAAAAGAACGATGGATTTAACCCAGATCTCTTGACTGGGGGAGAATGTATGCATTGTCAGCATTCCGTCCATCATTTGTTTGTTGTAACGCTTTTCGCCCTAAGTGGGATGGGTATTCCCAGACGTGGGACCCGTGCTCACTACGCCACTGGAGTCAAGCTATCCTGGCTGATGACGGCTGATAGCCAGAAACCGGTCCTAGGATGCTTGATTCCGGTCCAGGGAAGACCTGGCTAGGCAGTTCGGGCTGGACTGTTCCCATGAGGCACAGGGTCAAGACTGATTTGCATATGGCCATGTCTGAACTGGGGTGGTGTAGTGGGCAAAAGAACGATGGATTTAACCCAGATCTCTTGACAGGGGGAGAATGTATGCATTGTCAGCATTCCGTCCATCATTTGTTTGTTGTAACATAATTGGGTTTATAGCCATGTGCCAAAGCCGACAGTCCACTAGTTAGCCTGTGGCGGGATTGATAGTCCTGTAAGGCCCCCCCCGAAGCCTCTTCGGCCCATGGTGGTAACATTTTAAACTCGCTCGCCCCACCCCCCCTGAGGATGAGGGGGGAATCGGAATGGCCTCAAGGGGGTTCGTAGGAGTCTAGGTACGTGTCAAGTGACTTCCACATCCCTCTGGTAGCTGGTCTCCAGGGTGAGTTTTGTAGAGCAATGTTACCCGTGCCTCTGAGGTGTGTCACCCAGTTGACCCAGCCTTTGTATGAGGTCTTAGCTGTGTCCTTCCAGTTGGACAGGACCATTTTTACTGCCGTGGTCAGAAGGAGGTCTAGTAGGTCTTTGTCATACTCTGATCTTAGTCCTGTGGGCATGAATGCGGTGGCGAGGGAGGAGAATTCAGCTGTTTGAGTGCAACCCAGTGCTTTATTTATGAAACCAAAGATTTTCTCCCAGAACGTTTTGAGTGATGGGCAATAGTATATAAGGTGTGCTAGGTCCCCCTTTTCCTTGCTGCAGTTCCAGCATAGATCATTTTCCCCTGAGGCCTAGTGAGAATAATCGAGCGGGGGTCCAGAAAGCCTTGTGGAGTAGCCAGAATTTTGTTTGTGATAGTACCGGGGAGATTTTATTATGAGAGGAAGAGGTCCAAAATATAGCCAGTTCTTGCTCACTAAGTGTTATATTGCCTTGTTTTACCCAATAGTTAGTTGTCTTGTCGTTAAGTTTGATGGAGTTTGGGCGTAGCAGTTTGTAGAGGTGTGATACCTGATGACCTAGTCTGTTGATCTTCGCCATATACTGTGTGATTGACGGGTTGGCAGGCGATAGTTTGGCTTTGGATAGGGCGGTTTTGATTTTCAGGAAGCTGTAGAACTCTATGTCTGTTAGGTTAGGTCTAGATTTCAGTACGGCAAATGTGGTGGGGTAACCCCCTTCCTCTAGTTGTGCTGGGTGGGAGATGAATTTCTCTATCCATGTGTCAAGGGCTAGGCATTTTCCCTTGTATCTGATCTTACTATTGGCCCAGAGTGACTCCAGCTTCGAGTCCCTTATGCTGTGCTCCATTTTCGTATCTATTCTTAGTAGGGCAATTTTTGTGTTTTTAAAAATGTACCTGGAGGCGTGATTATGCTCATTAGCTGTTATCAGCGCCATTGGGTTTAAATTGTTCAGGATGGCTCCCTCGACTTGTAGCCAAACCGGTGTGTATCCGTGAGGAGGTGATATCCAGTAGGCCCCTTGTTTTGCCAGAAATGCTGTTTGGAATGTTCTAAAGTCTGCTCGATTTAGCCCTCCCAGTTTTTTCTCCAGTCTTAGTTTTTTGATGCTTATACGTGCCTTCTTCCCCCGTCATAGGAATTTAGTAATCAGGCTATCTACTTTACAGTGGAAGCCATTTGTGAGTAGAAGTGGGAGCATGCTGATCAGGTAGTTGATCATTGGGGTGATCATTTTGATCGTTTCGATTCTGCCCCACTAAGTTATAAATTTTGGGGACCAGGCCTCCAAGAGTTTCTTTATTTTTTCTAGCAATAGTTTTTCACTGTGACCTAGTGTGCACATGAGGTCGTTACCAAAGTGTATGTCTAGATATTTGATAAACCCGGTTTGCCAGGCCAGACCCGATCCCCCTAGGGTGTCCCTAGTGCAATGGATGTTCAGGGGTTTACATTGTGATTTGTCCCTGTTGAGCTAATATCCTGAGTGTCCCGAGTATATCCCTATTGTGTCTATCAGGGCCTCAATTGAGGTCTTTGGTTGCTCCGTTACAATAAGAATGTCATCCGTGTATGCTGCCAATTTTATTACACCACCATTAATATTGACCCCTTTTATATTCGCGTTTGACTTGATGTCTCTGATCAGGGGTTCCAATGCCAGCAGAAAAAGTGAGGGGGACAGTGGACAGCCCGGTCTAGTGCCACGTTGTAGCGTAAGCGGTTCGGAGAGTGACCTATTAATGACAATACGTGCCCATGGGTCCCCATACAGCGCCATAACCTTCCGTATATAGTCTTCTCCTAAGTTGAAGGATTGCATGCAATGCTCCAGGAAGGTCTAAGATACTCTATCGAAGGCCTTCTCGGCATCGAGGGTAATAGCTACTGCTGGCTCTGTGTTTTTTTGCTGTATGTTCTAGTATGTGGCAGAGGAGTCTTGTATTGTCGTTAGACATACGGGTTCTTAGGAAACCTACTTGGGAGTTGCTTATTAAGTTGGGTAAGACGGAATTTAGTCTGGTTGCTAGGATTTTTGCGTATACTTTGCAGTCCACATTAATTAGGGATATGGGCCTGAAGTTCTTGGGTAGCAACTGATCCTTACCCTCCTTTGGGATGATTGGCTTCGGCCATGGATTGTGATACCAACCCATTCTCCGCACAGTGGTTGAACACCTTTTTCATGGTAGGTTTCAGCTGCTCTAGAAAAGCCTTGTAAAAGGTGGCTGTATACCCATCCGGGCCTGGGGCTTTGTTATCCTTCATAAACTTGACGGCCATCTCAATCACAGCGGTGCTGATTTCTTGTCCTAATCTCTGTGCTTCTACACTGGTTGACTGTGGGAGGTCAAGTCTGTTAAGGTATTTTGTGCATGCCTCCAGATCCAAGATCTGGTCGTTTTTATAGAGCTCTTGATAAAACAACAAACGAGTGCTGGGGGCGTAGATTAGGTTTGCCAGACAGGACGCACCCTAGATAATGGCCCCCACCAATAATCTAAATCTGTCTTCCGACCTAAAGATAGTATCCCTTAATGTCAAAGGGCTCAACCACCCCATTAAAGGCAAGAAACTACTAGACTACTGAAGTAAGAGAGGATACGAAATTCTTCTTTTGAAGTATTTATTGTTCAGGTCAATGACACCCACAGCCCGGCGCTCCCGCTGCATACCAGGATTTCCAGCAACTGACTAACGTTGAAGGAATCCTAGTACGCATCGTTCGCAGCCAGACTGTAGAACCTCAGTTAAATGAATACGAGCCCTCGCGCACTAAGCACGAGAGCATAAACGCACATACCTCATACTACAACTTCTCTCCTTCTAACAAACAGAAGTGAATGATTAACTATTAATACAGCAATGCTAATTGAAATCATTAAGACAAAACATAGTCATTAAATCTTGCAGGCAATCTTCTTTGACGTGTATCCAAAACAGTAGGAGAAGACAATGCATGCCCAATACTATCATGAGGAACCTTGTCAAATAATCGTCCTCCCACTGATTCACTAGCCTCCCCCCGATGTGAACCATCATGCAGCCAAATTGTCCAATCAGATTGATCAAACTGTTGCTTAGACAGTTTCAATAAGGATGAAACCTGTGAATCAGTTAGTCGGACAAGCGATCTCTTGTTCCACCACCCTTTATACCCAAGGAGTGCTGAACCTTTATGCACATCTGTAACCTGCACTGGAGAAGAGAACTTAGACAAACCTTTTGCCACTTTCTTTGGGTTTTTGATAAGAACCCAATCATCAATTTTTAAATCAACATCATTAAAACTCTTCTTTTGATCATACACCTTTTTCATGTAGGATTGTTTTTCGAGAATCCGTGAAGCTAGATTAATATCTTGAGGTGTAGTCACACTTTGTTTATCCTGCAGCCAACCAGGGCACAGGGTAGTGTGAACTTTCCTTCCTCTCAACAGAGAAAAAGGCGGAAGACCTGTTGTACAATGTGGTGAAATGTTGTATGACCATAATTTTTCCTCAACAAAATCCTGAACATTCTTTTTTGATGAAAGAGCTACCTGAATAGCATCTTTGACCACCCTGTTAGCCCTTTCAACTAACCCATTAGATGATGGTGAGTACAAAGCAACCTTGAAATGAGTGACATCCTTTTCCGCTAAAAATTCCTCAAATTTCTGTGAAACAAAGTGTGTACCATTGTCACTAACGATAATGGAGGGCGAACCTTCAATAGTAAACACTCTCTTCAAAAATCTAATGGCATTATTGGAACTAGGTGAATCACAAAACATATGATAAATCCATTTGGAATGATAGTCAATCAACAGAATAAAATATCTCAACTCGGGAGGTAAAAGATCATAAGGACCAGAGAAATCCACCGCAACCTTTTCCCAAGGTTTGTCTGGAAAAGGGACTGGATGTAAGGGTGTTTTCATGACCCTCCATTTTTTGTCTGACAAAAGGCACTCTGAGCATGAATCAATGTAAAACTTGACTTGTGATTCTAAAGATGGCCACCAATAATACAACTTAATAAGTTGAGAGGTTTTTGAAATCCCCAAATGACCCTGATGTGCACATTTAATAATATCTTCCCTCAAACTCACCGGGGGAACAAAGGATTCATGTCTCATAACCATCCCATTAACCAAGGAAAGTTCAGAAGCCACCATAGAAAAGGCTTTTAACTCATTTGACAGCTTTCTACTCTCTGGCCAACCCTCTACAATATATTGCATGACCAATTTGAGTGTAATATCCTTACTATAAGCTTCCAACCAAGTTTGTTCAGTAATGGTAGGACATTCTTTGATTGCGTCAAGTGCAGCAACAACACACTCTGTGTCCTCAACAACATCTAAATCAGGAGCATCATAAGATGCCATCCGTGACAGACAATCAGCCCTGAAATTTCCCCCACCAGAAATGTGTTTTATGGTAAAATGAAATTCTTGCAATTTTGACAAAAGCCGAATCAACCTGGCAGAGGTCCTACCAAACCCATCACCATCAAGTAAATGTGTAAGAGGTTTATGATCGGTGAATATTTCAAATTCACGTCCCCAAATGTAGTTCCTGAACTTCTCTATTGCCCAAACGCAAGCAAGTGCTTCGCGTTCAATTGTGCTATAATGGGTCTCTGCAGGTTTGAGCATTCTGGATGAAAAGGCTATAGTATGTTCCTTTCCTGCTACCCACTGACCAAGAACTGCCCCCAAACCTGTCAGACTGGCATCCACCATAATGAAACATTTAGCATCATCTTGAAAAGCATGAAGAGCAGGAGCTTCAACAATCATTTTTTTTGTTTGATCAAAAGAAAATGAGACTTCCTTGGACCAGAGAAACTTTGAACCTTTACGCAACAGGGCACGTAATGGCTCCACGGTCTGGGCATATCCTTTAACAAAACGGGCATAGTACTCTGCCAAACCTAAGAAAGAGCGAAGCGCATCTTTATCTTTGGGAGGAGTAGCCTGACTGATGGCCTCGACAAGCGAAAACTTAGGTTTTATCCCCTGACAAGACAACGTATGACCTAAGTAATCTAACTGTTGTTTCCCAAATTGACACTTGTCAGATCTGATAGTCATGCCCGCATCATTCAACTTGGATAGAACACAAGTAAGATTTTTCAGATGTGTTTCCCAGTCATTTGCAAAAACCAGTATATCATCTTGATAAGCTTGGACACCTGGCAGATCTTGAAATAAACTATCCATAATTTTTTGAAAAACACTGGCTGCAGATGCCAGGCCAAAAGGAAGCCTAAGATATTTATAGACACCAAAGGGTGTGACAAAAGTGGTAAGCTCTTGTGAATAATCTGTTAAACAAATTTGGTGATAGGCTGAACGAAGATCGATTAATGAAAAATATTTTGCACCCCCTAAACTAGCAAGAAGATCATGAATCCTTGGGAGTGGGTGACAATCAACTAATATGTTTTTATTTAAAGTGCGCAAGTCCGCACATAGCCTAACCTCGCCTGATTTTTTGCGGACGATAACGATGGGAGAAACCCATTCTGAAGAGTTACAAGGTGCAATGACCCCATCATCACACAATTTTCTAAGTGTAGACTTGAGTTCATCCCTAGCACTAAGTGGTAAAGTGCGAACCTTATGTACAAAGGGTTGAGCATTTGCTTTTAACTTAATCCGATGTTGGAAACCTTTGACAGTGCCAAGTTTATCAGAAAACAAGTTAGGAAAAATATCTAGAATCTTTCTAAGATCATGTGATTGATCCGTGCCATCAACACAATCTACTGAGCTTAGTACATCTTCTGTCCATCCGACTGGGGAATAACCTTGGGGTGGATCACCCCGCATAATGGGATTATCCCCCCCAGGGAGGAGGTACAGCCCCATTCTAGCAAGATCCTGCCAACCAACTATATTGCGTCCCCTAACTGCAACATAGACTTTAGTGTATATTGATCTTTCGAGACATTCCAACCTAGAAATGAAAAATCCCAACATCTCTATGTCAAATTCACCAAACGCTTTTGGGTTGATGTCTGTTTTGGTCAAGGTGATGGAATTCTTCCATTTCTCCAAAAACATCACATCAGATAAAATGGTTATAGGAGAACCTGAATCTGCCATGATAGGAATTTCAATTTTACCAAATAGTGCAACACCTATGGGGCCTTTGACATGATGTGAATTGACAATTGAGTTACATTCAATCGAGACAATCATGTCATGAAATTGATTTGTACAATCCTCAAGGGATTCCACAACTTCAATGCTATTAACTCTAGTAGGTCTCTTGACAGATTTACAAACGCTTTGAAAGTGGCCAATTTTTTGGCATGAAACACATCTTTTCCCTGACGCAGGACACATGGGATGATTTCCAAGATGTGAACGAGAACCGCATCTGAAACATATTGTATTAACCTTTCTTAAAGGTTGCCTATAAATTTTGCGAACATTAACGGCATTGACAGAATTCGCAGGTTCGTTCGGAACCGAACTGAAGGAGTTAACAGACTGGTCTTGTTGAAGAACTTTTGACGTAACAATTGACCTTTCAATACTTTTGGCAATATCAACTGTATCTTGTAAGGATGGTTTTCTACAGCTTAGTAGGCGTTCCTGTATTTTTCTGGAAAAACAAGCAAAAACAAACTGGTCACGTATATAAATTTCTGGATCTGCTTCAAATTCGCAAGTGGAAGCAAGAACGCGTAATGCAGCAATGTATTCATCTACTGTTTCATCCTCACGCTGTTTCCTCTTGTGAAAATTATGTCTCTCAAGCATAATGTTTGGTTCTTGGTCATAATGTCTTGCCAAACGAGCTAACGCTTCTTTATAAGAATTCCAATGTTGCGCATCTCCAGCTTCCCCAGGTGGTGTTGGGAATTTTGGTAAATTCTCAAAAACATGTTGCGCTGCCAGGCCCAAACAACCATACAGAATAGCAACTTTACGATCATGAGAAAATTTAACAGCATCTATAGCCACAATATGATTTTCAAAGGCTTTAACCCACTGACGCCATGGAATTTCAGGTTTGCCAGGTCGTTGTAGAAAAGGAGGAGGTTGTGCAAACTGCTGAGCAGAAGCCATGACCAAAATGGATTATTGATAAATATAAATGAAGCAAAATTTTAACAATAAATGGGTTACTATGCTGTTAAATAAAATAATTTCAAGTTTAAAATGAGCAAGTGACTATTATGCTGTTAAATCAAACAATTTTAAATTAAAAGTGACCAAAATATTCTTGAACTAAACTTGAGAGTACATATGAGAGGTGTGCCTGTCACCGTGAAAGGTGCAGGCTGAAATGTGCTTGAGACGAAAGTGTGCCTGTCACTGTGTTAAAAACGAAGGTTGGATCCTACCTGGGATCAGAAGAATAGTGTTAACAGCCAGGAAATGCCTCAGCACATGGCTGCCTTCGAGTATAAATAAATAAGCGTCGGTCTTCCTGACTCGAGCTTGTAGGCGTTGCTAGGAAACCTTTGAGTGTGATGTCAGCGTCGATCTTCCTCACTCGAGCTTGTGGGCGTTGCTAGGAAACCTCTGCGTGTGATGTCAGCGAAGGAAGCCCTCCCTCGTTGCTAGGAGACAGCGCGTTGTAACCGCGATGTCTCCAATTACGAGAAAATGGCCCAGAATGCCTTCGGAGTAACACCGGTATGCAGGAAGTGGTTTAAAATAAATGACCAATGAGGCTGGCAGCAGGAGCGTGAAAACGTAACAAGGCGGAGTCCCGTAGAAAACTGCTGCGCCCAAATCTTCGAAATATGCTGGTGGGTGTCAGACGCATCGGTCCGATCTTCTTCCTTGTCGCCAAATGAAGTAAGAGAGGATACGAAATTCTTCTTTTGAAGTATTTATTGTTCAGGTCAATGACACCCACAGCCCGGCGCTCCCGCTGCATACCAGGATTTCCAGCAACTGACTAACGTTGAAGGAATCCTAGTACGCATCGTTCGCAGCCAGACTGTAGAACCTCAGTTAAATGAATACGAGCCCTCGCGCACTAAGCACGAGAGCATAAACGCACATACCTCATACTACAACTACCTAGCTAAAACTAAAGGAGATGTGGTCCTGCTACAAGAAACCAAACTGTCCCAGGGAGATGTCAGGCTAGCGAAAAGTAACTGGATCTCACAGGTGGCATGCTCACCGGCAGAAGGGAAGAAGAGGGGGGTAATTACACTGGTATCTAAAAGCTTCAACCTAACTCTAGAATCACAGTACCATGACGAAGAAGGTAGAATCTTGATCACACACCTGAGAAGGGGGAGGAGCTTATCCACGTAGCTAACATATATGGCTCAAACACAGATGACCCCACCTTTTGGGAAGGGGTGTCACACAAGCTTGATAACCTACCACAGAACAACCTCACGTGGTGGCGGGGGACTTTAATATGCCTCTGGACCATATATTGGATTGACAGTCACCATGCCAATACCAGCCCACAAGTGCACACACTACACTAAAGAATATCTGCTCCAAATTCAACCTCAAGGATCCTTGGCGGCTCCAGCACCCTGACACTAGGGACTTCACATTCTACTCTAACCCACACAACTCGTACAGCAGGATAGACTACATACTAATCACCCCACCCCCTAATAGAACATTCGGTCATAGCACCTAGGTTAGTGTCAGACCATTCATGTATCAGCCTAAAGCTGAGTGGATGCCACAACGAAGACATCCCCCGGAGGTGGCGGTTTAACAGCAACGTCCTAGCTAGCCCCGTGAACAAAAAAAAGATTGAGGAGGCCATAAGGGAATACCTTAGACACAATGATTCACCGGGGATTAGTCCCACTACCCTATTGGACGCACTGAAGGCCACCGACAGAGGCACAATTATTGAAATTAAGTCAAAAATAAACAAAAACACAAACTTACAGCTGACCCAGCTCGAGCGGGACATCAAAAGCCTAGAAACGGCCCATGCCAGGGCCACTCACGATACCAAACTCCCAACAGACCGAACTAGAAAAAATTTACGAATACAATAAGATCCTGAGCGAGAGGGCTGGACTGTGGTTTAACAAATACAAGGCCACTAATCTCTGCAAAGCAAATAAAGCGGGGAAGCTACTTGCCTCCTACCTGAGGCACAAGAGTAACAAATTTACTATCTCATCCATCACAGACCCACACAACAAAACCCACACAAGACACAGACATCCTCAAAACCTTTCAGAATTGCTAATTACAAGTGGTACATATGTGACCATCACTATGCCCACTCAGAGAGGCCAAGAGTTAGATGAGTATGAAATCTGAACACTGTTAAATTCGCAGGGCTTTAAGTGGGATGAAAAATGTCAGGGGTCTATGAAAGGGATGCTGCCGATTTAATTAAGTGTGTGGTTTAAACATGCAAACTAAACTTTTGTGATAAGATAGCATCCCACCCGACTGGTATTATGGAGCCTCTCTGAACTTTCTGTTATTGCATCTGGATATAGAACACAATAACTGACAAACTGAGAACAAGACAGTACTATTGGCTTTGTCAGTGGTTAACTGTTTTAAATAAATGAGTAACAATGATTATGTAGTAAATCATTAATATTAAAAACATTTCAATTCTGAACATATGAGATAGAATTAAACGTTCCTAAATTCTGTGGAAGGCATAGTGGTTTTCAGAGTGTCTCAGTTGCTCCTGTTTTTCTCTTCGCCACTATCCTCCGAAGTGTATGTTAGAAAGAGGTGCCCTTTTTTCTCCACACCCTTCTGAAGTCCTCTGTATGCATCTCTCACACCTCATTCCTCTTCAGCACCCTTTCCACTCTCTCCTGCTTGCACTTCCTCGCATCTCACCACCCACAAGCACGCAACACAACTATACACTCACTTACCTATAAGCACTGAATTTTCTTTTACTTTTGCCTTGTCAATATTTTCCCAGCAACGTATCCCTTTCACATACAGTAGCACAGAATCCCAATTGTAACTGGCATCCGTGAAAATTGCACAGGGCGCTCTGCAAAGATGCCAAAGATTGGATGACGTTATATTCTAAGCATCTTTTTGACCCACTGACGGCACAGTGAGTAACTCGCAATGCCTTCAGCCCAAACTCCAGAGCTCGCAGTGTGGTCCCTTATTAACACCTGGAATTGACTTAGGTCAAAGTATGCACTTTACAAGAGTATATGCCGTACAAAAAAAACTACAGAAACAACATCCTGGAAAGAGCAAACACTCTAGGGGAATGTAAAATTAAGTGAACTGTGAATTATAAAGAGCAACTACATCACTAAATTTATAGCCTTAACTTTTTTTATATTCATTTTTCGGAAATCGATCAGTGTTTTTGCTTGTAAAGTTAAGGACATGAAAATACGGCCTCAAAGGGACCTGCTTTTTAATTATATTCGGGTCTGAGACCCAGAGGAACAAAGTCCATTAAAGACCTGTATGGCCCACTGACTCACACTACCTTCAGCCTCACCTGCAGAATTCCTAAAAGTGACCCGTTATGAACACCATCCCACAACCAGAACTCTTTCGAAGACCTAGATGCAACTCCGCTCTCATGAACCATATAGGCACTGGAAAATCCAACTTCGCCTTTTAGAACCAAGGCCACTTGGCTTTTCCAAGACCAAGTAAAATTAATTCCAATTCCAATATAAAACTGCCCTGAAACAGAGTTTACAAATGTTAATAAATTCAAAGGATTTGCTTATGTGAAAAATGCAAAATATATACAGTATCATGTTGCTAAAACTATTGGCCAAGCCAATTGATCCCAAAGCCGAGACCTATAGGCTTTGCTAATGTTTCTTTATTTTTAGGACATGTATTTCTGGGCGTGCGTTTTTCGAATTAATGGATATGAACAGGGGCGGCTCCTCCATTTGAGCAGAGGAGCATCGCCCAACAATCCCAGAGCTGAACAATAAAATTGCAATAAAGTGTATTTATTACCGCTTTATTTTTCAGCAAATCGTCCTGAACAAAGTGTCAGGACGGGGCAGGCCAGTGCTGAGTGGCAGCAGCTGTGCACTTTAAAATGTGCATGTCTCTTTGGCCGGCCGGCCGGCCGTCTTGGGACGGCCAGCCAGACATGCAGATTTTAAAGTTCTCTAAACTAGCGGTCTTAGACAGCTGGGTTAGTGAAAGTGCAGGCCTCCAGGGCTCTTAGAAATGCTGAGAGAAGCCACTCTATCCAATCTTGGTGCTGCTTTCATGCTGTGAAAGCAGTGCCAGGATTGGGTAATGCAGTTTCCTGCATAGGGAGCTTCCTGGAAGACACCCAACGGAGGAGGAGGTCGCGCTACCAAGGTAAGTGGGTTTTTTTTTGTGCCTCCCCGCACCACCCCTAGTACAAGTCAGCCGCCACTGGATACGAACTACACGTATTTTGTGGCAGTTCACTGTTGGTCATTTATACAGCATGAACTTTTTACTATTAAGGTTGATTTAGCACTAGAAACGATACACTTTTTGTTTGCTCTTTTTCAAAAAAGTCAATTGAGAGAGAAGCCCTCCTGCTCAGTACTCACTGTAAAAAGCTCAGACGCCTCACAAGGACGTTCAAAAGAACAGTCACTCACACACAAATGGGATAAAATAGCAGTGAACAGCATAGAATAGGCACGACTTCTTCAATGTGGGTATTCAAAGCCAGGTGTCCCTCTGTGAACAAGATAAAGAAATCGTGAATACACTGAAAAAGCAGAGGAAGAAATGACTGTTGAGGCTTAATTGCTCCAATGCTGCAGTGTGACTGGAAAAGATACACCCCCAATTCAATCCAGAACTGAATGACCGTCAGTGGACTCTTCAGGCATGGTTTCTTTGCATGCAGAGGCGGATGCATCTGCGTCAGTGGGTGTGCGGGACGGGTTTCGTCAGTCTGAAATTTCCAAACAATCTCCATGGTTTAACCACCTTAAAGTGTTGATCTGACGAGTGGGTTCCGTGGGTGGTTTGAGTGGTATTGGGAGGGTAGAGGGGCGGTGATGTGTGGAAATGCTGCCAGTGACAATATTCCAAAGATTAAGCGCAGTGGCGGCCAGTGCAGGTAAGCGCCATGGGGCGGGTGGAAGTGACAAACGGCAGAATAGGGAAAATTAAATAAATAAAACCACTTACCGTGCCACATCAGTGATTATTTCTTTATTTTATTTTCCCCATTCAATTGTTTGTAGCTTCCCACCCCCCGCGCGACTGCCCCGCCTCACCACCCTTACCTGCATAGGCCACTACTGATTAAACTGCATTCAGAAGACCTCTCAAATCTATCCGAGTACACAGGTCTCTGTGAGGTACAAAAAAACGTCTTCAGTAAATTGATGACAAGCCCATGGACGTCAATTTAATGAAATGCCTGGGGTAGCCGTGGTGACATCACACGCCCTTTGATCTCCACCTTCTCTGACATACACACAAATTCACACATATACACTCTCTCACACATATACACTCACCCGCAAGCAAGCACACAACCTACATTTAAAAGCATTTTTTACTTACCTCAGCTGCCATGGAAGGGCATATTCCAGCTTATTGTACTCCATTTTTATTACACTATTAGTGAATAATGCATTTTAATGTATTCACTATTAGTGTAGTAAACATTGACAGAAAATAAAGAGAGTGGAGCCCCAGTGTGCCTGTGTTCCTGGCACTGGATTGGCCACCTCTGAGGCCAGGAGTCGCAAAGGCAGTGCTAGGGGTAGCAAAGGGCAAGCCTGGGGTCACAGCTGTGACCCCTGGCGACCCCTAAATGACGTCTATGGATACGCCACGGTCACCATCGCCTCCATGTTGCTGGCTCCAGTCAGGAAACTCAGGAGGTTGAACGAATGCATTATAGCACCCAGGTGGCCACCTCGCAGGGAATCCAGAGCAGCAGGAGCAAGCAGGTGTGAGGAGGCTACAGGGGCGGGGGAGGGGGGGGGGGGGGTTAATGGTGTGTTGGGTATTTGACACAAAATACTACAGGGTAAGTACAGCACTTCACTTACAACAATTTAATGTCACCAGGGGCATCTCAAACTTTGAATTTGCTCATACAACAGTGCCGTGTGTCTTGATAAATATTTATAAAACCAGTGCCATGTGTTCAGGCTCCGGCCGAAGCAGATTACAAACCCAGAATGTGGACTAGCTCTGCAGTTGCTATTGGCTCCACGTGCTCATGATGTGAGGTAAAGCAAGGCGCGGCGGGTTACAGGGCTCTGGGTTACATGCAGGTCTCTAGCCCAGAATGAGTGCATTAGATTCAGAGCGGCATCAATCGCGGTTCCTTGGAATTGGGAGTAAGACTTAAGCGCATAAAAGAAAGCAAGTAGCATGCTACCTATGGCAATAGCACATTCTTCATCAACACAAAATGGGACTCTGTCGACTTTCAGCAGAACGACTTTTTAATTAAAGATTTAAAAAAAAAAATGAAACGTATCCAGTCTGCCAAATATACAAGTGTTAAATGTTACATTTTGTATCAGTCATCGTCTGCATAGGCAATGACGCAATAAACAGGTGAGATCTTTCCAGGACAGAAAGGGCAAGAATTTTGGCATTCAAATGTGCTTCCTCTTTGCATAATGTGCATTAACTACGCTCTTTGTTTTTGGGGGGGGGGGGGGGGGGGGGGGGGGGGGGGAGTAAGTGGCCGGTCTAAATAATACTTCAAAAGCTCGGGGTGTGGAGAGGTGGGGGAAGAAGATTAAAGAGCGTGGAGGAAAGCACACGTCCCTAAGCATATGCTTAAACGTGGTCTCCTGTGGCAAACACGCATACTGCCATTCAGATAGCTCAGAGGGGTTATGTTCCTAGAGTGGAAATCGGTCAGCAACGTAAAGCACACTGACTAGAATCAACACTGGTTTTAATCCCTTTACGGTTGATAAAAGCAGTACTACCAAGATAGCTAATAAGAAAGCCAATTATTTATTGTTCTATGTACCAGTCGGATCGGGAAAAAACGCTACAAAAAGTAAACAAGTATAAATAAGTTGTGTCTGTCCCTACATGCATATACATATCCAATGTTATCAAAGGGTCGCTCTTCCTGCGTGGATTTTGATTAAAAAGTAGGAAATGTTAGGTTGGGGTGCACAGATATTGTGAGGTTTCGAATGTCTTATTGCTAGTGGCCCAAAATAAGAGATACATCAAGTGCTAAATATCCAGTTATTTTATTTCCCTTATCTAGCACCACTGTGTCAAGCCACGCCTTTTCCAAAGGGTTTGTAGGCCCACCCAAAACCCGCCTTTTCAATCCACCTGGAGCCCTGTTGCACCTCCGACACGTTCCTTCCTGGGCTCCATGGAGTAGTGCTTTATGGTGTCACCTGGACACGTTGGCACTGCCCTGGGATTTACAGACCCACATTTTATTTCTGAAAAGCAATGTGATATTGAGCAAAAGTGACATTAAGGATTGATTCTGGATGTGGCATATTAAGGATGTTGATTGTGTCAGAAGCAGTTGTACAAGACAGTCCTTTCTGTTCAGTCGGGAGCAAGGCTATTGTGGATGTCGACGACCCAGATACTTACACATGGGCTGGACAACATTCCTCAGTCCACCACCATAGAGGTGATCAGTGCGCTTTTTGATAACGTGGTATTTCTCGTTTAATAAGCAAATTAGGGTGTATACCTTCTACCTATCCTGAGGAAGACCCGATCCTAAATCCTCTTCCAACGGGTCAAAAAGTTGACGCCTACATATCTTAATGCTTGATTAAATGCAATGACAAATGGGCATAAACACCTGGTCCATTGTACTTTTAGTCAGCATGACTGTTTAGTAAACTTTTGTTTGTTTTTCTTCTTTTTGTGCACTACACCCTCGCGGGCACTGCACCAATATAGCTCACCATTTGCAACTCCCCTTTGTGATATACAAGGTCTTATTTAAGAACACAGACTTTGTTTACTCATCATATTGGTGTGTACTTGTTGTTTCTTGCAATTCTGCTGTATACACATTTGTAATCCTCCCTTCCTTCACATTGATTAGGCATACTTAGGACTAATTTATAACCTTTGATTAAGTCATAAATTGTTGTACAAATGCTTCTGGTATAATCAAGATATCCTTAATGCTACATAAGCCCAGATTCTGATGATTTACCAGGTGCATCCAGTGTATTTATACCTGGTTCATTAATTCTAGGGTGAAGAAATGGCAAATCTGTAGTACTATGCGCAACAGGTTCTGTACCAGTAAAACCATTTTACTGCTGGCACAGAAAGGATGCATCATCTATCCCCTCCCGGAAGGAAAATGTTTTTTTTTTTTTAAAAGATGGACGATAGGGCCGCTACTCGACAGCACTGGTCGATGAGGGCACAATCTTGAATTATTAGAGACCGTGTTGTCCAGTGGAAGAGGAGACGTACAAGAAAGGCGGAAGAACAGAGGCCGCACAGCAGCAGCTGCTTGGAGTCACTATTATAAGGCACTTGCTGACAGTACTGCATAGCACTGGCTGAGGAAGACACACTGGTCCTTCTGATGGGGGTCACAACTGCACAGTAGTGGCAGATGGGCTTTCTGTGCTGGGGTTGAGGGGAGAAATTCTGGTCTCATGTAACCGAATATAATACACAACTGTAGAATAATAGTTAATGGAGACTACTTTACCGTGAGACTAATGGGAAAAAAACAACAGTACAATACCCAGACCTGCAAACTGAAAACATATTTCACTGTTTGAGGAGGGGGTGAGGCATTATGCTGAGAACTTAGTGCCAATTTTGCCCACTCGCCCAACAATCTCCCCGCCCTCTCCAATGGACTGTGTGAAGGGAGCAGATACCATGTCACACACAGGGGTACAATGCGAGTCGGCAGGTCTTAGTACCTGTGGGCATTAATCACTACAGAGTGCTGGCTGCTAAGGAGTCTATGGTACAGAATCACATGATATAGAGTACTACACATCAGTACCCTCAGAACCAAACAATCCTGGCTCTTAAGGAAGTACTGCAGTGTAATACCTTGTTGATGGATAACAATTACAGCAGAGAGGTGCATGAAGCTACCATCCTGGCACAATCACTAATCCAGGGGTCTCCAAGCCTGTCTGAAATAAGCGCTACTTATTTTGAATGAAAATCACCACCATCTACTATTATTAGAGTTGGGTTCTGTAGGAAGCTGGCTCTGTATATACTATAGCAAAATAAGGTATAGTTTGCACAGAGTTCCGTGCATCCACAGAGGCTTACAGAGGCTTAAGTAGATTATACTAAAAGCTCTATTTGTGGTAGAGTGGTCGAGCAGTTAGGCTTATCAGAGGGCAGTGTTAAGTATTTGCTGTACACACTCAGGCAAGAAATGATTACACACACTCAAAGACTGAATCCAAGACCAATTGTTTTGTAAAAAACAATATTACTTTGTTATTTTATTTTACAACTAGGTAGAACTCAGTTGCAGGTAATAGTTTCAAGAATGGTAATGATACTTGTAGTAAGAATTGCTTTGCAAGGCAGTAAAAATGCTTTACAGTGATAGGAATAATTTTGTGTTGTTAATCAAAAACAGTAAAACTTAACAACTGTGAAAGATAGACAGTTAAATGCAATAGGAGAAGATGCAATGCAATCCTATAGGAGGCAAACAGGTATATGCATTAACAAGTAAGAAAACAACTTACTCTTCAAGTCTTTGGGGGTTTAGACTAACACTGAGCAAGTTTCAATTCAAGGTAGGTACTGCACCAACAGCGGCACTGGGGCGCCGGGTGCAGAGGGCACTGGCCCCAATGTGAGTCAATAGAGACTGGGGGCACTGAACAAGGTGCAGATTGCAGGTAGATATCCATGGGTTCAGAGCACAGACCCCAAGGGTTAAGGCGAGCACGGGGCCACAAGGCAGCAGCAAAGCTACACCACCTACGGCACTGGTGCGGACGGGTGCCGGGTGCAAAATCAGCGCCGGGCTTCCATTGCGTTTCAATAGGGAACCTCAGTCTCACAAATACGCTGCAGGCTCTGTTCAGGAGGCTGGATTAAGTTGTCCATCGGCTGGGCTGGTAAGTTGGAGGGTTGCTGGACACCTAGGCACCGTCGGCTGTGCTCCCCAAAGTCAGGGGGCTGAGGATGCGGGGGTGCCTTTTGGAGGTGCATTTTCTACACTGGAGCCGGTCGGGGGGGGGGGGGGGACCCTTCGTGTTGAGGCTGCTGGCGACTTCTTGGGGCACAGAAGAGGTCAGCCACCGATGGAGCAGAAGTCTGGATCGCTGGGGAGGGCATCACTGGACAGGTAAGCCACTGAGACTCGGGCTGGTGCAGAGTGGCCTTAGAGGTGGTCTTGGCGGCAGAGAGGGGACACACCTGTCCTGACTACTAATTTTCCCGCCCCCTTGCTGCCAAAAGTGGGGCTTGGTCCTGGGGGCGTGCATCTCCACTAGCTGGAGAGACCCTGGCTAGCATATCAAAGGGCAGGAAGCCTGTGAGGTGCACTGTCCTGAATGTTGTTCCTGCTTGGGGGTAGGTGTGAAGCACCTCCACCCCAAGCAGCCTTTAACCCTGACCCACAAGAGCACAAGGGGTCCCCACCTCAGGGGGTCTGAAACATGCCTGTGTGTGGCAGGCTGGTGAGGACCAGTTAGCTTGACATAAGGGAGTTGGTTGTTTTCAGGGGGCATCTCTAAGATGCCCTCTGAGTGCATTTTGTAATAAATCCAACACTGGCATTAGTGTGGGTTTATTATGCTGAGGAGTTTGATACCAAACTCCTTAGCATTCAGTAAAGCCATCATTGAGCTGTGAGGTTCGTAATGACAAACTCCCAGTCCATGTACTCAATATGGCTCCACTGCACTTACAAATTCTGTGAATGGCGTAAACACTGTAGGGGTACATTGCTTACGCAGCTGTGCCCTCACCTGTGATATAGTGCACCCTGCCTTAGGGCTGTGAGACCTGCTAGAGGGGTGACTTACCTATGCCACAGGCAATGGTTGGTGGGAATGGCACACAGGGATGTGTGCCTTGTCGACTCTTAGTTTTGTCTGCACCAAAACACAGTGTCTGAAATGGCAGTGTGTATGTGTTTGGTGGGGGGTCTCCGAGGGTGGCACAATACATGCTGCAGCCCTTCGAGACCTGCTCTGGTCACAAGGCCCTTGGTACCACTGGTACTTTCTACGAGGGACTTACATGTGAGTCAGAGGTGTGCTAATTGGGGAAACAAGGGTACAGTTTTGGGAAAGAACGCAGGGACTGGGAATCTGATTGGCAGGGACCCAGTGAACACTCAGTCAAAGTGCATGATACATCAGGCAAAAGGTAAGGGGTAACCATGCAAAATGGGCCACTTTCCTACAGGTTCATGACCACATCAGACAAGAGTACATTAGTAGCCACGGTATACAAGCTTACCAACAATGACCTTCTCATTGCATCAAGCATGGCTGCCAGCAGTAATAAAAAAACATAGTTTGTCAATGGGGAATGCTTCTGCTTGGGTGGCACATAAGAGCCATAGCTGCAATGCTCTAGCACCAAGTTAATACTTTCAGTAATGTGTCTCCAACACCACACTATCACTTGAATACAAGTTTTAAAGATATTTTGGAAATTCAACCATGTTTCTCCAAACATCTGCATAGGAGTTCTGAATATACAGAGAGTCATGAATGTACACTTTTCTATTTAGTTATGCATATATTCATTCAACCAAGCAAAAGCCTCTAATTTACGAGGCTGGTCTGCACACAGTAGAGACACATACAGTTATGTGGAGATCTACCAGTAGCTCATAAGCTACTTGTTGGAGAAGCCTGGACCTATTTGTATTTTCTCCAGAGTTACAGAAGCTTGTGGTGTACTAAAAAAATGTATGTGACAATCTAAGTGTTTGTTGGCACTAAACGAGTATGATGTGAAATCACAAATGGTACCTCAATATTGGAGACTTAATCCATTTTCCACAATCGGCCTCAGCAACTGCATATTTTTTCCAGGCTAATCAAAAGTGAACAGCATATTTATACAGGCACTATATCTAGGCCAAATATATCCTGGCACCGGGGCTGGAAATGTTGATTTTTATCCTGGCACTAAGAATCTGAGAACAATCTTGGTGAAATAGAAGTATGCATGCATATATAGCAAAGTATATTAAACTCATTATCTAGGAGATGGGAATAACGGATTCATTTTGAGAAATTTGTTGAAACTGCTCATTCAGTCGTATTTGAACTAAATTTGTAAGACCATCTATTGCACTGACACTTAAGAGTTGGTATTGTTTCGAAATATATTGTTTTCTGTTCACCTTTCAGCCGCTTAACTGATGTAAATTCCTGTCAAGCTTTGTGATGCCTCAAAGATTACAGTTGACAGGAGTCAAAGGTCGCGTGGCATCATCCCGTATGCTAATTAAAGCCTGAGATTTGAGATTTGCATGCTAAGGTTTGAGATGGAGCCTCCCTCGCCTTTGAAAACCTGTCCTTTTCCACCTGTGAAACGGAAAAACACACCTACCTGTTGTGGTGGAAGATGACCGTTTCAAACTAATGCCCTTCACAGTGTACTTCTGCGGGCCATTAGTAATTCTAAAAGCAGCGGTTAAACCAGAAAGGCCCTACAAATGCGCATCATCACTCCCCCGTGCACATCCATCAACTGGTTCACTTTCCTGTTTTTCAAAGCTCTTTATAAATAAAAATCAACTCTCGCATTGATTTGCTAACCGCATATGTCGTAAAAGGACTACTTAAAACAAATCAACTTGGATGCAGGCGAAACAACGTGCTTTTTCTGCTGAGACCTTGCTTTGCCTTGCAGTCCTTCTAGATTTACACAAGTCTTTCCACTTCGGCCTCCGCGGGCTAAACCGTTTTAGCATACCACACGCAGTGCAGTGAGCACAGGGGCCTAAGTGTAAACAGGACGGCTCAAGGTTAAAATGGCGGCTGCTATATTACACCACTGAGAACAAACAATCTCTGTCTGCACTCTCCTTGGGTACACCTGGCACAGACCAGGCCTGAGCACCCCCATTACACAATAATATGTGCTCTTCCCGGTGTAAACCAATGTCTGCAAAAGGGCAGGTGCAGCAGTTTCAAACGGTTGCTTCTTCTTTCACTGGGGGTGTCGAAGTTAAGTAAAGGACTTCCAGGGACCTCATTACCGCTTCCGAAGGGGGTGGGTCACCTAGGGGTGAGTTAACTATATGCCACTCCTCAGTGGCGCATACGTTGTGTGACTTAGAGGTAGGGTGACCAACTGGCATTGGTGCAAATTCAGGACGGTGAGTGTAAAAATTCAGGACAAAGGGTCAAAATTCAGGACACAAATTCAGGACAGGAGGTCAAAATTCAGGACAAAACTTCAGGACAATAGATAAGTTTTACAGACACATCATAGGAGGTCGCGCAATAGTATATAAGTAAGCCCACATATTCAACCATTTGCAAACCTATCCATCATGTATCCTTCCATCTATCATTTCACCCATCCAGCCATCCATTCACTCATCCATACATCACCCATCCACCCTATCCATCTGTACACTCATCCATCCACTCTTCTACCCATCCATCCATTCACTCATCCATCCAGCCTTTTACCCATCCAGCCATCCTTTCACTTACTCATCCAGTCACCCAGTCACTCATCCTTCCACCCACCCACCCACCCTTTCAGTCATCCATCCATCCATCTTCCCTTTCTCTCTCCGTCAACCCTTTCACTTAGCCATCCTTTCTTCCTTCCTTCCATCCACCCACCCATCCATCTACTCATCCACTCATGAATCCATCCATTGACCCTATCACTCATCCATCCTTTCTCTCATCCATCTATCCTTTCACTCCTTCACTCATCTATTCATCCTTTTGTCCATCTACCCTCCCTTTCACTCATTCATCCATCCATCCTTACATCCACCCTTTCACTCATCCGTCCATCCATTCACCCTTGCACTTATCAATTCATCAATCCAGCCATCATTTCACTCATCCATCCACTCACTCATCATCCACCTTTTCACTCATCCGTCCTTTCACTCATCCATCCACCCTTTTACCCATCCAGCTACCCTTCCACCCATACATCTAGCTATTTACCTTTTCTCTCATCCATCCTTCCACTCACTCATCAATCCATCCATCCATCCATCCTCTCTCATTCTCCATCTATTCAATCTTTAATTCACCCATTCACCCTTTCACTAATTCATCCAGCCATCCACCCATCCCTTCACTTACTCACTCGCCCACCTTTCCATATTAATTTTGAGCTGATCCTTTTTGAGAAGAGGCCCATCAAGAACTTCACCCTTGCTGCAGGAGCCATTCCAGGACTGGGGCAGAAGCCACCCAGGGCAGAGACCGGATCCATCACAGGGGGGACAGGAGCCATCACAGACGGGGATGGGGGGAAAGGGGGGGGGGCAGGAGCCACCACATGGGAGGACAGCAGCCATCACAAGAGGGGGAACAGGATCCACCAGGGTGGGCACAGGGGTGGGCATGCAGTATTCAGGTATCATCTTGATCTCTGGGGGGGGGGGGTAGGGCTCCTCACCCCCCTCCTGGACAATACAACGAGAAGACAGGCTCTTTTTCTAAAATGTTAGTTTTGCCACCCCACACTGATGTACAGTACTTAAAGGAGATACTCCCAGAGAACTGATTTAACGGATTGTCCTCCATACTTTGTTAATCAGTGTGGGTGCGATTGCGCCATTTCTTTATTTTATTACATTATAGACTGCATGTTTGAAGAACCGAGGTCTGCTTACAATTTAGTGACAGTAATTAACCTCTGTGAAGAGAACCGCGTGCTGCCTCGGTGTAATCAGGGCCGGTTCTAGGATGTTTGGGGCCCTGGGCAGAAAGGGAATTTATTTATTTATTTATTGCGTTTTTATATAGCGCGGACTTTACCCGAAGGTGTCAGAGCGCTTCACAATAGGAGCAGTAATGATACATAAGTGAGCATGTTACAAAACCAAACGGTACGTTACATGAGGCAATAGTGACAATTGTGCAAGTATCAAGAGCAAACAGTGTGAGGCCCCTCTAAATTGCAGAGACATGACCCATTCAGGGCTGTTTGCATCTGAATAGATGCCCCTGCTCCTGAAGCTGCAGCCCCTCCCTCTGTCACCTTCAAAACCTCTTAACAGCTCATCAAGGGCTGAAGGTGTGAGGGTTGCCATCCCGCTGTGCCTCTCCAATGCTGCTGGGGATCTGAGCCTTGGTACAGCATCGGAGTCAAGAAGGGAGGTGGGTGGAAGCTGTGCCGCTTTTAGTGTGGTGCGACCGGTGCCCGGTTAAAATTACGGACAAATGGCGTCCGTTAAAGAATCCTTCACGGACAACGGACAGACGGCCGAAATTACGGACTGTCCGTGAAATTTACGGACGGTTGGTCACCCTACTTAGAGGACTCTGTTTGCGCTTGAACCCATGTCAGCAGTGTGACTTGGGCGCAAAGGCGTCCCCTCATTTGAATGGGACTCCAGGCACCCCCTTTACACTGACCTGCTCCCTGCTGACGAGAGGCAACTACCTCGAAACACGTGTCCAGGGATGGCTAACGCAACACATACTGTTCTTTTTACACATCGTGGCATAGGCGTACCCGCCGTCGCCACTACATTTACCACAGTCCTTTGGGGCAACTTGCTGGTGTGACCAGCAGTGTGCGACCAACTTTTGCATAATTTATTACCTGGGTGCAGACTGTCTTCATGGGAGGGTCGCACACGAGGCTCCTTCGAAAATAAAGAGGAACACCAGGGGTGCAATAACTGGACATTGCAACAGCCCTTAAACCCCCCTCCCCCCAGGACACATCCATAAACTGGCCCCAGAGGCACTGCGATACCGCGGCTCAGGGACGAGGGTCATTTGCATCACTGCTTTAACACTTCCGGAGCGAAGAAATATATATACATATATATACTTCAATATTTTGGTTTTTCTACGGTGCTTGTTCAGCCCCTCGAATAAAAGGTTGTATGACTCATTTTCCTATAACTATGGCAACCAGAGTTAGACAAATCTCAGAAAACGGATGACGCCGACAGGTGAAAACCAGCAGAAACATGTAACCGTCCCGATTTGAAAAAAAAACAACAAAAAACGTATATGGTCTTGTTACACACTTCCTTTGTCACTGCTTCCCTCCAATCCGGACCATTTGTTTAATCGTAAAGTTTGCGTCGAACCCTATGAAATGCTTCCTAGAGCCTAGAGTTGGTTCGTGTCTGGGGTCATAGGCTGGGCTTGGCAGCGCTGCATCTCTGCAGGCTTCGCCTACAATCCGCGGCTCTCCAGGCGCGGAGCTCGAGCCCCTCACAAGTGTTTGTTGAGAGTAGGACGAGCCCTCTCCGGTGCACACCAGGGCGGGGGAATCAAAGGGAGCTGCTGGTAGGCACGGAGACCGGACAAGTAAAGGCTGAGAAACGTCTCACATTTCAAAGCCTGGCTTTTGCCCCTAAACTGCTTCAAAGCCCAGAGACACACAATGTCAAAACTAGTTGCTGTGAATGGAGAGCGGGACAAAGGTACACCTCCCCCCACCTGGGAAACATGTATATTGTAAAAATGAACTGTAGGCTATGCGGTCTAGTAGTTGCCCGATAACATGTTGCTACCCCCACCTCCTCATTACATTTCTTTTTTGGTTATCAAAATTCGAGACCCCACAAAAGCCTTTCCCACAAAATACAAACACACATTTTTATTCAGTTTGCAGTGCTTCGAGACTGTAATGATCCAGCTAACATGTTCTTGCTAGAGTGCTTGGCTGGTCTTTGGAGTAATGTCTGTACTATGGCAAATTCTCAACTAAAAACAAAAACAAACACTGGCAAAGCAAACAGGTCTGGCTCATAGCTGAAAGTACCATGATGTTTCCATCCATGACGTTACTCATCCATCAGTCCGAACATGTGGTCACTCATCCTTGCATTCATGCATTTAATAATCCACCGAACCTTGCCTTCCTCCCTCAACAATACCAGATACACAAACTCACTAATCACTGAAAACGCACGGTCTGTTGCAAGCCAGACCTTCTGGCTGTGCTGTGAATCTGTGAGGGGTGTGAGAGTGCTTCACTAGTGTTTGATTTAGTCTCTCCAGCAGGTAAAAGTGCTCTATGGAGAGAAACCTCTACTCCGTGAAGGATGCAAGAGTACTTCTGGTGACGTGTGACTGCTACAATGTGAGGCTAGTTCGACAAGGGGGAACTGGGAGACACTCTCTCAGGCCCACAGCTCAGGGTATTGTCTGCCTGGGAAGACCACTTCCCACACTCCGGGGCTGAATCAGTTAAAACACATGTGAAACCGGAAATTCCATCTGAAGGGTGAGGGGTGGACCATCTTTTCCAGAGAGCTACTTCTGGCTGAGACGTTCCTGGTCTTATGCCTTCATCTGGATGCATGCTTTGATTGGTCCGGTTCTGTAACCTGTCCTGCAGTGATGTGTGGTGTATCCTTGATTTATTCTTGCTAGAGTGCCTGAATACACTCTGAAAAGGTCTACTCTTGACGCACACATGGCCTCTGACCTCAGCTGATGGGCAGAGCAGGCATGCGTTCTACTGTGACCACCCCAGTGACTGCTTCTCAGTGAGCTCTGGGTTGCTCCCTGCCCATTGAGATGGCAGAGTGTGCTGGCAACTCCCTCATCTCACTTTGGCTGGGAATTCGGATTTGCACGCAGCTCTGACCAGGGTAAGAACATCTTCCAGCTTTAAGAGCTTTATTAGAAGTTTCTTTCTGAAGGATGAGGAATCACAAACTGGAACGATTTTAGACTTCAAAGCTTTTTCAAACTGTATTTGTCAAACTTCTGACAATTAATAAATGTCAAGAGATGCATAATGAAAGAGTGTATGGTTCCTATAGTGGGTTGACGTGTCAAACAATAAATGTGCCGCTTACAATTTTTTTATTCATCACTAACTAGGTCATAACTCATAAGGCTGTTTTAAAGACCTGTGTAGTTAAAAAAAAAAAAAAAAAAAAAAGATTTTTTTTTTCTAAATATAAACCAGAGCCAACACTGTGCAACCACAAATCTATGAGGCATTTCTCACCCAACCCCCAGAGGGTCAGTAAATACTTCGGAGTCCTTGATCCAGCGCCACCAACACCGTCCTAGGTTGTTGCATTCATGTTGGCTAAAAGGTGGAAAACACATAAGAGGAAACTGCAGAGGGTCAAGCAGCACTGACAGACCTGGACACCTCCAGAACAGGATTGTATAGATTGTTTAAATGGTATCCTCCGATTAGGCTCACAATGTACTGAGAAGGGGGCAGAAATTAGCATTCGAGCATGAGTAGGATGGAAAGCGGCATCAACACGTGGGAAACCTCTACGTCGTCACCACTGTATAGCACAAGGATTACAGACAGCCACCAAGGGCCACAACATTTATCGATACACACTTCAACACGTTACTGGCTCAAAGGCACAGCAGAAAGAAATGCATTTTCATAATTCAAGGACTCTTGTTTTGTATGGCCTGAGGGACAGAGCCCAGTGTTGTGGGTCTATCCCGTGGGACAGCCAGTTCGATTCTGTTTTTACCTGACCTCTTCCCCAGTATGTCCCTCCCCCAGACTTCCTGTGCCCATAATCATGCGTTTCAGAAATGTAATTATTGTGCATCTGGAATGTACAGTGGACACGAGGACAACAAGCAGTACTGGAGAAACATTCAAAACATAAGTTCAAAATCAAAACATTTATCGCTCAGGGAAACCATTTATTAATTGCATAATATGTCAAATGACAGAAGATTATGAATGATAATCTAGGACAGCAGCCACAAGCTAACACCTCGGTGAAACTTGACGCAAATCAAAATCCACCCATGCGTCAGCCCTATCTCGCAGCCGGCAACCCTAGGACTCAAGACCTTGAACTTTACCTTCAATATCTCGTATTGGATAAACCCAGTGCAGTAAGCAACTAAATCGACTATGAACATAAGAAATACCTTAAAGGGATCGGAAGAGCTGCTCAAAGCTGCCAACTTGTGGAAAACCATAAACTGTGCCCCGTTCCCTCAACTTCTGCATTCACCTCACTGCTAAGCGCTGCATCCCATAGCACTATAAAAGCACCTCAGTGGTCCTCACGCATGACAGAAACACTTCCTGCTTAGGGTCAAAACAAAGACAGAACCCTTCCAACCACACACCCTACACCATGTAGGCAATATATATATGTATACAGGGCTTTAGGTGGGATGAAAAAACTGGGGGGGGTCTCTCAAAGGGGCGTGGGCAGTGTAATTAAGGGCGTGGTTTAAAAACACATAAGTTAAAAATCTGTGGTTAGCATAGTATGCCGCACCGACTTATTTTGCGGTTTCTGTCATTGCATCTAGATACAACAAGTAACTTCATACCTACAATAAGTCAGGGCTATTGGCTTTGTCAATGACTGTTAGTTGCATAAGATAAATAAGCAGCAACTATGGCTTGTATATAATATTGAAAAAGCTTCCACTTAAGGCCCTGGTAACACCATGACAATGTTGCTGCTCCCGAGTTTCAAAAAGAGAAGGGAAATCTAGAGGAAAAATTACTCTTTAAAGGATTTCCCTTCCCCTAAAACACTCACCTGGTATGACGTCATGCCGTTAACTTCCCCACTAGTGAGAAGTGAGCAGTCTGAGCACGCTCACGTGGATGTGCCTGCTGTCACTGCAGCCCGGAACAAAACGGACCGCCTGTGCCAGGGCACCTAACAGATCCCGACAGAGACCCGTTTTGAGACCCCCTTTAAAAAACTGCCGGTGCTCAGCACCGGTGAGACCCGGCCCACTTAAAGCCCTGTATGTATACATATATGTTGCAGTACAGTGCAATGCTCATAGGTCCGCGCTAGAGCTCTGCGGTGAGACATTCTGCATGCGGGTCTTTGATGAATGCAAACTCCATCACGCAACACCTGAAGGGATTTGCAGACTGAAAAGGCGTCATTCGCTGACGCAACAAGGCTGCGACCCCATCCTGCGAGCAACGTTTAAATGTTAGCTCCACATTTGCAAGACTGTCGGAACGCCATCTGGAGTTGATTAAAGAGAGTTTTCCTAGACAGCATCGAGACAGCATTACTTTTTCCATAATGCGGTTAAATTACCATCCACCGGGATTTAGGGAAACATGGACACCGCTACACCCACAACTTATTTTTAAGCAAAAATGTTGAAAGCGAACGCGCAGAATATTACTTGTGGTAAATTCTTGCTCGAATGAAAATCCAGCTTAAACTCAATGCACCAGAAAACTCATAACGGTCCTTGTCGCGCATTTAAAATTGAGCCTGTCTCAGCATCGCTGCAAATGCGTTTTTCCGATGAGTTTGAGACTTCCTCGTGAGGCAGGTCTAAACTTACCTCACTCTTCATTACGAGAGCCAAAAGAAAATATTTCTTCCATGTCAAGTGCAGGCAGGGTGGCCAGGAGTCCAGGATATGCTGGGGCGGTCGCGGTATTTCGCCAGCTGCTCCATCCAAATACAGTAAATTTAGCACGCAGCGGTTTTTAGAAGGGTCGAACAAACAGTGGGAGGGGCACGTTTTTGTGTTCAGGCGAAAGATTAGTTCAACACCTTCACCAGAAAACAATGTTGTCAAGAAAGAGGACTCTGTGTTTAAAAGTTACATGCAATTAATTACCCTTAGTGAATCTTTCTCCGTCTTGCCCAGGTTAGTGAGCGCTGCCAGTCAAATCATTCTATCTTGAGTGATGCAAAAGTATAGTCCTACTTCTCTGTTTGTGGAATGTCACAGTTTTTGGTTTTCGTGAATCTCATCACTTTATGCACAGATACAGTTTGCATTTCACCCTCACTGGTGGGAATACAATAAGAATAATTTTTTATCTGGTAAAAAAAGGCTTCCACATAACTTTGATACTTTTTGAAATGCCTAATCAAGCTTCAAACTTGACAACATTTACAATCTCATCAAGGGCACATGGACATGATAGTTTTAGTTTAAGCAGCTTACCGGCTCCAACAAGATATTTAGGGTTAAGGAGAGAACTAACTTTTATTGTAAGGTTCCTGCTTAGGATAGGAAAAAACCCAGGAACACTGGTCCATGCCTTGGAGGGCCCGATAGGCCTAGATTTACCATCAATATGCCACGGGCAGCTTTTTGAAAATGGTGAACCCATTCCTAACTTGATGGTCCCAATATGATAAATATTACCATCACTGTGTAAGGGTCACTAGGTAGGCATTTTGCTACCATGCAAAACCCCAAAATGCCACAAACTACCAACAGTGAATGTAGGGGTCAGAGTTTTCCACAGTGTCGACATAGTCTTGCCACAGATGGTCTAACATTAGCTCAAGACAGGATTTACACAAATTGGCAAGAATTACTCTCAACATACCGGGTCACATGGATATACATACATTCATACATGCATGCACAATCACAAACGAGGTCACACAGACAGACGCGTGCACACAGACACACTCACCCACATGTGTATTCACACATGTTCTAATCATACACTGGTGTTGGTCAAGAAAAATCAGTAGGTCCTGCAAAACAGTGCTCAAATGGTACTGCTACCCGACTGAAAAGTACTGGAAAAGTAGAAGATCCCACTGAGAAGTACTGAAAAGTGCTTTTTGTGATGTGCTGATAAACAGCTGGCGGCCTTGCTGAGAAGTGCTGCGGACAAGTGCTGGGCAGCCAAGCTAAGAAGTACTGAAACAGACACGATTCCAGCAGATAAGTGGTGCAGTCCTACAACAGCCGTGCAAAGACATGCTGGCCAGGTGTGCATCCCAGCTACAAAGAGTTACAGGCCACAACAGTCCATCTGAGATCTTTTCACCGATCAATGGAAAATTTAAGAATTGTTGAAAACTGCACACTGACTCCCGACCCTTGTTCATGGGGGAGCCTTGAAAGACAAATGGTTTCAATTCCGCGACACAAAACTTTTAATTTACCTACCTTCCACCAGCAACTGTAGGGGTCACACTCTATAAGTCGGATGCTGTGAGGACCGCTTGGCTCCACACAGATCCTGGGCACATTTGATTTGCACACTACCTGGCAGTCCTGGCATCTGCAGAGGGTTTGAGAGTGCAGAGCCTCACAGGGCCAATCACACCCTCTCACTCTGGCGTGGCAGTAGGAAAAAACAAGTGGCTCCACGTTTAACATATACAAACATAATATTTGGCATTGTTAAGGCCACTTTTTAGTACTGTGCCTAGTCTTAATCACAGAGCTCAAACATTTTTGCCTAATGGCAAAGAAACTGCTGACCTTTGTGGCCATATGGGCATTTAAAATCTGAAAATGCTCTTATATTTTTTTAGGTCAGGCCTAAAGAAAGCTTGATCTGTGTTGCCAGCTTGACATAATAAAAATTCAAATACAAATTTGATACAAATACACCTACATCAAGGGGCTTCACTCATTGGTCTGTTCAAATGTGATTTACATTTTGCTTCTGCCCTCCATGGGTCAGTCCACTTCAGGGATTGGCTGCTTTGTACTGCTAGAGGTGCTTTTTATCTCAACACATGTCCACATGTGCCTAAAAAGTAGTGCACTTTACTGCCACTGCTGGGGGAGGGGGGGGGGGGGGCAATGCTCCCCTTTGCCAGTGCTTTATTCTTTGCTTTCTTTGTCTGACCTTTTGTACTCGTTGTGCGTTTACTCTTTGCCTGCAGGCTACAGTAATTTAAGGCCAACAGTATCTTTTCTTCCCACCAATAAGAATATTTTCCTGTGATATGCATTCAAATAAATTGGTTTCTATTCCGGATAGGAAGCCCCTGTATGGTTCAATTAAATGTATATGTGATGGTTACTTTCTAAAACTTTTTACTGCAAGCATCAGTCCGTTCAGATGTCGGCATATTTTCTGGTATTCTCTTTCTTTGTGTGGCTTATGCTTGTAATAAAAAATAATTTACCATTGCAGAAGCTTGCCAAGGCCAACCATATTGGCTTTGTCAGTGATCATTTTAAATATTTAGTGCCCGGACATGCGCACCAACTCCAAACTACCACTAACTTAATTAACCTACGTTTCCATACAGACACAAAAAGGCGGCCACCTGCACTAGCCCAGTTCAAACAGAAACCGCCATGCGCTTATACTGAGCATATGCAGGTGAGCCGCTCACAGGGCGTGCACTTCACTTGCGCTGGCCATCAGTGGGTTGGTGTGGCAAGAACACGCTGTGAGCACATTGGTAGTACATCCTTAATTGACAAAGGAGCACCCTCAAAAAACACTTCGGCACTTCACAACACAGCAACCGGACAAAATTCAGAGTTCTCACCTATTTCTTTAACACTCCATTCATTTTTAGTTGGAATGGCATACGTACTTTTCAGAGGGCAAGCATTTTAAGGCTCGTGCTGGCATGTACTCTCATCCATCACATTCAAAGTGACGTCAGAAGGCCCTTGTTTCCTCACCCACATGCGAGTCGAAAAAGAAGCAATGTCGGATGTGCACCTGACCACTGTCTTGAAGGGTGGGGAGGGGTGTCTGAGGCAGTTCTTGAGCTCACCTGTAGGCAATCTTGCAGCACGCTAGTCCATTCTGTGAATCAGATATACTTGGTGTGATCCCACTCACATCTGAACTTTGCACAGACCAGTCCTGAGAATGCAGATTTGTGAAATCATGCCAGAAATGGCACTTGTGAGACACATAGCAATTACAATGACTTGGCCCATTAGAAGAAATGCTGCTGTACTTTAAATTTGGGCTCTGAGGCAACCAAATCCCTTTCCAAAAATGCAAGCCAAACAAGAATAATGTCAGTCTACAGTGACAGCAAAAGGCCAAGTAGCACGCATTTGCCATTACAAAGTACTGTACAAAAACGGGGGTACACTTCAAACATGTTCGCTAAAGCAAAGGTTCAAGTTGACAAAGGGAAGCAGATGGAAAACACATGGCCCTGGTGATCCAGTTACTATGCCACCCAATCCTAAACCGACCTATCTTTTTTTTCTCCAAAGCTTGCACCCCATACACATTATTTTGGACTCAATTATCGGCTTTTGTTGGCCTCTTACTCTACTTCCCATCCTGACACGCATTAGAGGCCGCCCATAGCCAGATTTAGAGCCTGTCCGCCAAAACTAGCCAATTTACTAGACAGACACTCCTCTACAAGGAAAGCCGCTCAGACTGGTACGCACTGCATCTTACTTCAACTGCAATCAGGGTCTGTGATTCGGAAACATCGGTACAACATACCTTTTTTCCTTTCTGTGTATCCCACTGCTTGTAAACTCAAAATCTATCCAATAAAGAAAAACTGCATCCAAAAATATGTAGATTCAAGAGAGATATGCATAACTATTACTGAGCAAAATCTTTACTGGCTTCCAGCGTGTTACACTGGAGTATTTCATAATACTCCCACAGAACTGAACAGAAACTCTGGTAGCACAGCTCAAGTAGCACAACCCATACTCCAGCACAGCCCGCACTCTGGCGGTCTCACCTCTTTACATCGATGTGCAGTTGGTCATGTTTGTCTGAACTGGCTGTTTTACCACAATTCACAATCGTTACAACTCTCAGTGAAGTAATGCATCTACTTCAGGTACCAGTGTTTGATCTCATGGCCATAGTTTGAATCCTCCAGAAAGGGTCTGATCCATTCTAGCTGGACTCGAGTCGAATTAACCCAAAGTACCCGTTACGACCCGATGGCTAACCTACTTTCAGATTGTTTTTAGGTCTCGCCTGGCGTAGGCTGCGCGCATGCGCAGTCTCGCTGGCGAGATTTAATGATATGGGTATTTTCTGTAAGGGGCATTAAGCCCCGCCCCTCTTTTCCATTGGCTGGCGTCACAGTTTATGCTAAACGGTGGCCAGCCATTGGAAAAGAGCTCCTTCTGACGTATTCGCTCGGCTTTTTCGGCCGTCCCATTTGGACGGCCTCGCCTGCTTTGCGTTTGTCGCAAAAGGTTTCTTATCTTTATGGGGCCAAACACATGGCCCCATAAAGACAAGAAACCTTTTAGCAGGCGAGAAAGCCGAGCAAATACGTCATAGCGAGCGCGTGAAACACGCAGCTGACTTTGTGGTACCGCGCTTGTTTAAGCCCAACGCACACACAATGCCCTCTAATAACGGATTACACCTGGGCCTTCCGGGAGCTTTGTTTTCACTTCGGAGGACGTAGGAGGAGGCCTGGGAGCGGCGACGGAACCTGGAGCGGCAGCGCTGAAAGGTAAACTGCCCCCACGCTACAGAGGCGAAGACACCCCGTCCCCCCGCTAACGTTGTAGTGCCTCCTCTGTGAGAGCTCTGTGACTGGCGCCCCCTACAGACAGTTAATGGGATTGGGAAGGAGTCGGGGGAGGGAGGCAGATTCTCCTGTTAATTTGGGGAGGGAGTGCGAGCGTAACAAGGTCAGTTCAGCTCCCCACTCACCCATAGACAATGTGCGCGGTTTGCATTGCGCAATCACTACCCGCCCCGGCCGTCCTCCCAGGGGGCCAGTGTCACCCCTCTTGGCCCTCTGCAATGGTCTGAGTGGAAGGGATACAGTCTCTGGCTATGACAGTGACGGGGAGTCATTGTGCCTGTGTATTCCTTTAACATGATGGGCCGTGAAGTGTTGTTTAAAGAAGGGGTCTAGACTCTACCACCTCTTTACAACCCCAGTCAATGACCGTTCTCCTCGCGGGCTGCTCACAGCTCCCCTAAACCACCTTACACCTCCCCTAAGCCACCGGGGCGGCCTGTATCCACTCCATTCTAGGAAGGACTAGGGCCCATACATCCACTGCCATTCTGTAGAGAAGAGGCGGAGTCGGGAGGGGTCACCGGTCAGAGAGTTGCCTCATTTCCACATTGTGGCCATCAGTGACTGCTGGGCCTTGTGTTTTATAGACAGCCTCATGTGTGGTCTGCTTAATGTATCTTCAACGGTCTACGAAAGCCTGAGTGCTCCCAGTATTTTACTGCATGTGGGGACTAGTGTTTTTTGTAAGAACGTTTGTACTATTTATGGTTATAGTATTATTGTCTATTAGATTATGCTTTACATTCGGGCCTCAGCGTGGTTGCCTGTGTTGCCTTTACATACGCGCGTGTTTTAAGTGCTGACTTGCGCAGCTTACGGGACAGTGCTGAGAATAACAAAGAGCAAGGCAGGCGTGTATCAGCTGCTGCTCCACAATTCTAGCATTAAACTGAAGAATTCTGCTGCGGGCACATTAACCCACTGAGTTTTCTTTGAAACATTTCAAGTGTTTTTCTGGGCAGAAGAGAGTTAAGGGCTGCATGCTGTTTCACATTTTCACTACTAAACGGTTCTGCAGCGGCTGTGTTCTCTCCAGCTGGGCCGGGGTTTGTGTTTTGCAGAGTTCTGTCCAGCCGGGCCGGGGTGTGTGTTTTGCAGAGTTGTCTCCAGCCGGGCCGGGGTGTGTGTTATGCAGGGCTCCCTCGCCTCTTCCCAGTCCTACGTGTTGATACGCCGTCAGCCCGTTCCGTCCCACTCCTCTCCCTCTGAATCATTTTTGGGGAGTTAGGGGTTGGACAGCAGAGAGGCCCAGCCTTGGCTCTCGTTAGACCCAGGCTTTGGAAGTCTGCTGCGCTCCCACGAGCAGAGCTGCAGCACAGCGAGCTTCACACACACACTTCCTGGACCAGGAGGGAGCCGAGGGGGACCCCAGAAGGGACTAGTGGCGGAATCCGCAGCTCCTGGTGAAAGACGGGGACAACCCAAGGGAATGGCAGCACTAAAGGTGAGTGCCCGACTCTCAGACCGGCTGTGGAGCCGAGACCGGCTGATTACACATCTCCTGGGAAATCAGCATCAGGTGATCTGGTCTCCAATCCCGGTGCCACGCGTACACACACCCTGTGATCGTGGGCAAACGGTTCCACCTTCCACTGCCTGCGATCACTCATTAGCAAAACTGAAAGTTATTTTACGGGTGTTTAGCGCAGACACACAGGATAGGCCATGTGTCAGATATGTAGGCTAATCTAAACTGTTTTCCTTTATATGTAGAAGTTTTTTCTGTGGATAGCCTGGAAAAATGAAAGGCAATCTCCCCCCTCTCCCCATCGACCCCTCCATCCCGATCTATATTCGACACGTCTGGATATTTTCATTTTTCAACACATCTGGACCTCTGTGCAGAAGTCAGACTCTAGAAACGCCTGTGACTGACTCTGCCCCAGCTCTCCTGAAGTTGGAGGTGTTCTGACAAACCAGCTGCCTCCCGCCTGCAACTGAAAGAGTGAAAAGACACTCTGCGGCAGTGAACACGCGCCACGTTTGAAAGACGCCTTCAATGAAATGAAGTGCAGATTCTTGGCCCTGTGTAGTGTTTTTACAGCCAAGGGCCCCTGTATGTACCTTTTGTACTGTTTGTTAGAATTTAGAAATTTACTTCCTCCTGTCGAGGCCCGAGATCTTTTACAGGTACCTGTTGTGGGGAAGAAAGTAGTTTCATATATTCACAGCAACGTGTATTAAAGTAGCACCTTCCACAGAATGTACCTGCTTCTCAGCGCTTTCGTGCCTAGTTCCTAAATTAATAGCACGTTTGTACTTCTAAAACGCTCGCCCGCCGAGGAGTTTTAACGCTGAATAACAGATATTTATAGTTGCCCAAATCAATGGTAGTCCTTTAAACGCCCTCGGAAGGATGAAAAGCTGAGTGAATCTGCAGTGATTCAAACCGGTGGCCCCGAGGTCACACACAGATTTCTGAAGTGGGAACGGCAGACGTGTGATCCGCCTCGTGAAGATGAAAGGCTGATTTGATCCTGACAGAGCCGATCTTAGGACCTGAGGGTACAGCCATAACTGAGCGGAGGGTGCAGTTTCCTCTTAACTACCCTACCATCTGGAGCTCCTTGTTAACTTGTGAAAACCACATCTGGAGTACCCTGTTCACTTGTGAAAACCACATCTGGAGTAATGTACCAGGCCCTGGGAGCCTGTTGGCTTCACTGTGCCCACATAGAAGATACCCCCTGCAGTTGTGTGGACCAACCCCATGATTATTGTGTACAGTTGTGTCACACCTCGCCTGGAGTGTTGTGCCCAGCCTTGGAGGTCCCATCTCAGATGTAGTGTCCTGTGCTGCAAGCCCCGGCTTGAGCACTGTGTCCTTCTCGGGAGACATCGCTGTGTTTGTGTTTATTGTGCAACCCTAACAACAAGAGTTGCCTTTTCATAAGATCACAGGCGTCGTGAGTTCCAGAGGGAGGTCTGAAGTGGAGTGCTGCACACAACTCTAGGGGTACCAACAGGAGAGCCGTGCCAAGATCTGGGGGTGGCCCGGGGCACAATGGCGAGTCTAGAAGCTGCGTCTAGGCGCTCTGTCCAGTTCTGGAAGCCTCATCTCCACTCCTCACTGTCCAGTTCTGGTGACCACGCCTGACGTGTTTGTGGAGCTCTGGAGGTCGCATCTGTGGTATCTCCAAAGCACTGCGCCTAGGTCGTTAGGCAACATCTGGACTCAGGCACCAAGGTCCCACCTGGAGTAGTGAATGCAAGGAATGCAGTATTGCGCAATCAGTCATAAGATGGCAGAGTGAGCGCGCCTTCCCTCATTCTCAAGTTCAGAGTCTCTGGAAGAAGACAAGAGGTCGGGTTCAGTGAACATCCTCTTACGTCTTAAAGCGCTTCAAAGACCCTTCTTCAGGAGTAGTAGATGCTATATCAATCCAATAAAAATGCAGTATTCAAGACAACTATAAAAGTGTCTTCGTTCTTGGCTGGAATCCCTCCAAGCAGACGCTGTGTGGTGCCTGCATTCCCAAAGGACGTGGGTAGTTTCTATATATTTAGTAGGTTTTATAAAGAGCACACACAGATATAAAGCGCCAGAGCAGGGCGGAGGAGCACAGAGGAGGTGGGGGGGGGGGAGGAAGCGGTGGTGCATACACCACAACAGATCACCAGCTGGTAACCATGGCCTGCACCTTCTTCTCGAACAGCACACAGCCACGATTCGCTCTCCACACCCGTGTAATCTCTAGCCCAGTCTCTTTTCCTGGCCTTCGCACACTGGGTTAATTATTTTCATGCCACAGTGACCAACCTCAAACGGGACAAAAAATGCCAGTGATTGTTGAACATCTTTGAGTGGCATCTATCTTTGGCTGACAAAGGTACGGTCAACATGGCGCCGTCTTTACTTAGGATACCAAGGTAAACCTATGATGGCAGGCACAGAAGCGCCTCGAAGCACGGCTTTCCTTCCGTACAGCCGCCCTGTGCCTTGATTCGGGGTTGAAGCCTCTCAGTGAATGGTTGTGGGTCATTGTACTGTAAGTAAATTATGGAGGGGTTGAGGATTAGGGAACTGGGCATTTATATTGGAATCCAGTTTAAACATCTGCACTCTAATTCCGGCCCATGCACTGGGTAAACAAGCATAAAAAATGCAATAGGTCTCGCCTTTGATTACGTTAAAGCCATTTGGTTTGCTAATGGTATTGTATAGCAAAGCAAATGGCTTAAATGTAATAAAAAGGCGAGACCTATTGCATTTTTAATGCTTGTTTTAAATACAACTAATGCTCACATTACTGATTTTCTTACTAGCACCATCTAAAAACTAACCTTATTTACATAAAGTATTCCAACAAAGCTACGGGGTTACGTATATGGTGCCATATAAAAATATTAAAGATAATCATGGAAGTCAGTCAAGTTGAAGTGCAACCCAACAACCCATCTACAAATTACCTGCTTCTCCCACAGTGAGATCCCTGCATCACACTTAACTATTCATGAATCGAATCCCCCAACTTTTAGTCATTAAAGCCTTAATCCGCTACACTGAACATTGGATTTTCTGAATTAGTCTACTCAAGCTGCATTTTTTTGGTGAACTTGTATTCATTTTAGCCCATATAATTATTTGCAACAATGGCAGGTTCATTAGGACACACTAAAGGTGCATACAGGCTGCCCACCATCCATACCCGCCCTTTACATCTGAGCCATCACCATACATTATGTAGATGTTGTTCAACAGGTAGTATGCCAGCATATCTTGCATACACATATTTTACAAAACTATTGCACACTTTGTGTAGATTTTACATTATTAACTCCAAAGGGGTGTTATTTTTTAGATAACTGGGACACAATTATATCAGATGTTAGTCTGACTACAATATTCAGTACTCAACAATATTCTGGCACCACACACTATCTTACTTCATTTTTATGAAACCAACGCCGATTATACGTCCTCATATTCCTCAATAATAATTACTTCATCACAATATCAACACTGTTACATCTTCCTTGAAGTGTACATAGCGTTTACCTTCTATACCTTCCTTTCCATGGCAACAGTGCAAGTGATATTAATACATTGAAGTTTTCATTTTGAATAAAAATAGCATAGCAACAGCACACACACACTTGTTTCAGGAAATAGAGCGCACCCTAGTGATGTCTACTTAAAGAGTGATGAAATCTGGGCATGCACGCAACACGCGTGGCAGAGTTACCATCAGCCTCCTTCCACATTTACGCAATACATCTTAGGCTTCGAATTTAGACCTATGCGTGCATATCTTTTATAGCGAGCAGTCCCATTTGGCTCATGAAAGTACACCTCAAAGCTAATGATCCGAGAGATATTCAATTCAAAATACCTTTATTTCGGCTATCAGAAGCCATAAACGTGTGTGCAAATTAAATTAAAATAATAAAATACATTTCATGGCATAAATAACAATAAAAAGAAATCATAAAATACAATTTAAAACCCGATACAGGCTCGAATATTAGCAGCAACAAGAGAGCGTGCTTCATGAGGAAGTTAAGAACATAAAATGACCCCTATGCGTAGAGAGCGCCCTCCTGCTAACCACCCACATAGCACCCAAGAATGTAGCTACAGCACAAGCATATAATGGCCGACAATCAGTTTTAAGCATGCAGATTGCAGTGCTATGACTTTCACTACAAGGAAAAGCACGTGAACCCCACTTCCTCTCACATGTCCTAGTTGTACAAGGATGATTTCCACAATAGAAATTATCTTATTTCTTCCACCTACAGACATTTTATAAATACGCACAAACGTATGGGTCTGTAAATTGTATTTGTCTCTTACAAGGCTGGCCCCATAGCATTCCCTTTCTGATGCCAACACTAACACAGTAATGCAGAAGTTTAACTTGGTCGCCACAATAGTAAATTCCATCAGCTAGAGTCTGTCCCCAGATCCCGATTCTATCAATCCTCATCACGGCATCTGGACTTGTATGCAACTTTTTTGCACACCCACGTTCTACTAAGGAGCAAATGTAGCGCAGTGAAAAGATCAAATCTAATATGGGAGACCAGATTTCTAAGCAGCAGTGTAAGCCCCAATTTCAAATACATACCCGTCCCTAAGATAGGCCGGAGTGAAAGGTTTGAATCTGCAGGTTCCCCTAGTTTTATCTCATGGGTCAAATGGTGACGCTTGAACATCTGTTTGATCAACAGCAGATCACCTTCTCAGGTGTTTCTGAAAGGAAGGACGGATGGATGACCGTATGACCGTGCCACAGTCGAGCAGATTCTGCACATACTGTTTAGCCAGGGAGTCTGAAGGGTCACATCCTATTGGCACAGGGTGAGGGATGTCGGTTTCCTAAATTGACACCCAGAGCAAAACTGAGCTGACAAAATCCCAAAATAGTTCAACCTCAGGTCTTGAAATAATAATTTGGTTGAAACAATGCAGGTAAGACAAGGGCCCTTACAGAATCTGCACTGGGGCTCCTTAATGTACCACTACCATGCAGAGCTGTGGAATCTGTACACTGGAAGCTAAACATTCAAAGGTTTACTACCATAGTGGTTCCTAAATGTGTAGTTACCCCTTTGGCTCGGGCCATTAAATTGCTGCTGTTGCACACATGATGATACAAATGTAACGCAGAATTCAGTTTGTGCCCTAAGTACAAACAAACAACAGATGTGGAGGAAGCATCCTTGACATACAGGCAAACTTTGCTCATGATTGTTTTATGTGCCCAATCGCTCTTTAAAGACAAACTGAACATCGCAAATAATCTTTGTCCATTACCCCTCGCCTCTTAAATGGGAGGGATGCAATTTCCAAGGAATTCAGTAGTGGAATCCATATGTGAAAAATACGGTTAAGATCTGATATTTAACATATCCTACAAAGGAGGCAGACTCTTCTGGCCAGGTGGCAGAAAGGCAGATCAACTTCCAATGACACGTGTCTTGATAAAAATAAATGGATAAATGAAAGGATGTTCTTGCACATCACATACCGTGAATTCATGTTTCTCTGGGCTTCCCATTTCTTTGTTACCTGAGGCAACTGAGTGATAAGATGATAAAGTTATCTGTCCAGTATCAAACAAAATTAATCAAGTAGAGAAACTGGATCTGAACTTGAGCTCCCTGGTTACAGGTCTAGTCGCCCTATAAAAAGAGGGCTTAGTGACCAGACCAGGGATTAAGAACTTCTGAGAGGCTGCTATTCGAGCGCTCAGTTGCTGCTTTATTTGATAAAGAATTGCACTTGATTTATCCCTTGTGTCCGATCCCCCCTGCATTTAGAACTACTTTTTAGGACGAAAAAACGGTCTTTTAAAATCACTTTTAAAATTGTTTTTTTGAAACGCTCCTACCCTCGTTAGGCAGATAAATCATTTCCATCTGTCCCTGATCCCTGGGTGCTGGGTTTAGACCGGCCCCGGGCTCGATCCAGTTTTGGCGGCCATCTTAGGTGGGGGCACATTCGCCGAGCGGTCTAGTCGCCCTATATAAATAGTCCCTTATGGCTCCGCGCAGCGGACGCGCCGGACTAGCGCCGGAGTTTCGCCAGAGTTAAGCCCGTCTGTGCCCGTCCGGGCCCAACCGGGTCCGGGGCCAGTAGCTATGCCCGATGTGAGTCCCCAGCACTCCATCACGATCAGGTATACGAAGGATGAGCTCCTATCCTACCGAACTCCGAAATACGATAAATGCTGCTATGTTGCCAAAGACGGAAAGCGCTTTAGGGGATGTAGAGTTTGCCACCTGGATGTAGAAGATGCCATCCCCACTACCTTGTGTCGGCTTGCCCTGCTTAACTGCAGATCACTCCCCTGCCACGCTACAGAGATTAACTCCCTACTACTGGACCACAAGGTTGATGCCTTGTTTCTCACTGAGACTTGGCTTTCTGACACCTCGGGTCCGGATGCGGTGATAGCGCTGGCGCCGGGATATCTGATCTACCATCTTGACAGAGGCACAGGGAGAGGGGGGGGTCTGGCCATTTTATACAGGGAGTCACTGAGTTGTAAGGCAAGTGAGGCAGGGGTCAAGGACTGTGAGAGCTGCCAATTCTCGCTTCAATTTTCCCCTACCTACACGTTGACAGGACTCCTAGTCTACCGGCCCCCTGGAAACATGGGTGATTTTACATCGTCACTAATGGAAACTACTACTCTGCTGGCTGCGGCCGCATCCAACTTCATCTTGCTAGGAGATCTCAATTGCCATTTCGATGAAGATATTGACCCTAGGGCTACCAATTTGTCGAGCGAGCTGAGCGCCCTGCAGATGAAACTGATAAATACTGGGGCCACCCATGTCAAAGGTCATCTTCTTGACCCCATCTTTTCGAACATGACGGGTATATCCGCCATGCCTCCCCTCGCTCTTCCTTGGTCTGACCACTCACTGATCATGGCTAACTGGGAGATTAAGTGTGATGACACGCTCCCACTCAGGGAATTTAGAATAGATAGGGCATGGTCAAGGCTCCCGGTAGACACTTGGAATGCCCGTCTGGAGGACACTCAGCCTGAGAAGGGCTGTGACCCGGTGTCTGCAGATGTTATAGTGAGGAACTGGTTGACCAACGCACTGGACCATGTGCTTCCTCTCAAGAAGATGCTCATTAGGGACAAGAGAATGGGGTCTGCCCCTTGGTATACCCCAGAGCTCAGAACCTTGAGACAGAACTGCAAACGCGCGGAGAGATTATGGAGATAGATAGCAGGGAAAAATATCGCATCGAACTTAGAATATACAAACGTGCTATACGTACTGCTAAGGCCTCCTTCTATGGGGAGAGAGTAAACCATGCTGCGTCCTCATCCAGGGAAGCTTTCTTAGTGATGAAGGAGCTTCTTAAACCACCTGAGCCTACTCCTGTCTATGATAGACCACAGGAAAAATGTCTGGAATTAGCCACCTACTTCAAAAACAAAATCGACATTATTATTAGTTCTCTCCCCTCGGTCTTGGGAACATCGCCCCCTTCTGAGGACTTCAGTATGTCGGAAAATCGACTGACGTCATTTGGCCCTGTATCTACAGGTGAAGTACTGAAGGTCCTCGGGAGCATGAAAAGTGGCTCACCTCGGGACCCTGTCCCGATGCGGTACCTTAAGCAGGCCGCCCTGACGATAGGAGAGCCCCTGACCAATCTGATCAATCTCTCGTTCACTCAGGGGACAGTGCCGCCTGACTGGAAAAGTGCGGTTGTCAAAGCGCTTCTGAAGAAGCCGGGCTTGGACCCGCAGAACTTGGCCAATTTCAGGCCCATCTCCTTACTACCAGGAGTGAGTAAGATTGCCGAGAGGCTGGCGAACCATCGGTTATCAAACTTTCTTGAGGAGAATGGCCGGTTGAGGGACTCCCAGACGGGATTTCGACCAGGCCATGGTACGGACACGGCTCTGCTAGCAGTGGTAGAGGAGGCCAGAAACACTTTGGATGCAGGGGGATCAGTGGCAGTGATCCTCCTGGACCTCAGTGCGGCCTTCGATACCGTCAACCATGGGGTGCTGATACAACGTCTAGCTGAGTCGGGTGTCACAGGAGTGGCCCTGGAATGGTTGGCCTCCTTTTTGGAGGGGCGTACCTTCGAGGTTTGGGAAGGAAATGCAAAATCCCCTCCCCTCCCACTCCACTGCGGGGTGCCACAGGGCTCATCCCTTAGCCCCACGTTATTTAACGTGTATATGGCACCCTTGGAGGGTGTGGTGTCTCCGTTTGGCTTTAAGACCATAAGCTATGCGGATGACACCCAGCTAGTGGTGAGTCTTACACAGCTGGAGAAACAGCCAGAGACACTCCATGCTTGCTTGAGAGATGTGTTTGATTGGATGTCCAGGTCATCGCTCAAACTGAATGGCTCAAAAACTGAGCTGATGATCTTGGGTCATTCAAGTTTTGCCCTCTCGCCAAGCAGCTGGCCCAACTGCATGGGCACCCCGCCTGACCCAAAAAAAGAGATCAAGAGCCTGGGGGTCTGGCTGGAGCCGGACTTGTCCTTTAGGACACACGCCAAGAAGATCGCGGGCGTTTGTTGTGGAATGCTCCGGTCGGCCCGTAAGGTTCTCCCCCTGTTACCAGAACTCTCCCGGAAGCTGTTAGTCCAAGGATTAATCATCTCACGCCTGGACTACAGTAACGCGCTCTTTCTTGGAGCACCAGAGTCAACGTTTAAGATCCTGCAACAAGTGCAGAACGCAGCAGCAAGGCTGCTGCGGAATGTTCCGGCCAGGCAGTCAGCCAGGCCTGCTTTAAAAGCACTCCATTGGCTCCCTGTCAAAGAGAGAGTTACCTTTAAGGCCCTGTGCATCGCTCACAAGAGCATACAGGGGAAAGGACCAGCTATTCTGAAGGACATGATTCGCCCTTATAAGTCTACAAGAGCCTTACGCTCTGACAATAAACATTTCCTTCAGACTAAGAGAATCAGGAGAGCCCGCTCAGGGGGCAGGAGTTTTTCTATCCATACAGCGCTAGCCTGGAACTCCCTCCCATTCTCGCTGCGGTCCGAACCAAACCTTCCCAGATTCCGGAAACATCTGAAAACGTATCTGTTCCCAGAATAACTGTAGCTTCTCTGCTTTTTATTAGTAGCCTGCTCTTGGTTTCTATAAGCGCTGGGATGCCTCATGGTAACCGTGCGCGGTACAAAATTCAATAATAACAATGTATGCAAATAACCCACTCAACTACGTCCCTACCGAAACACGCACCGGCACAGCCAGCAGGTTTGACATTTGTACTTCATACTATTGAACATATGGATCCTACAGAAAAAGATCAATTTATTATCTGTGGCAACCATTTTCTACTGCATTTGTATGTATTCGCACCTCAGTGATACCGTGCCACTCTCACACCTTAAAATCGTTCTTTAAGCATTCCGATGGGAGGCAAATGAACACATTGAAACAGCCCACAGAAACAACCATTAGCAAAGCCAATAGGCCCTTCAACCTCTCAACAATGCACTCAGGGCCTGGACCAACATCTCCATAAAAGAAAACTGCTCCTATTTAGGAAAGAGTTGAAGACTCTCCTCTTTACAGAACACTATATATATCACATTGCATTAACAATCCACAACTCAACTTCCTGTCCTATTACAGGCTGACTTTAAGTTTACCTTTGACAATGTACAGTGCTACAGTATCTTTTGTTTAGGTTTGCACCATAGAAATACCACATTCATACATACCTGTTGGCTTTGCCAATAACTTTTATCCATGCTATACAGCACCCTCAATGCTGTGCATCTTGTCTAAATAAGGATAACTAACATGTGCGAGGGGTCACAGAAACAACATTGGGCCCGGTGGTGGCTGAAGCAATATGTGGGCAGAAAACACAGATGGTGCAAGTGTGGGGGGGGGGGCAACAGGGAGGGCACAGGAAGGACAACTGTGCAAGCAGGAGAATAATGTGGGGATGGAGGGAGAAAAGCAAACGGGAGAAAGAGCAACACGGAGCTGAGAAAGGGAGAAGCCACGGGTGAAAAAGCAACATGGGTAGGCAGAGCACACAAGGATGAGCACATCACAGCAGAGGGTACAGAAGAACCACATGGGAAAGGGAGAGCAACGCAGAAAGAGGAAGAGAAGCATACCAGGGAGACAACTGCACAACATAGGTCTTGTGGAAAGCTTAAACAAAAACAATAAAGTAGCACCGGAAAAAAAGAAGGGTGTAATGGCACAGTAATGCATTCATTCTTTAGGGGAAGGGACAAACAAGATGAGGAAGAAAAGCCCACACACACTAACAAACGAGAAGAAATGAGTGGATACCAATAGTAAGTAACGGCTAGGCTCAAAGCCCACTGTAAGCTAACAATACGTCTCGCAACTGGCCATGCATTCATTGTTTAGTTGGCGAGACCTACAAAGGTGATGCCAAAGTACTCCTGTGGGTTGATGAAAGATTCCAAAGTAAAGCAGACCGTTACCAAACGGCAAGGCTTTTTTGAACACACAAACCAAATCATCTGCAATACAAGCACATGTGAAACAAACAGTTGTCTGTCCCCATATTACTTAAGCCTACTTGTGAGAATGACAGACTTTGTGCCTACGCTAAGAAATGCAGCAACATTCTACGAGACGCTTCAAAAGCTAATTAATGTATTCCTGGCCTAAAGCGTTATGGGAGTGCAAAGTAAAGTTAGTATACATCCTAGGATATTAGCTTAGAGTGAATTAAATTGGTTTGTTTTTTTAACGCTAATCCTTGGTGCACTGCCAACCAGGCATATGTTTTCTACTGATTAGTTTGCTTGTCTAAAGGTTTCTGCTTCATTATGGCCAGAACTCAAGAGTCTTCACAACCTAGCTATGTTCATGAAAAAAAAACCTGAAAAGATGCTTATTCAAAGAGGCATTACCATCCTCAAACAACATTTCAGGGACTACTCCCCTTTAACACTTACCCAGAAACAGGGCGATGAAGAGAACAAATTGATTAGAGGGCATCCGCGGTCTGAAGAACTTGCTAGTTTCTTCAGCCCCCCTCACAGGGCACTATTTTCCCTCAGCTGAGAAAGGGTACAGGACAGACAGCAGACTTTGTACCTATCTAGAGCAGAGCAATGAAGTAGCGCCCATCACAAGCCAGTGTGTACAAAGTAAATACACAAACAAAAAAGAAACCTTCACACTTCCTCCATGGATGGGTCATCCTAAAAGGCCGGCAGTGGTGACAGACGCACCCAGCCAATCACTGTCTTTTAGTCTGATCTGGCTTCGTCAGAAAATACTCAGGTTCCAAGCTGTCTGTTCACTACTCATCTGCATCCTGAGCAACATAAATCAATGGTACGCAATCACGTGCAATACCTTTCTGTGGGGAAAGTACCCCTTATTGACATGGTAACCCCCCCACACTTTTTGCCTGATATCGGATGCACCTTTAACTGAAAGTGTGATGGGTTCCTGCTAACCACGTCCCCAGCACCAGTGTTCTTTTCATAAACTGTACCTTTGTTCCGCAATTGGCACCACTTTAGGCCCCATGTAAATCCCTGGTAAATAGTACCCCTAATACCTAGGGCATTGGGACTAAAGGGGGACCCTAACAGCTGCAGCATGAGTTGTGCCACCCTAAGTGACCCCCTAAACGAGCTCATGCAAACTGCAATTGCAGCATGCATGTCTTGGTGCACAGAAAAATGAAGAGTCGGCATAGCACACATCCCTGTGTACCATGCCTGGAAAACACTACATGTGATATAGGTAAGTCACCCCTACAACAGGCCTTGCAGCCCTAAGGCAGGGTGTACTATCCCCATGTGTGGACATATCTGCATGAGTGGATGTGTCCCTGTGATATCTAAGTCACCCTTAGATACCACATGTGCACAGGGAAGCCATACCGAGTAAATGGGCTGGAGACTCGTCGTTACAAGTTCCCCAACTACATGATGGCTTCACTGTACCCCCAGATATTTGGCGCCAAACATCTCGTCTTAGTAAACCCACACTGATGCCAGTGTTGGATTTATTATTAAATGCACCCAGATAGCACCCCAGAGGTTCTCCCTGAAAACCTTCTGATCCCTAGTGTGTTCACTAGCTGGTCTTGACCATCCAGCCACCCTAGACAATTTTTTGACCCCCTAAGGTGGAAGCTTTCACTCTCGGAGGTCAGGCTCAAAGCATGCTCTGGGTAGAGTGCTTCACTCCTCCTCCACACAGGAACTGCATTCCAGGGCGGGAAGCTTCAACGGCCCTGCCACCTTAAAAATGCATTCCAGGTGAGTATCTCCAGATAGTGGAGCTGCCCACCCAACTGCCCAGACCCCAGTTTGTGGAGGCAAGACAGACAAAAAAAAATTGTTAGATTAGGAGGTGTGTCCCACACAGCCAGCAGCACCAATAAGGTGGCCTAGCTGTTGGAGACACCACCATTTCAGTTTCCTACATCTTGTTTTTGACATAATTAGCCTTCTGGGGTCATGGTTATGCCCACTTCCTATAGAAAGTGGTCATTTAGAGGGTGTAGACACCTTAAAGGCAGTCAGCCCATTGGCTACTATCGGTCACTCCAGTTAATACCCCTAAATTGAGTATTTAGGTGGCAGAAGAAGGGTGAAGAAGAGTCACTGCCTGGTTAGTACGTCAGAAGAGCTGTGGACGTTTTGGCACAAAACCCTGACTGCTCGCAAAACTCTTGACAATTGCAATAGAGTGACTTGTACTGCAAGCTGTAGATCTTCTACAGTCCTGGGTAGCCTGCCAGCACTTCAACAATTGCCTACAGTCTCCCTTGTAGTATAGGAGCTACTCCCCTGCAGTCCACAGGCACCAAAAAACAGAGTCTGATCTACAACCATGCAGCTCCCCAGCCCGACTGACAACTCAGATGACCTGGAGAAGGTACTCATACTCTGGAAGGTCAGACCAGTCTCCCCACCGAGTGTGAAGACACCAGGACCAACCGGAGCTGTGCAGCACCAATCCCCGGGGTACCAGACGCCCTGCACAAAACAGTAACTGTGTAAATCCAATCTGGATTCCCACTGCACCATGACCAAGCAGCCGCCGATGGACGCCAGCATCTCTGAGACCCACTTCATGAGTGGCCCAGCTGTTCTGATTTTGCCAATGCCAGCTGATTGTCCCTAACCGCAGTGAGCATCTTTACGCAGCCAGCCCGGCCGACCTAACCACTGTGCAACCAAGAGGCCGGGCCACCTAGGAACCAGCTGTGCCCCCTTGCTCCAGGACCCCTTGTGACCCTACCACAATAGAAAGCTTTAATAATATCTACTTTAGCCTCTGTAAACCAATTGGGGACCACTGGATTCTACACAGTGTACTTTTTAGAGCGCTAAATAGAGAGTCAGCGTCCTACACTTTCCAAACAAAAACACTGCATGGCTAGCTGGAGCAAACAATAAGTGATGTGATGTTGCAGACCCTTCATAGTAAGACTTTGGACAAGGATGTATGACGAAGCCACGCATGCCATTACGACATATTCCTTGACAACGCATCCAGTACAGTGAACATATGCCTTTACCACGCGTATGCCTTTACCATGCATATGCCTTTACAAAGAAAATGTAAGTATTTTGCAGGTAAGTATAAGACGCATGGCTGCGTGTCACAGTGGTCCTTCTGGGCTCTGGAAGCCCAATATAACACCACCTTGGTCCCCGCCGATAAGGAAACACCAGGACAACTCCGGGATGCTAGAATTATTTATTGAAAAAAACAAGCTGCCTCACCAACACGTTTCGGCCGCAGCCTTGTTCAAGGTACCGAGAAAGAGCCAGTATGACCATTTACATTATTATGGTTATTACCATAAAGGTAGGACCACCTTGTGCATACTGCAAATCATTCCATAAAAGAGTAGCCGCTATCTTAGAGTAAAAGCATATAAATAACCCTAAGGGCTTTGTCTCATTCAGGTCCACATATAATTGCATCTCATGTAGCATTAAATGTTAGTCTCTCTGCAGTTGATATTAAACAATTATGGAAAGATGTCTCATTACATTAAAGAAAAATGTGAAACCACAGGAGACACACACAATTTAGTTTATAATAGAAGAATAGTGTTGATCACACATCCGTGAGCCATTTATGCCCACTCGTCTGTACGTCTGAGCTGTATTAGTGACAACCTGCAGTAAAGTTGTACAGAGGTATCGCTCGAGAGAGTCTGTGAAACAGTGGTCGTGTCTGACATAATGCTATTGGCTCATGTCGACTGATGGATAATAAGTAGCAACAATCTGAGTTTGAGAGCGTGCAATACTACTATTATGCTGGGAGAGAGAGAGAGAGAGAGAGAGAGAGAGAGAGAGAGAGAGAGAGAGAGAGAGAGAGAGAGAGAGAGAGAGAGAGAGAGAGAGAGAGAGAGAGAAGAAAGAGAAAGAGAAAGAGAGAAAGAGACCTTTCTGACCCCAACCCCTCCTAAACCCTAATACCCTTGCCCTCCAAATACCCTCACCCACCCTAAACCTTAAAAATACCTGTGTCACCCTAACTCGATTACCCATCCTAAAGCTTAAAAATTCCCTTGCCACCCAAATACCCTCACCCACACCTAAACCCTAAAATGGCGCCTGTCCTAATATATATAACACTTACCAGCGAAATACTTACATTTTCGTTGTAAAGGCACGCGCTGGAAAGGGTACGTGTAGTAAACTTTTGCGTGGTAAAGGAAGGCGTAATGAAGGCATATGCATTGTAATGGATGCATGATAAAGTTATTGCGTGGTAATGGTGACATAGTAAAGGCTGTTTCACGCTGGACAATACTGCACTGGACCACAAAGACAAGCAACTCATGATGGCCCTCATGCCGTCCACTGTCCCCATGGTTCTAAATCCCACAGCACTGCACAGCGAACAATCTAAAGAAAGCCAGTGTGGCCAGAGAGCACGCAGAAGCAGCCATTGGTCAAGCCCAGCACGCCATACAGACGGGTGAGAGAGAGCAACACCACCTGTGAATCACAGCCCTCTCCAGGAAGCAAAGCAAAAGTGATAATACCGGTTCTGCTACCGTAAAACAAAACACCATAAACAGCAGAGTTGTAGCTCTCCTCTTCGGAAAGGGAGGTGCGCAGCACACACGACACAGAGTCGCGTGAGGCCTGCGGAAGCGTGCCATAAGGACAGCCCAAGAAATGTGGTATTGCACCATGTAGCAGTGTACAGGCTGTGTGTGCCAGATTCTTCCAAAGGCCCAAAGGAAGAGGCAGTAAGCTGGAATAAGAAATTGTAAATGGATTTATGACCAGTATCAGAATGTTCCAGTGTGAATGGATGCTGGTCAGACAATTGTTGCAGGGGGGCTCGCTAACACGAATTATTGTAGGGAATAAAACGTATGTTTTATCTACGGAGGAAGCATGAACCACTTAACCAGGCAGCTAATCAAGACCTCAATTTGAACAGCAAATGTCAAACAAATAGGAACAAAACTGCGGAAAGACTATGGGAAATTATTACATCGAAAATCCCAGCATTAAATGAGAAACCCCCAAAACATGGTGGTCTGCAGTCCTCGAGCGCCCTTCTCTCGTGACCCATCATTCTTGAAGCCATTTGTCAGCCCACACTTCTAAACTGTGCAACTAAGAACTCTTCATACTGACAGGTCTGCACCCTGTGTTGCGTGGTGTGGTGTTAAAAACACGGACATTGAAACCAATGAAGAGGCACAAGGTCTCTCCCCTACTGCTAATTATGTAAGGGGCTCAGCTGTCCTTTTTGCTCCAGTGGCACAGATGATCTTTGTTGGTACTGCCATGGTGATCCTTTGTTTCTATTTCATAGCTAAATATGTATACTGGGGTTTTCCTGACGGGCCCCTCTGTTGCCTTGTTCTGTACCTTTCTAGTCTGTGTACAGTTAGTTCTTGGGGGGGCCTGTTCTATGACCGATGGCTCAAATAGAGCCTGCCTTTCCTATCCAGGTCTAGGACTGAGGGCTTTAGTAACAAATGTTAAAAAAAAAAAAAATCATGTAAAACATCACAGCGTTTTTCAAAGTGAAACCACATAAAATATGCATAATGTATATGTGTAAGACGTGTCACTTTCCTGACTTTAGATTTTGATGCGCAAAGTTACACAGTTGGTACAAACATAAACAAGCATTGGCATAGCCAATAGGTCTCGCCTTTGGGACCTTATAAGTGTTTAGCCATGCAACAGTGGCATAACTAAATACTTATAAAGGTCCCAAAAGCGAGACCTATTGGCTATGCCAAGCAGCCGTCAAAGTGATCGCTATCGCGATCAAACATCAAAGCGGCCCCGCGGCCGCAAAAGTGAAAGTAATCGCTGTAAAGCGAGGCCCGCGCGCCCGCGCACTGTAGCTCTAGGCTGGCCTGGTAGCACTTTTTGGAGCCCTCGCAATAAGTCTCGCCAGACCAGCGCATGCGCTGGGTCAGGCGAGACCTAAAAATGAATAGCACAAATTAATCCACAAAGGTCACGAAGAAGGTGGAAAAAAACACAGAGAAAAGCTACCTATAAAAAGAATGTCAAAAGAACCGAGGATGTAGAAAGAGAGAGCACAGGGGTTGATTCCAGAGGCTATGGGGGTGGGGGGGGGGGGGGGGGGAACCTTTTATCGCATTACTGAACCAGTGCAAAACACTACTCATTTTCTTTCACACGATGGCTAAGGTATGTGAAACTTCTAATGCTGCCCAGCAACTAAACCGCCAGGTTACGGACATCGTTTGCTACTGCAGCGGTTTATCTCAACAGAATCTCCTGCTGTTTGAGTCAAAGACACAGAGAAGCAAGAACATGTGATATCCGTTGAAGACAGTTACCGAAGGGCACTCACGGTCAATGTCCCCTGAAAAAGTGTGAACAACCGAATTAGAATTTCATTGCTGGTAGGAAGAAGCTGCACGAGTGAACATCTTTCCACGGTTGACCAGAGACCCATATATCCACGATGGACGTTACGCAGCCTTTCCATCTGCCTACAAATAGCGGCAGAAACCCCAAATTCCGGCGTGTCCGGACTCAGAGTTAGAGGATATTCATGCAGAGAACGAGGGGGCATATCAACAAGGGCTTTATCTCTGCTTTTTTGGCTTTAAAAGCCAAAAAAGCAGAGATAAAACTAGCGCCCTGTCAACAACAGGGTGCTAACATGCACATTTGCATGTTAGCACCCTTTTACTCTACGCTTCCCCTTGCATCTCTAATGAGATGCAAAGGGGGCGTTCCAGAGTAAAATAATAGGAGAAATGTCGTTAAGCGACATAGTACCCCCAGGGGCACCCCGCTTACCCCCCTCCCCCAAAATAGGTTACCCAATGAAAACACAAGAAACAGTTGTAAGTGGGTAACAAATGCTGCAGGTTTATTACATAATTCCAGGATATGTAATAGGTGGGTTATCTTACGGGCGATCCAAGGGCAGGCGGCCAACTACATCACCTGCCCGCCTGATGAGCCGGGCAGCATGGTAAAGACCAGAAGTGCTGCCCCCCAAGTGATTCTTTTACGATCACGTGCCGTTGAAATTCTACTCACACCCCCCCTCTCGGGGCGGAGCGTCGCATAGCAAGCCCCCGGTTGTTCAGGCCCACAACCGCCCGCAGGCCTAGCGGGGCGCCGACCGGCTTCCGGGACCTCTCTGGAGGCTCCTCGTTTTGGCTCAGGCACCACGTGGTGCCGCGCAGAGGTACCCTTTGTACCGGCCTGCTTCCAGATCGCCCTGTAACTCCGCCTGCAACGAAAAATAAAAATATTATAACGCTCAGAAAAACCCCCCCACTCAAACACACCTACGCCGGGTAAGCGGTAGGGAGGGAAAAGCGAGGTGGGCGACAGAGGTCGCCAGTGAGGGTGGGGGAAGGCTAAATAGCCTCCCCCTCACACCTGGGCCCGGAAGTGACGCGCCTTGCGCGTCACTTCCGGCCCTGACACGGAAGGGGGGGCACCAGTCAGAGTCCCTGCCCCCCCCCCCCCGAAGGAGAGAGTGGGGAGGGGTGACCGGGGCCCCGGGGCCACTAAGGCGCCGACCGCCGAGTGGCCCCCTGCGGGGTCCGCGGTCAGCGGCATAGTACCCCCAGGGGCACCCCGCTTACCCCCCTCCCCCAAAATAGGTTACCCAATGAAAACACAAGAAACAGTTGTAAGTGGGTAACAAATGCTGCAGGTTTATTACATAATTCCAGGATATGTAATAGGTGGGTTATCTTACGGGCGATCCAAGGGCAGGCGGCCAACTACATCACCTGCCCGCCTGATGAGCCGGGCAGCATGGTAAAGACCACAAGTGCTGCCCCCCCAAGTGATTCTTTTACGATCACGTGCCGTTGAAATTCTACTCACACCCCCCCTCTCGGGGCGGAGTGTCGCATAGCAAGCCCCCGGTTGTTCAGGCCCACAACCGCCTGCAGGCCTAGCGGGGCGCCGACCGGCTTCCGGGACCTCTCTGGAGGCTCCTCGTTTTGGCTCAGGCACCACGTGGTGCCGCGCAGAGGTACCCTTTGTACCGGCCTGCTTCCAGATCGCCCTGTAACTCCGCCACAGCCCTGGAGGCGGCTAACCGTCGCAGCCAGGGCCCCCCACCAACTTAGCTCTTACCTGCACCCTCTGTTCACCAATGCTTCGCTTAGATCCAATAAAAACAGGTCCATGCCTATTTGGGAGATGTGTACTCCATCTAAGTCGAAGTACCCCTTTACATTCCCACGAATCATCTCATGGCGAAGAAAACCCAAACCCCTTTGGGACGTGAACTTACGCATTGCTCCATTAATGCGCCTCCTGGAGTGCTCTACCGCTTCTAAGGATTTAGCCCCACGCCAGGCCCTGCGGGGGATGATCTCCGACCACACGATCTCACACTCGCCCAGACGCTTGCAGATTTCCCCTAAGTCTCTTTTCATGGCTAATAGCAGCAATCGTCTCCCTAGGGTAACAAGGTCGTTCCCACCCAGGTGGATCACCAACAGGTGGGGCAAGGTGGATCCGTGTGCTCTTAGTCTCTGCTCGATCTTATTCCTGAGTTCGAACCATCTCATCCCTGGCACCCCCATCCATTCCACTTTGGTCTGAGAGAAGTGTCGCATCCAATTCCGATGCGATGCCCATTGGGCAGCCCGAGCGACAAATGAATGCCCGATCACCCACACCACTCGTCCTAATAAAGAGGAGACATGGTGTGCACACGAGTTATTTAATCAGAAAGGGTGATTCCAACGATACACAATATACAATCACAAAACACGTTAACTAAAGGCAGCCTCACGGGCGAACATATATCTTATAACAATCAGATTCCCAACGCCCTAATTTCTTCACCTGTGCGGCCTCTAATCCCGCCAGGTGAGCGGCGGTGGCAGCGCCAATGCGGAAGGAGTGGCTGGAATACCTTCTGTCCGGCCGGGCGAGCCCCGCCCTGGCTAAACTGGCCCTGATTACCTGCTTGAACTGGTATCTAGTTACGGGGGTACCATTTGAATGCAACAGAAGATAACCAGGGCCGGGCGGTCTGTGCTCCAAAAACGCCTTTACCCATTGTACTGGGCAGAACCTGGGGTCACCTAGGGGCTGGAGAACCACCCTGATCCCCCGCCCCGCCTGATCAGTCTTGGACTTGCGTAAATGAATGGTCAGTGACCCGGAAATAGACACATCTGAAATTGCCAGCGCATCCCCTGAACAGTCGACCTTGGACCTAGCCACTAACTCACTGACTCTGAAAGCCCCGAAAAATGCTAAGCAGAATGTGGCTGAAAACAGCGTGGCCTCGTAATGAGAGTAGGTGACTAACTCGAGAGCCCCTAGCATGCCTTTCAGGATTTCGAAATCAATGGGTGCTCGATTATCAGGGGCCCTGGGCTCCTCCCTAGCCCAACCCTTCAAGGCGGCCCGGATGGGATAGGAGTTAGTGGGATCCGCCCCGCCAGACAACCTAGTGTTGTGGCTTACGGCTGCCAAGTGACTGCCCACCCATGAACGGCTTTTCCCCTGTCCCCTAGCCCACACCAGAAATGCTCGGACCTGGGACACCAACGCAGCCCCTGAAGTACCCAGCGCTACAGAAGTTGCTCTGAATGTTGCCATGTGGGCGCTGTAACGCTTTCTGGTACCTGGGGCCAGAGCTCTTTCTCCCATCGCTTTCAGGCTCAGTCCCACTGCAGGATCCTCCATAGATGGTCCGGGAATGGGGTCATCTGCGCTCTCGCCCGCGGCCAGGCCTCCCTGAATCGGAGCCACTGAAAACGAGAAAGAGCGTCAGCTGCCACATTTTGAATCCCCTCAATGTGCCTGGCTTTAAACTCCACATTGATGCGCAGGCATGCCCGGACCAACTCCCTTAGTAAGCACAGCACCAGCTGGCACCTGGCGGACTGGTTGTTAATTGCCTGAACGACCGCCATGTTGTCAGACCAGAACACCACCTTTCTGTCTGACAATGCCGCCGGCCATAGGTGTAATGCAACAACAATCGGGAAGAGCTCCAGCACAGTAACATTTTTGGTGATCCTACGCCTGCGCCAAACATTGGGCCATCCCTGAGCGCACCATTCCTCACCCAAGATAGCCCCGAAACCTTCCCTGCCTGAGGCATCTGTGAAAAGACAAAGCTCCTGACTGTCAATCCAGGGCTGCTTCCAAATTACCGTCCCATTAAAGCGGGCCAGGAATTCGCTCCACACGACCAGATCCTGTTTCAAACCTGACCCCAGCTTGACCCAGTGATGTTTCTTTTTTACACCAGCGGTTGCCCTTGCTAACCTGCGGGCAAAGACCCTCCCCATGGGTATGACCTTTACCGCAAAATTCAGAGTCCCTAGCAGGCATTGGATTTCACCCAGAGTAACCTTGTCCCTACCCAGTAGATCGCAGATCTCCTGACGCAAGGCCTGTACCTTATCCGCAGGGAGTCGGGACACGCCCTTCACCGTGTCCAACTCGATGCCCAAGAATACCAAAACCTGCGCCGGACCCTCGGTCTTACCAGGAGCTAAAGGTACGCCCAGGTGTCCTGCCAATTCCTTGAAACATTGCAGCGCCCGCGCACATTCTTGCGAGTCAGCTCCCCCGATGAACAGGAAATCATCCAGGTAGTGGGTCACTCCCTCAATGCCATACCTGTTTGTTAACCCCTTCGGTGCTCATGACGGAATGGTTCCGTCATGACCCACGGTTGAGCTGTGCTCATGACGGAACCATTCCGTCATGACCACGCCCGCGCAAGATTCCGTCAGCACAGCGGCGGAATCTGCGCAGCATCGAAGGGGTTAAGGCCCACTGTAGGAAGGAGCTGAAAGCCTCAAAGTACGCACAAGACACCGAGCAACCCATGGGCATACACCTATCATAAAAGACCTGGTCCCCCCACTTGAAGCCCAGAAGGTGTTGGCTGTCCGGGTGTACTGGTAGCAGCCTGAAAGCCAATTCGATATCCGACTTGGCCAACCAGGCTCCCTTCCCTGCCCTCCTGATCATGTCGACTGCCAGGTCTAGGGAGCAGTAAGACACTGAGCATCTACCTTCGTCAAGCCAGGAATTCACGGAGTCCCCATCTGGGTGTGATAGGTTGTGGATAAGTCGGAAAGCCCCTGGCTCCTTTTTTGGTACCACCCCCAGGGGAGAAATCACAAAGTGGGGCATAGGGGGTGAGGAAAATGGGCCCGCCACCCTGCCCAAAGACACCTCCTTCGCTATTTTATCCCGCACTACCACCGGGTGTTCCCTAGCTGATTTCTGATTTTCCGCATCCCTGCTCACTAAGGGGCCTTGATAAGGAATGCGGAAACCGTCTAAGAAACCCTCAGAAATGAGGGACCCTTCCCTGCTAGTGTAACCGCGGAGTGCGCTGAGGAGGTTCTTTACGCAGATGGGAGAGGGCCCTTTCACATGGTCGTGTGGGGCAAGGTCATGCGTGCTGGCAGATGTGTTCGCAGGGGGCCAGAGCGCAGGAGGGGGGGACCCCCCCCGGGCTACTTGCTCGAGGAAGGCTTGTCGGGAGTGTCGCGATTGGAGCATGCGGTGGCGGCATGGGGGGCCCCGCACACACTGCAATTGTGTGAGAAACGGCATGTTTTGTCCCAGGAGCAGAACCCTGCATTGAAGAGCCTGCAAGTTCCAGAAGACCGTGCCCGAAAGCCAGGCCTGCGCCCCCCCCCACGACCGCCCCGAAAGGACTTCCTGTTCTGCCATTTCCCCTCCTGTTTATCCTCTTTCTCTTTGCTCTTTACGCTGCTCTCTGTACCTGACTTTGTCGTAGACCCCTCAGTATGCTTGCCCATGTGTTTTACCCATAAACGGACCTCCAACTGGTCCCACTCAAGATCTGGGCAGATTGCTCTCTGTCTGCGGAAGTCACAGTCATAGTGGTACCATCCCATGCCTCCACCCTTAGCAGCCTCTTCTGTAATCACGCTTGCATAGTGAAAAAGACCTGGCCCTTCGTCTGGGAATTTCTCCACTATTACTGCCGCAAAGATGGCAAAGGCCTGACCCCAGGTCACAATATTTTTTGCGGGATATAAATGATACCGCACCCTCTTGTCCTCTTCCTTGTTGCCCATCCTCCTGGTATCCACCCCCTCAGCCCCATGCATGAGAAGGGTGAAGATATCGATAAATTCCCTGCGCCAAATCCCTTCTTTGGCGACTAAAGGGACCATCCAAGCGAGTGAGCAGCGGCCCGACACTAGCGGGGCCGTAGTAACTAGAGGCTTAGGCACAACGGCTAGTGTTGGTGCCGGCATGGGTACCACCGGGGGAACCACTACTGCGGGATTGACCGCACTTGTCGCGTTCTCAGCCACAGCAGCAGCTGGGGGTGGGGGCCGCGGGAGTTCCACCGCAGCCGGCTGCTGACCCCAGACATGCGTGAAGCCCCCCGGCGCCGGGGTTACACTCGGTGGTGGTGGGGCGGACGGGCCGCCCACCAGGGGGGACCTGGCAAGCAACAGACCAGATCTGACCTCAGCCATGAAGTCTTTTAAAGTATCTGAAAGCTTACCCAGCTCCTCTGCTGATGCAAATGTCGCCTGGGGAGGGCAAGGCAGTCCGATATTCGTCCCCGTCCCCAAACCAACCGCCGCCTGGGGGGTCAATGGGGCCCTGTGTGGGGGCGCCGCTCTATTTCGTGCCGGCGGTTGCTCAACCGGAAAGTCTTTGCTCGTGGGGCGGCGAATTCTTTTCGACCGGGACGGGCCCGCACCTTCCCCTAAATCCTTATCTGTAGATGGAACGTCCATCGCTATCCCAGAGTCTGGGGGGGTACTGGCTTTCAATAGTTCAGTTGCCCAGGCTAAACCCTTGGCCCTTGTCAGCTCCAAGAAAGCGGCAATCCGGGCTTCCTCCGAAGTGCCCGGCACGGACTCCTCAACCTGTGTCCCTGGTGTGAAAAGGGGGGGGGATAATCCTTGGCTGTCCATCTCTTAACCGTTGCTCTCTCTTACCTGTAATTGGGAAAGAGAGAAAATTACCGCCTGTTCGCCCCCCTTTGAGGCCGATTCGTTGCTCCAGAGTGCCACATGCTACTCCGAACAGTACCCCCTTCCCCCACCTGCCCGTACTTACTCCCGTCCGAGCCCCGAATACGGAGGATGTTTTTGGCTCGCGTCTCCCTGTTGCCACTTAATAAACCTCCAGTCACCGCAGCGGACGAATGTACTGAAAGAGAAACCAGCGTAAGCACAAAAATTGGCAAACAGGAAAAGAGGGGGCGCTGTTATTACAGATCACTTTTAACCACACACACCCGTTTGCCTCTACCCCTACCCCCACCTCGAACATGGCAAGCCACATGGCGCCAAAAGTTGTTGTTTCGCGGGGGACTAGCGAATGTTGGGCGCGCTTTTGCGCTTTACATTACGCATTCAGGCTCGGGGAGCAGGAGCTCTGGACACGGATCTAGACGCGATGTCCCGATGCCATGAGAGCTCTACAAATTGTGTGTCCACCAGAGGCACCCAAACGCGGGGAAGTACTTGGCAAATTACCGCATTTTAACATAAAAGTACCGTGCGCACTCGCAGCTAGTAAATTCTTGGCGCGCTTACCGTACGCATTCAGGCACGGGGGGGCAGGAGCTCAAGCATGACACATTACGATTCCACAAGATCCCCCAAACGTGTGAAAAGGACTGTCCAATTACCGCATTTAACATCATTGTACCGCGCGCACTCGCAGCTAGTGAATTCTTGGCGCGCTTTACCGTACGCAATCAGGCACGGGGGGGCAGGAGCTCAAGCACTACACATTACGATTCCACCAGATCCCCCAAACATGTGAAAAGGACGTTAAAAATACCGCATTCAATCGTAATTGTACCGCGCGCACTCGCAGCTAGTGAATTCTTGGCGCCCTTTACCGTACGCATTCATGCACGGGGGGCAGTAGCTCGAGGAAAAGGATATGGACACGATGTCCCGATGCCCCGAGAGCACTACACATTATGAGTCAACCAGAGGCCCCAAACGCGGGAAACGTACTTTTCTAATTACCGCATCCAGCGTAAAAGTACCCACGCGCACTCGCATTTATTAAATTAATCGCGCCCTCTACATTACGCATTCAGGCCCGGGGAGCAGGGGGCCACATATAATCACGCTCTAAAATCACCCGCGCTGGTGAGAGTTGGTAAGGTGATGCGATCGCGTTCTCGTTCCCTGCGCAGCCCCCCAATGCAGCGTGCTAAGTCCGCCTCCCTCGTCCACACGTGCCGGGACAGGGACTCTCACTGACCCCACGCGGGAAAACTACCGGAAAACATGCTGCTCTTCCCGCAAAGCCCCCATACTGCACAGCAGGACCCGGATTGCCTCGGCCGGAACGAGACGCACGGTCAATTAGTGAAACCAGCACCCCGTAACATATGGCGCCTGACGCGGGCCTATAACGTGGTGCCCCCCCGGAACAATCTCCCATACCCGCCGCCTACAGGAATATCGAAACCAGGGAACCTAGGCGCAACATATATATTGTTCATACCGGCGCCGAGGATAAACAAGCTATGCCCCACACCTAAGATGGAAGCCAGCTACGGGGGGGGGGGGATGGTCGGCGGGTTGCGTCCCGACATCGTCTCCTCGCGCCCACCTGCGATAGCCATCAGTGGCGGTGAAAACACGCCGCATACACAGCCTCCCTCAACATAGTACGTTTCCGGTACACATTTAAATAACGAGCCAAGCTCTGTGCACGGTCCCCCCCCGCCCGTGGTACTCCGACCACAGGGCCCCGTCTCCTGGTACTGCCCAGGGACAGGGCCGGGGCGAGGGGGCAAACCGGCAACTCACCAAGTATTTCGCAGTTCTTGAGCGATAGGCGACGACGACGACGATCCCCGCGAGACGGTTCGGCGTCCGACGAAAAGCGAGGTGGGCGACAAAGAGGTCGCCAGTGAGGGTGGGGGAAGGCTAAATAGCCTCCCCCTCACACCTGGGCCCGGAAGTGACGCGCCTTGCGCGTCACTTCCGGCCCTGACACGGAAGGGGGGGCACCAGTCAGAGTCCCTGCCCCCCCCCCCGAAGGAGAGAGTGGGGAGGGGTGACCGGGGCCCCGGGGCCACTAAGGCGCCGACCGCCGAGTGGCCCCCTGCGGGGTCCGCGGTCAGCGGCATTTCTCCTATTATCAAGAATGTCGCTAACCCTGTTAGAGACAAAAAAAGCAGCGCTAACCGCGGTTAACGCTGCTTTTTTACGTCTGGTATTTTTCTGACTTAGCCATGATATCCTATGGAAGGAGGATATCATGGCTAAGTTTGCCTGTCCCCATCAACAAGGTAACGTGAGATTATCGCTGGGTTTCCAGCGATAATCTCACGTTAGCCTGTTAGCGCGAGGATTTTTATCGCTATTGAGATAAGCGTTGCTAATAGCACGCTATCTCAGCAATAAAAATTCACGCTAGCCGGCGATAATTATCCTAGCGCTAAGTGCGTTTAGAGATAATTATCGCCGGTTGTTGTTGATATGCCCCGAGCTGCGTTGTACTTCTGCGACAAATCAGAAATCTAGGCTGCACGGTTGTGGCTTTCATGCTGGCTTCCTGCCAAAGGTTCAAGGGCAAGCGTGTAAATAAGGATGTTTTTCATGGGAATTTGTGCTTGTTTTTCACCACTAGAAGAGTATCCTTTTGTTTAATACTAGAAGGCTTCCGTGTCCCCACTACAAAACTTTCTGCCACTCTTCAGAACATCAGTATTCTCGTGCCTGGAAGTACTGCGGAGAGCTCAGCAACCGGAAAACTATACATCTCCTAGAACGCCTGAATGTCACTTTTATATTTGTATGCCTCTAGGCTAACAAACATGTACGTTATATTATGATCTTTCAATGCTTTGTTAGGACTCATTTAATGTTTTTAGGCTAAGGGATTTTCTACACTTTTGAAGAGAACAATGCATTTAGAGCCCCTCTGGTTTGTATGAGCAACGTTGGCGTAAAGGATGGACTTATATACAATATTTTCTTCAATATATTTTATAACTAGTCTACACAGTTCGGATCTATTGCCAATGTTAGAGTCTACATCAAATGTGTCAACATTACAATATCTGCGCCCACTATGAACATGGCCCCGTTCTATTCCGAAATGCATTGTCTAGAGCCTGTTGCCCAACAACTTCCATTTGAGAGAACCGTGCCCAGGGCCAGGCAGGCCTTTCATTCCACCGGGCATTTCCCTAGGGGCTTGGAGCCCTTGGAGGGCGGTTCTGAAAGCCCAGGGCCACTACTGGTGCCTCTGTCACTTAACCAAGCTCCCCGAGGTTAACCCCTTCGACGCGCATGACGGAACGGTTCCGTCATGGCCCCGCCCGCGCATGGAACCTTCAGCGTGGCGCGGAAATCCGCGCCGCGCTGAAGGGGTTAACAGCAGGAGGTGCAGAAAGGCTTCAAGAGAGAGGGAGAAAGATGGAGAGGAACAGAGGGGGAAGCTAGGGAGAAAGCAATCAGAGGCGGGAGAGAGGGAGCATGGATGGATGAAAAGAGAGAAATAGAGCAAGGAGATGGAGGAAGGGTGGTAGGTTTGAGCATTTGTGTCAGGTCTTCTTTTGGTTTTCCAGTCCAGCCCTGACCGTGGCGTGATTTTACACGTTGCAGAGTCCAACTATCAACAGACAGCCTGCCGTATACTTTTGCCCGTGACCTAAGAAACTGCAATCTTTCGTTCAACATCAGGCTGTCTGAAGCCTGCCATCAGCACTAGTTCCCCAATGACAACTTTGAACAGACTCCTGACAGGACTCCATCCAATTTCTCCCACTCTAAGGCCTAATTATTTCACCAGTGTGGAGGTGGTACAGCTTACTGCCCTCTACTGTAACAGAAATTATCCAGCAAGACCTCAAGACTGCGATCCTGAGTAGGATCTCTTCTGTCATCCACAATGCACTCTTTCCTGTCCTCAAAACCAGTTTCCCTACACAATACCATGCCTCCCATAAATAGCTTAGATGTTGCACGCAGTATGTTTCCACACTCACATTGCGTACATTTTACCTAATGCCTGTGTAGCAAAGGTGCTTTCCTGCATTTAATCTGGGCGTGTCCTGCTGTAGCTCAGTATTGGACCTATTTGTATAAAATTAAATTACTGGTGCTTCTAGATGACGCCTTGAATGCTCAGTGTTGCATTGCCAGCAAGTACTGGTACCCAACTTAGTAATAAAGGCATTCCTATAAAGTTCCTATAAAAGGCTCTGCTGTTGGCCCAACGCAGTTACACACATCCATGGATGCACTTGGGCATACAACCATTTCCATTACAGGAAAAACACATAAGAAAGTTATTCATTTGAGGACAACAAATACTATATAATGTTATAGTTGGTCGACACACACAGATACCTACTATATGTGGCTGCAGGATCTCGAGCCCTCTGCAGACTACGACACACTAATAGATATGACAAAATGTACCATGAAAGTGAAATACCACAGCTATTTTGCTTTGTTCTTAACCTATAAGTAAGCCGTGCCCATGGCGCATTATGACCTTACACTGCTACTGGGCTGCCTTAATTATGGTGACTCTAATCATAGCTGTTGTCTGTTTGCTAGTGTAATAAGTAAAAAGAAATCTTAAAAAGCTGTCAATACCTAAATTGAATTAAAAATATGGCTTTTGAGTGGCTCTATACAAATAATGTCCTCATTAACCAAAATGACAGCAGGAATGCTAAGTTAACAAAATGTTTTGAGAAACAAAAACAAATTACATTTTTTTTAAAAAGGAAACCGGGATCCATCTATCTCATGCACGTAACCTAAAAGAGACTACTCATCTTAAGACATACTTACTAGGAGCCACATTCAACTCTCTTCAGTATCAGAGGGCACATAAAGGACCTACAACTCTTTCATGCTTTTGCTTTCAGCCATTTTTGAACTTCTGTGGGGAGAGGATGTGGCCCAACGACTAGAGCGGTCTACCTCGAATCTGGGGAGCCAGGTTTGAGGCCCGGCAGGGACACTCAACATCTTGTTATTTTGGGCAAATCACTTGGGGCCGGGTTATGTCGTCGGTCGGAAAGGCTTCGAATGGCATTCAGATTTTCCTAAACCATGTCAGAACCTAATGTTTCCGATTATGATGGAAAGGTAACTGGTCCCTCTGACTAAGTTCCAACCGGTTGGTAGGAGTCGATTTGACAGCTCAATGGACAGCATTTCCGACCGATGTTGGATTCAGACAGCTGTTCCGACTAAGCCTGTCCGACACAAAAAGGCTGTCAGAAACCAACTTTGGGGCCCCTAGAAGGCCCCCCTTCATCCAGAGATTACTATTTCGGGGCCATGGGGATACCCAAGGGACCCCCTGTAGAACCATGCACAGTGTGACAGGCACCATCCGGTGCAAGGTTTTCCGAAACCACCCCTTTTTTCCAATGGAAGCCTGTGTTGTCGGTCGGAACACAGGCTCCCATTGAAGACAATGGGAGACTTTCCGAACGGTGTTCGGAAGCATCATATTTGGTCGGTTGGAACCGCCGACCCCCATTCGGTCTGAACTGTTTCCGACAATGAATGTGTCCGTCTGTAATGCAACTGGTGCTCAAGTAAAGCACTCCGATACCTTTGGGTCTAGTTTGCGCTCTATAAAACTACAAAAAAGAAAAAAAGACTCCGCTTAGACCAAGAGAAAATGTTGTTGTTTAAAGCTAGAGCAGGTAAAGAAGGAGAAAAAAGATTTTTCTGACACCCTGCTGGATCTTGGATTCAATAAGAGACTAGATTATAGGAGGGTCGTAACTTTGCATTCCCCCCTTTTGTTCCCATTGCATCTACTCAACCAATTAAAACCCATGATATATGTCGGAGCAATTGAAAGTGCAATTTTCATGAGTGGGACAGGTTAGGTGTTCAATGAGCTAACTAGGCTCCTAAACAAAATGGTGTAAATCAGTAATATTCAGGTTCAGAGAAAAAAACTCATTGGAAAAAGTGATTCACTATAGTCAAATAATCTTAAAACAGATGTTCGAGCCGGAACTATAACACACCCGGAAACTGTGGTAAAATGACGTTAGTGCTCAGCTGAAATAACGCTTTTACCATCCTCAGAATCAGCATATGGCACTGTCACAGGCAGACCTCTAAAAGCTTTAATTGATTTATCAAGCTCGACAAACACTATATTTTTTCCCTGCATGATTAAGGTACCGCACGCTCCAGAAAAAAAGTAGAGCAGCCAACCAATGCTTCTGCAGTTTATCTGTGTTTTTTCTTAGTTTATAGAACGAACTAACACAATCCCTGGCAATCTGAGGACTGCCATGCCTGCTCAGGACCATAAACTTTTAAACAAAATATCTCAGATAGGACCACCCAGTGCAGGAAGCAGCTAAGTAGAGTATGATCATAAGAAATACCATTTCGGGACCTAAAGAGCTGCCAGCTTACGGAAAGCCGTACGCCTGTCTCTCACATCTCTTCATCCACCAGACTGATCGCTGCATCCTGTAACATAACTGCACCTCAGTGGCCATCATGCATGACATGGAAACACATCCCACATAGGATCAAAAACAAAAACAAACCAACACACCCTACACACTCGTGCATGCTGCACTGTAGGAACGCATTTCAATGCCCAACACAGGTGTAGAAAGTGCTTTATAAATGCTGCCCTATACTACATCTTTGGTGACCTCAAACTGCACTTCAGATACACACATGCACATGGCTCGGTACAAACTAGTTAAGAAAGGTAGTTCACCTCGAAGGCAACCATAGTGTGCTTCGAAATCTCGAACTAGGAAATACATCACAACTATATTCAATTCAGATGGAAATGTAAACTAAATTTATGGTTGTAGTGCCTGATCCCTTTTGTTTTATTACGTTATTCACTCAGCTCAGCCGCAAGCAGTCGCCTTGTTCTCTGGATAGGCCCGGCAATCAAGGGTGGCAGCAAACCAAAAACAAGCATTTGCAATGCAACAGGTCTCGCATTTACTCGAGTTTAAGCTATTGCCATTGTAAATGACAATGTCTTTTATGTTTTAAAAATCAAACCAAAATAAAAGGCATAGCCATTTACAAGGCCAATAGCTCAAACTTGCGTAACTGCTAGACCTATTGCATTGCAAATGCTTGTTTACTTGATGTGAAAGTAAAGTTTGACTATTCGTCAAGACTCGCATACCAATGAACTGGCTAAAAAACAAAGCTCCCAGGGCTTGGAAACCGAGAGCAACAATACAGAGGGACTCATTGAAGAAGGATTTATTTCCAGAGCAGACACACGAGAGAAAGGGCACACCGTCACTGCTGTGCGCGCACCAGCAGCGCATGCACAGAAAACGGAAATGCAGCTGTCTGGCCGACAAGCCAAACAGTTCAAACAAAAGCAAGGGAAAGTTACTTAGGCAGGGCTAACTGGCGGTACATTATACTTACTCATGAAGCAGAGACATTGCAACTGAGCCGCTAAGGGATCAGAGAAACTACATCTGTACACAGTCACTCACAGCTTGAGCAAGCATACAAGTTGCAGCCACTGTACAAATTGACATGAAGCGGCTTGCCATTGGCCTTATGCGGGCAAGAGAAAGGGACCCCTTGCCATCTGGTTGGCGATCGTAAGTAGTCCGCTGAGGTGTAGTGGGTCCTTGGTGCCACTGCAACTACTGCATTAACGATACCTATGAACCTGGACGCAGACATTGCAACAAAGGTACAACTCAACATGCAGACAAAGGAAACCTACTTGAAAACTGGTCAATTTCAAGGACATAGGAAGCAGGGACTTCAGTTAATACATCCAGACTGCAGGAGCAGAGGTACTGGGCAAAAACTGCAACAAATGTATTCTTTGTATGAAAGGCTTCATAACACGGTTGTGAAGTCCAAGTGCTGCGAGCAAGATCTGTTACCCAATTTAATGGAACTCGATTTCAGAGCTCCGAAAGGAAGAGCTGGTCGTCTCGGGATTTTGATAACCTGCAGGTCACAGCAGATGCAGGTACACATTAAACTACTGTGCAATTTCACATACTGATCCAGTAAGCAGAGGCTAGGTGCATTAAGTAGATTAACGGTTCATCCTCAAAGGCCTATTTACTAGGAAAGAATGTGCAACCGGACAATCCTGCAGGCACACTGCAACAACTTTGTATTTCTTCACATACAAACACGCAAAGAAGTCTGTGCAGAAACTGTACAAACTCAGACTCAGGAAGCAGATACACTGCAACAACGATACAAGTCACAACAAGCACGGAAATGGCATCTTTGGAGCTTTAGAAACCTGCAGGCGGAGGGCGTAAATGGCGGTGCTTGAGGTTCACGCTGAGGTCTGTGGCATCGCTGGATATCTGAGAGGTACCCAGGGTCAGGCAGGCAAAAAAAGAAAAAGCGATCGCGAAAGCGATCGCGAAAGCGATCGCTGATGTAAAAAAACCAACAAAAAAAACACGCCCACGAGTGGTGCACGTGCGCGCGCCACTGCGAGCCATATGTGCTTTCAATTATCGCGCCCGTGTCTGGGCACGATAATTGAAAACATATGGGCTTTGGTGCGCGTAACAGACACCAATAGGCCATGGGTGGAGCAATGCGCCCGCCTTTGGCCTATTGCGTGCTCGGTTTAAAAAAAAACACGCACACAAAGCCCAATAGCGGAACCCAAAAGGAAAAGCACACGCACAAGCGTGTGCGATTCCAGGGTCCGTTTTAAAACCCCCGACAAAAGGGCTCTCGCCTGCGTGAGCCCTAATGAGGCCTAGCAAAAATGGTCAAACCAGCCCCGCCTTGTGGGAGGCTGCCAGTAGATTGGAGCCCTGGCTGCATCAGCAGTCCATCCTGCGCTCTGAAAGCACCCCTTTAGCCTGCAAGAGTGACAGAATGGCCTGGTAGGCACAGCTGGAGATCTGCTGCTGTTAAAAATTTAAAAAAACACTCGGCGGCAAAGAGAGGATGGGAGAGGATCTGGTCTAACGGCTAGGGCGGCCGACTCAAATCTGGGGAACCGGGTTCGAGTTTCGGCAATGACGCTCACCATCCTGTGAATCTGGGCAAATCACTTATCCTCATGCCTAACAAAAATCAATGTGTCCTTGTGTAACACAACTGGTGCTCATGTAAAGCGCTCCGATACCTTCGGGTCAAGTTCGCGCTATATAAAACTCAGAGGAAAAGAAAAAAGCCAAAATATCTCGCCTTTAGAATGTGAATGCCGACCTGTTCACTTTGCCAGTGTTAGTATGTAAAGCATTGTTAAAAAAGGTAAAAGAAAAAAACATTTCAAAATACTGAAAGAACTTCAAGTGTAATGTATACTTATATGGTGCAAAAGAACACCTTTATGTTCTGGGTCTGAAATAACTAGTCACAAACACAAAGTTAGTGGAAGACAAGAACATTTTACCAAGCTCAGGCCTACATTATTTCACTTTGAGGTATTAATTATCATAAGCGTCCTCCTGCAGTCCCTTTTTTGCGTCTACATAACCAATAGTTAGACTTACTCATAGAGGTTTTTATACCTGATAATTACATTTGTTAGAGGCACAGGCAGTGCTTTGCGTCCGATTTTCAGCTCATGGCTAATAATGGAAAGTAATACACACAAATGATAGCTGCACCCTTTTCTATCCATTTTCAGTCCTTTTTCAGAGAAAATTACCACCTACTAAAAGGGGATAGTAAATCCAAGCACAACCTACAGCAAGAGCAATAAGCACCCAGGTGTCAAACTTCAAACTGACTTCGTAAACCCATTTCTTAAATCTACATAAAGGCCACACATCCCTGTCCGTGAAAGGCACCTGCTCTCACAAAACATCTTCGGTTAAGTCAGTGGTTTTCTTTGCTTACACTTATGCTGGACTATCTCTCCCTGGTTAAGGCCCAATCTTTGAGGGTTATGGTTAGGCTTGGACAGAACTCGTGTAGTTACATGAAAGCTCTGCGAGATTCAGTGAAATTCTGTCAACGGGTGGAAATCGTTACTTCGCGCTGCTCGCACTGAAAAATGAGCGCAAACTGCACCATGCAGTGTGCCAAAGTGTGCCATTTCTCGAGTTGGTTTTGTCGCCGCTCGAGAAGATTTTCTACTCAAGCGGCATTTTTCTCAGTGCAAACAGTTGTGACTGCCCGCGACTGCTCGTGTTGGGACAATCTTACTGGGTGCCGTCCTGGCATCTGAAAATCACGATAGGGGATGCCAATTCTCGCTCGCCAACTTACTGGTTCGCAAACTGCACGCGAGAAATAACTCCATCCACATTCCGGCTGGCGGAATTCAGCTGGAATTCAACACGGAGTGGGAAAAATTCTACCAACTCCGCCATTGTAGTGTGATTTATTGCCCAACTCTAGTTATGATGCCTTTCTGATCAGAGTTTGGTGGGGATCTCTTTCTGAGAACACCCGGGCCACTAAGTGGGTGAAATCGCCCAGGAGACCCAATGAGCTTTGACAAATCTCATTTGTGCTTCTGTAAAGTGCATGCACAGAGATACAAAACATACAAGAACACATTAACCCCTTGAGTGCCCATGACGAGATGGTCTCGTCATGGGCCGCGGTTGCGCTGTGCCCATGACGAGACTATCTCGTCATGAACCCCGCCCGCTAATTCAACGCCCGGCACAGGGCGGTGAAAGGGCAGGGCACACAAGGGGTTAACTGCAGAAACACTTGTTTCCATATCCATTCAAACCTTGCCCTATATAAAATGATCTCCAGTCACTACTTTAATGTATTGTATGTATATGCCCATTCCACCTTTGGCCTCCTTGGGGGGGACTAATAGATATACAGCAGTGCAAATCAGTACCTTTAACTTTCCATCAAGGTATCCTTAGGTTGCTAGTTCATTTTATGTTCATCAAACACAATGTATCCAGAGACGGTCTCCACATTTACAAATCATTACCAGGTTTCCTGGTTTAATTAAAGAAAATACAACAACTCCCTGAATAGATGCAGTTTTCAAATGAAAGCCCGGGACTAATCGTTGCCCCCCACATACATGAAGCATGCATGCAAACATGGCAAATAGCATTTATCGAGTTAACTAGGCTTAATTTCACACGAAACATACTTCTAATATTTATGATGCTGAAAAGCATATTACTTTTTGTTTTTGCTTTTCATAGTAATTAAATGCACCCTGTATTTTAAACAAAAGTAGATGTAAATAACAAATTTGGGAGAACTCCTTATTTTGAATGATTTCACTTATTACAGATTTTCGATAACCTTTGTTGATATACATCTGCATGCAACACGTCTCATGCATTACATCTTTGAAACTTGACACGAGGGATGCAAGATCCAGAGTTACTTTAATAATGAGGACTGTTGGGCAATGTAGTGATACTGCAGAAAGTGTCTGGCTTCAAAATGGGTTTGGTAATGAAAGTCTTTACATTTTAAATAGCAACACCAATGCAAACAGCAAATGCCACACAACTCAATTACTGTGAAGGATTTACAAAAAGGGTACACTAGCAGTGTGATCAAGAAACGTCCTGTTCCCAAGTGTGCTACATAAACAACTGCCCCAGAGGGGCAATCCTAAATCTAAACAAGCTATGTATTAATTCACAAACCAATACAGGGCGCCGGAAGAGCTAATAAAGGTGGCAAAGGAAGCTACATTACACCAGAGTATATGGCAGCTGGAAATCAAATGCGAAATACTGATAAAGATAACTTCACTACTTCTGACTGCTCTGGTTCAGTGGGACAGCTGCTTTCTATGCATTCCTTTATGGGAAGGCAGTTTTCTTTAAGTATCACCATTCACCCAATCCCCTTTACCCCAGAAAAGCATACTGCACTACTAACGAAAAGCATACTGCACTACTAACGAAAAGCATACTGCACTACTAAAGAAAAGCATACTGCACTACAAAAGAAAAGCATACTGCACTACAAAAGAAAAGCATACTGCACTACAAAAGAAAAGCATACTGCACTACAAAAGAAAAGCATACTGCACTACAAAAGAAAAGCATACTTCACTACTAACGAAAAGCATACTGCACTACTGACGAAAAGCATACTGCACTACAAAAGAAAAGCATACTGCACTAATGACGAAAAGCATACTTCACTACTAACGAAAAGCATACTGCACTACTAACGAAAAGCATACTTCACTACTAACGAAAAGCATACTGCACTACTAAAGAAAAGCATACTGCACTACAAAAGAAAAGCATACTGCACTACTAAAGAAAAGCATACTGCACTACAAAAGAAAAGCATACTGCACTACTAACGAAAAGCATACTTCACTACTAACGAAAAGCATACTGCACTACTAAAGAAAAGCATACTGCACTACAAAAGAAAAGCATACTGCACTACTAACGAAAAGCATACTTCACTACTAACGAAAAGCATACTGCACTACTAAAGAGAAGCATACTGCACTACTACAAAGGGTGTTTCTCATGAAGGAGAACTTCACCTGCAAAATACGGTTTGTCACATACAACACTGACTGCAGAAACCATGAAAAAAACCTTAGTGGGCTCACATCATCGCAATCATTCCATTTGAACTCAGGAATCGAAACATTTGCTTGTAGTCCACTCCTGAATTGTGAATACATTCTTTCCACTTTAATTAGCTTCGTATAAAGGAATTGCGATTTATTAATTTAAGTTTGCTACAGGTTGGTAGTGGCCACAATTACATACCTGCTAGACACACTGACCTGAAAATAAATGCAGTAAATTGTGACCAACAATATAGATTTTCAATCTTGGTAGCGCACTAGAGCAAGTGGTCATTTAACCCTTAATATCCAACACGCAGGGGCGGCTCATCCATTATAACGGAGGAGCGACGCTCCACTAAAATGCCCCCCCGAGACGAAAAAGAATATAGTAATGAAGTTAATGCATTACCATTTTCTTTTTCGTCACCCTGTCCGGAACAGAGTGTCAAGACGGGGCGGGGCCTGCTGAGTGGCTGCTGGGAGCCGTGGTGGGCAGGGGGCAGCCTGTGCACTGTTTAAAGTGCACAGGTCTCTTTGGCCGGCCGTCTTGCGACAGCCAGCCAGAGATGCGCACTTTAAACTCTCAACCCAGCTGTTTTAAGACTGCTGGGATGGGAGCAAGTACAGGCCTCCAGAGGACGATCCAACCCTGGCGTTTCTCTCATGCTCGTTAAGGAGGATGGCTGCTGCACAATAAGTAACTTTTTATTTAATTATGTATTTATTTATTTATTTAATGAATTGCCCCCCTCCTTACCCCTCACAGTAGTTACCAGCCGCCACTGTCCAACAGGTTTCTGTACATAAAAACAGACACAAGCTACCTTTAAAACGATTTGCAAATCAAGCACTGGAATGAAAAGGTAGGTGTAAAAAATAAAAATAAAAAAAAACAAGAATGGGTTAAATAGTTTGCTGTACCTACACAACAGAATGCATAAGGAGCACTTTTATGTCACACTAAGCAGCTCCTGACCATATTAACTACAAGGACAACTGCATCGTCTGTGTTGCATAGCCTCGGCCTTATAACACTGTGGTTTCCTGGAAACTGGATGAAGTCTGACTCTTCAACCCTATAAATGGGTGACACTTTAGTGAAACTTGCGTCTTCCGAAAGATACACCCTAAACAACCTTCAAGTGTCATAACGAACGAGGGCTATATCCACACCTATAGCTCTTCAAATACAGTTTGACCTCCAAATTACAGATGTTACATAATGCAAATATGATTGATGAAACCTATACAACACCTGCAGGCCTTCTCCACCGTTTGGTTTACAGCTTTATGAATACACAATATGGTGCCAATGTGATGGTCATTGTGCACCCTTTGCAGTGTTTCTTGTCCCTCTTTTACCATCACCAGATCACAAGAATTCTTTTCAGGACGAACATCAAACACGGTCTGCAATGTTTTACGAATTATTAAATACAAAAGGTTATATGGATTTTTTTTTTAAAGGCGGGAACAACCACCCACTGTGCCATGTACAGAAGGAATGGTACACTCCATTTACCATTCATCACAGACCGTTCATGCCCCTCTCCAGTATGTAGGATCACTACAACACAGGTCTCGCGATAATTACTTCTTAATTGCAATATTAACCTAATAACGACAGCCATTTCACAAGAATGCCCGCATTGCCCACCAGCTGGAACGTGCATTCCATTCCATGCACGTTCGCCACAGAAAATGCTTACCTTCCACACTTCCTGTGATCACAAGAACTTACAGAACAAAGTGAGACAAAAATAGCAGCTTGTGTTTTTGCAGAGCTGGAGACAGCCGTGCTTCAGCTTGTACAATAAGTACTTAAAGCAACAACCACAAATCTATACCAGTGCTGCGAGCGGTGACTTCCTGAACATCTCAAAACCAGCGTTCATTGTGTAGCAATTAGAGAACGCCCTTCAAGGAAGAACATTAAAGATGGGTTCCCCGAAGACCGTAAGTTTACAGTTTTATCGAAAATTAAAGCATCTAAATTTGAGAGACTTGATCGAGCATGGTTGGGGGAAAAAACATCTTGACCAACCACCTGTGTAGATGTCCACGTGTGAATCGTGCCGCTGACGCAGTTTCTTCGGGTATGATTCACACAAGTAAATAATATGTAGCTCCAGTGTATGATGAGGTCACTGATTGGGCACGTGCAGAAAGAACCGAGGGTGTAGTCATGAACACTGCCAAAACAGCTTCCAGACAAGGGCTTCCCAAGAGGTTCAGTGCACTAAAGCTTGGCGAGCATTCCAACAAGCACTGGTGAAGCTAAATGGTGTCGCCTTTAATGCGAGTATCAAGTTACTGACTTTGCAAATGCTTGCTTGCAAAGCATTGTGTAGAAGAAAAAAAAAAAGTTCAAAATACTGGAGTAAAAGGAAATGCATATCTTGAGGTAATTCGAAACTGTATACTGAATTCAATATTTTCAGTATTTGAAATTGTTTTAATGGAGTGCTTGGTTTTCCAAATACTTCTTGCTCAAGTAACTCTGAACATAATTGACAAAGAAAAAGGAACTGTCAGAAGTTACAGGAGAACACTTGTGAAGGCCTAATTTACTTTCCACGGTGCTCGGATCTAAAACAAATGTTCCAACTTTTCGGTCTTAGCAGTAGCCCAGGGTGCAGATCTATCAGCCACCCCTTCCGAAGAGACATCGCCTTCTGTTCCAAACACCAGTCCAGTGAGTGCATCAGCCAGCCACTAACCCAGCGCCACAAAAGCCTTTGTGTGCCAAGGCCTGAGCTTTCACGCAATATGTGGAATGCAGGAGATGCAACAAAACAACCCTTAAAGTCTGCCCTTTAGCCATTCCCGGAAATATATATATGCTGCTGCGCATTTACAGACAAGCTGGGAGGGATGGAGAAGAAAAAGGGCTCTTAGGGAGTACCTAATTAAAAAGGAAATATTTGTTCTCTGTATGCAAGCAGAAGAAGGCTACAAATTACCCAATCGAAAGAATGGTAAAGAAACTATGCTCCACACGAGGGGCAAACAAGAAGAAGAAGGTAAGACATTGAATAAAAAGCAAGCAAATGGGTTGTCCCAAAATCCACTGTAACTTTTTGGTATGGGCCACAAGAAGTGTTTCAGCCACAGGCAGCTAAAAGGTGTCTGTAGGCAAGACATACAATGGATGATTCACTCAAGACTCACTCAATGTGAATCAACAGTGTGAGGAAAAACGTTCCTTTTCCTTCTGGATATACTACTCTGTGGTTACCTATATATGGCTCTGGTTCGCAGCCATGCCTTATCTAACCAGAAAAATATCTTTATAGGGTCTTGCAGTGTAACCTAGGCATAATGTAAAATTTATTTTACTGTTTGAATTCATTGCTCCCAATTCTTTCTTCCATGTCCTTTCAGGGCATATGGTGAAATACAAATAAGAGGCACAAACTCCTCGAACTTCAATCATGAATACACCACACTGACGGTGTTGCTGCTAGGCCACCAGTTTAGGCTACCATTTCTGCAAACCCATATATTTAACAAAAATATTCTGACCTCAGATGCGGTTGTGTTAGCCATTTTTTAGGTCTCGCCTGACCCAGCGCCTGCGCTGGTCTGGCGAGACTTATTGAGAGGGCTCCAAAAAGTGCTACCAGGCCAGCCTAGAGCTACAGTGCATGTGCGCGGGCGCGCGCGCTGCTTTTACCGCGAATACTTTCACTTTCGCGGCCGACGGCCGCTTTGATGTTTGATCGCGATCACTTTCACTTTTGCGGCCGCACGGCCACTTGGCATAGCCAATAGGTCTCGATTTTGGGACCTTATAAGTATTTAGTTATGCAACTATTGCATGGCTAAACACTTATAAGGTCCCAAAGGCGAGACCTATTGGCTATGCCAATGCTTGTTATATTTTGTGGCAGGGGCGAGAAATGCTGTCAACAGCAAGATGTGCAGCTTTTCGGATATAGTTTCTGGTTAGAGCTGCATGCTTTTGTGATGGACGACTAAGCAGTGAACCAAATGTCAGCAGAGTGCAGGGAACAAAAGTAAAGGTTTAGCAAAATATGCTCATTCGTAGGCACACTTGGGTGAAGTGTACAGAAGTGTATGAAAGATCCCAGAATTTAAGATACACATTAGGGCTTTAGAAAGTGTTTATTCATTTGTAATGACAAACGGTCAGCATATTAACATATCTATATTCCATGCCCTCAATATGGCACATTTCACCAAATACCATAACTTACAAAAGCAAGTGCACATTTACCAACTCACTTAATCTCACTCCTTGAATTTTTTTAAACAGCCATTAAACACACACACACGCACTTTCTCAATTAACATATCGATTTGAGCTTTCACATTTCATGGCGGGTGTAAGAAAATGCCCTTTTTTGGAATATTACCCCCAATTCTTTTTGGCGGATCCTGCAGATTTTTTTTTTCTTTGTGCACTGGGACACTGCTAACCAGGTCATAGTACATGTGCCTTGACCCCTAGAACATGTCGAGTTTGGTGGTACTACTAATTGGCATATAATTAACTTGCCAATAAACCCCTAAAATGTGGTACAGAGTGTACTCTGAGCCTATAAGTTAAATGTCACTAGTGGACTGCAGCACATATTGTGCCAATTCTAAAGCAGGCCTCAACAAATCTATTTGGCCACTTGTTATGGCGAGTCAGATTTTATCAGGGCGAGCTATATTTAGGGTCTACTCGCCCCTTCTGGTGAGCTGACAAACAGGTGTTCTGTTCACTCACAAAGTAAAGGAGCATTAAAGATGCCTTTAAACCTTGTCTTTATTTTGTCACATGTATTCTGTGATCAGAGACAGAGGTCAAAAGTCAATTGAAATCTGCAGGAGGCAAGGTGGATGGTATTCAAAAATGTGACATATAAATGGTTAATGTTAAATATGTCCATTCAGTGACAATTCCCTAAAAGCTATTTCACTAGAGCATGGTTAGCTGTTTCGTAGGAGAGCATTAGGGTACTTAATTAAAATTAATAAAGTTATCTCTACCTAGGACCAGATAAAGAAAGTTAATTCTTGGGCTGTTTAAAATATTTATTACAGATCCAATTAACTGGTAAAGTCAGATTTTTAACACATATTTCACAAAAAGTCATTTTGAAAAGCTACCTTTAGACTGCCTATGGTCTCTATAAGCCCATTTGCCCAGGTTTCAAACTGTCACCCAGGAGCTGAATAGCTCCTTGATTGGGTATGAGTTGGTTCCCAGGCCTGAGGCAAGGGGCTTGGGAGTGGAGGTATGAGATGTTGGATTCCTCTGACAAGAGAACCATCTGGGCAGTGCCCAGGGACTTAATTTTCTTCAAAGGGGTCACCTTGGAAAGATGCAGAAGTTGCTCAAATCTGTCCAGACCTGCCCCCCCTTAAACTGTCCTTCTAGTCAGTCAGGCACCAATACTAGCGGGAGAGAAGCTTCCTCCAAACCATTATTGAGTGACCACACAGGAGGATGTATTCATTTCCCTGGCCACACCTCTAGGATGGGCACAGGAGCTCTGCACATATTAAGAAAGGCTATGCCATCTTGCTTTCAGGTAGAGAAGGGCACTGCAGGATTGTTTGCGGGAGGACACACAAGACTTGGTGCAAAGGTGGGTAGGGTTACTCCTGGGAACTTTCTCCCTCTTGATCAGGGAGGGGTCACGAGTCACCCCCTCCCACAAGGTAGTGCCAGGCATAAATACCCTTTTCAGAACACTGCCGGGCCTGTGAAAGACATAAGGACTGCAAATGCTGTTGGGACCTGTGAGGAGAACACGAAGGGCTGGATGTGTTCCCAGTTGTGCCCAGGATGAAGAAGTGGACTTGAAGGGTCAGATGGTAGACCTGTTAAGCTACAGGGACACAAAACCTGCTAGAAACCCACTTTCTTGTAGACCCCAGCAGACCGGTTTCCACTGAACCAGTCCTAACCCCTGCTGGTGGCTTCTTTTGGAGCCCGACTCCCAAGTGCTGTTCCTGAGGTCCTGGCACCTTTGAATTGTGTTAGGGTGTACTCCTCCTACACAAACTGCAAAAGCTGAGACTTCAAAACGTTTTGTCAACCTTTGCTCTGAAGAACCCGTGGGAGACCCAGACCGCCGCCGACTGTAGCTATCGACATTGTATCACCAGTCAGATCTAACTGGCTGGTTTACCCAGCTGAAGGAGATCTAACTTCTATCCAAGTCCAAACACAGAGGGCTTCACTGAGAGTGATGGCAAGCCGAAGCCGTTCAACATCAAGACCTTCCTGGGCATGAACTTAGCCTGCTTGGGAGCTTTCCCGCCTTAGTGAATGACTGCACCGGGACCTCTTGTTCAGCAACCCGCTGTCATTGAGCCCCGTTTCGTATCCAGCTTGTAGCCTGCCTTGCTGATGGCTGCCACTTTTTCTCCATAAAAGTTTCTTAGTCAGAAGGTAAGCTTTCCACCCGGGCAAACATGGCCCCGGTATCAGACTACTGGTCCATTCAGGGCGGCCTTAACTTTGTTTGACCTGGCCTAGTGCAACCAACTGCTTGTGGTTTTTGGTTCGCACTTTTTGGTACTATTTTTATTTAAAACTTGGAAAGTAAGTTCCCCCTACTGGATTTGACATTTTGGTGTTATTTTGTTCATTAAAATATTCTCTCTTTTTATAAACTAGAGTGGGGTATTGTGTTGTGTTTTCAACTTTAACCGTTTTGATACTTCTAAATGCTTTACACATCGCTTTAAGTTAAGCCTGTCAGCTCTGTGCCATAGCTACCAGGGGTTTAGCACAAATTTTCACTATGATGGAGATACATTGTGGAGGACACATCTGTCACACAGTCAACCAGACTTGAAACCATCAAGTAGTCCACATGTCTTTGGATTTCAGACTGAGATTCGATGACAACACAATGGCCCTGTTAGACCGGACGTCCTTGATGTGGTTTCCCCCTTTTTGACTTCAGACCTCCTATTTTTACCAACTTCGTTTTAGCAGGCCTTAGGAATATTCTCACTTTACCACGGCTAACCAGTGCAAAAGTGCTCATGCTCTTTCCCTAAAACATGGTAACTGCTGTACCTGGCCCTTTTTGCAGCGTGATCCCCAAACATTTTGCCTTTCTCCTCCTAATTTTTCTGACCTGTTTTTGTTGGTGGGGTTTTAGGACACTGGGCACATTACCATTGCTAACCAGTGATAAAGTGCATATGCTCTCTATTTAAATCATGTTGGTGATTAGTTTATCCATGATTGGCACATTCGATTTACTAGCAAGTCCCTAGTAAAGTGCAGCAGGTGTGCCAGGGCCTGTAAATAAATGCCACTAGTGGGCCTACAGCAAAGATTGAGCCAACAACATGAGTAGCTCTGCAAACGGATCTCACACCTACTACCGCAGTGTCTTTGTGTGCAGTTTTTAACTGCCATGTCGATCTGACAAGTGCAACCACTTGCCAGACCCAAACCTTCCCTGTTACTATATGTAAGGCATCCCTGGGGTAGGCCCAAGATAGCCCCATGAGTACGGTGCACTGCATTTAAAAGGTAGGGCATGTACTGATGTGTTTTACATGTCCTGATAGTGAAATACTGCTGATTTCGTTTTCCACTATTGCAAGGAATATCTCTCCCATAAGTTATCATTGGAACTGCCTTGTAACCTCTTACAAGTGTAACTTCCAGCTGGGAAGAGATAGAGATTTGGAGTTTGATGGTCCTGAACTCACATTTTAAAAAGACATCTTTTAATGAAGTTGATTTTTAAACTGCATGTCTGAAAATTAAACTTTTAGAAAGTGGGCATTTTCTTCCTTTACAATTCTGTGCCTCTGCCTCTGTGAATTCCACGTCGGAGGAAGAGTGACAGTTGGGCTGGTTGTGCATTCCCTCTAGAACATGGGTACTCACAAACTTTACCTCGGGGCCAAAAATATAGTCTGGTTTGTGGCCGATGGGCCAGCAGGTGGGTGCGGGTTAGGTGGGGCAGGGTTGCTGGTGGTGGGGCTACTAGAGTAAAAAATTAAAAAAAAATCACCACCTTTTCAAAACATTACTTGACAGAGCAGTATTTCAAAAGCAGATGTAACTATAAAGCTACAAGGAGGAGGCAAGAGGGTTGGTTAAGTCCGTATTGTAGCGTAATGTTGCATGTATTCACTTGCATTGGTTTCTCTCTTCTCTACACCTACTTTGACTCTAATGCATTCAGAACTATTTATTGCACAATGGTGGGCAATGGGCAAAATGCTCGTGCACACACACAAGCATGCACACACACTTTTATAGACATGCAATTGTGTATACGCACATGCTCACTTACAAACACACAGTATTTGAGACAGTTCCGTTTTTTTTTTTTTACACTTAATTCCCACTGCCAGTGGCTGCAACACCCCTCCTATGCATTTTAAGATCCATACATTTTATAATAGCGTGGGTAGCAGATGCGCAACGCGAAAAAGGCTTTAGCCCCACCCCCAGTCGTGTGTCTCAACCCAGGCTGGTGCAGCTCGAGCTGCTGTGGGCTCCGCTGGGCAGTGTCTGCAGTCTTATCTCCAGTACGCCCGAGTTGTTCACAGGTCTTTAAAGACCATCTGCATATTTACATACCTTTGTAAGCTGGTTATTGAGGCTTAGTGTTTTTTTATGGTTCCAATACCCCCCTGGACTCTCACTCTGCCTTACTTTTGTATTTTACATTTGCTGCTGTAGTGTGCGAATGCATTTCATGAAAAGTAAAGTAGGGTTGCCAAAAGAAAAATGCCAGCCATGTGTTTAAAGAGTCTGCAAAGACCTGGTCTTGACACTAAATAGGGATATAAATAAAAAAAAGTATATATTCATTTGTAATGTGACTTTTCTGTCTTTGCTCCCTTTAATTATCAGTCATGTATCATTCAAGCAGCCCTAGAACCCAATTAAAAGTGCTTTTCATTTATATTTGCTGTTCGAAGTATGCACAGATAAGTGCTGAAAATACATCTTTAGGTGACTGCTTATTTTTGTACGTCTGGGACATCAAAATAATGCACTGGCAACCCTAATCATAAAACTGTAAGTTTGTTGCAGGATCAGCACATTTTATTTATTTCCTCCATCCTCGGTTCCTGATTAATCCCAAAATAGCAATAGTTTAACTTATATCTTAAACCCTACGCCGCCATCAATAACATGCTGAGTAACTTCAAGCGTCTGGGAATGCCCACTGCATTTAGACTCAGGTCAGTGGGCCCCCTAGGCAGGTCTGCCGGGCCGTAATTACGAGTACCACGGCCCTAGACAGTCACACAATACGAGCATAGGTGTGCCCTGCATATGCCGATGGCCCATTATTACGCTGATGGGTCTTCCTAAGCTAGAGTGGTGGGCGGAGTGATCACTGACACCTGAATAGGGCTGTGCATGTCCTCACACAAAGCTGTCTCCACCCCCTGTAGTGTGTCTGGAGCCAGGTCAGGGAAAGGCAGGGTCTTCTGCACTACAAAGACTTTCTTTTGAAGTTTTCTTACTTCAAAAAGGTAGAAACTGGTATAGGTATTGGAGCTGTGACACCATAACTTTAGAACACCTCTGGACTTAGAGGACATTCTACCAGGAAGGATGCTGTAGAAGCGGAACTGCCACTCTGTTTATTGCTTTGTTGTGCTGGCCAGCTGCTTTTGTCCTGGGAGAGAAATGACTGGACTTTGCTTTCTACATCCTACTTCCAAGGTTCTCCAAGAGCTTTTGTGTGCCTGCGTCCTGTTAAGAAGTCTCAGGGCCATCAATGTATTTATTTATTAGGAGTTTTATATAGCGCTGGCCAGACCCGAGGGTATCGGAGCGCTTCACATCAGATTTAAAATCAGAAATCATATAAAAAGGCAAAGGTAAACGTAAAAGATCGACGGACTCATTGTGCTTTGCGTCCTTGAGGTAGGGAGGTCCAGAGATAGCATCGATGAGTGCACAATGTCCTGGGTTAAACCTCTTTCCAGGGGGAGGGAACGAGGAGGGGGGTAGGGGAGCGGGGATCAATGACTTCATCTGCAGCCCCTCGACTCCTCTGCTGGGGGTCCTGACCTGCCAAGTGGTGCCAATTCCAGTCATGGGCCCTTGGATTTGGTTTTGCAGCTAAGAACCAAGAAAAAATCCACGCATCGACTCTCAGCGCCAGTTTTTCCAACACAGCATTGCTGTGCGGTTGAAAAACTAACGCATCGCCGCGGTGCGGCCAAAGAATCGTCGCAGCACCTACCATGCAGTTGAAAGATCGCCGCAACCTGCTTCGTGGCTGGGGGGATAAAAATGACAATGCTCGTTCAGCCGCCGCATCGACCCACTGCATCTGGATTTTCAAAGTATCATCCTAGGTGCCAAGATCTTCATGGACACTGCCCAGCAGTAAGGAACCAAGGCCGCGTGACCAGAGATTGACACATCACCTCCCCTCACATTAGGGAATCGATGCATTACGTCTCCTGGGAGAAAGGAACCAACGCATCGCTTTGCTTTCCAGCGCTTCACATCCCCTGCGTCTGTTTTCGTCTTTGATATTGACGCAACCCAGGTATTTTGTGATGAAAGTGGCTCATCCATAGTTTCCTATGGATTGAACTGATTGAAACCATTCTAAAGTGATATCTTTACTTGTGTATGTTGGGTTTTTGTTGTTTTGGTCTTGTTTTATTCAGATAAATATTGGCTATTTTTCTAAACTGGTTTGTAGTGTTTTCATTGTGTTAGTGTGTGTGTGTTTGTACAAATGCTTTACAGATTGCCTTTGAGCTACACCTAACTGATCACGCAAAGCTACCAAGGGGGTGAGCAGGGTTTATCTTAGCTATGTTACTCCCTTACCCAGACTAGAATAAGATTGCCAATTTGGACAGGGTGCAAACCACTAACAACTACAGACCCCTGGTTCTCACAAAAACGTTGGCTCATACCCAATTGGCATATTTAATTTAAAGTCCCTAGTAAAGTGTACTATATGTGCCCAGGGCCTGTAAATTGAATCCTACTAGTAGTCCTGTAGCACTGATTGTGCCACCCACTTAAGTAGCCCTTTAAACATGTGCCAGACTTGCTATTGCCAAGCGTGTGCGCATTTACTCTGCCATTTTGACCTGGGAAAATAAACCTTTTTCCAGGCCCAACATATCTTTTTAATACATTTAAGTCACCCTTGAGGTAGGCCCTTGACAGCCCCAAGGATCAGGATGCAGGGTATGTAAAAAGTTGTGCAATACAAAACAAATGCCAACGTGCACACTCTTATGAATGTTCAGTCAGGAGTAACACTTTTTTGGAATTGTGCTCAAAACGCCATTTCGCCTATTGTTAAGTGCTCACGCCAGCAAAAGGCTTTTTCCTTTTTGCACCATAGACTGGCAATTTAAAAAGTTGGACATGTACTTTTAAGTTCTACATGTCCTGGTTGTGAACAAATCTTAAATTCATTTTTCACCGCTGCAAATCCCTCAGATAGGATAACATTGGGGTTGACTTATTACATCTTATAAGTGTAATTTCCAAATGGGAAGAGATAACTGGTTCATGTTTGGGGTCTCTGGAATTCTAACGTAAACTCCTAACATAGTGCGTCAGATTCTAAATTACTATTCTGAAAATGCCACTTTTAGAAAGTTGACTTTTTTTGCCTTAGCCATTTTGGAGTCTCTGGTCACATGACTGGGTGTAGTTGGCAGTTGGGTTTTGTGTGTCCTCCTAGACAGCCACAGACAATGGGAACGTAGGTGTTACTAGATGGGCCATCACTGACAGGATGGGAGGGAGGAGCTGGGAACTGCCTAACTGACACCTGAATTGGCTGTGTCCTGTCTCCACACAGAGGGCTGCATACCCCTGTAGTTCGTCTGTAGCCAGGACAGGGAAGATAGGCCATCTGAGCACTTCAAAAGCATGCCTTTAGAAGTTTCTTGCAGCTTCAAAGGCACAACTGTGTATAAAAGAAGGAACTTAGACAACACAACTTCAGTACACTTCTGGACCTGTGGATACTCTGCCAGGATGGAGGACTGTTGTGCTGCTGAAAGGACTGAGACTCTGCCACTCTGAAGGAGCTACTGTCTTGTTGTCCTGACATGATAGCCTCTTCCCTGTGGAGGAAGAACTGAACCTGCAACCCATCTTGAACCCAGGACCCCAGAGTGACTCAAAGGGGTAGTCTGGTGGCCGCCTGATCTGAGCCTCTGAGATATAAAAGGCTACCCGACAGCTCCTGGACCATTCTTCAGCAAGTTCCTGATTCCCAAGTGTGCTTCTCAGGTACTGGACCCTTGGTTTAGCTCAACAGGCTCTTAAATCAAGCGTTTAGGCTCTTTGTGTCAGGAAGCAGGCCTACTTGCACCATAATCATGCCGCTCACACGAAGATCAGCACGATCAGCCACCAGCCTGTCTCTTCGCACAGTAAGCAACGGGCACCACGCAGGACTGACAAACAGAGGCTGCAGCCTGCCCATCCAATACGCCTCGCACCATGCCCGCCAGCGATGCTCTGCTTGCTACCTGCAGCCTTCTCAAACGCGAACGGGACTCTTAGCACAAAACCTGAGAAGGTAAACCTTCACCAGGACTAACCTGGGAGTGTATCCAAATAGAGCTTCATAGCATTCGGTCTCAACTTTTGACTTTGACCCGGTCCAAAGTGACCAGATAGACGCAGTTGGCACTTTATGCTTGTAGGTGCTATTTTGCAGTTTATTCTTTAAAAAATAATAACTGGTTCTACTGATTGTATTTTTGTCATTTTGGTCTGGTTTTATTTTTTACATTCTGCTCTATTGTTTCCAATCTGGTGCAGGATCTTTTTTGTGTGGTGCTATCACTGCTTTACTGTTTGCAGTGTTGCACAAATACTTTACACATTGCCTCCAAGATAAGCCTGACTGCTCTGTGCCAAGCTACCAGGGGGTTGAGCATAGGTTAATTTGGGGTTTGCTTATGCTATACCCCGACTAGGACTGTGGTTGCATCTTGGCCTGGGCTCACACCCCAGTCAATCAGTATCCCAATTTCTAACAGGCACCAAATGCGTAGAAGACCGCACCAGAACCATCTTCCAAATTTGACCACTGATGCCACATCTCTAGTGTCACAAAGCCATGATCAGTGAGATAGAAACAAAGAGCTAAAGTCCCAGGTGGGTAATAGTGTAAAAGATTCTCTACTTCCTTGCCATGTTTTTCAAGTGAGCCATTCAGATCCTACTTTAGGTGATGCATTTTGTTCTGGACTCATTCTGTACATGAACAGGGTAAGCCGGCACTATAAGCAGTACAGGAAATGCATCAGTTAAATCTGAACTTAATTCTCAATCTGAAGATCAATTACTGGTAAAGTTGCCCTTTGGTTATTTGCAGCTATAAACAACTTGACGTAATAGAAAAATTGTTTCTGTGGAATGAGTCACACCACAAAAGTACACACTGAATTGAAGCATGATGTGGTTTTTAAGTGTAGGGATGAAAATTCATGACACACCTTGGAGCTCTACAGTGGTTGAGTGAGTCTGCACACCTTTATGTGTATTCAAGCGTGTGAGTATTCTATGGCAAGTTTATAGTATTTTTAGCGTGCTTTCACATTAAAGGGGTGTGAGTCTACATCCCAGAGTATAACATGAGAAAAAGGGAGGTTCTGGAAAAAACCAGAGCCTGTGTGAATCGCAGCTAAGACCCAAGGTCTCAATATTCGTAAAGCAAAGTATTCGTCAAATGTTAATTTACATAGAACGCAAACAAAGCATGATTTAGTATTCAAAATACAGAAACACCATGATTGTTTAGAAACAAAATTATATTGTTTGTGTTTTATAATTCAAGCTATTTGGTATGCATTTGAAGTTTCACATCACTTAGAACAATGCATAGCTATTCAAACTCAAGAGAACATACAATGTTAAAAATCCCAATGCATTTCGGGTAATGCCTACCCTTCGTCAGGGGATAAATACGTACAACACTAACAGTAAACAATTTAGACAATTTCTTGTGTTGAGTTCTTCTTGTCCTCCATACGGAACTACAACGAAAGGCACATGTGTGCTGTTAGACATGTTTGTAATGACAATGGAAATGTTGTAGAATTTGCACTCGAAATAAAGGAAATTAGGGGAAGATAGGAAAACCTGTGGAAAGATTCCCATACGGTGATGCGGTTCAAAGAAAAAGAAAAATGGGGTATCACCCAAAAGTGAGAACGCAGAAGTATGTTGCAAGCTTACCGAGAATATCGGCGTTGCCAAGTGTTGGTAAAAGGTCTCTGGGCAATAGTTGACTAGCCGTCTGTAAAAGGTTATATTTGATTAAAAAGCCAGGTTGCGTTAGCCGTTATGTGTTACAAAAAATCAAACCGCAATTGTTACGTGTTTTATAAACTCACCCTCTTCAAGTGTTAGATGTCGAGAGCGGCAGACGCTGCTCCGGTAATGCGCGAAATGCCGTGCCTGTAATGGAAGCGACCAGAGAGGTTACTCTCGGTTGCTATGACGAAAAGGGTTCAGCGGTTTCAATGTTACTGCTCCGCAAATTAGCGGAACGAATCTTACCTGCTATTTTTAGTCCGTGTGTGTTGGAAAGAGCTTCCAAAACTTCTCCCTCTAAGATTTGGCGCATGCGTGTCTACTGAAACTGAGGGGTTTAAAAAGTGAAGAGGGTCTAAGACAGTAGTGATGAAAAGAGGACTGCGAAATGAGTAAAAACAGACGTAATCGGAATGAAATAGAGTGTGTCTAAAAAGATGTGACTGGTGGAATCACCATGTATAAATTCTAAAAAATAATAATACCCTTATTAGAAACTTCTAATCTGCCAATTCACAAGAAATGTGAGAGTTTATATGAGCTAAAGATGAAGTGAAAGTGGATGTGAACCTTCACGAGAGACTAAAAAAACTTAATTGCGAGTGCAAATCCTTTACAGATGTACAATATGTTGAAGCCTAAATAAAGCATAATAATTCATAATGATCATTTAGACCATCCGGACACACTGATCCTAAGAATTTTATCCAATGTGTTTCTCTACGGGCAAGAACATTATTCATGTCTGAGTCAGTATGTACATGAAGACGTTCTAAGATTGTGAAGCGTAGTTGTGGAATAGTGTGAGAAGTGTTCACCCAATGTGTTACCAGGGAGGATGTCAAATTACTGTTACGGATCCTACTCTTGTGTTCAATGATCCTGGTTTTAATTTTTCTGCTTGTTTTCCCTACGTATACAAGGCCACACGGGCACTTGATGGCATAGATAACCCGTTCTGAGTTGCAGTCTGAAGTATGCTGAAGTTTAATGCCTTTGCCTGTGTGAGGATGTGTAAACACATTTCCTGTGATTACGTTACTGCATTGTCCGCAATTGTAGCATTTTCTCATGCCGATGTTCTTGGATATTACAGGACGAGTGTGACTTTTGAGAAGATCCCTCAAGTTCTTTGATCTGGTATGTGCAAAAAGAGGCGGATCCTTAAACAAATCTTGAAAATCAGGTTCCTGATCAATTATATCCCAACGTTTGCGAATAACTGACTTGATCTGTGTCGCTTGAGTGGAATGTTTTAGTACAAAAACTTCTCGTTTAGAAGAGTTTTTTGGAGTACTCTGAAGTAGATCTTCTCGTTTTTTTTGGTCAACCTGATTCTTTGCTTCCTTAAGAATGTCCTCTGGATATCCTCTCATTTTGTATCTCTCGAGTTGCTGTGTGATATCAATATCACACTGCTGTTGGTCCGAAGTAATTCTTTTGATTCTGGTGAGCTGAGATACAGGTAAGTGCTTCTTCAGGGAATACGGATGGGCACTCGAAAAGTGAAGTGCGTTGTTTACATCTGTAGGTTTTCTGTACACCGTAGTTGATAGGCCACGTGTAGATTTTTGTATCTCTATGTCGAGAAAATGAATTTTCTCCAATTGGATGTCATAGGTAAACTTGATCCTCGGGTTGCATTGGTTTAATTCATCAATGCATTGTTCCAAAACTGTCTTGGATCCTTTCCATATGATGAGAATATCATCAATATATCTTAAAAAAAGAAGTAGGTTAGATTGCCATGCTGGGTTTTGCAGAATATGTTGATATTCAAAGTAAGCCATGAAGGTATTGGCATAAGCCGGCGCTCCTGGAAAACCCATGGATGTTCCAGTAATTTGTAGGTAATATTTGTCCATCCACGAAAAGTAACTGTGATACAGTGAGAAGTGTAGAAGCTCCAATAGAAAAATGCTTTTGTCTTTAGACTGTGATGAGTGAAGGAGTCTCCATTCTACTGCCTCGAGTCCTTCATTGTGTGCAATAGAAGTGTAGAGAGCCACTACGTCGATTGTGCAAAGCAAGAAATCTGTGTTAAGATGAGGTATGATGGCTTCCAATTTCAAAAGACAGTCAGTAGTATCCCTGACGTATGTTTGCCAAGATTGAACCAACGGTTGCAAATGGTAATCCAGATAGCGTCCAATAGGCTCATGTAGTGATCCACAACCCGCTACAATTGGTCTGAAGGGTGGGTTCTGTCTGTTTTTGTGTATTTTTGGAAGCATGTATATATGTGGGACTTTTGGTGTAGATTGACATAGGAATTTCTTGGTGTTATCATCAATGTTGCCCTCATCCAGACCTTTCTGTAAAATGGTGTTGAGAATTTTTAGAAATTCTTTGGTGGGGTCTTGATCCATAGGAATATACGTGAGTGCATCTCTTACATGTTCGTTAACGCTTTTGATGTAAAAATCTGTGTCTAGGATTACCAAGGCTCCCCCTTTGTCCGCTGGTTGAAATGTGATAGAGATGTCTTGACGTAGGGCATTTAAAATGCGTGATTCATTGATTGAAAGGTTGGAGTATTTAGGTTTCCTGTACGAAATGGATTCAAGGTCTTTTCTGACCAACATCTCAAAGGTGTCAAGAGTTTTATGCGACACAGGAGACATGTATCTGCTTTTGGGTCGAAATCGTTGTTCTGTTTGAGGTTCCTCTTCTGTTCTAGGATTAATGAAAAAGAACCACTTCAATCTTAATTTCCGCATAAACTTAAAGAGGGAAATTTCCGTTTCCAAACTGTGAGATGTGTAGGTGGGTACGAAAGATATCCCTTTATTGAGAACCTTCATTTGTTGAAGACCAAGTTGTTTGTGAGAAATATTCACTACTAAGGAATTATCTTCTTGGTTATTCTCTGAGGTCTGCCTGTCTCGGCGGTTTTTTTTGATGTTTTTTCCTCTCCGGGTATGTTTTCGCTTGGTGTGGTGGATTTGTCTGGAGGTGATTTGGAAGAATGGCCCTCGGCTAAAAAAGAAGATGTGCCAGTTGAAGTGGTAGAAGTTTCTTCAGTTTGTTCAGTGGCGCGAGGTCTTAATGTTGCCGCCGGTCTGTGCAATAGTAGATCTTGATCAGTTGCCACGCTTTCTTCAGAAGAAGAAGCGCCAGTTTTTTTAAAGGGACGTTTTTGGGCGTAAACCTCGGCCCATGAATAGACCTCATCAAGTTTGTAATCTATTGTGTCCCTTTTAAATTTTCTGATTTTTCTTTCGTGTACTTCTTTTGCATGTACATCAAGTCGATTGTTTATATCTTCCAGCACCGTATGGGAATCTTTCCACAGGTTTTCCTATCTTCCCCTAATTTCCTTTATTTCGAGTGCAAATTCTACAACATTTCCATTGTCATTACAAACATGTCTAACAGCACACATGTGCCTTTCGTTGTAGTTCCGTATGGAGGACAAGAAGAACTCAACACAAGAAATTGTCTAAATTGTTTACTGTTAGTGTTGTACGTATTTATCCCCTGACGAAGGGTAGGCATTACCCGAAATGCATTGGGATTTTTAACATTGTATGTTCTCTTGAGTTTGAATAGCTATGCATTGTTATAAGTGATGTGAAACTTCAAATGCATACCAAATAGCTTGAATTATAAAACACAAACAATATAATTTTGTTTCTAAACAATCATGGTGTTTCTGTATTTTGAATACTAAATCATGCTTTGTTTGCGTTCTATGTAAATTAACATTTGACGAATACTTTGCTTTACGAATATTGAGACCTTAGGTCTTAGCTGCGATTCACACAGGCTCTGGTTTTTTCCAGAACCTCCCTTTTTCTCATGTTATACTCTGGGATGTAGACTCACACCCCTTTAATGTGAAAGCACGCTAAAAATACTATAAACTTGCCATAGAATACTCACACGCTTGAATACACATAAAGGTGTGCAGACTCACTCAACCACTGTAGAATCACTGCTTTGAGTCACCGGTAGTCCGCACCCTTCTTTGAAATATGTCTTGGAAAGACATAGCAGACCTGACAACCAACCAGGCTGAAACGAAAGCATATTCATTGGATGAAGCCACATCCATCTACTCTCTTGTTAAGGACACACGCACGTTTTCTTCTCCCTCTGGAACCACAGCACAACAATTAAGACAACTGGAATATGTTATGAGGAAAGAGATTAATCAACGTCTCCACGCTACTACGCTTATCGAGTACCACAAAGTGAAGAGGATTCCTCGTGGCCTCAGGATAGCCCTTAGACCCATGCTCTTTAAATACAATAAGTCATTTATGTCTCGGTGGTATGCCATCCTAAATAAGTGCTCTTTGGACTTAATACTTCTTATAATAGAAGAAATTTCTACCATACTACAAGAATTAGATCAAGATATTAATAAACTTAAGGATGAAATATCCAATCAAATTGAACAAGAAGATTGGCATAAAGTGCTGGAAGATATAAACAATCGACTTGATGTACATGCAAAAGAAGTACACGAAAGAAAAATCAGAAAATTTAAAAGGGACACAATAGATTACAAACTTGATGAGGTCTATTCATGGGCCGAGGTTTACGCCCAAAAACGTCCCTTTAAAAAAACTGGCGCTTCTTCTTCTGAAGAAAGCGTGGCAACTGATCAAGATCTACTATTGCACAGACCGGCGGCAACATTAAGACCTCGCGCCACTGAACAAACTGAAGAAACTTCTACCACTTCAACTGGCACATCTTCTTTTTTAGCCGAGGGCCATTCTTCCAAATCACCTCCAGACAAATCCACCACACCAAGCGAAAACATACCCGGAGGGGAAAAAACATCAAAAAAAACCGCCGAGACAGGCAGACCTCAGAGAATAACCAAGAAGATAATTCCTTAGTAGTGAATATTTCTCACAAACAACTTGGTCTTCAACAAATGAAGGTTCTCAATAAAGGGATATCTTTCGTACCCACCTACACATCTCACAGTTTGGAAACGGAAATTTCCCTCTTTAAGTTTATGCGGAAATTAAGATTGAAGTGGTTCTTTTTCATTAATCCTAGAACAGAAGAGGAACCTCAAACAGAACAACGATTTCGACCCAAAAGCAGATACATGTCTCCTGTGTCGCATAAAACTCTTGACACCTTTGAGATGTTGGTCAGAAAAGACCTTGAATCCATTTCGTACAGGAAACCTAAATACTCCAACCTTTCAATCAATGAATCACGCATTTTAAATGCCCTACGTCAAGACATCTCTATCACATTTCAACCAGCGGACAAAGGGGGAGCCTTGGTAATCCTAGACACAGATTTTTACATCAAAAGCGTTAACGAACATGTAAGAGATGCACTCACGTATATTCCTATGGATCAAGACCCCACCAAAGAATTTCTAAAAATTCTCAACACCATTTTACAGAAAGGTCTGGATGAGGGCAACATTGATGATAACACCAAGAAATTCCTATGTCAATCTACACCAAAAGTCTCACATATATACATGCTTCCAAAAATACACAAAAACAGACAGAACCCACCCTTCAGACCAATTGTAGCGGGTTGTGGATCACTACATGAGCCTATTGGACGCTATCTGGATTACCATTTGCAACCGTTGGTTCAATCTTGGCAAACATACGTCAGGGATACTACTGACTGTCTTTTGAAATTGGAAGCCATCATACCTCATCTTAACACAGATTTCTTGCTTTGCACAATCGACGTAGTGGCTCTCTACACTTCTATTGCACACAATGAAGGACTCGAGGCAGTAGAATGGAGACTCCTTCACTCATCACAGTCTAAAGACAAAAGCATTTTTCTATTGGAGCTTCTACACTTCTCACTGTATCACAGTTACTTTTCGTGGATGGACAAATATTACCTACAAATTACTGGAACATCCATGGGTTTTCCAGGAGCGCCGGCTTATGCCAATACCTTCATGGCTTACTTTGAATATCAACATATTCTGCAAAACCCAGCATGGCAATCTAACCTACTTCTTTTTTTAAGATATATTGATGATATTCTCATCATATGGAAAGGATCCAAGACAGTTTTGGAACAATGCATTGATGAATTAAACCAATGCAACCCGAGGATCAAGTTTACCTATGACATCCAATTGGAGAAAATTCATTTTCTCGACATAGAGATACAAAAATCTACACGTGGCCTATCAACTACGGTGTACAGAAAACCTACAGATGTAAACAACGCACTTCACTTTTCGAGTGCCCATCCGTATTCCCTGAAGAAGCACTTACCTGTATCTCAGCTCACCAGAATCAAAAGAATTACTTCGGACCAACAGCAGTGTGATATTGATATCACACAGCAACTCGAGAGATACAAAATGAGAGGATATCCAGAGGACATTCTTAAGGAAGCAAAGAATCAGGTTGACCAAAAAAAACGAGAAGATCTACTTCAGAGCACTCCAAAAAACTCTTCTAAACGAGAAGTTTTTGTACTAAAACATTCCACTCAAGCGACACAGATCAAGTCAGTTATTCGCAAACGTTGGGATATAATTGATCAGGAACCTGATTTTCAAGATTTGTTTAAGGATCCGCCTCTTTTTGCACATACCAGATCAAAGAACTTGAGGGATCTTCTCAAAAGTCACACTCGTCCTGTAATATCCAAGAACATCGGCATGAGAAAATGCTACAACTGCGGACAATGCAGTAACGTAATCACAGGAAATGTGTTTACACATCCTCACACAGGCAAAGGCATTAAACTTCAGCATACTTCAGACTGCAACTCAGAATGGGTTATCTATGCCATCAAGTGCCCGTGTGGCCTTGTATACGTAGGGAAAACAAGCAGAAAAATTAAAACCAGGATCATTGAACACAAGAGTAGGATCCGTAACAGTAATTTGACATCCTCCCTGGTAACACATTGGGTGAACACTTCTCACACTATTCCACAACTACGCTTCACAATCTTAGAACGTCTTCATGTACATACTGACTCAGACATGAATAATGTTCTTGCCCGTAGAGAAACACATTGGATAAAATTCTTAGGAACAGTGTGTCCGGATGGTCTAAATGATCATTATGAATTATTATGCTTTATTTAGGCTTCAACATATTGTACATCTGTAAAGGATTTGCACTCGCAATTAAGTTTTTTTAGTCTCTCGTGAAGGTTCACATCCACTTTCACTTCATCTTTAGCTCATATAAACTCTCACATTTCTTGTGAATTGGCAGATTAGAAGTTTCTAATAAGGGTATTATTATTTTTTAGAATTTATACATGGTGATTCCACCAGTCACATCTTTTTAGACACACTCTATTTCATTCCGATTACGTCTGTTTTTACTCATTTCGCAGTCCTCTTTTCATCACTACTGTCTTAGACCCTCTTCACTTTTTAAACCCCTCAGTTTCAGTAGACACGCATGCGCCAAATCTTAGAGGGAGAAGTTTTGGAAGCTCTTTCCAACACACACGGACTAAAAATAGCAGGTAAGATTCGTTCCGCTAATTTGCGGAGCAGTAACATTGAAACCGCTGAACCCTTTTCGTCATAGCAACCGAGAGTAACCTCTCTGGTCGCTTCCATTACAGGCACGGCATTTCGCGCATTACCGGAGCAGCGTCTGCCGCTCTCGACATCTAACACTTGAAGAGGGTGAGTTTATAAAACACGTAACAATTGCAGTTTGATTTTTTGTAACACAACGGCTAACGCAACCTGGCTTTTTAATCAAATATAACCTTTTACAGACGGCTAGTCAACTATTGCCCAGAGACCTTTTACCAACACTTGGCAACGCCGATATTCTCGGTAAGCTTGCAACATACTTCTGCGTTCTCACTTTTGGGTGATACCCCATTTTTCTTTTTCTTTGAACCGCATCACCGTATGGGAATCTTTCCACAGGTTTTCCTATCTTCCCCTAATTTCCTTTATTTCGAGTGCAAATTCTACAACATTTCCATTGTCATTACAAACATGTCTAACAGCACACATGTGCCTTTCGTTGTAGTTCCGTATGGAGGACAAGAAGAACTCAACACAAGAAATTGTCTAAATTGTTTACTGTTAGTGTTGTACGTATTTATCCCCTGACGAAGGGTAGGCATTACCCGAAATGCATTGGGATTTTTAACATTGTATGTTCTCTTGAGTTTGAATAGCTATGCATTGTTATAAGTGATGTGAAACTTCAAATGCATACCAAATAGCTTGAATTATAAAACACAAACAATATAATTTTGTTTCTAAACAATCATGGTGTTTCTGTATTTTGAATACTAAATCATGCTTTGTTTGCGTTCTATGTAAATTAACATTTGACGAATACTTTGCTTTACGAATATTGAGACCTTAGGTCTTAGCTGCGATTCACACAGGCTCTGGTTTTTTCCAGAACCTCCCTTTTTCACACCTTGGAGCTCTGCCATCCTGATATTTATCAGTGTATTATAATTGTAATACCTGCCTGTGGGACCCCTATTTTCAAGGAACCCATCAGCATAATGGTGCTTGTTAGGGTCATCCTTTCAGTAGACCCTTCAAGGGCAGAGCTCCCACTCTTTAACTGACCTGCCTAACTATAGTGTCATGAGGTTAGCCCAGTCAGCTCAAGCACTAACTGGAGGCAGTACTTTTACAGTTTTGGGGGGCTGCCTATTGCCCCCTGGATAAATTACATCTAGAGGCATTCTAGGGCCCGTTTGCAAACATCGTTTTTTTTTTTGTGAATGCAAACATTAGGCAAAGCCATTGGTGGTGCAACCCTTTACAAACATTAGTAAGAGCGAGCAGTGTAAATGCTTCACAAGCCTTCAACTGCAGGCATTTACTTTAGAGAAAAAATAGAGTTTGCAAGATGAGGATGAGTGTTGCTCACCACAGAGGACAAGTCCATGCCCCACTTCTGCCCCACTGCTGCTGTGTGAAGGTTTCTGTGATGTGTGCTATATCAGAGACCTCCCTTAGAAAAGAAACCCTGCCTTTGTCGAAATGGCTGACCCTGTCCACATGTGAGATGCACGGACACCGACTGGCAACAAGCATAAGATCAACGGCCTAGCTTTCGGAATATATGCTGGAACTTTCTGGTCATCTTTTGGAATGTAAGGAGCTTGGACTCTGTTGAAGTTTATTTACCCAGAGTAGAATTTGCATGCAGCTGACTCCTCCATGGCTAGAACTAAGACCAAAGGTGGGTGTTAGCTTTGTTGACTTCCCCTGCTGCTGATCCTGTTCTGTGTAGAAACCTCTCACCCCATCCAAGGAGACAGAAGTGTAGGTCGCTATGAAACAATCTACCTTGATGACTGCTGATGGTCAGGAACATCCACTGGGTCCTTCCAAACCCTCACCAGCGACAATCACTGGGAAATGGGCTGCTTAGAAGTGTAGGTGAAAAAAGAACCATTGATGGACAGAATGTTGAACAATGTCATACATTCATCCCAGTACAAAGATCTGGGCCTAAATCCATCCATCCGGTCCCAGGATGCTTGTTTCCGGTCCAGGGAGGGCCTGACTTAGCAGTTCATGCTGGACTGTTCCCATGAGGAGCAGGGTCAAGACTGATTTGCATATGGCTGGGTCTAAACTGGGGTGGCGTAGTGAGCAAAAGAATGACGGACTGAACCCAGATCTTTGTGACTGGGGTGAATGTGTGCATTGTTCAGCATTCTGCCCATCATTTGTTCCATTTGCAGAAGCGTAGATGTGCCTGGTGAGAACACCCTCTCTGTACCGATGTATAGCAGATCTATCCATTACACTTTGCTCCTTTGACTTGCTGTGTGCTTTGCTACCACAGTCAGTTAGCTAGCCAGCTAACCGGATCCAGAGAACTTTGTTGGTCTACGGTTAGCCCCCATCACTGTGGTCTTGTAGCCCGAGCCTATCTCCACAATCCTCCGTTCTACAAGGTAAGCTTAACTTGATGGTGCTCACATTACACATGCACACTCTTAGACACTGTGAACTTCCTTTGCAGATACTAAAGAGATGTGTGTATGAATTGCCATTCCATTGTCATTGATCTGTACTGTTAAGATGTTTATGAACCTCTTGGGTCGTAAGCCTTAATAACGACTCAAAGCATTGGGCAGGAAGATTGTTATGCTCCACTTTACAACTGCACCTGGGCCTTATTCCATTTTGACAGACTTTTCAAACGTGGTGAACTAAATCACAAGCATGTTTACCCATCCCACACCCAATGTTTTTTTTCGGTAAAGTTGTATCATAGGGCTTGCATCAACGGTTTTCGATTTCTTGATTATGCCTATAGTTCCCATCAAATGTGTTCATGAAGAATTCAAAAAAGTGGACAGGCATTATTTTAACATTGTTGAAATCACAAGTCAACAGGCCACAATGCAATGCAAGCACTGTCAGGGCATGATAAGACTCTAAAATGCCAGCCAATGGTCCATGAAATTCACTTTGAGTTTCACGTACCTAGCACACGCATAGGTTTTCTTAATGAGACTCCTACCTCTAAGGTTGTCCCCTGATCCACTCTGGGGTTAAAGAGGTTTCCCCTTACTTCCGCACAGTCCCAATGATTTTTTTCCACAGCACTGTGATCACTAATAGCCTTGCATAAAGTAAATCACACTAAAACAAAAAACTGGACTTCCAAAACAAACTCATTGATTCACAAACCATACCAGACCTAATGAACGGTTCCTAAACTCCAAAACGCTCAATGACAAAAAAGGAATCCCTTGGTCAGATATATTTTTAACCTAAACTTGTGGTCAACTAATAGAACGGTCCGATACACATAAAATCACACCATTAAACGTGCTTTAAAACATGTTTGGCTCCTGCAAACAACAGCCAGTGAATTGCCACAAATGAATCCTGACGAGACACCGCCCAAAGAAGCAAAAAATTAAGGATACTCAAAACCTGGAGTACTCAAAAACGTATATGTTCATACTTCCTTCATAAGGTGATTTTTATGTTGTTGCAAATATCAGATTCAAAACAAATTTGGAAAAGCCTCTGTAGAAGTTTGAATCTTTGTGTATGTCAAATGTAAAGTTATTCCATATGTCCGTTTTTTTGTAGCTCATGCCAAACCTTCCTTTGGGAGGAGTACACCATCTGGAGCAAAGTACCAATAGGAAAATCATGTTTTGCCTTTTGACCCATGTAAATGGAACTTTCAGGAAACAACCAAAAAATAATGACTTTTTTTTTTATGTTGGGGTATGGGGGGGCGGTTGTGCTGATTCATTGAATGTCACCTACGTCAATAGCTCCTCAAAAATGATATCTATAGTTAGCAATTTTCCCCTAGCAGCCTCTGTAATATTAAAGTATATATACATACACACAAACCCTATCAGTTATTTAGGATACTGGGGAACAATTAAAAAAACACCACATTTCAGACTGCCTAAGATTACTCAATAACTAGGGGAAACAGTAAATAATGTGGTAGCTGGTATCTATTAACAGGCCTAAACAATGTAAACCTTATTTGGCATGTGATGAAAGTTAGTCAATCTAGAAATATAATTGAGACTGAGCCGGAAAAACAGATCTGGGTTGCTATAGAACTTATTTATCTATATTGTACTCTACCTGCTTCAAAATGGATGGCAGCAGGATGACTAACAGAACGTCAATACTCTTCCTAACACTCAGTGGAAGCCTTCGGCAACACGTCTCCCATTGACAGTCACAAAAAATTGAAAACACCATTTGCTACTCACCAGTAGCATAACACCTAAAACACGTGCCTTCGCCTACAGTATTCAAATCACAAGCACTAACAGATTGGAGTTTCCCCAAGCAGATGGTGATGGCTGAGTCACATACCTCCCACTTGTAATACCGTTGATGGCACATGTCACAACAAAAGCCTAAAAAAAAGTATACTAAGGGAATGGTTACTGATAGAAATCCTTCTCGTTAAATCAAGGATAAGGGAGTTTAGAATTTTAGAGTTTAATGCTCTCACTACCGGTCATCTAATTTAACAGTGCTGAGTGGTAGATGCATAGTTGAGAAATGCCTTTGCTTAAGAAGCAGAGGGGGGAAGACAAAATAAAATTAGACCTACTCAAAAAGCCGACTGGCACCTTAAAACGACTTGCAATCTAACAAAACAAGCATACTTTTCAAGATCACCAATCAGAGACATTGAAATTCTCGCCTCATACACCTCCAAAACTCTATTTACTGTGTCACTTTTGTTTTCATGACGCCAAAATGCCACCATGCCCACAAAATTAGTTAAGATATAAAGCCATTCACCCCCATTTTAACCATCACAGTTCTTGCATCACTGCTTGCAATTCTATGCTGAGCTTCTCTTAGCTTTAAAGATCCAAATCTCTCAAATCCATGCCTCACCCTACTCAGTCGGTCCCATCAAAGAAGCAATCCATGCCCTCTGAATAGCAAAACCACATATGTTGGAACACATCCAAAAAGCAGGGGACTGGACCTACCAAACAAGCCTGAGTAACAGCTCAGCTAAATAAGCCGTTGGGAGACCCTAGAGAACCCTTTGTACACATGTGTTTTTCCAGTAAGACCATAGAGGGAACGGTGAAATAGCAACCTCAAAACCACACTGAACTTCTTTAACTATTTCACATCCGCCAATCGTGCTCGAGAGTGGCCAGTGTAACCGAAACTACTTTGAAGAACATCAGGAAGACTTTTTACAGTCTCTGAACGAAGACCATGTGCCATATCGGACAGTCCTGGACTCAGCTGAAGCTTCTAACATAATCGATCATGAAAGCATGCTTTATCGACTCGAGAGGAGCGCACGAGTGTGGCATTAGGACTGGATCAGCTTCTTTATGAATTGCAATGTCGCCGTCTTCAATAGAGGACACCTTGTGCGGACTTCTCCTAGGTTCTCACGATTTCCACTGCTTTCAATATCTAGACGAGGACCCTCGTGGATGTCATCGCTCCATAATACTTCAAATGTATGCTGGTGAACACTTAAATCCAACAGACGGGCAAATAGTTCTTATGACCAGCAAGTGTTTCAGACATCTACTTCTGAGTAAGCATTAACTTTTTTTTTACATCGACTGACTACTTAGGTCCTGCAGTCCTATCACTGACTGGAACATACAGAAGCACGCTTTCTACACTATTACATTAGGAATGTGCTTGGCCCAAATAAGGAGCTGCGGAAACTTGCAAAGAATAAAACCGAAACTTTAAGACCAGGGGGCGTATCACTCCAGCCCTTCAGTCACAGGGAAGGCTTGCTTTAGAGCAGAGAGTGAAGAACAAGACCTTTTACAACATTCACAAAGTACACAAGGGCTACGTCCAGGAGAATCTGCAAAGGGTACCCATATCCCCAACTACACACTGCCTTGTTGAGACCAGAAACCCAGCTGAGACAACACACTTGCTTTCTAGTAGGCCTTTCCTCGCTTTTTACAGAAAAGGTAAGTCAACCAACCCCGATGACCCTTGTCAGAGGCCCTTGGCTTTTTATTCTAAGACCAGTCTTTCAAAACCGTCTCTTCATCTGTGACCTAAGATGTCCAACCCTCAGCAAGGTTGATGGCAGAGTCCCCCACAGGAGGAAACTAGAGGGGACATCCCCTTAGTGTTTCCTCACTGCCCATGGGAGGAGGAGGGGGGTAGTATTTTTACTGTGGCCACCTGGCCGGGAAGATGGCCACGGCTAGGGCGAATCTCGCCTCCCCAGTAGGGGCGAGACACAGGCCCCAGCGGTGCAGGGGGGGGGGCGAGCTGCAGGGGGCCCCCTCCGCACCGTACTCAGTCTTGAGAGCTCCACTGTAACTTTGGTTACGCCAGTGCTCCCCGGGGATGATGTCACTTCCGGGAGGCGTCTGGTTATTTAGGTGAGCAACACACCTATACATTCCTCTTATCACCTCCCAGGAACTTATTTCATCAAAGTTCACTACGCACTGCTAAGTGGCCATGAGATGTATGGGCTACATTACAAAACACCTTAATAGTAATTTCTTCACGTCCATTAGCAGCTCTCCCCGTTGCTTCTAGAGTGACTCGACTCGTGTCCAGACACGACAACGCAAGACCTAATGATACCCCCAACTCCTTAGCTTGTTTCAGTCTCTGGAATACCCACTTCAACGGTTCAAAAGACCATGTGTATTTTAAAACAAATTCAAAACAAGCTTAGAAGACAAGGCGCGCGTGCGCTCAAGTAGCAGCCGGAGCACATGCACCGTGTACTACCCTGCGTCTTTGAACTACAGAAATACAATCTTGCGACAACAGGGATACAAAACCCGAAGGGTATTGTTGGGAGTACAATGGAACCGCAGCCGGACGTGCATCCTGAAGTTTGTCAGGACGAAACTGGGCGAATGCGCCGACTGACAAAGGCGGCCTTTCTGGCCAGGAGAGCGGCCTGCTGCGGCATTCCTGCCGGGGCTCGAACAATGGCCGGTGTCTCCTTCCCGTGACTCCCGCCTCAGCAGGCACCGAGCGCAGGGTTCGTAATCCCACTGCTGGGGCCCTGCCGGGCACGGGCCTGCTCGGGCTGTGATTAACGGGACTGGAGCCCGAGACGCTGAAACCGTACGCTCAGTCCGGGCCGGGAGGTCACTGGGTGCTTCGGGTGGGTTACCGTCACGCCTGCAGGTGGCGTTATGTTATAGTAATACTATATGCATTCATAAGAGCTAACAATACCACTGGGGCAACCACGTGCGCTGTGAAAGGGAGATTATTCACTAGGCTTAGAGGGTTGGCTATTGAAGAAGGCCATGTACTGCCGTTTTGTCACACTCACTCTCTTCCTTTAGATTGCATATCCTCACTGACGAAACATATCTGCAGCTCCCCCACGGAATGTGCGCACCCCGAGGGGGCTGCAGACCAACAACTCCCAAATACTGTTTTCAAAAGGGCCAGCAACTGGTTGACTGGAGTCACAGTACTGTGTGATTTCTGTAGTAGGAAATCAGATTGTTATGACAACAGTAGATCTACTTATGTAGCGCTGCATGTACAGAAAGCAGCTTCAGTGATCTTAGTGCATGATATTGCCAAACAAGAGGAAAAGCAGTGACGAACACAAGGAAGCCATGGGAAACGCATGACGAGGAAGTATTAAAGTCTCTTACATGCTAGAAGGCAGATGGACACTGCAGAAGTCCAAGCATACAAGGGTGTAAAAACCACAGAAAGCTTCCAAAGCAAGTCTGAACCCAGGAGATTTGCAAATGGTTCCTTATAATGTAAGCAAAACTTTCAAAAAAGAAAGGAGGTGCTTGTCAAGCTGAATACATCTTGGCCCGTGGGTTAGTTGATAAGTGCCTTGATATGAATGAGACCACTTTGAGATGGTACTGAAACTCCATGTTCTATTTTATGGTCTCAATATACTCAACTGGACACCAGTGGGATGTCCTGCCTGGCTGGAGAAATGTTTCAATATTTCTATAGCACCAGGGATGCAAGACTGAACATTAAGGGGGCACCTTACAAAACAATGATCATGTACAGTGCCACTAACGTCAGGAGGGTTATTTTATTTCATCTTTCTAGACTGAAGGGGTGGTTTTCAGCTGCCCTGAGAGGGGAGTCTCAAACTATTGTTTCTGATCTTGCTGCATCGGTGGTGCCCACCAACAGTCGAGACCCACAGATATGCTAGAGTTGCAGAATAACAATGCCTAAATTACTCAAAGGTAGATTACTAGGTGGTAAATCTACCTCGTGTGGCTATCCTCAAAATCTGCCACAGCTTCAGACCTCATAGGCCAAAGCTGGACACCCTTACGCCTAATGTCTGATGTGAGCACTTCTCGATTTTATATGATGACTGGCAGAGATGGGTGGGGGCAGAGAAACACTTGGCATCACCTGTCTAGAAGTATCATGCCCGGTGCCTAAATTGTGCAGGTGTAAGTCACCAACATTCCTTTTTAGCGACTGGGATTTATTTATTATCAAGAGAATCTGACCCAGAGAAAGGCAGAAAGGGAAAAAGAAAAAAAGAAATGGAGGATAGTTAAACAGTGGCAATAGGGGCAAGGTGGGATAGAAAAGGGGCAAGCTGGGATAGAAGAGGGGCTGCAAGTATGAGACAGAAATACAGGAAGTAGAAGATGACGGCAGCAAAAGGCTTGAGGTGGATTTAAAGACTAGAGATCCTTGTGGTTTGGCAACCCCAGCTTATGGCACCATAGGAGGCATAAGAAAAACTTTTGACCCCTATACTTATATTTGTATACCAGTAAAAGACTGTTAATGTCCTGTTACTATGCAGATGTCAACCAACTCAATGTCAAACGCGACACAGCAAGCAGTTCTCGCTTTTTAGTCAGCAGTTCTCTGTATACCGGGATCTTTCAACAATTACATAGGACGATGAACCTGGATTTGTAAACGCGCAAAGAATGCTCCGACCAGTGTCCTGGCGCTAATCCGCATGGCTAAAAACTTAAGTCTGAGCTAACAGCCGTATATTCAATTTATCAATAGAGTAGGGATTAAAGGGGGCATACGAAGACTCATGGGACGAAATAAATGTCTAAAGCATGATTCGAAAACAATGTCCACCCTGTACCCTCGTCTGTGAGGTGAGGAACTGGCCTGGCGTCAAATACAGTAAGAGGGAATGTCCGAGCAGTGGGTGGGACACACCCCTCCGCCCGCCCGCTGAGGGGGGACATAAAACATGCTGTCGTTTTCAATCAAAGACGCAACAGAAGGTCCCCACAGAAGGACCCTACGGAGCAGTTGTTCTAAACCCTCACGCGACAGGGCAGCAGCCCACTTGTCTTCCAATGATTAAACACACAAAAACGCATTATCGTCACTCTCTCTTCGTCCCAGCCTGCTCCCGGACAGGACTGTAATATTTAAAACCATTTTCCAGGACTGATGAAAGAATTAAATAACAACGTACAATGCATTCTGAAACAGCTTCCAAGAATTAATTTATCTGCCAGGTTCCTCGCTACAAACAACGCCCGGAAAAACAAAATACACGGAGAGGGTGAAAGAGTGGGGCAGGAAGAAAGTGACATAACTTTTTGACGTGCTGTTCCCCAGAAGCAGCCACTGTTGTTGAGAAAAGCGGATACAAACAACGCGTATGGGAAAGGGCAGGTCTAATGACAGCCGCAACTGTGGAACTTTTCTGTCCTGTCGCGTTTCACCCTTTCTGGGTTTCTCTCTAATTCACTTTTTAAGGAATATCGCGCTTCACGGACTGTAAAGGCGCAGAAAACAATGTGACAGGATCCGTCATGCATGTATGTGTAGGTTACTCACTCGTGTTACGTGTCAATTGTTAAAGGGGCGGGAGTGCTGCCCGAGTACACACCTTGAAGCGTGACTGTGGCCTAGCTCTCCGGATTTCCTTATCCCAAGATCCTTCTCCTCGCCCAGTTCCTGCTGATCCCAGGGTGAGGAACAGGACAGCACCCCTCTATATCCTGAAACAAGGGGACACGGGGGTGGAGGGAGAGCTCACCTGCGTGATCCAAGCTCCGGGCCGGGGGTCACATAAGTTCCTCCTCCTCGGGATCCTGCGTGCGGGGCAATCACAGCGCTCGCAATCCAGGAAAGGGAAAGCTCAGCCGAGCCAGCACCTGGGGCGCGGGAAGGCGCTGCGCGGGCGGACGGAGCAGTCAGCTCATCTGATCCAGTTCAGCGGCAGCCCGGGGAAATCTCGGCGCAGCCTTGCCTGGCAGCGCCGCTGGAGGAGTCCGCGTGTCCGCCCGCGGCCAGCGCCAAGAAGCCAACCAACAATCCACTCAGTGACAAACTGTGCCTGCCTGGGCTGCAGAACCGGCACCAGCGAGCAGGAGCCTGCGGAGCGAAGGGGCAGAGTCTGCGCCGGCTCGGGCCCTGCAGGGCAGAGGGACGCGTGCTGCACTCGCCGCTCCCAGGGCTGCTGCACCTTCCTGCCCGCCTCCTGCCCCTCCTCCTTTCACTCCTCTCTCCGGTGCGTGGTGCGCTCCCAGCTCCGCAGGAAGGACAGCGACAGCAGGTCCCCCTCGGAGCTGCAGTTACAATCTCCCCAGTAACATGGCGGCCGGCCTGAGGAGCGGGAGAGGGAGGGAGATGGGCTGCCACGGAGCGGGAGGGAGGGAGGGGGTCAAAGGGAAAGTGCTGCTCCTGCGGGGGTGATCACGGCACGAGTCACTGGAGCTCGCGTCACTCCACCCACTCCTCTCCCACTGAGCAGCACCGGCTGAAATGATCGCATCTCTCGCACACTTCCAGGGAGATGTCATGACGTCAAACACCAAAAGTTAACTCTGCAGTGACAGTCCTTTAGTGCCTGCAGGACGAGGAGCTTTCGTGTTACACTCTATAGAGCGACTTTTACCAGCGCCCGACAAACTTTATTTTAGTGCGGTGAACCTCCCCCCTCTCGAATATTCCAATTTAAACATGTCAGTGACAAAGTACAATGTAACTCTCCTTTAGGAGTCACACAAAATCGTAGCTTTGTTCCTGGGATAGGACTGCAACTTTGCAGTTCCTGTGCTGTTTCGCATTTTAACTACAGTGAGCACCCCGCACACAACAACATTCAGGTTTTCCAAATGGGAGATTAAATGGTAAAATCAGAAACCATAGTAATTGAACATCTGCTCTGGTTCCCAAACGAGGCCGTCTCAAAGGGATTGTGGAGTCACAGGCGAGGAACATTTATTGCAACCTGTCCAATGACCTCAATTCAACAAAATGCCAGGGGAAGCGAAAGTAATATCACTCTGTTTGACCAGGGACACTGGAATCATGCAGTAGTGGTGGGCCAAATTATGCTGCAGGGTAAACAAAATTATGCGGCCAAGAAAGCCAAATTATACAGCACTCTGTTAATGTATTACTTTAATATTTTCTCATTAGTTTTTGCCTAGGCAGCTCTTGCACTGTCCCTTCGCGACCTGTTGTAGTCCGAGCATGGGCTGTAAGCTCTGCCCATTTCCCCGCCCACGTTTTTAATTGGTGCCTTTAACTGTGTTTTGGGATGGCTCTTTTTTCTTTGGTGGATTTGTTTTAGTTATCCCTCGTTAGTCCCTCCTTGTCTACATTTGTAACCTCCCATAAGGGCTGCCTCTGTTACAAGGGACCTTACTCTGTTTATTTTATTTAAAATTTGTGAGCACTATTATGTTACAGACTTTTTGTTAGCTGTTGCAGGCATGACATCTACCGACTTCCCCAACTGCATATTTGCCGGCACGATAGCTAAGGACTTCACAGCATTTTAAAAATTATTATTATTATTAGCTACTGTTGCAGGCAGAACAGCCCCAGACTTTAGCAAGTGTATTTCCATGAGCATAAGTGTCACAATAGCCACAGACTACATAGCATTTCCATCATCATATTTTTTTTGCTACTGTTGCAAGCGGAACAGCTATAGACTGTACTGAGCGCATTTTCATGAGTATAATATATTTTTTTCTATTTCTTGTTTTACCCGGGCCGCCGCTCACCGCTCTCCTCTATGGCAGCTGACGCTGCCTCTGCAAGGCTGCCCGGGGGGGTGGGGGGTTGCGCAGCAGCCACCCTAAAAGGGCGGCCGCCTTAGTGCCACAGGAAGGCGCTGGGGTCGCCGGTCTAGTCCCTGGGCCACGGCCAGGGAAGACGTCTGGACAACCCATTTCCGGGGAAGGGGGAGGGGACAGGGGTATTTAGGCTGTCCCCGCCCATCACTTGCTCTCTTGTCCCTCGCCGTCTCGCCTTTTGGTCATGCGACGCCTAGCTGCCCTTTCGCCTTCACCTCGTTTTACTCGAATTCTGGTGAGTGACCGCAAAGCCCCCCACCCCCTTGCCTGTGCACTTCAACGTTAGTGCAGTACGGCTGGGCGGCCCAGCTTCGGCTGGTTGGCTGCTGCCTTGGGGACGGAGCAGGGGTGGGGGGGCGGTGTGTGTGCGAGCGGACTCTCCCTGTATCCCCTGCCGGGCAGCGGTGGGGGCAGCCGCTTGGCGGCGCGCTCTTGTGGGAGGAGGATGTGGTCCGTCGGCTGCGCTCCCGCCTCTGGTGCAGGAAACCAGGGTTCGAGCCTCGGGGTCGCGTCCACATTCTGTGATTCTTTGGCAAATCACTTAATCTCCCCGTGCATGAATGTGTAATGTAATTACGGTGCTCATGTAAAGCGCTCCAATACCTTCGGGTATCATGTAACTCCTCAGGCTGTTACCATGTGCCAACTATTCGTGCGTGCCTGACCACGGCCAACGCGCGCTGGCCTGCCTCCTCCATGGGCTGTTGTGTGGGGGAGCGTGGGGCGGCGGGGAAGATATGGTTGTGCGGGCGGAATTCCGGCGGGAGCGTCTGGGGCCTCCTGTGTATGCGGGCCCGTGCGGCTGTCACCTCTCCCGGTGGCGAGAGGAGGTTTATCAGAGAGCCTCACACATCAACCAGGGGACTCCTGGGTTCGAGCTTGGTGAAATTACAGGCGGGGTAGTGCTGGCCTTACAGCTAGGGCGCTCATCTTCGGAGCTGGGGTCCGGGTTCGAGTCCCGAGTCGGGAAGCGCACAATCTGTAATCCAGGGCAAATCTCTTTCTTTACCATAAGCAGGATGACTCGTAGTGCCCCAAGCGCACTCACCGCTTGCCGGCAGGCACCGGCCAGGCTGAGCTGCGGTCGGGGCTGGGCACGCCCAGGGTGTGCGCCGCCGGACATGCTGCCCATCCGGGAGCGTACGGTCGTGCACGCGGTACCCTCCCGGACCCCCGCTTCGTCCCAGGGGCGGGGGCCCCCTACCCCCCTGGCAGCCAGGCTATCAGGTAACCTTATGCAGGGCTGTAGCTCAGTGGCAGAGCTCGTGCTGTGCGTGCACGTGAACCTTGGGTTCATCTTCCACCTCTGCTAATTCCGGGCATCATAACTTTATCTCCCCACACCTGTATGCGTAATGTAATAAGGTTCTACGTAAGCGCTACAATCATCGGGTCGTGTCGCGCCATATAATTATACGTATCGGCACATCGTGCTTCTCTATCGTTATTCCCCTGGCCGGGATGTGCATTGCTTATTGGGGCCCTGCCATACGCTCCAATACCTTCGGGTCACCTGCGCGACAGCTTGCTTGCCCGCGTAGTGCTGTAAACCGTGGTTCGAGCCTCTCGGCGAGGGCACATCCTGTGTTTCTGGTGGGCAATTCACTTAATCGCCCCGACCTGAAGGTGAATGTAATCAGGTGCTAGGAAGCGTTCCAATACCTCCGGGTCGCGCTCGCGCCACATATATATGCAGCTAAATGAGCGGCACATTCATTTTGCCTATGGTTAATCCTGTGCTTGAATGAACGAAAACGAGTGCCCGGCCAGGCGCGCCATTCCCATCACTGCTTTGGACGTGCCGGGGCCTGGCGCCCGGACTGCATGCGACGCCTGTCAGACGAAACGGGCTGGGCTTTGAGTGTCACAAGTGGGCTGGAAGAGTTGGTGGACCTGTCCCGCAGCTGAAATAATTTGCAGACGCCGCCTTATTCGTTGCCGACACATTTCGATAATTGGCTTTGAGATTTATTGCGGAAGAATAATTCTCCATTATCTCCTGTTGGGGCTTGCTGTGCCGATGGGGGCGCGGGTGCTCCTGTAGCTGGCACACTTGGATGAGGCAACACTGGTTGGGCCTCATCCCTCGGGGGAAGTATCTTACGCTAATGGGGCTTTCTGTGGTGAATGTTGTGCGCTATAAATGTTGTGCGGCGGGAATGCAGACTTTAAATTGCCGAATGGCGGCATTTGATGATGTGGTTATTAGTGAGATACGACTTATGGTGTGAGAGTAACCGAGGACAGTGGGTGTCGTGGTGTCCACCTCGCTTGTGTATTGGTTGGGTCTTCATGGCCACGGGGCTAGACAGCTGGTATTCAAGGTGCGTCGTTGACCAGCTCACATCGACTTTCAGCGATGATGGGGATTCGGCCCCCCGCTGGCATTATGTGAGGTCTTTTGAGGTGCTCGGGGGACGCATGTTGGCCCGTCGTGTGTGGCGCGCATCTGTCTCTAGTGGGGTGCCTGTGGTTATTTGAGACACATGGGGGCAGGTTCCGCCCTCTTGCTCCTACAATGCAGCCATATAGAGGCAGCCATATAGAGGCGAATGTACAGGAGTGTCTATAGAATGTGTTCACCCTCAAAGGACGGCGTCACCGACTGGCGGGCAGTGAATATCTGCATTCCGGGCGTGATCGCAGCGGAGGGCTTAGTGGAGCATCGTGACTTCCAGCAGCGGGAATACCTTGTTGCTGCACCGGAGTGGTGGTCAGCAAGGGCAGATCATCCCCACAGGCGAGTGGCGGCGCGATTTCCCACGGTTGCATGCACTGCTTAGCAGGACTGGGCTGGCAGGGTACATAAGTCCCGTTAATTACATTTATCTATGTATCCCATTACCAGTTCGATGTTTAGGCCTTGTAGGAGGGTGCTTTTCAGATCGTTTTATTAGGGCTCGTAATCTTCATTTAAGGGAAAAGCAACAGGTATAATAAAAAAAAACAAAAAAAACAAGCCGTTATACCTTATAACCACCACAGTGGTGACAAAGGATGTGTTCGGCAGAGATTATTATATTTGTCTGGGGAAACGTAGACCTACGATGCATTGTTGTGCTGGTTTTATTTCCCCCCTTACATGAATTGAAGCCAAGAGCCTCGCCGTAGTTGTGTTCACCGACCTCATTGGATGAGCTTATTGGCCGGACACAATGTTCGGTAGCCGAGCATGTAGGCGCGAATCATGTGGCCGGGGCAACGCAGGTTCAGGGCCAGTGGACTGTTGATATCGGGTTAGGTTACCGCTGCCATGGGCGCCCAACCCAGGCGATGTGGATACCTCCAACTTCTGCGCATTCTTGTGTTGCTGAGGTTCTCGTCAGAGGGGGCAAGTTAGGCCTGCCTGCGCACTTGTTATTCGGGTTTTATTAGCAGTTACATAGCACAAACTGTTTGCATTGAACTGTCATTAATTTCTGCATCTTTTCGCTTAAATCCACAAATGTGCGAAAGTGAACCTTGGACTTTCAGAAGTGCGGCTCCGTCACTTAATCTCATCAGTTGCAGAGTCTGATAGTAAAAGGGGAGTGAGTTTATCGTACTATGGAGTACTTTCAGAGATCGATTGTACAGATGTAGCAGTGGTTGATGCATATTTACAAATGGCACATTTAACCCCATCACATGACACTACCATGCCAGTTGTAGCCATCCACCTGGTAAGGGTGTGGCAGCAGTTGCAGGATACTCTGGTAGACGCTCTCCTGTCCTGCACGGTCCCCTCCAGGAAACAAGATGCTACTGTTCCTTGGATCTTTCGCTCCACTTTGCGTCTGAAGAGGTTTGCATTAGTAGTGTTCTTGGTCTACTCTCCTTCGTTTGGAATGTTGTCGGGAGCCGGATTGTATTTGCAATGAGCCGTTTGGCTTTGGCGCCTCGATGCCCTTTTGGGCGAATGTGCCTGTTGTGGGGAAATCAGCTAGTCGCTCTGGCCGTCACACAAGCCTTCGGACCATGGGGAGGTTTTGGCATTTGAAAAGTGAGAACCCTGGTTTGCAGATACAGTGGATGTCTTGCGAGGACACGATAGATATACACAGAGTTTCTTAGGACACAAGCTGTTGTCATCGCAGGTTGCTTATTGCGGTGAATGGAAATGGATAGCCAGACGCCTAGAGGGCATCTCGGGCTTGGAATGTCATACGACCTTGCGGAGACTGTCCCTTAGCACGTTTCCGTTCTGCATCTAGGCCGGTACCCCTAACCTTGAGGCTTTGTTACACAGTGTGCTCTGTTTCCAGTGGGGACGCACCCGGCCTGCTTTGGGACCGTACACAATTTTAAGAGTAATGATTGCGAGGCGCTTGGTGACGGGAACAGAGGGGGTGTGCATCCAGTGCCTGGTTTGGGTGCTCGACAACAGTGCTTAAAAGTTGGTCACTGTGACGGCCTGTCGCGCTGTGGCACTGTCTGCCAGGTTTGGGACGTGAGCGCGACAACAGCTGTTGATTGGTTTAATATACCTGGAGCACCACTAGCGCAGGCCACCCAGGCCAATTTTAGGCTTTGGTGTCTGGTATGGTTTGAATTGTCACGCTTGTAGGAGTGCGATGGTTAGTAGTTATGTTGTTGCTGTCATTGGCGGCGCTCGCGGGGGGCATTGTATGGTGCATGTTTTCAGTCACTAAGACCGATCAGGGGTAGTGCACTACTCAACCTCGCTCGCAGGTCAGGTATGGTTTCTCATACCCCCTACATGGCTGTGCGACGGTGCATACCTTGCTGAAGCGGTGGAATACACAGTCAATTCTGGATATCATTATTACCTGGGGCCCAACTCTAACAGTCAGTAATGTGCACAAGTCATACAGCTCGGGGGGACCAGGGTCCCATCTTGATTGCAAGGGACCTGCTTTCCTGCGGTGTGCTTTCTAACGCTGATTGTGCAAATAGGGAAGTCTGCTTGTCACCCTTCTATTGGTTTGCGTGCATTCCACAGTTTATGTACGACTTAGGCCACATCTCACGAGTGAAGGCTATATACACAGATTAGTCGAGCATACTGACCCTGTAGGGGGTCCTGGTAGCAGGCTCAGTACCTGGTAGGTACACTCAGCAACTCATCCTTCAGAAGTCGTCTATTCAAGTGCCATTCAGTTGGGTGGCCTCGTCACCCTGCGCCAAATTATCCAGCGGGGTAACATATTTACTTTCAGTCTGGGAGGAAAGTTAAGGGAACTTTGCAAAGAGCTGCGGGGCTGGTGGCATGCCCTTATTCTCTGAAGCAATAGTTGGGGGTGGAGGGGTTGCGAGCTAGCAGGCCAGAGCGATCCACCCCCTGCTGTTTTCGGCGTAGGCTGAACCCAGTTTCGCTTCTTTGGCCATCTCTATGTATGGGTCGCTGAGAACAGTTTCAGGTCTGAGCTGTTTTCTCTTCCTTCAGTTGGTCTTGCGGTGCGTCTGCCGGGGCGGTAACCGGACAGGGTACCCAGGGTGGGGGTAAGACAGTATATCAGTCTGGGGTTGACGGTTGGGCATTAATTCAATTTGTACTGCCTGGGTGCCTTAAAGTGGGAAGGCCACTTGGGGGGCCGAACTTCTGTCCTTGGGAGCATGAATGATTTCTTCATGTACACACACCGACAATGGGCATGGCTCCATCCTTCTCAGTGAGAAAGACCTACGTCGCAGGGAGGCGGCTGAGTTGCCCTAGCATGGTTTTTCTCGCTTCAGGGCCAGTTGGGGTACGGTTCAGGGTAAGGTTAGACTTCTTGGTTGCGTCTGGATACTTTGATAGGTTGCCCTTGCGCATGCAACCCGGCGATAAGTGGTATTTTTGTGGGGTGAACTTGGTGTCCTTCAAGAAACTCATTAGATCTTGCAGTCCCGCCATTGTTGATCATAAGATTGGTCTACATTCTTCAAGGAAACCATTATTAGTAGGAAGGTATCGAACCATGGAGAGCCAAGGGTTGTGGGTCATGCACTACAGTAGTAAGGGATTTTCACTCAGTTAACAGGCTATGTGCACCTTCAACAGCACCAGCAGCTGTATAGCTTCTTTTCGCCAAGGATTGGGGCTGGCAATGTCATCTAACTTGCAGCCAGACACGGAATAGGCAAAGACATACCTGTGATGGTGCAACGTGCACTCAGCAGTAGAGTTAGCTGGGTGTCATCATACACTGGTATACCGTCAGTGATTGTAGGTTAGGGGCTACACTCATACAGGCACTTGCTGTCTGCTGGGGCGGGAGTGTGCCAGTGCCAAGAGGGTGTGGGTTGCCTGGTTAGGGCTGATATGGTGGGAGGGAGCACTAATACGGACAACCACTAGAGCGCATTTTGCAGTCATAGAAGGTTTAATTAATAACTGGATGGCATAGAAGCAGTTTTCTCAGTTATGCGCATTTTCCTTGGCTTTTGTCAGCGAACATTCAGAATACAATGTTGGTGGTTAGCCTGCTGTCATGCCTTTCAGATGTGTTTTAAGTCAGGCATGGGTTAGATTCCCGAGGTCTGCCCCGGGATACATGTTCACAGGCAGGTGGAGTGGCAGAACTTAGAGGGGCCTGGGTCCGACCTCTGGTTCAGGTGCAGATCTTGGTAGGTCCACTTAGTATCCCGTCCTCGAGTTCGTTGATACAGGATCCTTTGATTTGAGTGACGATAGTGTGTGCTGGCAGGTTGTTGAAGTTGCCTTCCAACCAGGGCGACATGGTACATAGGTTTGGGGGGAAACGCAAGATGCAGATCCTGGTAGGTTCACTTGGTTTCCCGTCCTTGTGTTCGTTGAAACAGGTACCATTGATTTGAGTAACGGTAACAGGTATTTTCTCCTGCCCTCCAGCACTGGCTGGCAGCTATGCAGGTTGTGGAAGTGGCCTTCCAACGGGTGCGATTTGGTCCATATGATTGGGGGAACCCCCTGGGAAACTCATTTCTTTATTTATCAGGAACCAAAGTGTGGGTAATTGGCCATTCAGGCATCTCGAGACTGGCTCTGTGGGCGGAGGTCAGAGAGTGGCGGAATGGCTTCCTCGCCACGGACATCACGTGGTTGGGCTACCCGGGTGTTGGTGATCCACCTGGGAGGGAACGATCTGACCACACTGGGGAGGAGAACGTTGCTCCAAAACATGAGGGACACTTTTTGCCAGTTGAGCAGCCCCTTGGGGTCATGCGATCTGTGGTGGTCAGAAATGACACCACGAGCTGTCTGGAAAGGACCACGCTCGGGGAACGCAGTTGAGGTTTCACGGAGGAAAGTCAATCGTGCCATGCGCAGCTTCACGGAGCAAAGAGGTTTTGGCTTCATCAGGCATGGTCTAATACATGCCAAGTCAACAGGGTGCCTGGAGGGAGATAGGGTGCACCTCTCTAGTCTAGGCATGGATTTATTTCTTCTGGACCTAGGGGAAGCTTTGGCAGCAGCAGGTTGTAAGTAAAAAGGCCTACCTTGGTGGGGGGCCCTGGTAGTGACGGTGGCCACTCCCAAGGCTGTGGAGGAGTTACAGGGCGATCCAGAGTCTGAAGATACCAAGGGGTCCTTCATGCAGCAGCACAGCGTGGTGCTAAGCCAGGATACCCAGGGATGTTTTAGCGTTGTCCCCTGGAAGAACTACGGCGCCCCGTTAGTCCTACGGGCGGTTGTGGGTCTGAGCAACCGGGGGCTGCCATAATACACTCTGACCACCTCTTTCGGGGGAGGGAGGGGGCGTGAGTAAGCAAGTGGACTGGTGGTCCACGGATGGGAGGGGTGGCCCCTCCCAAAATTTGGTATGCACCAATTGGCGACTGCCACGGTGTAATTTAGGCTTATCAGACGGGCAGGCGGCATAGGGGTTGGCCTGCCCTGGGATCGCCCGTAAGATAACCCACCATGTTTGCATATTGGTTATGCTAATAAACCTGCAGCAATATTTCTCCACTTACAAAAGTGTTGTGTGGTTTATTAATGTATTTGTGTTATGTGACTACAGTTGCCGATATTGGCACTAAGAGCCCCGCCAGCACTGCAGCTGCACGGCATGGCGTGCCGATGCAGACTCAACCCGCCATACCCCCAGCTCCGAAATCCTGGGAGCCATGAAATACACATCATCATCATTTTTTAGCTACTCTGGCAGGCAGAACCCCTATGGACTGCACTGAGCGCATTTTCATGACTATAATCAATTTTGTTTCACCCGGGCTGCCGCTCACCACTCTCCTTCAGGGTAGCCAGTGCTACTTCAGAGCCTCATCAGCACTGCAGCTGCTCGACATGGCATGCTCGTGCAGACTCGACCTGCCATACTCTCAGCTCCGACATCCTGGGAGCTATGAAATACAGTGCAGTGCTCAAAACACACCCAAGGGGCTGCTCCCAGCTCTCCTCCAGAGCAACTGACGCTGCCTCAGAGCCCTGCCAGTGCTGCAGCTACTCTGCATCGCATGCCCCAGCAGACCCGACCCACCATACCCCTAACTCCGGCTCCAACATCCTGGGAGCCACAAACTGTTCAAGTTTTCAAGTTAGTTTGCAGGTGGAAATTACGTCTTTCCCCGAGCCTACATCCTGGCTGGGACTGCCTGTCTCATTAAACGGTAGACATATTTACTTTTTAACAACTTTGTTTACACTACACAGCACTACAGTGCTGGCAGCAACATGTTTTTTTTTGTCACTTTAGAGTGACTTTTTTTGTTTTTTACTCAGTAGACTCATATCAGAAAGCAAACAGGGACTCGCATTATTTTAATATTTGCACTGGCTGAGTTTTGTGTGCTGTGCTCAACAATTCTGCCTGTCTACCGAGTTAGTTAGTTAATTATAGCTTTATTCGATCCTCTTTCAAATCATAAACGTATATAGAAAAAAACATCATGCAATGTAAAAAATCGGTTTCCGAAATCTCCCAACATTCAATGCAATATATACATAAAATCCACTTAAAGATAAAAACGCATAGAATAAAAATAGCTCATCTCATTAATTAAAAGAACAACTGTCCTATTAAAATCAGCCGTTTATAATCCATTTTCAGCGGCCATTAACAACCCTTGATAAAAAACGGGCTAAATAGTAACAAGTATTGGGTGTTTTTAACATCTGGAGAAAGTAAAAAGCTGGCTGCACTTAAGTAAAATCCTGATTCAAAAGAAGAGGCCAGACTAAATTGTGGCGCAGCCTATTAAATCTAGGACATATCATAACAATATGGAAAGTATCAGGAAGAGAAACCTGATCACAAGAACAAGGCGCTAGAGCCGTGACTATACACCAAGCCCCTCTAGGTAACAAAAGCTGATAAATCTTGTTATACCTGCAGTACGCCAGGAGCCTCCTATGATATGAAGACATTTCCCACAGTAGATAGGGTTCAATACCATTCACTGTCTTGATCATGATGAATTGTCAGAAGGAAAGCTTATGAAGAGCTAAGGCTTCCCGTTCTGAAGTCGCCCTTTCAAAAAAGCCCGTTTTACCCATGGAATGTCCCTCTTGACTATCTCTTCAGCTCAGGTCAAACCAAAGACTTAAAAGCAAGCTTGAGATAGGCTAACCAAGAGCTACTCATTGCTTCTTCCAGTGCAATTAAGCAAGAGATCTTCTTTCAACCAGACTGATAGCCAGAAGGTCAGGGGACAAAGGGCAATCCAGGCTGTTATGTAACCAGTGCCTACTGCCTAAGGCAACCTTTCTGAGCGGATGCTTGCAGGAACTTTCAGGAAGCCCCTAAGGAAAGAGTTTTTGACCTGTAAATGGGGACACGATCCATAGCCCCTAAATCTCACAGCCATAACTGGCCAGTGACACACTTTAGCCTTGTAGACCTTTAACATCGCCTCTACATTAGTTTAGTCCAAACATCTAGCTAAAAGGGCAACCCCTGCAGTGGCCAATTTAAGTTTCAGCAAATGTTTCTTCATCAGTGGTTCCCAAGAAAACCTGGAGTCTAAAATAATTCCCAGGTAAGAAAAGTGCTCTACCGTAGGGAAGGATGGACCCTTTGACACAAAGCTTTTTGACCTGGTATTCCTAGGTCCCACCACCATCACATGGGATTTGAGATGATTCGCGGAAAGGTCCAGTCCCTCCATACACCCTACATACAGCTCTATCAGTCGTGGCAGCCTGTTGGCAGTCCTAGACATTAGGACAGCTTCGTCCGCATATAAAAGAACTGGCAAACGGCGAGCACCTACTATTGGGACGTCTAGATCTTGTTCCAACAAGGCCGCCGCCAAACCATGAATCTATAGAGTGAAGAGAAAGGGTACCGAAATACACCCGTGGCGCACCCCTCTCTTCAATTCCATGAACTTTGATCTTGGTGATATCACAGGAAATTATGTCACATGACATGATGGCTTGCAATTACAGAAAGTGACAACAGTGAACTTTGAAAACCCACACACAATGAAACCAATATTAATGAAATATAGCAAAAAACGTTGATGCAGATAAAACTCAATTTAAGTTACCACCTGATAGAAATGGGGGTCTCTGGTTGGCAATGGTTTGCACCTTTGTCCAAGTAGGGACCCTTCCTTCTAGTCAGGATAAGCGGGATACACTACTGAAATAACCCCTGCTCACATCCCTTAGTAGTTTGGCACAAACAGTCAGACTTATCTCAGAGGCAGTGTGTAAAGCATTTGTACATAACCAACAGTAATAAAGTGAAAACACTACAAAAGGACACCACACCCATTTTGAAAAATATCCAATACTTTATATATTCAAAACAAGACCACAACAATAAAAATCCAACCCAATTCCTCTATTGTGTCCCCATGGGAAGATATGCTTATAAGATGTTATAAGTAAACTCCCATTCTAACCTATGGGACAGATAGCCTTTCCATAGTAAAAAACAAAATACACTGTAATTCACTAGAAGGACATGTCAAACACTCCAGTACATGTTCTACCTTTAATATACACAGCGTCTTGCCCAAATGGGTACCTTGGGCCTACATTTGGGGTGACTTACATGTAAGAAAAGGGAAAATTAGAGCCTGGCAAGTGGGCGCACTTGCCAGGTCGACATGGCAGTCACAAACTGTGCGCAGACACTGCAGTGGCAGGTCTGAGAACCTTTTACAGGGCTCCTTGAGTGGTTGGCACAACCAGTGCTGCAGGCCCACTAGCAGCATTTGATTTACAGGTCTTGGCACCCTCAATGTACTTTACGAGGGACTTAATAGTAAATCAAATATGCCAATCATGGAGACACCAATCCATAACACAGTTTACTATAGGAGCACTTGCACTTTAACATTGAACAGTAGTGAGAAAGTGCGCAGACACTAAACCAGCAAAAACAGAGTTAAAACTGGGAGGTCAGAAAGCAAAAAGGCAGCGGAAACACGCCAAAAGATGCCAGGTCTCACACCACCCAAATATTATCTAGGGTTCTGTCATGGTATGCCAGAGGTGCAAACATGATGCATAAGGGCAAGGAAACCATAGGCCAGCAGTATGGCAATCCAGTTCTTAAGTATAGGCTCAAATGCCCTACACATATTGGTTATATGCGCACTTGGGTCTCACAGCATACATAATCCTATAGGTTCTGCCAATAACAACGGAGTGTGTTCTCAGGAATCCGGTGTGTCTTTTTTTTTAGTGACATCATGTTTAGTTAGAGCTTTGATTTGTGTAGCATAAACATACAGACAAAATATTCTAATAATTACAATGCTTTGGTTTTGCAAGCAATAAATATGCTTGGCATATATTACTCTACAAAGTAAATTGATTTATTAATTAAAATGGTAAAAAGAGAGAGATGCTGAGCCTTCTCTCTAGAATTTTAGGATTTACAAACAGGGGGTATCGTTTTTATCAGGAAAATTGTGGGAACACTAGATGGTAAAAATGTGGTGGATCACAACATTTTCCGTAACTTTCCCTCACAATAATATGAGGACATGCATGATTTTAGCCAACATTTTATATTTTCATGGCATTTTGGGTAATACAACATTATGGGATCCACTCAAGTGACACCACCTTGGTGGTGTCTAGTTTTCAGAAATGTCTGGGTTTAGTGTGCTTCCCTGGGTGGCGGACAAGTACAAATTCTGCACATTTATATTTAATTTTAGTAATGTAAAATTTCCTAGCTATCGAGAAGTAAAGTTTCAATTCTATTAAGGACACAGAGACAAGAACGATGTATCATCTATTTTCACTTCATTAACTCAACATCAATTCCTAAGTTAACCTCTCTAATAACTGCGAGAAGTTGGCCTGGTATATGCTGTCCACTAATTAAAGTAGGCACCTTGCACCAGTCAAAATGACCCTTATGATGTATGAGGTCAAAGATAACCTTTAGAAAGCTATCCTGTGGAGAGCAGCCTTCAGGGTTAATCTTAAAGGAATGGAAAGTAGCTTGTTGTATCAGAATATCACCTTCTATATTGAAAGGAGAACCACACAGTAGTTATATAAAAATATGTATTTATTTATATAACACTCTTTAGTATCCTCTACACGAGGATAGAACACAAAACACACAATACGAGATCAATAGAACAGTTGTAAGTAGCACAATACACAGTGGGCTCCAGGGGGAGACCAAACCCTATACTAAAATAGTGGTATAACAATCACAACTTGAGTCAAGACAAGGTCTAGAGCACATAGAATTGCTGGGACCCCAAGGAACTACCCAAAGTGAGTAGATAAACTCTCAACGGAGTGTGCTAATACGACCGCGGGCTCCGTACAATTTTATGGGGAAGTTGCGGTTACAGTTTTAAAGTTTTAAGGACCCTTCTAGGAGGACTTCAAGAAAATCCTTTGGAACTTAAGAGTTTGGATAGCCACCCCACCCGTGGATACCGTAGTACCCGAATTACCTATCCCAGAGGAGCCGGGTGCATCGGTCTGGAGTGGTGTCAGAAACCGCCATCATTCTCAATGGAGGGCTGTGAAGAAGTACGGCTGCCTTGAAGGTGAAAAGGGTCCGGAGGAATCCACGCCTGGATTCTGGAAGGAAGGAACCTAAAAGCAGAAGAGACAGAGTCTGGGTCACTTCAGAGTGACCAGGGGCACGGTAGACGAATGCCCACAGATGTCGGGTGCTTCAGGTGCGAAGAAGGAATGCTTGACTCTGCAGCCACGAGGACCAGAAGACGTCGAGGACAACCAGGAGCTGGAGGTGAGCGAAGGATGTTGAGTGCTGAGGGGTAGGTGTCCGGCTGTAACGCCAACAAGCCTTGGCAAAAGCAACCCATGTAGGAAGGTCAAGAAGGTTACGGTGTGGACCAGCAAAGTCCAGGGGACTCACCAAGCAATGGGAATCGGGACACATCTGGAGCAACCAGGAAGGCCCAATAGAAATCAAGATGAACCTCAGGGGCACCCACAGCCCAAAGTACCAGGAGTTGCGAGGGGACCTCGAGCAAGATTGCAAAGTACCAGCCCAAGGAGCATTTGGTGCGAGGTGGCCGGAGTTCTTTGGTGCAAATACTCCTCTAGGTCAGGACTACACGGAGTCCAATCCACAAGCTTGTGAATCGCTAACAAGCATATACAACTGCAAATGGACGCGGTGCACAGGGGTTCAGGTTATGCAGTCCCCACTAGGGATACTGGCCTCAGATTTGCTGAGATGGCAAATTGACCTCAGGGACCTTTGAAAACCCACCTCCTGTGGTGCTGAAATCTTCGTAGTCCGCAGGAGCTCAGGAGCAGCAGACTGGTCAGTTGCATTAAGGTGCCTGCAGTTGCAGGGGAGTGACTCCTTCACTCCAAGGGGGATTCTTCCGTTGTCCTTAGTGCACCACAGGTCCTGCACAGAGCCTGTATGGAGCAAGGGCACAGACAAAGCTTTGGATGGAGAGGGAGATAAAGTCGGGCCCAGTCGAAGTCCAAAGTGTCCACGTAAAATCTAAAGTCTTACAGCCAGGTAAGCCCTTTTTTTACCCACGGGAGAGGGTCGGACAGATTCGGGGGACTCTCCTAGGGGAGGGTCAGGACATAGGGGTGGTTACACCCATGTCCTTTGTCCAGTTTCACGCCAGAGCAAGAGCAAATGGCTCCCAGAACTGGTTTGAGCTGGACTATGCACAGGGACACCAAATGTGTCCCCAATGCAGACTTTCAGGCTCTCTCAGAGTACACCCACCCAGCCCCAATACACTAAATCCTGTCTGGGAGGTGGTCACACCTCCCTGTGACAGGATGCCTATTGTGCTACCTTCCTCTGCTCAAGCTTGGCTCAGCAGCAGGAGGGCAGAAATGTGTCTCTGCTCGGCAGCATCCATTTTGTGCTATCCAGGTCGAGGAGGCTGGCACCGGATAGACCAGTGACCCTACGAAACTCGCTTCTGAAGAGTTAAATCATACCTCCCACACCGGTTACCGGTGTGCAGGTTTGATTCCAAGGTGTTTGATACCAAACACAATATGTTTCTATGCAGCCGTTTTCGAGATAGCATTTACCGCAAGGTTATAATGCACCTCAACCTATATGTCCGGCTGAGTCACAGACAACCCGGGAGAATGGTCTCCTCAAGCTCATGCAGGGGGCACCCTCTCACTAAAAGCCCAACACCCTGCCTTCAGGATTGATAAGGCCTGCTATAGGGGTGACTTATAAGTGACCTATAGATATAGTGAACCTATATCTAAAGTAAGTGGTGCAAGCACCATCTTACACAGGTTGCAGTAGCAGACCTGTAGTTCCATTTTGCAGGGCCTCTCATGGGTGGCATAATACATGCTTCAGCCCATGGGAGGCCTCTGGGGTACCTATGCCCTGAGCACATAGGTACCATATACTAGGGACTAATAAGGGCACCCCAGTATCCAATCTGGAGTGGACCTAAGTACATGCATGACAATTTAAGGGAGAAAGCAGATAGACTCGAATCCTGATAAGCAGGATCCCAGTCAGACTAGTCAAAAACAGTGCAACATCAAGGAAAAAGTGGGGATAACCATAAGAAGCAGATCCTACATCCTACACAAACAAATGAAAGGACATGAGACTAACCTTGACGAGTTGAGTATTCATTTTCTAAGTGGAAATATCTGGAGAGTCCATCTGCATTGGCATGGTTACTCCCAGGTCTATGTTCCACTGTATAGTCCATCACCTGTAAGGAAATGGACCACTTCAAACATTTAGGGTTTTCACCCTTCATCTGTTTTAGCCATGAGAGGGGCTTATGGTCTGTCTGAACAATGACGTGAGTGCCAAACAAGTATGGCCTCAGCTTCTTCAGAGCCCAAACCACAGCAAAGGCTTCCCTCTCAATAGCTGACCAATTTCTCTGGGGGTCAGCCTTCTGCCTATAAAAGCCACTGGACGATCCTGATCCTCTTCATTCAGTTGTAATAACACGGCCCCTACCCCAACTCAGATGCATCTGTTTGAACAATGAATTGTTTGGAATAGTCAGGACTCTGCAGAATGGGAGCAGTTCACATGGCCTGCTTCCATTCATCAAATGCCTTTTAACAGCTAACTGTCCACTGAACTTTCTTAGGCATTTTCTTAGAGGTCAGATCATTCAAGTGGGTCACTATGGATCCATATCCCTTGACAAACCTCCTGTAGTACCCAGTCAGGCCCAAGAAAACTCTGACCTGAGTCTGGGTAGTTAGAGCAACCAAGTCCATGATGGTCTGGATTTTGCTCTGCAATGTTTGAACCTGGCCTCTACCCACAAGGTGGACAGGTAAACAACCTTACTCTGCCCTATCTGGCACTTGGTGGCCTTGATAGTGAGGCCTGATTTTTGCAGGGCCTCCAGAATATTTCTTAGTTGGACCAGGTGATCCTCCCAGGTGGAACTAAAAAGAGCAATGTCATCAAGATAAGCTGCACTATAGTCATCCAGACCTGTGAGAACTTTATTCACCAAACTTTGAAATGTGGCAGGTGCATTCTTCAAGCCAAAGGGCATCACAATAAATTGATAATGCCCACTAGGGGTTGAAAATGCTGTTTTTGGTTTGGCATCCTCAGCTAGTCTGATTTGCCAATATCCAGCAGTGAGGTCAAATGTGCTCAAGAACTTGGCTGAGGCCAAGGTATTAATAAGTTTATCTGCCCTAGGAATAGGGTAAGCATCAGTCCTAGTCACTGCATTGCGCCCCCTGTAGTCTACACAAAACCTCATTTCTCTTTTACCACCCTGGGTATGAGGCTTGGGTACCAGGACTACTGGACTAGCCCAAGGGCTATCTGAGGGTTCAATGACTCCCAATTCCAGCATCTTTTGGACCTCAGTCCTGATGCAATCCCTGACACGGTCAGGTTGCCTGTAAATCTTATTTTTAACAGGCAGACCCGCTTTTCTTTGCCTAACGCTTGCCCGCACCACAGGACCTCGAGGCCCAGCAGTCTTCGCGGCAGGAGCCACGTGTAGCAGCGGGAAGCGCCTGGAGGCGCTATTTAAACCAGCACGGGCTTCTGCACCGCGGGACCTGCTTTTCTTTGCTTAACACTTGCCCGCACTACAGGACCTCAAGGCCCAGCAGTCTTCGCGGCAGGAGCCCCGTACAGCAGTGGGAAGCGCCTGGAGGTGCTATTTAAACCAGCGGGGGCTCCCGCAGCGCGGGACCCGCTTTTCTTTGCCAACGCTTGCCCGCACCACAGGACCTCAAGGCCCAGCAGTCTTCGCGGCAGGAGCCGCGTGTAGCAGCGGCAAGCGCCTGGAGGCGCTTTTTAAAACCAGCGCAGGCTCCCGATTTGTTTTCTATATACCCAGAGGAGCACCGCTGATTGTCCCTGACTGTTACAGGCTATTCAGTAATAGCTTCAGTGATCAAGGCGAAGGTAGGAAGGCGCCTGGCCTGCTTTTTATTAATTACGCAACTTCACTTCTAGGATTGCTGGTCAACGATTGTTTCAGTGCCTTTGTGTCTGGGGTACCATGAAGTTGCTTACTGTCATACCGCTAATCTAGGCCTTAACAATCGACAACTTCATACGTGTAATAGTAATATCTAGCGCCAGACAACTGTTGAAACCGCTAACATCAAAATCACTGGGGGTCAGACGCAAAGCGACCCTAGCCTCTGGAAGGGCCGCAACTGGCACTACTGCCCCAGTAACGACCATGGATTATTTTCTTCAGCGTGCCGCAGACGTCCTGGATAAGGAGATTGAGCTGGTTAATCGTCGCCTTTCTAGGTCACCGGTTACTGCTTCATCTACCATGCATACAGATACACCCATGTTAATGATCAGCACGGATAACGATACATCTAATCTCTTAAACATCACAGGAACGCATGATGGCAGTGGGGGTACCCTTCATTCCTCAGTCCAACGACGACCTCTCTCTCCGGCCGTCATTATCAATTACTATGGGGGTGCTGAAGCTAAATCAAATCGAGCAGGGGTGGAATCTATTCTGAGCATGCCCGCGTCACGACCAGATGCACCCACGCAAGGGAACATTCCCCTGACTTAGCTGGGAGGTACAGGGGCAGGGACAGGTACCAAATGGAAATACCAAACATCTGGGGGTAATGCCAAAAAGCTAAAACTCAATCGGCCCCCAAAGCCCCAACCACTGGTACATCTACGCTGTCCAAGTCCGACATGATGGGTGTTCTGGAATCCATGAAGGTAACTATGGAGAACTTACTGGACTCAAAGTTGGTCCCGATAGTCCAACATTTGGCAGCCATTGAAAAGAGTCTATTGGATATTAAATGCTCTCCCCCATTAGCACCGACTGTAGGCTCAGTCGTCCAACCTATACAAAGCTCTCTACCAGACACCCTAATCTGGACTGCCCACAAAATGTTGACAGGTGTCAGTTACAGCGACAGGGCAGACAAGATATCAAAAGTCACCGACTGCTGATGCAGAGTGGATTCCATCACCTTAGCAGCAGTCTGTCTCTGCAGCCAGTGCTCCAGTCTCAGGCAAAGATTCATCCAACAGGGGCTCGGCTACGGAGGGGAGGGGAAGCTCATCCCCAATATTTACCAGTAATACACCTGCTAGCAGAATCCATCCCATATGTTGTGGTACTGGGGAATGTGCCAACCCTCACAGGGGGCAGGAAGGAGGACTTTTCCCAGCTGAAGAACAAAGTCTTACACTGGCTATCATATAATACACATCTGGGAACAAGGGTGGAAAAAAACATTATCATGGTGCGAAGAGTGAGGTGAATTGGTAATTCTCACAAATCACTATCGGGGGACTGTATTATCATAAACTTTAACAGGCCACATTTAGCAGAAAGGATGATATTATCATGGTCATATTCTGATCTTTCGCACTCCGAGTCGGCCATCGTGGCCCTGCCACTCGGGTTTTTCTACAAACCTGACTTTGCAGGGAGTATACATATGAATCTTGTTGACACAGCTCAATCTGTTGTCCCATCGCAGAGAACACTACCTACCAGGAATGTTCATCCAAATCTGTTTACTAGAACAGCATACTCTGACGAGACGCCTCTGTGCCGGCAGGGTTTTGGTCTATCGTCCCTAGAGCTGTCAAATAGTTTCACCCCTCTGTCTAGATTGGATACATGTGATTGACTTGGTAGCTCCCCACTAACGGACCCGGTGAATCCTACAGTTCGGCAGGACTCTCCAGGGCTAAACAAGGAGAGCTTGTGTGGACATGATACTAATGTTATGTCCTGGAACATCGCAGGCCTGGCTAATAAGTTCTCCGACCCAATGTGGATAGCATTTATGTAACAATTTCAAGTGCTTTGTTTACAGCAAACCTGGTTGGTAGATTGCAGTTTAATTTTGGAGGGCTATAAGTCTTCCTTTGTTCCGGCCTCCCCCTCAACGGCTGGTAGATCAAAGGGTGGTCTAGTTATTTTTATTTCTGTCGCTGTGGATTGCCAGATACAGGTTTTGCCTTCACAAAGCCCTTGTATACGATATTTGGTTTTAAGAAAGGGTTCCAGAAAACTGGGCCTTATTAACTTTTATAACTCTGTTTCCAGTATGAACAGTGGGTATAACATCAATCTCTTGGGTTCCTTTATTAGGCCCCATTGTATAACTGAACTCGAAAACCTCATGAATGCAGGGGACTTTAATATACATCTCTGTGGCGATTCCATGGCTACTAGATTGGGTGAACTAGGTTGCCCTCGTGTGAGGGGGCCATATTTTCAGCTTTCTACCCTGGGGGATGCTATGAATAACCTCCTACATGAATTTGATTTAATATCTCTCCTGTCACTAGGTGATCCCTGTAGCAAGGCAGTCGTTCCTTCCTTTAAAGGAAGAGGGTGTGGTACAATTATTGATTTTATGTTAATCTCATAATTCTTGCAATTTTCTTTCCGTAGTTTTTGAATACTTGAAAGCGCTTACAGCGATCATAACCCCCTGTGTGTTGAATTGCGAGGACCATTAATGTAATGTAAAAGGGGAACTGTGGAAAAGGGGTCAATAATACCAATAGATGGTAAACGAAGGCTTAAATGGACACAGATTTCTCCAGACGCCTTTTATAAATCAGTCACAGAACAATGTGCTACCGAACTGGCCATATGTATCTCACCGCGTACATCACCAGGGGAGATCATTAGTGCCTTCAACATTATCTCCACCAGAGTAAGTAACCTTTTAAGTGCCCCAGCCTGCAAAATAGTCTCCCCCACACCCATGTGGTTTGCTTCTTCCTGCTCGAAGGCGGCAAGAACGCTGCGGGAAGCTCTTAATAGAGGCCCAAGAAATCAGACCCTAGTCAAAGCTTGCCGTAAAGATTACAAGTTGAAATTGGACAAACGTAAGTCTATACTAAAGGAGGAGGCCTGGAGGGAGCTGATTGAGGCTAGTACCCTGAAGAATAGCTCTAGATTTTGGAGTATCATCAACAGCCCCTTCCTTGAGCATGCTGAAGGTAGCGCCATATGCGCACACTTTACGGAGGATGATTGGGTGTCACATTTTAAAGCGATGTTTGAAAGCCCCCCCGAGGTGACTAGTGAGTCCGGCCGAGAAGTATCTTCAACCATATTGACTTTCGGAAATCCGATTGGCCGCACTCTGCTAGTCCTACCAGCGTGTTACCCCAAAGAATTGTGGTCCATGAAGTAGCGTCGGCGGGTACGCCTATGCCAAAAGTTTAAAATGAAAATGAGTGTCGCGTTTGCCATCCCTGGACACGTGTTTCGAGGTAGTTGCCTCTCGTCAGCAGGGAGTAGGTATGTGTGTAGGGTTGCTGCGTAGGCTGCCAAAAAATATTCTCAGGTAAAGTACCACTCAAGGCGCGCAGGTGCGTAGCCATGGGCTCGTCAGCCCCACCGGCTCAAGGGAGCCTGAATATAAACAAAAATCCGATTGGCCGCACTCTGCTAGTCCTACCAGCGTGTTACCCCAAAGAATTGTGGTCCATGAAGTAGCGTCGGCGGGTACGCCTATGCCAAAAGTTTAAAATGAAAATGAGTGTCGCGTTAGCCATCCCTGGACACGTGTTTCGAGGTAGTTGCCTCTCGTCAGCAGGGAGTAGGTATGTGTGTAGGGTTGCTGCGTAGGCTGCCAAAAAATATTCTCAGGTAAAGTACCACTCAAAGCGCGCAGGTGCGTAGCCATGGGCTCGTCAGCCCCACCCGCTGACTACAGGGACCACAGTTCTTCGGGGTAACACGCTAGTGGGTGGAGCAGTGTGCGACCATTTTGTTTAGTTATTTAGTGGCTCCCTGAGCCCCGACAGCCGACGGACTGTAGGTTACGCACCTGCGTTGCTACGAGAGGTACCAGACCTGATATGATTTTAGCAGCCTACACATGCAACCCCACACTCTTCCTACTCCCTGCTGACGAGCGGCAACTACCGCGAAACACGTGTCCAGGGATGGCTAACGCTACTCTGACTTGCACGCACCACTGAGCATAGGCGTACCCACCGACGCTGACTACAGGGACCACAGTTCTTCGGGGTAACACGCTAGTGGGTGGAGCAGTGTGCGACCATTTTGTTTACATATTGACTTTCGGGTTGGGGAGATCGAGGGAGGCATCATTGGGCTGACAAGTAACAAAGCCCTGGGTCCTGACACTATCCCCCCGGATCTTTTTAAATCCGATCCATCGTTCTGGGCCCCGGTACTTACCGTCGTAATTAATTCGGTGGCAAGGACGGGTTGCCCCGAGTCCTGGGCCACTTCAACTATTGTGCCAGTCTTCAAGAAGGGGGACCGTGATAACACACATTGTTACAGACCAATATTGTTGCTGGAGTCGGTGGTCAAGGTGGTGGGCCGTGTGCTTTTAGATAGATTGACCAGCTGGGCAGAGGAACACGATATTTTATCTAATGTCCAATACAGGTTCCGCCCTGGCCGGTCTACCGTGGCCCAGTGCCTTAACCTTACCATGATCCTTAGCAAATATATGGTTGCACGCCCTGGTACCATCTATTTAGCTATCATGGACTTATCTTCCGCGTTCGATTGCGTGAATAGGACCAAGCTGTGGCAGTCCATGAAAGACATAGGGGTAGATAGTAACATTGTTCACTTTCTTAAAGACCTCCATCACGCAACTAAGGCCAACGTCAGATTCTCGCATGACCTACTTGTGCCTCGTGATTTTGATATCAAAAGAGGCGTCCGCCAAAGGTGTATTTTGGTCACTTTTTTGTTTAATTTATATATTAACAACCTAGACAGTCTACAGAGGTGGACTATCCGCACGTAGGTCAACGTGGCCTACCTGTATTACTTCATGCGGATGACGCAGTCCTTATATCTAGGACTGCGAGGGGGCTACAAACCCTACGTGATGCTTTTTCCGCTTTTATAGCGGATCGGGGCTTATCGATCAATGATTCTAAATCTTATGTCATGCAAGTGGGGATACGACCCAAAAAGCTTGTTTCAATTCAGGGTTGGCCTGGCCAAGGTACCACGCACAGATGTCTTCTCATACTTGGGGGTCGTCCTGGATGCGCGTGGAAATTGCGGCCCACTGAAACAAAGAAAGAAGGGGGATCTGATGCGGGTGAACACAGCTTTTTTTTAAACTTTGCATCAAAGATCCTATGGAAGCGAAATATGGGGACATGTTTCCACAGATGACCTTCAGGTAGTTGAGAATAGTTTTTTGAAACGCTTATTGGGTGTTCCCCGTGGCACATCTAACATGGTGGTACACGCAGAACTGGGGGTGCCTTTTCTAAATGATTTTTTGGCTCTCCGTCCCTTAACGTTTTGGTTAAAAACTTGGTTGGATAAGGAATTAAGTGAAAACAAAGGGTATGCAGTTCCTAAAGTTAACGCAGGGTGTATTAGAGACACGGGTAGTACTGTGAGGAGAATAAAGTGAAAGACAGGAGTGAAAGTTACTCCTTTTTTGGAAAAGAAGACCCTCACACACCCAACGAGCGGGTGTCTTGCTTCATCACCGGGTCTTTGCTCCTTATCGGGCCGGCAGGTGCAATGCCCGATCAGGCACCCATTGGGGCCTTCCTATCGGAGATCTTTATTTCCAACGCCGATGAGTGAGGTGTGTGTGGGGAAGAGAGGTTAATAGTGAGTGTAGGTGCAAGTCAGGTGAAAAAAGTGTACTAAAACAGGGGTAGGTGATCCACTTCAAACAAATTTAATAAAGCATGGTCACCATCCTGATTAAAAATAATCCGCACATTTCTCGCCGTAAGGTGTGTGAGTAAATGTGCTGAAGGGATTAAGGGGTCATCATGTTTCCTGCCTTATTGTTAGACCTGGCACCTTGGCGTGAGTTTCCCTTCCACTTTTTGATGATGTGCCTCGACTGTTTTGCTGGTGTTGTCCGCTCAGGGCACTGCGCCACGGCTAATCCGTGCCGCAGTGCAAGTGCTCCCTAAGTAAAATGTACCTGTAATTGATGTTCATGATTGGTTTATTGGATTCACTGTCAGTCCCCAGTAAAGTGCACCAGGGGTGCCAGGGCTTGTGAATGCCAATGCTGCTGGTGGGCTTGCAGCGCTGGTTGCGCCACCCACGGAAGCGGCCTTGTAAAGTGTGTCTAGGGTCTGCCACCGCAGACCCTGTGCGCGGTCCGGGACCGTCGCGCTGACTGCGCAAGTGCCCCCACTTGCCAGTCCCTAAACCTTCCCTTACCTACATATTAGCCACCCCTCTGGTAGGCCCAAGGGCAGGGTGCATTGTAGGCATAAGGTAGGACATGCCCTGATGTGTGTGGCATGTCTTAGTAGTGAATTACAGCCATTTTCGTTCTTCACTATTGAAGGCTACCTGCTCTCCATAGGCCAGAATGGGCTGCCGGGATCACGCCAACGCTGTGACCCCAGTGGACTCAGAGAGCATGGTAGAAGTGTCAAGTTTAGTATGCCTGAACTCAGGATGATAAAATACTTCTTGTAGTCAAGTTTATTTTAGTATCCTGGGTTTGTAAATGCTACTTTTAGAAAGTTAGTATTTACTGACCTGACCATCTCAGTCCGCCTCTGCTGTGTGTGTGTGTTCTGCCTGGCAACAGTAAGGAGCAGGGTGGGGGGGATCCCCAGAGACAGGTTGGCTGCCAGGTGGTGGGTAGAGAGGTGACACCTGGATGGGTGGGAGGAGTACACCTTGACTCTTGAATAGACCTGTGCTCTGCCACCACAAAGCCGGCGCCACCCCCTGTGGGGCGGCTGATGTCTCTGCCCTGCTGCTGAAAGGAAAGAGCAGAGTCACCATAACAAAGTGCTCCAGAACTGGACTGAGCCAGGCCTAGGCCCCCTGGCGCTAAAGAACAAAAGAATCATGGTATAAAAGTAGGAGCCTGGCTCCTAAGAAATCAGAATCCTGTTTACCACAAAGAACCTCTGCCCGACTAGAAGGAGAAGAAGACGCCGGAGGAGCTGGCCTGCTGCTTGCCTTGCTGAGAAAGGAGAGGAAGAGACTTACTGAAAAGACTTTGCTACTTTGTGCTTGAACATTCTCCAAGGGCTTGATCTGAGCTTGCCCCCTGAACTGAACCCCAGGACCAGTGGGTTCTCTGTGCTTCTTGCTCATCCTCCAATTCAAGCCGTGTGTGCATCCCGCTGGAAAAGAGACTGCGCCCCTCATCGCCCCTCCTAGGGCCGTGACACTCAGAAGCTCGCCTACCTCAAACCCGTGAGAGCCCCGCTCCGTCCCGAGCCGCTCTCTGTCCCCGGGCCAGGCCGCCTGCATCCCTGTCACCGCCTGCTACTGGAGCGCGCTGACCGCGCTATCACCCCTCCCGCCGGAAGCCGTCCGACGACTGTGATCTACGCCGGGTCATCCAGCTGCACTGACCGTGCCCTGTGACCCCGCTTCGCTATCCCCGGACATCTCAGGCCGCGCCGCCCCCGCTGTGGAGACCCCCCTGCACCGCCGTGCTAAAGGGTCGCTGGCCGCGCCTGCCTACGTGCCCACACCTGCTGATTGAGGACCCAAGAACACTTCCCAAGCTGAGAGTCGCACCGACCTGTGCCGACTCTCCACATCACGAAAGAAGTCCCAGTATCGGGCTCGGGGCCCGCAACGCCTTATTTCCCCGTTCGCAGGAGCCGATCGCTGTGAGTACTGGAACCACAAGTAACACTTGCAAGAGACTACAAGGTCTCCATTTGAAGCTAAGAACAAAGAACATTTGCCTGCTTTACAACCTGGTGGCATAGCGAAACCGTTATTGGTCTTGTGATAAGTCTGCTGAGATATATATACCTTATTTTTACATAAAGAATCGTATTTTTATATATATCCAAGTCTGGTGTCCGTTTCTGGGGGGATTGATGTATTTACTGTGTGTATGATTGTAAGTGCTTAACCAACAACGCCTGAGGAATCGCCTTGGCTGCTCACGCCACGCACCTAGAGGGTGAGCAAGGGTCATTCGCGAGGGGTTATCCTGCGCCCTGACGTGGAGGAGAGGGTTCCTGCTTGACACAAGGGCAACCTTGCGCCAACCAGAGATCCCCGACTCTAACATTGTTGGCAGCGGTTGGGATTTCGGATTTGCACTTGTAATTTGCATACAGTGAATTATTAATCACCAGATAGTGAGAGCAGACCAAATAACGCAACCACAGGTTTTCATTTGTTGAACTTTGTTGAGACATCTGCCATTATTGCAACCATGCCTGGCTCGCACTCCGCTGGAAGAGCACTCTCTGTGATTTCTGGAATAGATGAGGTGGATTGGGAGAGACTGGAAGGCTACTCGATGGAGCAATTGAAAGGCTACAGTGTAAAATTCCGAGTCCCCCATGCTGGATTCAAGAGGAAGACCCAGTACACCAAGGCGTTGAGAGCCTGGAAGGAGTCAAGAGACCCACGGAATGCGGGGGACATCGTTCCACCCGACAACCTGGAGGAGCCCAGCAGAGTCCGGTCGCCAGAGGAGCTGGCAGACAGGGCAGCCGACAGGGCGCATGCAATGGAGATGGCAAAGTTGGCCGGACAAATGGAAATGGAAAAACAGAAGTTGGCCCTGGAGGCACAACAACGCCAAATGGATCATGATATAAGATTGAAGGAGTTGGAGCTGAAGGCGAAAAGTTTGGACACCGCTCCTTCTGGTGGCAGCACTCCACCAGCGCAGGTAGAGTCCAAGGTGTACATCCCCAAAGATGTAGTAAAGGAGTATTTTAGAAAGGATGACATAGGGCAGTGGTTTAGAGCCTACGAGGTGGCCATGTCCTCACACCGGGTCCCTGAGAAAGACTGGGGAGCGGGGTTGTGGGGAAGGTTCCTTGCGGAAGGGCGGGACACACTGTTAGATTTGCCCTTAGAAGTCCAGACCTCATACCCCCATATGAAGGAAGCTTTAATGACCAGGTATGGGTTAACTCCTGAGCTATATAGACAGAGGTTCAGGGAGACCAAGAAGATCCCTGAGAGTACGTATGTGGAATATGTGACCTTTTTCTGCAGAGCGCTGGATGGTTGGGTGAAGGGTAGCAAAGCGAATGATTATCAAGGGCTGCTTGATTTAATTGCATGGGAGCACTTGTCCAGTCAATGTTTTCCTGAGCTACGCCAGCACCTGATAGATAGCAAGCTGTCCAACCCGAGGAAGCTTGCTGAGGAGGCGGACCGCTGGCTCAGCACCAGGGTCCACAAGGGTCAAGTGGGAGACTCCGCCAAAGGTGGGCAGGGTCCCCAGCAGAAGAGTGGGGGGGACAAGGGTAAACAGAAGGGGTTCCAAAAAGGCCCCCAAAGTAATTCCCAAGGGAACCAGCAGAAGGGTTCTCAGCCTCCCCCACCCCCGCAGCAGAACGGGGCCCCGACAGGTAGACCTGTTCCAAAGGGGCCCTTCAATTGTTATAGGTGTGGTGACCCGGGTCACATTGCCTCTGATCCTAAGTGTCGCCTGTTTGGTAAGACCGCACCCACTGGTGCTCCACCCCGGCAAGTAGCTAGTGTTAACTTTGGGGAGGAGGTAGCAGTCCAGGAGGGTGGGGGTCCCGGGCAGATGACCCTAGTCTCGCTAGGAGACAGTGAGATGGTCCCTGTAACCTACCTGCCCTCTAACACTAAGAAATATGGGCAAGTAGTGACCATCAATGGAAAGAAGGTTGAGGCTCTTAGAGATACAGGAGCCAGCGTGACCTCGGTGAGGCAACACCTGGTGTCTCAAGAGCAAATTGTACCCAATGCCTACTGTAGGGTTGTCAATGCTGACAACGTAGAGAGTCGTTGTCCAATGGCTCAAGTTCCCTTTGAGTGCGGGGAGGTCTCTGGTACTCTACAAGTCGCTGTGAGAACTGACATGCCTGTAGACTGTCTGCTAGGGAACGACCTGGAGAGTTCCCCTTGGGAAAAGGTGGAGAAGACCACGCATCTGAGGATGGTGGGTCTACCCGACTGGGCGTGCGTGACCACCCGGTCCATGGCAGCCAGTAGGGGTGTTGAGAGGGTCCTGGAGCCTGAGGGAGAGGTCCAGGAACCGGCCTTAGGGAGAAGGCGCAGGAGGCGCGGGAAACCGGCCCCCGAAGTTCCCACGGCCCAGGAGGAAGTAGACTCTGAGGGGGATGCTCTGGAGCCTACCGGGGAACAGATTGCCAAACTGGGAGATCTGCCTGAGCTGACCCATTGGCAGCAAGAAGGAGGTCCCTCCAGGGAGGAATTCTGCAGGGAGCAGAAAGAATGCCCTTCTCTCGTGGGTATGCGGCAACAGGCTGCAGACCAGGCCAATGGTGTTCAGGCCAAAACACACTACGTGTACTGGGAGAGTGACCTCCTGTAGTCCGAGCCTAAGGCTGCTGAACCTGGGTCAGCCCGTGTGCTGGTGGTACCCCAGAAGTTCAGAACCTTCCTACTGGGGCTGGCTCACGATGTGCCGTTAGCAGGACATTTGGGGATGGACAAGACCTATGACAGGCTTGTCACCCACTTTTACTGGCCCCAAATGCACAAGAATTCAGATTCCTACTGCCGAACCTGTCAGACTTGCCAGGCAAGTGGTAAGAGCGGAGGGAAGCATAAGGCTCCTCTGCAACCTTTCCCTGTGGTCGGTACGCCATTCCAACGAGTGGGTATTGATATCGTGGGGCCTCTGGACCCCAAGACAGCCCTAGGCAACAGGTTCATCCTGGTCTTGGTGGACCATGCCACCCGGTACCCTGAAGCCATCCCTCTGAGGACAGTGACGGCCCCCGTGGTGGGACGGGCACTGATGGGAATTTTCTCCCGAGTGGGATTCCCTCTAGAGGTGGTGAGCGACAGGGGGACCAATTTCATATCCACATATATGAAATCCCTGTGGAAGGAGTGTGGGGTAACTTACAAGTTCACCACTCCTTACCACCCCCAAGGAAATGGGTTGGTTGAGAGATTCAACCGAACCCTCAAAGGCATGATCATGGGCCTGGACGGTCCAATGAGGCGTAAGTGGGACGTCCTCTTGCCATGCCTGCTCTTCGCTTACCGAGAGGTGCCACAGAAATCTCTAGGATTCAGCCCCTTTGAGCTTCTGTATGGTCACCCGGTAAGAGGACCTCTGAGTTTGGTGAAGGAAGGCTGGGAGCAATCTCCCAGGAAACCTCCCCAGAATGTATATAGTTACATGCTGGCCTTCCGAAACCAGACTCGGCGTTTCAGACAACTTGCTGAGGCAAATCTGGAAGCCAGCCAGGAGGAGATGAAGCGGTGGTACGACCGGAATGCCACTCTGGTAGAGCTTCAACCTGGACAAAAGGTGTGGGTCTTGGCCCCAGTGGAGCCTTGTGCACTTCAGGATAAGTGGACAGGTCCATTTGAGGTTGTGGAGCGCAAAAGTCCTATCACCTACTTGGTGGACATGCAGACTCCCAGGAACCCTTTGAGGGTCCTACATGTTAACCGCCTTAAGCCCCACTTAGAGAGGACCGAAGTGGGCATGCTGCTGGCCACTGATGATGGAATGGAAGAGGAGACCGAGCCTCTTCCTGACCTCTTAGTGGCCTCTGAGAAAGATGGGTCAGTGGATGGAGTTAACCTCTCACCCACCCTGACGCCCGAACAACAGGAAGATTGCCGCCACTTGCTGGGACAGTTTTCCGACCGATTCTCCCTGGTTCCTGGTGTCACAGATTGGTGCGTCCATGATGTGGACACAGGAGACAGCTTACCTGTGAAGCACAAGGCTTACAGGGTAACTGACAGGGTCAGAGCTTGCATTAAGGAGGAGGTCTCCAAAATGCTTGCGCTAGGGGTGGTTGAGTCCTCCAGCAGTCCTTGGTCCAGCCCCGTGGTCTTGGTCCCCAAAGCTGCTGCGCCGGGAGCCACACCTGAACTCCGGTTCTGTGTGGACTACAGAGGACTCAATTCAGTAACGAAGACTGACGCGCACCCCATCCCCAGAGCTGATGAGCTCATTGATCGGCTGGGGGCTGCCCGGTTCCTCAGCACGTTTGATTTAACGTCTGGGTACTGGCAGATCGCCTTGACCGATGGGGCCAAAGAGAGGTCCGCATTCTCTACACCAGATGGGCACTTCCAGTTCCGAGTCATGCCATTTGGGATGAAGAATGCCCCTGCCACCTTTCAGAGGTTGGTCAACCAGGTACTGGTTGGGCTGGATGCGTTCAGTGCCGCCTACCTGGATGACATCGCAGTGTTCAGTGCCACCTGGCCCGAACACCTGCGCCACCTCTGGGAAGTGTTGATGGCTCTGCGCCGAGCAGGCCTCACGATCAAGGCAAGCAAGTGCCAGATTGGGCAGGGTTCCGTGGTGTACTTGGGACACCAAGTGGGGAGTGGCAAGGTGGCACCCTTGCAACCCAAAATCGAGACCATCCTGGCTTGGGAACCCCCCAAGACGCAGACCGCAGTGAGGGCCTTCCTGGGGCTCACTGGGTACTACAGGAGGTTTGTCAAGGGCTATGGAACGATCGTTGCCCCCTTGACAGAGCTGACTTCCAAGAAGCAGCCCAGGAACGTGATTTGGACTGACACCTGTCAGAAAGCTTTCGACACCCTGAAGACTGCCATGTGCACGGCGCCCGTGCTCTTGGCCCCTGACTTCTCCAAGGAATTCCTAGTACAGACAGACGCTTCAGAGCATGGTGTAGGGGCTGTTCTCTCACAGATGACTGAGGAGGGCTGGGACCAACCCGTAGCCTTCATCAGTAGGAGGTTACTTCCACGGGAAAGTAGGTGGAGTGCAATTGAGCGAGAAGCATTTGCTGTGGTCTGGGCGCTGAAGAAGCTAAGACCCTACTTGTTTGGGTCTCACTTCCGGGTTCAGACGGACCACAGGCCCCTCAGATGGTTGATGCAAATGAGGGGTGAGAACCCGAAGCTGTTGAGGTGGTCCATCTCCCTACAGGGTATGGACTTTACGGTGGAACACCGTCCTGGTACAGATCACGCCAACGCTGACGGTCTGTCCAGGTATTTCCGCCTTAGTGACGAGGAACCCCCTGGGCAAGGGCAGTTCTCCCCACATTTCAGCTGGAGGGGACACGTGTTAGACCTGGCACCTTGGCGTGAGTTTCCCTTCCACTTTTTGATGATGTGCCTCGACTGTTTTGCTGGTGTTGTCCGCTCAGGGAACTGCGCCACGGCTAATCCGTGCCGCAGTGCAAGTGCTCCCTAAGTAAAATGTACCTGTAATTGATGTTCATGATTGGTTTATTGGATTCACTGTCAGTCCCCAGTAAAGTGCACCAGGGGTGCCAGGGCTTGTGAAGGCCAATGCTGCTGGTGGGCTTGCAGCGCTGGTTGCGCCACCCACGGAAGCGGCCTTGTAAAGTGTGTCTAGGGTCTGCCACCGCAGACCCTGTGCGCGGTCCGGGACCGTCGCGCTGACTGCGCAAGTGCCCCCACTTGCCAGTCCCTAAACCTTCCCTTACCTACATATTAGCCACCCCTCTGGTAGGCCCAAGGGCAGGGTGCATTGTAGGCATAAGGTAGGACATGCCCTGATGTGTGTGGCATGTCTTAGTAGTGAATTACAGCCATTTTCGTTCTTCACTATTGAAGGCTACCTGCTCTCCATAGGCCAGAATGGGCTGCCGGGATCACGCCAACGCTGTGACCCCAGTGGACTCAGAGAGCATGGTAGAAGTGTCAAGTTTAGTATGCCTGAACTCAGGATGATAAAATACTTCTTGTAGTCAAGTTTATTTTAGTATCCTGGGTTTGTAAATGCTACTTTTAGAAAGTTAGTATTTACTGACCTGACCATCTCAGTCCGCCTCTGCTGTCTGTGTGTGTTCTGCCTGGCAACAGTAAGGAGCAGGGTGGGGGGGATCCCCAGAGACAGGTTGGCTGCCAGGTGGTGGGTAGAGAGGTGACACCTGGATGGGTGGGAGGAGTACACCTTGACTCTTGAATAGACCTGTGCTCTGCCACCACAAAGCCGGCGCCACCCCCTGTGGGGCGGCTGATGTCTCTGCCCTGCTGCTGAAAGGAAAGAGCAGAGTCACCATAACAAAGTGCTCCAGAACTGGACTGAGCCAGGCCTAGGCCCCCTGGCGCTAAAGAACAAAAGAATCATGGTATAAAAGTAGGAGCCTGGCTCCTAAGAAATCAGAATCCTGTTTACCACAAAGAACCTCTGCCCGACTAGAAGGAGAAGAAGACGCCGGAGGAGCTGGCCTGCTGCTTGCCTTGCTGAGAAAGGAGAGGAAGAGACTTACTGAAAAGACTTTGCTACTTTGTGCTTGAACATTCTCCAAGGGCTTGATCTGAGCTTGCCCCCTGAACTGAACCCCAGGACCAGTGGGTTCTCTGTGCTTCTTGCTCATCCTCCAATTCAAGCCGTGTGTACATCCCGCTGGAAAAGAGACTGCGCCCCTCATCGCCCCTCCTAGGGCCGTGACACTCAGAAGCTCGCCTACCTCAAACCCGTGAGAGCCCCGCTCCGTCCCGAGCCGCTCTCTGTCCCCGGGCCAGGCCGCCTGCATCCCTGTCACCGCCTGCTACTGGAGCGCGCTGACCGCGCTATCACCCCTCCCGCCGGAAGCCGTCCGACGACTGTGATCTACGCCGGGTCATCCAGCTGCACTGACCGTGCCCTGTGACCCCGCTTCGCTATCCCCGGACATCTCAGGCCGCGCCGCCCCCGCTGTGGAGACCCCCCTGCACCGCCGTGCTAAAGGGTCGCTGGCCGCGCCTGCCTACGTGCCCACACCTGCTGATTGAGGACCCAAGAACACTTCCCAAGCTGAGAGTCGCACCGACCTGTGCCGACTCTCCACATCACGAAAGAAGTCCCAGTATCGGGCTCGGGGCCCGCAACGCCTTATTTCCCCGTTCGCAGGAGCCGATCGCTGTGAGTACTGGAACCACAAGTAACACTTGCAAGAGACTACAAGGTCTCCATATGAAGCTAAGAACAAAGAACACTTGCCTGCTTTACAACCTGGTGGCATAGCGAAACCGTTATTGGTCTTGTGATAAGTCTGCTGAGATATATATACCTTATTTTTACATAAAGAATCGTATTTTTATATATATCCAAGTCTGGTGTCCGTTTCTGGGGGGATTGATGTATTTACTGTGTGTATGATTGTAAGTGCTTAACCAACAACGCCTGAGGAATCGCCTTGGCTGCTCACGCCACGCACCTAGAGGGTGAGCAAGGGTCATTCGCGAGGGGTTATCCTGCGCCCTGACGTGGAGGAGAGGGTTCCTGCTTGACACAAGGGCAACCTTGCGCCAACCAGAGATCCCCGACTCTAACACTTATGATGTATTAAAATGGCAATTCTTCAGGACCAGGAAAAAGATACGGCTACCTACACCTTTTTGGTGGTGTCCACTCCCTCTAAGAGGTATATTGGGTGGACACACATACAGCACCCTAAAATTGTGTGGTACCGTGGGTCAAAAAACACACAACCCTGATAGGTTGTGCTGGGATCCAGGCCAGGGTGAGAAGAGCACTAAATTTTAGTGTCGATTCCGCCAATATGGGAACGTCGTATACCTAAAACCTCACCAGCCTCTGATGATTGCCATTTTAATACATCATAAGGCAAGAAACATGTTGACCCCTTAATCCCTTCAGCATATTTACTCACACACCTTACGGCGAGAAATGTGCGGATTATTTTTAATCAGGATGGTGACCATGCTTTATTAAATTTGTTTGAAGTGGATCACCTACCCCTGTTTTAGTACACTTTTTTCACCTGACTTGCACCTATACTCACTATTAACCTCTCTTCCCCACACACACCTCACTCATCGGCGTCGGAAATAAAGATCTCCAATAGGAAGGCCCCAATGGGTGCCTGATCGGGCATTGCACCTGCCGGCCCGATAAGGAGCAAAGACCCGGTGATGAAGCAAGACACCCGCTTGTTGGGTGTGTGAGGGTCTTCTTTTCCAAAAAAGGAGTAACTTTCACTCCTGTCTTTCACTTTATTCTCCTCACAGTACTACCCGTGTCTCTAATACACCCTGCGTTAACTTTAGGAACTGCATACCCTTTGTTTTCACTTGTTGATGGGCATGTATGCTGGACCTCTGATAATAATAAAATTGATTATTATTACAAAGCCCCCCCTTTTTTCCCTCTATTTGTTTGTGGATAAGGAATTAACCCTGAGCCACATAATTTTAAAAGAGTGTATGACCCTCGATCACGCGCTCGACATCCCATGGTTCAGATACATCAAGGGCAGCTTCGAAAGGTTAGGTTGAGGCGAACTGTACACTAACCCTGATCTACTAACCAAACAGGATGTGGGGATAATAGGGGAGTCCTTTGGAAATCTCATTAAACTGGAGAGGGAAGAGCGGAAATTGCGTAAACCCAGTGTACGTAATTTTATAGTGTTTAAGACAACATTCTTAACCGGGCCTTACTATTTATGAACATTTTTTATTGACCAGGTTAAGACTGGATCTCTTTCACCTCCTGCTAGCCGTGCCAAGGGGGAGCAGTAGAGGGCAAGTGTTAGCACCCTGTGGCTGTGACGGAGAGTCTCCACAGGATTTGCTACACTTTGTATTATTTTGTAGATTTTATGAGGTCCCCCGGAAGTTTTTTATTGTGCCGATTTTGAAGAGGATGGAGTTTATACAGGCTCGTCCAGCTCTCCTGTATTTACAATTGCTGAAGGATGAGTGTATCTTTTTGTTCTTGGGTACCTGAAATCTGTGGTAAAATCTAGGGCCTGTTTTTATTAAATATTAATATGTGTTAGGGTTTAAGTGCTGTTTTTAAACTCAATTAAAGGTCTGGGATGGTGCAACCCAGCTAGCATGGTTTTTAACTGATGGCCTGTGCTTATTGGTATACGAATCTTGTACTTTGAACCACTGATTTTGTATGGAATGTTATGGAATGTGTTCTATTTGTGATAGAAAAATGCTATTTTATGTAATTTTATGTGATGTTAACTTTTATGGGTTTACATCATTGAAACCGAATAAAGTTGGATTAAACATTGAACAGGCAGACTTTCACCTATGTCCACATATGTCTGTACCGATTGAGGACCTCCCTGCAATCATTCTGTTGCTGCTCAGTGAGGCTGCCTGCCAAGGCTACACCATCAACTGAGCCATCATGAGGGTTCTGTGAGAGGAGGTCAGGGAGTGGGTCACTCTCTTCCTCCTGTCCCTCATCAGTAACCATGAGCAAGCCCATGTCTGCCCTGTCAACATATGGTTTGAATCTGTTTACATGGAGCACCCTGTGAGCGCTCCTGGGAGTACCAAGGTCCACCAAATAGCTGACCTTTCCCTTTTGCTCAAGAATGGTATGGGGTCCACTCCATTTTTCCTGGAGGGCTGCTGGGGCTACATGCTCCAACACCCATACCTTCTGTCCTGGCTGGTAGATAATCAGCACAGCCTTTTCGTCATGCCAAGCTTTCGGTAATTCTTGGCTAGCCTCAAGGTTTGTACTTGCCTTCTTCATATACTCGGCCATCCTGGAGCGGAGACCAAGTACATAGTCCACTATGTCTTGTTTAAGTGGCTTGAGAGGTAACTCCCATCCCTCCTTCACTAAACAGAAGTTCAAAAGGGATGTAGCCAACCCCCTTCTGAGGAACCTCTCTGTAGGCAAAGAGAAGGCAGGGCACCAGGACATCCCATTTTCGCCTAAGCTGTTCTGGGAGGCCCATGATGATGCCATTTAAGGTTTTGTTGAACCTTTCAACTTACACATTGCATTGTGGGTGATAGGGTGTGATAAATGTGTAATTTACTCCACACTCCTTCCACGTCGCAATGATATAACTAGACATGAAGTTTGCATCTCTGTCAGTTAAGACCTCCTTAGGGAATCCCACTCTGTAAAACAATTCCCAGGAGGGCACTGGCCCCCACAGGAGCTTTGTTGGTTCTAAGGGGTATGACTTCTGGGTACCTAGTGGCATGGTCCACCACCACTAAAATATATCTCTGCCCAGATGCAGTTGGAGGATCCATGGGACCAATTATGTCAATCCCAACCCTCTCAAAAGGAACCTCCACCACAGCACAGGTAGTGGTATCAGGGGGAGGGGGCTTTGTGGTACCACCTGCCTTACCACTGGCTTGACAGGTAGTACAGGAGGGACAAAACTCCTTTGTGTCCTCTGACATGTGAGGCCAGTGAAAGTGAGGGACAAGCCTGTCCCAAGTCTTACTTTGGCCTAGGTGCACTGCAAAAGGGATATCATGTGCCAGTGTCAGTAGGAAGCCCCTGAACTTCAGAGGTATGACCAACCTCCTGGTAGCACCAGGCTTGGGGTCTCTGCCCTCTGTCTAAAGGAGTCCTTCATCCCAGTAGATCCCATGGGATCCACTGGCACTCCCAGCAGCTCCAGCAGCAGCTTGCTGTCTGAGGGGTTCAAGAGAGGGGCAGCTGTGCTGCTCCTGACTCAGATCTGCCCTGGAAGGGCTCCCTGTCCCCAAGAACTCAACCTGATCAGGTTCAAGTTCCTCTGAGACAGTTTCTTCACAGGGACTGGGATCATCTTCCTCAGGAGACTGAGCCTCACTGTGAGTCTGGGGGGAAGACACTGCCTTACCCCTACTGCTCCTTCTGTCGGAAGGCACCCGGCCCATTTTACCAGGATCCAGGGCCTGTTCAGTGGAAGACAGTTTGGCCTGTGACCTAGTCACAGCAAACACATCTGCAGAGATACCCAACATTGCTGCATGTGTTCTAAGTTCCACTTTAGCCCATGCTGATGTTTCCAAATCATTGCCCAACAAGCATTCCACAGGGAGGTCTGAGCTAACCACAGCCTTCTTAGGGACAGTTACCCCTCCCCAGCTGAAATTAACAACTGCCAAGGAATGGTTTGTCCTGACATTGTTAGCACTGGTCACTTGGTACATCTCACCAAGTATGATCTGGTTAGGGTCCACAATATCTTTTGTCACCATTGTGACACTTGCTCCTGTGTCCCTATATGACATGGCCTCCTTACAAGTATTCAAAGGCTGTTGTCTGTATTTTCCCAGATTACTGGGGCTCACAAATAAGGAGGTAATATCTATGCCTCCATCACAGACAAAAACAGCCTGTGCTGGAGTTCTGACTAGGCCAGAACCCATCTCAGATCCCAGGGTTAACCCTACTATACCCTTGTTCCCTGTCCCACCACTTTGAGCTGAACTAGGGAGAACAGTTGCCTTAGGGGCAGTGGTGGTGGCTGGAGGATCCTTGGCCCTTGAACAATTGGCATCCCTTGTCCAATTGGTTTTCTCCTTACACAGGAAGCACCATGGTTTTTTTCTGCCTTTACCTTTGTTAGACTGTGACTCCCCCCCGTATGCAGGTTTTTTGGGTCCTGATAAAGACTTCTGGTCTTTACCCTTATCCCCACCCTTATCAGAAGGTTTAGCACCTTACGTCTTCTGGTCACCACCTGTGGTCTGGATTTTCTGCTTCACCCTGGTTCTGACCCACTTATCTGCCTTCTTTCACAATTTTTCAACCAGGTATTGATGCAACAACTGATTTTGGCAATTATTAAGGAGCTGCTCCCTCATAATCAAATTGTACAATCCCTTGAAATCATTCACTTTGCTGCCAAGTAACCAGGCTTCCAGAGCCTTAGTAGCACAATCTACAGTCTACCCAGTCCTGAGTCTGTGTCTTCTGGGTGTCTCTGAACTTTATCTTGTACTTTTCAGTGGTTAAGCCAAACCCATCAATGAGAGCACACTTTGGGACTGAATAGTTGGCAGCATCCTCTTCTCTAACAGTGAGGAGCTTATCTCTACCTTTGTCAGCAAAGGAGAGCCACAAGATAGCTGCCCACTGCTCTTGAGGGACCCTCTGTACTTTACAGGCCCTCCATAAGTAGTTATCCATTTGTGGATGTCATCCCCACCATGGTAGGGACGGGCTATCTTGTTCAGGTTCCTATGGTCATAAGTGTACTCCTTAACCCTAGGGACACTGTTGCTGCCACCATGGGACTCTAGTCCCAATTTCTTTCTAGCCTTCTGGAGTTCTAAGGATTCCTTATCTAGGGCCAATTGCTCGTGCCTGAGCCCAAGCTTGACATTCTCAAGTTCTAGAAATTGGCACTGTCTTTCATAAGAGTTATCTCTCTTATGAGATATGGAGGTTCCTAAAGAATGGGATTTGGAAAACAAAGGGGTCCCCTACAAAAAGGATAAGCCTTGGCAGGGAAATACCATGTATGGGAAAAAGGTAAAGCACCAGGCTCAGTGCAAGGGTAAAGTAACAGGAAGCGCAGCAACTTCAGAGACAAGACAATAATCAATACAATTGCAATTAGAATTATTACAAAACGATATTTTTATTTTATTTTATATTCTTTTTCATATTAATTATTTACTTTATATGTATGATAGATACTTTTGTAGACATGATCATTGATATTCAATAATACGCAATCAAAGAGTGAATTTTGCTTTGAAAAACATCATTATACAACCTTTAGATCTGTTCAATTCCATGAAAACATTAAACCAACACATGAATATGTAAAGTTATAAAACACTGGACAAGTATGCAGAAATTTGAAGTTATGACGCGTTTCGGCAAAGCCTTCTTCAGAATGTTCTTGTCAGTGATTACTAGAAAAAGTAAATAACATATTTTCTTTTATTTTTCCTCTAAGATAATTTCACATTTTTCGTTGGCCTCATGACCAAGCATTTCTTCGCTTCCTGAATGAAATAATTCATCAAGTTATAGGTACGATTTATATTCCTCTTATATAATTACAGTATTTTGTTTTGATTTTTCTTTGTAAATTATTCCTTTCACATAAATTCTTTTTCCTCCACAATAGATACGAATATCACTTTCATGTATTATCAATGATATTTTTCTGCTTCATGACACCATTTAGGTATAGGGTCACGGACTTTTTCAGTGCTTGTTACTGTCTTTATCATTAATCCCAGTTAGGATTGAAACATTTGTCTCTTTTATTGATTGTCAATAGAGCCCAGTAACTTCAGAGTGAAATCATGTATATTAATTGGTTTTAAATTAAATTGTTTTTCTTTCTGTTTTGTTTCATAAAAAAATTGTTATTTACTTTTTATAGTAATCACTGACAAGAACATTCTGAAGAAGGCTTTGCCGAAACGCGTCATAACTTCAAATTTCTGCATACTTGTCCAGTGTTTTATAACTTTACATATTCATGTGTTGGTTTAATGTTTTCATGGAATTGAACAGATCTAAAGGTTGTATAATTATGTTTTTCAAAGCAAAATTCACTCTTTGATTGCGTATTATTGAATATCAATGATCATGTCTACAAAAGTATCTATCATACATATAAAGTAAATAATGAATATAAAAAAGAATATAAAATAAAATAAAAATATCGTTTTGTAATAGTTCTAATTGCAATTGTATTGATTATTGTCTTGTCTCTGAAGTTGCTGCGCTTCCTGTTACTTTACCCTTGCACTGAGCCTGGTGCTTTACCTTGGTCCCTAAAGAATGTCCTGAATGGTCCGATTCTGTAGAGGCAGATCTAGATCTCCTGCGTAAACTCTGCACTCTTCCATGAGGAGTAAAGAGAGGGCCACTGGGGCTTTCCCCACCCTCTTCCTGAAGATCTAAGTTGTCCAGGTTGGAATCATTTTGATCCTCCTGGCCAGGGTTTTAGTCTAGGTCATAAAAGGTGTCACCTCCTGACCTGTCTTCATTCCCTGCCCCACCCACCTTTTCTACCTTATCTGACCCTGGGGTCTTCTAAGGTCATTCAAGAGTAACACTTCAATGAGACGTTGGGTGTTGGCATTTCTCCCCGTCTTCAGCTTCCTAGAACCACAAATGGCTTTCAATTCCTGAAATGTAAGACCATTGTACTTAGAAGGCAGAGTGCCACTGGCTTCTCCTTTAGAAGACATAACTAGTGTAGTGTGGTGTATGCATCTACCTAACCTAGTGGGAACTAAACTCTCTTAGGTTGGAGAAAGGGTCACCTCCTATATTGACTAAATGAAAGAAGAACCACATAGTAGTTATATAAAAATATGTATTTATTAATATAACACTCTCTAGTATCCTCTACACAAGGATAGAACACAAAGCACACAATATGAGATCAATAGAACAGTTGTATGTAGCACAATACACAGTGGGCTCCAGGGGAAGACCAAACCAACTACTAAAATAGTGGTATAACAATCATGACTTGAGGCAAGACAAGGTCTAGAACTCGTAGAATCACTGGGATCCCAAGGAAACACCCAATGTGAGTAGATAGGGACCCCATGAGGATGGGTGCAGTGTGCTAACACGACTGCGGGCTCCGTACAATTGTATGAGGAAGTTGTGGTTACAGTTTTGAAGTTTAAGACCCTTCTAGGCGGACTTTGAGGAAACCCCTTGGAACGTAAGAGGTTGGTGAGCCACCCCACCCGTGGATACCATAGTACCCGAGTTACCTATCCCAGAGGAGCTGGATGCATAGGTCTGGATTGGTGTCGGAAACCGCCGTCGTTCTCAATGGAGGGCTGTGAAGAAGAACTGCTGCCGTGAAGCTGAAAAGGGTCTGGAGGAATCCAAGCTTGGATTCTGGAAGGAAGGAACCTGAAAGAAGAAGGGACAGAGTTTGGGTCACTTCAGAGTGACCAGGGGCTCGGTAGACGAATGCCCACCGATGGCGGGTGCTTCAGGTGCGAAGAAGGGATGCTTGACTCTGCAGCCACGAGGACCAGGAGATGTGGAGGACAACCAGGAGCCGGAGATGAGCTGTCCCACAAAGGATGTCGAGTGCTGAGGGGTAGGTGTCTGGCTGGAGTACCAACAAGCCTTGGCAAAAGCAACACACGCTGGAAGGGCAAGCAGGTTACGGTGTGGACCAGCAAGGTCCAGGGGACTCACCAAGCAATGGGGAGTCAGGGCACATCTGGAGAAACCAGGAAAGCCCAACAGAAATCTAAATGGCCCTCAGGGGGACCCACTGGCCAAAGGACCAGGAGTCACAAGGGGACCTCAAGCAAGATTGCAAATTACCGGCCCACGGAGCTCTCGGTGCGGAGAGGCTAGATTTCTTTGGTGCAAGTAGTGCTCTGGGTCAGGCTACACAGAGTCTAATCCACAGGCTTGGGAATTGCCAACAAGCACAGGGATTCAGGTTATCGAGTCTCCACTAGAGATATTGGCCTCAGACTTGCTGAGATGGCAGATCAACTTCAGGGACCTTCCAAAACCTACCTCCTGTGTTGCTGAAATCTTCAGAGTCAGAAGGAGCTCAGGAGCAGCAGACCGGTCAGTTGCGTTAAGGTGCCTGCAGTTGCAGGGGAGTGACTCCTTTACTCCAAGGGAGATTCTTCGGTTGTCCTTAGTGCACCACAGGTATTGCACAGAGCCTGTATGGAGCAAAGGCACAGACAAAACTTTGGATGGAGAGGGAGACGAAGTCGGGCCAATTTGAAGTCCAGCGAAGTCCAGAGTGTCCTGATGGTTGAAGGTCACTGGTTTCTTCTTGTAGAATTTTGTCCACGTAAAATCTAAAGTCTCACAGCCAGGTAAGCCCTTTTGTACCCACGGGAGAGTGTTGGACAGATTTGGGGGACCCTCCTAGGGGAGGGTCAGGACAGAGGGGTGGTTACACCCATGTCCTTTGTCCAGTTTTGTGCCAGAGCAGGAGCCAATGGCTCCCAGAACTGGTTTGAGCTGGACTATGCACAGGGACACCAAATGTGCCCCCAGCAGACTTTCAGGCACTTTCAGAGTGCACCCACCCAGCCTAATATACTAAATCCTGTCTGTAGGTGGTCACACCTCCCTGTGACAGGATGCCTATTATGCTGCCTTCCTCTGTTCGAGCTTGGCTCAGCAGCAGGAGGGCAGAAATGTATTTCTGGTCGGCAGCATCCATTTTGTGCTGTCTGGGTCGAGGAGGCTGGCACCGGATATACCAGTGACCCCACGAAGCTCGCTTCTGAATAGTGCACTGGAGTCTGCTGCCCAGATCCGATTGCCAGTGCTCTCTCCCTAAAACTGTTATGTATAAATTGGCATCCCCAATTGACTAGGACTTTACCCCCCTGTTAAGTCCCTAGTATATGGTACAAGGGCTACCCAGAGCAAGGTTGGTAAAGGGATCTTCAGGGCCTGCAGCACTACTACTTGGGCCCAGGCCTGCCATTGTAGACTGCAGGAGCAGTGCAAACTGGGTTCTCAGACTTTCCAGCAGGTTAAAAACTGGGATCCAGAAAATGCTTCTGGGTTGTGTCATGACTGTGAGGAACTTCGATTTCCGATCGTGATCGAATCAACCCGCCATTTTGTGCTCCACCGCCATTTTGTGTTGCCATCACTCAGGCAGCACGGCGAACAAAGTCTATTCTTCTTTTTCTGCAGCTTCGTATCAGAATAACCCTTCTGCCTCTATTTGCAAAGCTGGTGTTAGGACTGGCCGAGTACACTAATCCCTGTCTGGTTTCCCTAATCCCCGTCTCAACTATCTGTTGGTTCACACTATTCTTTTCTGACTTTATCTTATCGTCTGGCCTTCACTGTCCTCTGCTAGCATTCTCTCGTTTCACAACTGTCCTCCAACACACACAAACGTATCTCGTCACCTGCAAGTTAGTTACGAATCCGTTAATGAATTAGTTTGAGGGAGAGGTGACAAACATAGTTGGAGGAGAGGTTTCTTCGAGTCATCTGACACTTTGTTTTCAAATCTTCCCTATTGGTTCTGTCCTGTTTTTCAACTTTTCTTATTGGCTCTTCCTTGTATATTCTGGATGTGTATTTAGTTAATGTGTATGTTACATATGTGGTATAAAAGATTGTGCGCCACAGAGTGAAGTGGCAGTCTCCTGAGAACCTACCTTGTGTACTTCTGGGATAACTGTACTAGCTGCAGCTAATAAATCTGATCTTCTAACGCCTAACAGAGTGTCCCGTGTCTCTGTGTAGCTGAGCAGGAGAACCCAGGAGATTAAGGCGTACCCTGCGCCGCCAGGCCCAAAAGGTTCTGGTTCTTCAACTGGTGCCCAACGTGGGGCAGCTTCAGTGGTACCGGTTCTGCCTGAAGTTCGTGAGGAACCCCGCAAGAAAATTCCGGAGGATTCGCGAGCCACGTCAAGCGACCCCTGTATGTCGAAAGTGGTCCGAAGGTCTTTTTACAGCGCGGTTACTCCTTCCTGACGGCTACTGACGACCGCTGCCCTGACTGCCACCCTGCCTTGGCCCTTCCTTTGGTGATGTATGGTAAGGCGAGACGATAGACGGGCCTCTGTTGGCGTGAGAAGACGTCCTTAGTTAAGTATTTGGTGGGTCGCTCCCACAATTTTGTTTCTTAGTTGTTTACTCTTGGTTCTTAGATTCGACTATTGCAATAGCCGAAGCTGAGGGGTAAGTGCATTTGTGCTGCGTAAACTGAGTTTTACCCCCTTGAAGTTTGTGAACAGTCTGGTGATATCATGAGATGCCTGGTCTGACTAAGTTTGGAAAAGTTTGTTGCTTTGGATGTAATAGGGACTCCCGGCTTGAGGACTCTTGTCCGATTCCTTCGGTTGGAACTCCCACATATGAGCTCTATTCGAAACATAGTATTGGCCCCATTGCCTTTAACGAGGCATGGACCCGATACACGAAGAAAGATGGTGTTCTAAAATGGCCAGAAAATGGTAGTTTTGAGCCTGATGTGCTAGATAATTTAGAAGCAGTTCTATTCAAAAGAAATCCCGGCCGGCAATGTTTGACTCTTTCCGCCTTTGGCGTAAGGAAGCCAAACAGAAAGAAATTAGCAAGCAAAACGAGATAGAAAAGCACAGGGTATGACAATTATACAGGCTGCCCAACAATTTAAGGATGATGAAATTGATAATGCGACTGAAATTTCAGAGAGACAGCATCGTATAGTGATAGATAAATGCTATCCGGTGTTGCCAGTTTCCCCTTCCGAAAACAAGAAAGATTTAGAAGAAGATCCCCTAATGTCTCTCTTATTGAGATTGCCTCCGCCCTATGCACAAAGTGCCAATGCACCCCAGTTACAGCTTGTTCAGCCGCCAGCGGTACCTCCGCCTGTTCCGGCTCTTCCGCATTTGCCTCCTCCAGCATTACCGCCTCTGCCAGTTTTACCATTAACTTCGACTTCTTTACCCTCATCTCCTGATCTTCGATCTCCTTTGCCTTCTGCACCTCCTGCAATTATCGGTTCTCCCCCTGTCAGTTCGCCTAATACTTTGTCTCCTATTCTCATGTCCAATTCTCCGTCCATGCGTAAGCGACTCACGGACACTGTCACTGGTATTCTATCTCCTTTCTTTGAAGCTTTAAATGTGTCTCCGGCTTTTGATCAAAGACAGTCTCGTAGTCAGTTTCCAGATTCGGAAGAACGAGAGAGGTTGGAATCTCTCGCACATGGATGGATCAAAAAGGGTCCCCAATACAGTGTGCCCGATATTATGCCTACCTTCTCACAATGGAATGCACCCACACAAAGATATGTTTTCGATATAATGTGTGATACACTAATTAAAGAATGGGAGGATGTGAATTTAAATTCGGTTCCTCAGGGTCTGTTAGATGTTCAGGCTGACTTTGATAAAGGACTTGTAGTGGGTCCTAAAGTTGAAAATGCTGTAAGGACACTTATTTCCTTCAGAAACTTATTATCCTCTCAGACTTTCCTTGATTCTGATCCGTCGGTTAAACTGACACTGAAAAATTATCCCATGAGAGAGGTTCCTCCAGTATGGAAGGAAGAGGTTGCAGCAGTAGGTAATAATCCAGCTATTCCGCTCATTTTCAACGTATATGGGTACATGTCCCCTGGAAGAGATCTGAAGTTTTGGCCCTTAAACAGACTCTACCGGATCCTCGTAAAAACCCTGCGGTTTATTATAAAGAATTATCACAGACAGTTGACGCTTGCATCATGAATTTAGCTGATATCGACATGTTGATGGGAAATGTAGTCCCACAGACAATATGGGCTAAGATTCGTAAGGAGAATCACGCACAGGAATTAGGTGCTAATTGGGATGTTATAACTGCCACAGATAGGGACCAAGTGGGTGGTGCAAAGCCTGATGCTTTGATTTCAGAACTCCCTGGTAGGATTATTACATTAATGAAAACGATGATGCCTGCATTGAGAGTTAATTGGGATAAACCAGCGGCATGCAAACAAAAGAAAGATGAAAGTGTCTCTGATTTCTTTACTCGTTTCGAGGAGACATTTATCGATCACAGTGGTCAAGATATGGCTACAGAGGGTGGACAGCGATTATTTGTGGACAAATTTGTATTTAATTTGCTTCCCGAGCTGTCACACAAATTGAAAGATTCTGAAAGTTCATGGGCTGTTTCTTCTTCTGCCCAGATATTGGCTACTGCACAATATTACGAAAACAGAGCTAAAGAAGAAAAAGAAAAGCAAGAGAAAAAGACGAAAGAATTAAAAACGAAGGTTCTCTTGCAACAAGCCTATCCTCCTCGTCATGCTCCGCCTCAATTTCAGCAGCCTCCGCAGTTTCAGAGGTTGTATCAAAAACCTGAGCCATACATTCCGCGACCTTTGTTAGGACCTAATCAATGTGCCTATTGTAGAGAAGAAGGTCATTTTAAAAATAATTGTCCGGTTTTATTGCAGCGCAATGGAGCATTATCTGCTCCACGAGGTCGTGCTGGCCTCCAGTCAGCAAACAGAGGTAGAGGTCGAGGTGTGTTGACTCAAGAACAGCGTGCCCTTCCTTCTCCCAATTCCATGAACTACTTTGATCAGCAAAATGTTACTCAGTACTACAATGAAGATTATTATATTGAAAACGGAAATGAAAGCCTTCATGCCAACTAGGACAGCCATGGACAAAGTAAGGGAGTTGTGTCGGTTCCAGTAGACCAGAGTGGTCCTTATGTTAACGTCACTACAATGGGTGTTTTAGAGCCATTTCTTCTAGATACTGGGGCGATGAGAAGTTCTATCATTCATTCTAAACTCCCTGGGGCACCTTTGTCTGGCTTAACGAATGTTTCTGTAGGATTTGGCGCCCCTGTTCGTAATCCGGTTTCTTGTCCTTTGCCTATTTCAATTGGCCCTTATGATTTGGAAGCTCCACTTCTTTTGACGAATGGTTGCGGTGAGAATCTGTTGGGTTTGGACTTATTGAAAAGAATGCATGCTACGATATATTGTTCTCCTTCTGGTGTACATCTTACTCTGGGACAGAAACTGACTTCTCCAATGTATTTGTCCAAAGATCAGTTTCCACCTGAAGAACTCTCTCTTCCGGCAACGCTTTGGGCCACAGGCCCGAACGATGTGGGCTGTCTCGAAATTCCACCTTATGTTGTCACTCTTAAGCCCAATGTTGAATTGCCGCGTATCCCGCAGTATAGAATTTCCACTGAAGGTGAAAAAGCACTTTTGGAAATCATTCATGATTTGATTCAGAAGGGTGTGGTTGAAGAAATGAGAGGAAACACATGCAATAGTCCTATTCTTCCTGTTCCCTCCCTTTTTGTCCCCGCCCCTTTTTGCCTTCTGTAACCCTCCCCGCTCCCGCCTCCCAGCTGCTCCGCCCACCCGCGCACTTGGCCTTAAATGGCGACCGTGCGACGCAGGTGAGTGTGACCCACTTGTGGGACACCCCCGCGCCGCACGGCCACCAGCTGCTGCGTGTGCCCCTTGCCGCCCTCTGCCTCGCTGCTGCCTCGTTTGCCGGCTGCCGCCGCTGCGAGTGGCTTTCCTTGTTTTGACGGTTCTTTGTGCTTGTTTGGGCTAAACTTGTTTTTTTCCCTGTTTTAGCGTTCATTTTTGCCTGTTTGTACTGTATTTTAATTTTTGTTCCGTGTTGCCCTCCTTCCTTGTTGCCCGCCTACCTCGACGCCCCCCGCCCTCCCTTCCCGCCACCGCCGCTTGTCCCCGCCCCTTTTTGCCTTCTGTAACCCTCCCCGCTCCCGCCTCCCAGCTGCTCCGCCCACCCGCGCACTTCGCCTTAAATGGCGACCGTGCGAACGCGCAGCGGTCACGCGCAGCGGGCGCGCCGATTGTGCGCCGAAGGCGCGCCAAAGGTAAGCCCGTCTGCGCCCGTCCGCGACCGGATCGCGCCCAGCGCCAGGACCCCTGGACCTCGAAGGCCTCGACCTACCCGCCTGACGTACTCAGCCGCCACCCTCATCGCTCTCAACACCGGCCGACACCCAGAATGCCATCAAGCCACTCCACGAAGTACCCACGGACCTTTCAGCTGCCACGCCTGCAAGTTCTCCTGCATCCAGACCAGCCCCGCACCAGCACCCGCCAAGTCGAACTCCAGCAGCACCCACCTCAAGTGCATCCTGCTCAACACCCGCTCCATCCACAGACACGCCATCGAACTCTGGAACCTCCTAGACGCCACAGCCCCTGACGTTGCCTTCCTCACGGAGACCTGGATGAACGCCTCTTCAGCTCCCGACATCGCCATCGCTATCCCAGAGGGCTACAAGGTCGTCCGGAGGGACCGAAACGCCAACCAGATGGGAGGAGGCATCGCCATCATCCACAGGAACACCATCTGTCTCAAGACCAGCACCGACAACACCCTAACCAGCGCTGAACACCTGCATTTCCAGATCCACACCAACCCGAACACCACCCTCAGAGGCACCCTGATCTACCGACCCCCTGGACCACGCACACAATTCAGCGAGGACATCGCCGACTTCGTCAGCCCGCATGCCCTCCCCTCCGCTGACTACATCCTCCTGGGAGACCTCAACTTCCATCTGGAGAACAACAACGACCACAACACCAGCACCCTGCTCGACAACCTCGCCAACCTGGGACTCAAGCAACTGGTGTCCACCCCCACCCACCTCGCCGGACACACACTCGACGCCGTCTTCTCATCCAGCACAGACATCGACTTCAGCCACGCCACAGAGCTTCAATGGACGGACCACAGCTGCGTCCACTTCACCTTCAAGAGAACGACGACCCACCAACACCAGCAACTGACCGCCCGCAGAAGCTGGAACAAGATCACAGCAGACCAGCTCGCCACCTCCCTGAGCCAACACCCTCCTGCCAGCTCAGCGAACCCCAGCCAGGCCGCCGACAACCTCACGAAGTGGATCAGCAGCTGCGCGGACGAACTCGACCCGCTGAGGACCCCGCCTAGCAGACCCGGCAGCAAGAAGGCCCCATGGTTCACCGACGAACTCAAGAGCTCCAAGAAGAACTGCCGAGCCCTCGAGAAAGTCTGGAAAAGGGAACCGACACCGGACAACAGGACCTCCTACAAACTTGCCACCCGGAAACACCACCAGCTGATCCGCACCGCCAAGAAAACAGCATTCAAGGACCGGTTGGACAACAACGCACACAACTGCAAGGAACTCTTCAACATCGTGAAAGAGCTTTCCAACCCCAGCGCAGGAAACAACGACATCACCCCATCGCAAGACCTCTGCAACTCCCTCGCCTCACACTTCCACAGCAAGATCACGGACATACACAGCAGTTTCAACAACAAACCAACGCACACCACGACCGACCAGCCACCCCCCCCCACCACCACCCTCCACGCCTGGACCCGGATCAGCACCGAAGACACCATCCGCACGATGAACTCCATCCACTCCGGATCACCGACCGACCCCTGCCCTCACCACGTCTTCAACAAGGCCGACGCTGTCATCGCACCCCACCTGCGTGACATCATCAACACCTCCTTCGACACCGCCATCTTCCCTGAAAGCTGGAAACACGCCGAACTCAGCGCTCTACTCAAGAAACCAACAGCGGACCCCACCGACCTCAAGAATTACCGCCCCATCTCGCTTCTCCCGTTTCCAGCCAAGGTCATCGAGAAGACCGTCAACAAGCAGATGGCCGCCTTCCTCGAGACGAACGGATCCCTCGACCCCTCACAGTCCGGCTTCCGAGCCAAACACAGCACCGAGACCGCCCTCATCGCCGCCACCGATGACATCCGAGCCCTGATGGACAACGGAGAAACAGCGGCCCTCATCCTCCTAGACCTCTCCGCGGCATTCGACACGGTCTGCCACCGCACCCTAGTACGGCGCCTCAGCAACATCGGAATCCAGGACAAGGCGCTGGAATGGATCATCTCCTTCCTCGACGGAAGAACACAGAGAGTCCGCCTACCACCGTACAAGTCAGAGGCCTCCGAAGTCATCTGCGGCGTCCCCCAAGGATCGTCCCTGAGCCCCACCCTCTTCAACGTCTACATGAGCCCCCTCGCGGCCATCGTACGCAAACACCACCTCAGCATAATCTCCTACGCCGACGACACCCAGCTGATCCTCTCCCTGACCAACGACCCCGCCGCCGCCAGAGCCAACCTGCACGGAGGGATGAAAGAGGTAGCCGTGTGGATGACGACCAGCCGCCTGAAACTGAACTCGGACAAGACGGAGGTCCTCATCCTGGGCTCCTCACCTTCCGCCTGGGACGACTCCTGGTGGCCTCCCGCCCTGGGCACCGCACCCAAACCGACAGACCATGCACGAAACCTGGGCTTCATCCTGGACTCCTCCCTCTCCATGACCAGACAAGTCAACAGCGTCTCCTCGGCGTGCTTCAACATCCTACGCATGCTACGGAAGATCTTCTGGTGGATCCCCACAGAGACCAGGAAGACCGTCACCCAGGCCCTCGTCACCAGCCGACTGGACTACGGCAACGCCCTCTACGCCGGGACCACCGTCAAGCTCCAGAAGAGACTCCAGCGGATCCAAAACGCCTCAGCCAGACTCATCCTCGACATCCCACGATCCAGCCACATCTCCGGACATCTGAGAGACCTTCACTGGCTCCCCGTCAACAAGAGAATCACCTTCCGCCTCCTCATCCACGCACACAAAGCCCTACACGACCAAGGCCCGAGCTACCTCAACAGCCGAGTCAACTTCTACGCTCCCAAACGCCACCTCCGATCAGCCAACCACGCCCTCGCCGCCGTCCCCCGCATCCGAAGAACGACTACAGGGGGAAGGTCCTTCTCCTACCTGGCCGCCAAGACCTGGAACTCCCTCCCGTCCGACCTGCGCCTGACCCAAGACCACCTCTCCTTCAGGAAGAAGCTGAAGACCTGGCTGTTCGAGCAGTAGCGGCACCCCCCCCCCCCCAGCGCCTTGAGACCCTACGGGTATGTAGCGCGCTTTATAAGTGTCATTGATTGATTGATTGATTGTTCTTAAACGCACTGATCCTTCTCAGCCACCTGTATATCGTTTCGTAATTGATCTTCGGGAGGTAAACAAAATTGTTGTACCACAATTTCCTGTTGTTCCAGATATCACCGCTCTGTTGACAATGATACCTTCCACAGCGACTTGGTTCTCTGTTATTGATCTAAAGAATGCCTTCTTTAGTATTCCTATTGCAGAAGAGAGTAGGGACATTTTTGGCTTCTCTCTTGGAGGCCGAAGCTTCCGGTTTAAGCGCGCACCTCAGGGCTATTGTGAAAGTCCCTCCATTTACAGCCAAGCTTTAAAATGTCATCTTGATACTTTTCATTTGCCGTCTGGTGCTTCTCTTTTTCATTACATGGATGACTTGTTGATCGCTGCTGATTCAGAAGATATTTGCAAAAATGTCACTGTTGCATTGTTACGCCATTTGTTTAATCTGAATCATAAGGTTTCACCTTCCAAACTACAATATGTCAGTCGAGAGGTTACCTACTTGGGTCATCTCCTATCAAAGGAGGGACGACGATTAACACCAGAACGAATTCAGGCGATTACGCAAATGTCTGTGCCATCCACACAAAGGGAGGTACGTGCCTTTCTGGGTATTACTTCCTACTGTAGACAGTGGATCCCTAACTTCTCTCTGTTGGCCAAGCCTCTGTTGGTACTCACTTTGAAAGATACGCCTCAGCCCCTTCCTTGGACTGACGAGTGCCAAAGGAGTTTTACTGACTTACGTACTGCTCTGTGTTCTGCTCCTGTATTGGGTACTCCTGATTACAGTAAGCCTTTTACGCTCTATGTTCATGAGAGAGAGGGTTGTGCATTGTCAGTACTAACACAGCAATTTGGAGACAAACAGCGGCCATGTGCCTATTGTTCGGCTACATTAGACCCAGTAGCTAAAGCACTGCCTAGTTGTCTCAAAGCGACAGCAGCAGCAGCAATTTCTATTCGACAGTCCGCTGGAGTGGTGTTGGATAACACTCTCATTGTCATGGTACCACATGCAGTGGATACCTTACTAAACAGAATGAAAACGTAGCATCTTATGAGTGCTCGTCTAACTGGATACGAGCTGACGCTTTTGGCTAGTCACGTACACATCAAACGATGTAATACCCTAAATCCAGCCACTCTGTTGCCCCTTCCAGATGAGAAAAGTGTTGAGGAGCAACATGATTGTTTCTTTCGTACTGAGGAAGAGACAAAAGGAAGAATTGACTTGAAAGACACACCGCTAGAGAATCCGGATGGAACTCTATGGGTAGATGGTTCTTGCTTTAAAATGCCTAATGGAGATACAGTTTCAGCCTATGCTGTAACTACTTTACATACAGTTGTGGAAACAGCACGTATCAGACACAATTCAGATCAAGCAGCAGAATTGATAGCTTTAATGAGAGCATGTATATTGTCAAAAGGGAAAAGAGTGAACGTATACACTGACAGTCAATATGCCTTTGGTGTAGCGTTCAACTTTGGGCGTCTTTGGAAGGAAAGGGGATTCCTCACTTCACATGGCACTAAAATACAACATGGTCAGTTAGTGACTGATCTTCTTGAATCACTTGCCTTGCCCACCCAAATAGCGATTGTGAAGTGTAGTGCACACAAAAAGATTACAGATGATGTTGGCCGAGGAAATGCATTTGCAGATGAAGTAGCGAAAAAGACAGCAAGAGATGTTACAAGTCGAATGTATGTGGCAGGTCCTGCGAATTGGGTCAGAGAGAGAGGAATGTATGGGAATTTAGTAGAAAGTGTAAAATCGATTCAGGAAGAGGCTACAGAGAAGGAATTAAGTAGGTGGAAAGAAAGTACGGTAATGTTAGATGAAATGGGTTGTTGGGTGGAATTATCTGAACAGCAACGTTGGCTGTTACCAGATGCCTATGTACTCCCAGTAGTTACCATGGCGCATGGTCCAGCTCACTTAAGTGCAAAAGGTATATGCAAACTTCTGGCTCCAGTGTGGCAAAATGAAGGAATCCCAAAGTGTGCAGACAATGTAGTGAAACATTGTATTGTTTGTTTAATGTACAATCCGGGAAAGGGAACCCCAACTCCAACAGGTCACTTTGCTCCTCCAACATATCCATTTGAGGTGTTGCAGATCGATTATATTCATATGGAGCGATGCAACAACCTTAAATACGTTCTGGTGGTAGTATGCGCCTTTTCAAGATGGATAGAAGCATACCCTTTAAAAGACAACACAGCCTTATCCACAGCTAAAGCTTTACTAAAAGAATGTTTCCCCAGGTTTGGTTTGCCGCGCATTGTCTGGAGTGACAATGGGAGCGAATTTGTGGGCCAAGTCATGCAAAAAGTTTGTGCGGGTCTTGGTATCAAGCAAAAGTTCCATGCGGCAAATCATCCACAGTCAGCGGGTTTAGTAGAATGCTACAATGGTACATTAAAGTTAAAACTAGCGAAAGTCCAGGCTAGTACAGGACTCAATTGGCCCGATGCATTACCATTGGCTCTTCTGTCCACCAGAACTGCAGTACACTCTCGTTTGGGACTTAGCCCTTACGAAGTGGTTTTTGGATGCCTGGCTAATGTATGGGGAGTCCCTTGCCCTAAGAAATACTCAGACTTGCCATATCCAATGTTGATTGACTACTTGCATGATCTTACGACTAAATTGCGTGTTCTCCATCAACAGGTTCAGAGTGCTTTACCGGAAGCTTCCACAGATCCAGGTCATTCCATCCGACCAGGTGACTGGGTCTGCACCAAGAATTTCCAAAGGACGAGAAATCTGGAGCCCAGGTGGAAGGAGCCTCGTTTGGTGCTTTTGACCACGAGAACAGCAGTCAAAGTTGAAGGAAAGAAAAATTGGATTCACGGCGTGCATTGTAAGAAAGTGCCTTTGCCTTTACCTTACGATCAATGGATGCGTAGGGGCATTGGTGACTCTGAAAGCGAGAAGGTTCCACGATTCATGCCCTTTAGTGATGCACGCCTGAATGGGACACTGTCTGAGAAAAAGGACTACGACATTCTGCAGGAAGCGATAACACCACATCGTCGCTTGGATACGACAAATCCACGAACATTGTTCCAAGACCAGACTGTACCAAATAAAGAACATTATAATTTGAGACCTAGACCAAAGAACACTTAAGATTTTTCTCTCTCTTGTGTAGTATTCTATCCCGGTTGCAGGGTCACTGTAGGAGTCTTGATTGTGACCTGAGTAGTGGCAATAGGCCTGCAGGACTTGCAGTGTCATAGGACGGCAGATAATCATAATTGAGTGATCGAGGAAGATTGCCGTGAGCATCCATTAGAAAGATGGAAACTACACAAGGCAAAAGAGAGAGAAAGGATGAAATGAAGAAAGAATCCTGTAAATTAATGTACAGCCGTTTTAATATAACCTTATGTGTTATTATATTATTGTGTATTGTCTTGGCGTTTATAGGTTGGATTGTTTATGCTCTGCAGCAAAAAGTTGTCTCTCCTTCTTCCTCTTCGCCTTCTTCTACTGTCTCTCCACATCTATTTCATACCCTTCCTCAACATGAACTCATTAGAAGAACTGAATATTATAACAATTCCTTTGTCCAGTTATTACATCAACACCAGTTAGTGGTCAATACGACTGACTGTTGGGTGTGTGGACTTTTGCCACATACCACAGAGAAAGGAATGCCATACTTAGTTCTCCCGTTTTCTTATGAGGGTTCTGCTTGGGCTTATTTTGTCATTTTCTCCAATGCCTACCAAAGCAAGTTCAAACGATCCATTAGTTCACATATTGGTGGTCCGGATTTTAGTCATAGCTCCTTGATTAAGGGAATGGTAGCTATGGCTAAAATCATGGAAAATAGTAAGATTTCCGTTGATGAAAGGAAAGCGTATACAAACTGGAACGTCACCCATTATGTCACTAGCCTTGGTGATAAGGTTAAACAAAGAAAATCTCCACCAATTTGGACTATTCCCCATCAGGGAAATTTCTGTCTGCAAATAAATGATCGCTCTTCTGACACCATACAAAGGAATAACTGTTCCCACACATACGTTTATTCCTCTCAGAACTCGCCTCCTCTAGTGCCATCTCAAGGCACGTATTTTATCTGTCACAATAGGGCCTACACGTGGTTGCCAACGAGTTTTTCTGGTACCTGCTATATAGCTTTCCTTCTTCCCCCTACATACACCGCTTCTGCAAACTATCATCGGAACAGATATGGCAGAGGGATTATTGATTCGAAAGACACAGCAGGACAAGAGGGAGGAGATTTCCTCAAAGGATTTCTTCCTTTTTGGGGTCCAATGGCCAACAGCAGAAATATAAGGCAGCTGGTCCGTGTCGTAGAGACCACAATAGACATCACTGTAGGAGCCTTAAGTAATATCACGGCAGAACTACAGGCGGACCGTCTTATGACCTTACAAAATCGAGTTGCCTTAGATTTTGTTCTTGCAGATCGTGGTGGAGTGTGCAAATTGATCGGGTCAAGTTGCTGTATTTTCATACCTAATGACGCTCCGACAGTATACCAAGCTATCTCCAAGTTGCATATAATCTCTGAGTCGAATCATCAGGACGAAGGAGATTGGTCCTTTTCGGAGTGGTTTTGGGGACTACTGTCCAAATGGGGGTTGAAAGCATTGACATTCCTTGGAATAATTTTGACCATTATTTTCTCTTGTTGCCTTTGTATGCACTCTGGTCCCGCCATCTGTGACCTTTGTGCTACTCTGTGCATCCCTAAACCCAAATCACCAAGAACAGAAAACATAAGAATGATGTTACAGCAACAGCTCGATGACCACATGGCTATCGACGTTGACTCAGATTAACATGAGTCTATCTTGCCTGAGTTCTAGCAAAAGGAGGGTCTGAGGAACTTCGATTTCCGATCGTGATCGAATCGACCCGCCATTTTGTGCTCCGCCGCCATTTTGTGTTGCCATCACTCAGGCAGCACGGCGAACAAAGTCTATTCTGGTTTTTCTGCAGCTTCGTATCGGAATAACCCTTCTGCCTCTATTTGCAAAGCTGGTGTTAGGACTGGCTGAGTACACTAATCCCTGTCTGGTTTCCCTAATCCCCGTCTCAACTATCTGTTGGTTCACACTTTTCTTTTCTGACTTTATCTTATCGTCTGGCCTTCACTGTCCTCTGCTAGCATTCTCTCGTTTCACAACTGTCCTCCAACACACACAAACGTATCTCGCCACCTGCAAGTTAGTTACGAATCCGTTAATGAATTAGTTTGAGGGAGGGGTGACAAACATAGTTGGAGGAGAGGTTTCTTCGAGTCATCTGACACTTTGTTTTCAAATCTTCCCTATTGGTTCTGTCCTGTTTTTCAACTTTTCTTATTGGCTCTTCCTTGTATATTATGGGTGTGTATTTAGTTAATGTGTATGTTACATATGTGGTATAAAAGATTGTGCGCCACAGAGTGAAATGGCAGTCTCCTGAGAACCTACCTTGTGTACTTCTGGGATAACTGTACTAGCTGCAGCTAATAAATCTGATCTTCTAACGCCTAACAGAGTGTCCCGTGTCTCTGTGTAGCTGAGCAGGAGAACCCAGGAGATTAAGGCGTACCCTGCGCCGCCAGGCCCAAAAGGTTCTGGTTCTTCAACTGTCATCAGGCAGGTCATAAGAAAGGAGATGAAAAATGCTCCAAAAAGTCCCCCAGTGGTGACAATCCAAGGAATTGGCTAGCATAGGATTGGGGATAGAAGTGTACTCTGGAGAGGCCCGAAGATACATATAGGCTACTTTAGTTTCTCTGGGTGTCATGGATAATGAAGCCCTGGCTGTCTTACATCCAAGCATGGAGATGTACAGACAACTTCCTAAAATCCATTGGACTGAGGTAGAGGGTCTGAGGGATTCAGGTACCGGTGTCACTATGGTGGCTGCTATACTGGATTACCCAGACAAAATGATATAAGACTGTGCTCCATCCAATGCCCTTGGTAAGCTTAGAGTAGGGAGGGATCACTTGCCCAAAGAAGGTGGTTGTGTCCCCTGCCCTCCCAATAGAGTGTCTGTTGAAAATTGATCTGGAGACTTCTGCATGGGCAGAATTTGAAAGAAAGGTTCATGCAGAAATGCTGGGACTCCCTGAGTCGATGTGTGTTACCACAAGAGCTCAGGCAGTACATCAGGGAAACAAACACAAGGAAATGATGGACGGAGCGCTGAAACTTTTCAGACACTCACCCCCAAGTACAGATCTGGGTTTAATCCATCATCGTTCTTTAGCTCACTTCGCCACCCCAGTTCAGACACAGTGATATGCAAATCAGTCTTGACCCTGTGCTTCATGGGAACAGTCCAGCCCGAACTGTCAAGTCATATCTTCCCTGGACCGGAAACAAGCATCCTGGGACCGGTTGCGGGCTAACAGCCCTCATCAGCCAGGCTAGCTTGAATCCAGTGGCAAAGTGAGCAAGGGACCTATGTCGGGTTATACCCTGTCAACTTAGAGCGAACAAAGCAAACACAAGGAGATGATGGATGGAGCGCTGAAACGTTTCAGACACTTACCCCAGTCACAGATCTGGGTTGAATCCATCATCGTTCTTTAGCTCACTTCGCCACCCCATTTCAGACACAGCTATATGCAAATCAGTCTTGATCCTGTGCCTCATGAGAACAGTCCAGTTCGAACTGCCAAGCCATGTCTTCCCTGGGCTAGAAACAAGCATCCTGGGACTGGTTTCGGGCTAACAGCCCTCATCAGCCAGGCTATCTTGAATCCAGTGGCAAAGTGAGCAAGGGACCTATGTCTGGGCATACCCTGTCAACTTAGGGCGAACAAAACAAGCACAAGGAGATGATGGACCATTCAATACATAGTGGGCTATGTACAGGGCCTGTATTCACGTATGGCTGAGTACATGAAAAGGGCAAATAATCATCTAGAAGCCAGCCAGGAGCTTATCAAGTACTTGTATGATCAGAAGTCAGCACTTGTGGAGTAGCAACCAGGTTAGCTGCTGTGGGTGTTGGAGCCTGTTGCTCCTGAGCACTCTAGTACAAGTGGACTGGGCCCTATCCAATCTTAAAGAAGAAAGAGGAAGTCCCCTACTTGGTACACATAGACATCCTTAGAAGCCCTCATAAATATTCTCCATATCAATTGCCTAAAATGCCACCAGGACAGAGCTGACATGACCATGCTCATGGTCACTGATGGAGGCCAGGAGGAGAAAAGAGAACCCCTTCCTGACCTACTGACACATAACCCACAAGATGAGTCAGTTGAGGGTGTTGTTTTGTCTGACATTCTCACTGCACAATAGCAATCTGACTGCAGGCAAGTCTTATGTCAGTTTGCTGAACTCTTCTCTTTGACCCCTCGTCAGACAACATGGTGTATCTATGATGTGGACACTGGTGACAGCCCCCCCATCAAGAACAACATCTATAGATTGTCAGACCAAGTCAAAGCTTACATCAAGACTGAGGCCAGCAAGATGCTAGAGCTAGGGGGATTGAACCCTCTGATAGTCCATGGGCAAGCCCCGTATTACTGGTCCCCAAGATGGGAAACCTGAAATGAGGTTCGTGTGGATTAAAAGCAGTTACCAAAACTGATGCTCACCCCATTTCAAGAGGAGATAAATTGATTGACAAGCTGTGTGCAGCCAAATTCTTAAGTATTTTTGATTTAACATCAGGGTACTGGCTGCTTGGACTCACCCAGGGAGCAAAGGAGAGGTCAGCATTTTCAACCCCAAAAGACCACTTTCAATTTAAAGTGATGCCTTTTGGATTAAAAAATGCACCTGACACCTTCCAAAGGTTGGTGAATCGAGTTCTCTCCAGCCTGGACAACTTTAGTGCAGCACACTAGATGAAATAGCTGTCTTTAGTTCCACCTGGGAAGATCACCTGGTCCACCTGAAGGAGATTTTACAGGCCTAACTATCTAGGTCAATAAGTTCCAGATAGGGGAGAGTTCTGTTGTGTACTCTGGACACCTTGTAGGTGGAGGCCAAGTCCAACCTCTTCAACCCAAGATCCAGACTATTCTTGTCAAGATTCCTGCCACAGCTCACCTCTCTTGACTATCACAATATACCTGCTTGACTGAAATCATTCCTCCCAACACTTATGAATGAGTACAAATGTCTTGTACCCTGATGTTTGATCATATTATATGCTGTTGGTAAAAGCTAGCTGCAGCTGGTGTTCCCCGTTTTGTTTGAAAAGGCTTAATAGCTTTTACAAATGTTTTACCATGCATATGCAAGGTCAGGTTTCAGGCGCCACAGAAACATCCAGAAAGTCCACTAGAATAAGCATCAAGCAACCTGCTTAGATGATCTCAACATGAACCTTCCGGAAGACAGCCCTCATCAAATTAATCCCCTACACCTGATCCTCCCTATAAGCAATTAGAACATGACTTTTGTGAATATTCTAAAACACAGTTTAGAAGACAGCTTAATCAAATTAATCATCTGCACCTGTTCCTTGCTATAAGCAATTAGAAAATAAATGACCTTTGTGGACCTCCTAAAGCACCTTCTAGAAGTCAGCCTCATCAAGTTAATTATCTGCACCTGTTCCTTGTTACAAACAATTGAAATGTGACCTTTATAAACGTTTTAAAGCAGTCTTAATTAAAGACCCTTCACACTCCTCCCCTTCACTTAGCCTCTTCGCCTGCCACTTACCTGTTTCCTGGCTTCCAGGACTCTGTCTTGCCAGCTCCCTTGATCCTCCCACTTTGACCTCACCACAAAGAATGTCCCGCATTAGCCTCGCACCTGGATGCAAAAAAGAACAAGAAGAAAAGGAGACATACATGAACAGACTTGATTTAACTACGCGCTGAGCTCAGTCGCAACATTGTACTGCAAGCAAAGGTAACCAGAGTTGTTGTTCAACTTGTACCTACTGTTGTCAGGGCTCTGCCAGAGAGAACTTTGGTGAAGCTAACCCTGTCCAAATGTGCTTATGGGTTTGATGGTGAAATCATACTTGCTACAGTTTCGAAAAGTTGGATAAAGAGGCCTCTAAGGACAATCTAAATAAAGAAAAAACAACAACAAAATTAAAGGTTGATTGAGATTTGAAAACCTTTTGTGAGGTGATACCTTAAGAGATAGAGTTAATACTAGACCTAAGTCTTAATATTTGTTTGTTTATAGGGACCACATCTGCTGGTACCATATCAGACTGAGGTAAATGCCTGCCACAGTGTTGCTGTTGAGTAGACAAGGCACAGCTTCTTTGACTCTACATGTTCTCTTCATGCCAACCCCATTCCCCCTGGGATTTTCCACGGGAGAAGTGCCTCCTCTTGTAAACCGAGGGCAAGTGTAAGGAGGATTTGGGAACTAGCGTCACCGCCCCATTGGAATCATCTGGGAACCAGGTAGGTGGCTTATGACAATTCTGGAATGGGAGGCTCCCAAAGCCCAGACTTAAGTTAAGGCCTTCCTTGGGTTTACTGGGTACTATAGGAGGTTTGTGAAGGGTTATGGGACCATTGTGGCCCTACTCACTGACCATACCTCCAAGAAACAGCCTAAGACATTAACTTGACCACATGATTCCAGAAGGCCGTTGACACCCTGAAGGATGTTATGTGTTAAGCACCTGTCCTGAAGGCACCTGACTATGGAAAGGAGTTGTCCAAAAAGATGCTTCTGAACATGGAATTGGGGTAGTGTTGGCACAAACAAATGATGGATCGACCAGGAGCAATCCCTGTAATGCCGATATCATGAAGGCGCCTGAGCAGCCTTAAATGGGGAACCATGTCAGAAGCTGCTGACAGGTCTAACAGTACCAGGACGGCCTTTCCTCCTGCATTTACGGAGTTTTTAATCAGTTTAGAGACTTCCAAAAGAGCCGTGTGTAGCAGAGTCAATGCACTGCCTTTAATATAATTCATGCACCCCTAAGGAAGCCCTCCTAAAACCTAGGAGGCAGGGTGCAGTATATTAAAGGTGTGGGCATGTAAGTGCAAGCTTATATGTCACTATAGTGCCCTTTACCAATAAAGGACACTATAATTAAAAGAAGGTTAATAGGATAATGTGGGCTGGCACTCGTGCAAACCTGAGATTGGCAGCTCCATTGTGGTACCGCCTAAATATGTCATGTTTGGTATCAAACAATGTGCCTTCTGATCCCTGACACAAATCTTGTGTCGAATGTGGTGTTGCATTTACCTAGGTGGCTACCTTAGAAGTTGCCACCTGGTTGCCCCAGCTTCTCTAGGCTCTGGCTGGCAGCCCGCAATTGCTAATATAAATTAACAACAGGAGAGAGAGGGAGTTTTTGGAGCCACTCTTAGTCCCCCAGGGCTAGTATAGATCAACAACAAAAGAGTGTGTCCATCAGATGTGAACAAGTGCAGAGCAAATTAGAAAAGTGAATCACTATGTTTTTAAAAGAACCCTCACTCACCAACCTAGTTGGTGACATGCTTCATCATTGGGTTCCCACCGGAGAGACCGAATGTCTCCCCGGTGTGCTACGACGCCTGAATTACAGCGGAGCTGGTTTTTTGTGTGTGGATGCAGTGCAAAGGGTGATAGTGTAAGTTTAAAATATGCCACAGTTTCAACCAATAATGAATTTTAATAGTGGTAAACCGGACACAGTTAAAATGGTGTGGCGGACGATAGGAACTGGTGATAATTAGACCAGCTACGTCCTAAATCAAGTGCATAGTGAAAAAAGCTGCAACACGCGAAACCATGATTTCCACAAAAAGTCTTTTCCGCAGATAGAGTTGGCATGGAAACCTGCTTTGCAGGCTGTACGCATAACCAGGTTAACGCAAATAGCCTCTTTTTCACCCTTTTGTCACCGTACCTCTAGACAACGAGCTATCTTTCCCGGAAGTCTACCAAGTATTACTTTGCCCCCTGACAAGCAGCAGTCTAGTTGGTTTCCCCCGCGTCTACGTCTCACGTGATTCACGTGATGACGTGACGCCTTCCGATTGGTAAACGCTCACTATTTTTTCCTCTCGGCTGCTCCGGATATCAACATCCGAGTCCGCAGGAGGGCCAAATAGGTGTTGCAGAGGGCTGGTGACTTTGGAGTAGTAAGTAAAGGTGCTGCAGGACGGATCTCTATACCTTTACTTCAACCGTGTAAGTTTTTAACTCTTCTTATTCTTTTCGCTCCCCGTCCAGAGTGTGACTATAAGTCCCGCCTCCCACCCGGACTCATGTAGTGAAACTGAATTGAACATCACGTAAGCACTGTGATCGGCTCTCTTGATGTTCACAATTCCATTTGATACATTAACCCTTGAATCTCCATCACAAACCAAGCATTTATTTTCCCTATCGCCTCCTAGAAGTCGGCCATAATGCAGTGCTGACCATCAGTGTGAAGGCGATACACTTATGCCGCTTTGCCGTATCACCCCCAAAAACAGGGTGTATCACTTTTCCGGCACAATTAGTGATAGCGCTAAAGAGCACCACATGCCTTTACAATTTGAACACGGGCTAATACTAGTGAATTTTGCTCCCCGTAGGTTCAGAACAATGGGAAATTCCCACCATGTGTGTGCATGAAATATCTTCACGACACTTGTGTGATTAGCCCAAGTCTGTTTTTATGTGAAATTATATATGTATGATGTGAATCACTGTTTGTTTGTTCTGTGTTGTCTTTCTCCATTTTACTCCAACAGAACTGAACCTCTCAGAAATTGCTGAAGGGTAAACTCGACCGTAAGTCTTAAGCGGTTTCTGACCCCACAGGTTAGGGTACGCCTTAGCGTGCGTATACCGCTGTGGTGGTCTCACTTTAGGTCCTGACGAATGCTTCGTGCACTGACGCAAGAAGCAGAAACATGTTGACCACTTTTTTCACTATGCACTTGATTTAGGACGTAGCTGGTCTAATTATCACCAGTTCCTATCGTCCGCCACACCATTTTAACTGTGTCCGGTTTACCACTATTAAAATTCATTATTGGTTGAAACTGTGGCATATTTTAAACTTACACTATCACCCTTTGCACTGCATCCACACACAAAAAACCAGCTCCGCTGTAATTCAGGCGTCGTAGCACACCGGGGAGACATTCGGTCTCTCCAGTGGGAACCCAATGATGAAGCATGTCACCAACTAGGTTGGTGAGTGAGGGTTCTTTTAAAAACATAGTGATTCACTTTTCTAATTTGCTCTGCACTTGTTCACATCTGATGGACACACTCTTTTGTTGTTGATCTATAATAGCCCGCAATTGCTGCCACCTAGATATGATTCTGACCTCCTGCCAGGCAATTTGATCACTCCCAGGAGTCAGAAACAAAGACCTGGGAGGAAAGAGGTCATACCTCCACCTTCCCAGGAAGGCTAGTGAGTGGCACATCAAGGCAGTGAGCTGCAAAGGCTGCATTGCCTCTGATATGCATCAGGGCTGCTCCCAGAGGAGGAAACATCCCTCTCCCAGCCCCAAATACATTTGCATCAGGCAAGAGGGAAATTAGATTGTCAAGGAGGGGTGCACACCCAGAAGGCTAGCCACACCTCACTGAAAGAAGGGTTCTGCCATTTTTAGAAGTGAAAGAATAGAGGTTTCTGGCTAGAAAAGGTCTCCTACACCCCCGGATGTGGTCAACTCCGGGCGGATTAGGCGCTGGGGCAGGCAGCCCAATGGCCACTGTCACACACACCCCTAACACTCCTAAATCTAGGAGTTAAGGGCTACCCCTGACACCGGAATCTCAGTTCTGAACAACCTGCATCCAAGAGGACAAAAGAAGAGACCTGTGTCTGCGACAGCAAGATGCTAGAGCTAGAGATGATTGAACCCTCTGCGACAACAGGACTTGCACAAAGCAAAAAGAGAGATACTCTGCACCTGGGGCAATGCTCCTTGGAACTGCCAGATTGACACTCGTCCTAGGCTAACTCTTGGTTTCCCCAGACAGAGGGACCCCTCTGGAAGCCTGAAGCACCCTCAGAACCTTTGAACTAGTAGCACTAGTTCCATGCAAATTGCAGGCACAACAACGCTCTGGAGCCGTAGAATCGCAGGCCATCGGGCCCTCTGTGGGATCGCCCAAATCCAGATGGCCTAGTGCACTGTGGGAACTATTGTCCTTCCTTCCACGAAGTTACAGGCAGGTACCGTGTTTTCTGGGACCACCGGATGTCGAGGTACCTTTTTTCAAGGATTACCGCTGCCAAGGCTTGTTGGTCGCCAGTCCAGCAGCCAACACCTTCACTCGAAGCTGCGCCCAGCGCGAACTCCATCTGACCTTCGACTGACAGCAACCACCCCGTTATTGTGATTTTGCATCTTTGTAGCACTGTGTAAGCAGTAGAAGCAGCTCTCCCATGGCTCATGTTCATGACCAGGGACTGGCAGGACAACTCTGCACAGAGGCTCCACAGGCTAGGTAAAATTGAACTGACTGTTGTGGCTTGGACCTGGGGCCTGCATCACCTTCACCCTGCAAGGGTGCCACGCAACTCGACTTGCAAGTGACCAATTGTCACTAGTGGTCTTTCCCATTGTTACATTTTCACTGGTTTATTTTGCACTGCTTTTATACTGCTTCAAAATTCTTTAACTCCAGTTATATGTATGCACTTCCATTTATTTTGCTATCTAAATTAAGATATAAATACCTTCTGTTTTTATAAAGTGGTGTCAGATTTCTCTTGAGTTGTGTCAATTACTTATCATCCATGTTGGTACTCTGAAATGCTTAACTCATGTTCCAGTAAAGCCAGACTGCTTTTTGCCACACTACCAGGACTGAGCTAAGAATTTAGTAGTGTGAATCTAAGGACCATCTTTGGGGTCTGTGAGAGTATTGTATGGTGAGGTCTAACCAGCATCACCACATACTACTCCACGTCTATATTTGGGCTTAAACAAACAGTAAATACTGTCTCGCATAATGCAGAAAAAGGAATTTTCACAGACCAATTATCCCTCCATTCCCAGGAGGCTTTACCTTTAGTATGGTCTGACCATCACGCCTTACTATTTAACTTCCCTTCCATCACACTACCCAACCCCACTGCCTCTCCTCCAAAGCCCAATATAACATGACCTTGGCACAAAATAGATTCTGAAATCACTATCTTTCTTCAATAATACTCCAACAACAGACCCTGACACGATGGCAGCTAACTATCACTCCTGGCTTACTAATGACATAAACCCATCCAGCAACCATATCAACCAGCCTACATATAAATCCACAATGCCGCAAACTAGAATGGAAATGGAGATTGAACTATACAGAGGAAGATAAAGCCACATATAAGCAAGCTCTCAACGTCTATAAATCAATGATCCGTGCAAATAAAACCATCTGTTTCGCCTAAAAAATGTAATCTGCAAAATATTAAACTAAAGAACTATTTAAAACTGTCAAAATACTATACTCATGCAAAAGTACTTCACGTTTATTCTACTTTCTCCCCAAACTATCAAAAATGACAGTCCTTAACCAGAATTTAATACAAAATGTTGCTTTTCAATCTTTAATCCCCCTTATCACAAGTGCAAGTCAAGAACCTCTTATCCAGCACTAAATCAGGCTCCCAAGATGATCCATCACCTCCTAAAGTGTTACATCTTGCAACAGAAGCTATGAAAAAAAGCAGCAATTCTTTCACTTATTAAAAAGGCTACCGTTCCGGCATCTGACCCTATGAACTATCGGCGCATATCACGTCTACCCCTGCCAGCTAAAATCCTAGATAAAGCACTCAATCAGCAACTATCTGCTTTCATAAATGAAAACAGTCTGCTAAATGGGTCCCAATTCAGCTTTTGGAGCCAGCATATCACAGAATCAGCCCTTATATTAGCTGCAGAGAGCATTAGATCTATCATTGATAATGGAGATAATGCAGCCTTGATACTTTTAGATCTGTCGGCAGCGTTTGACATGGTCAATCATGCCATTTTAACCAATCGCCTGCATGAGCTAAGAATCGGAAACAGAGCCCTCGTCTTACTTTCTTCCTTTTTGGCGAATAGGGAACAATACATCACGCTAGAGAAACTTGCCTCCACAACTTGGAATCTTCCTTTTGTCGTCCCCCAAGGAGCCTCTCTAAGTCCTACCCTATTTAATTTGTACATCAGTCCTTTGGTTAAACTTGTCAGAACCGATGGGTTCTCAGTTGTTTCCTGTGCAGACGACACACAAATTGTGGTGACTGTTACAGGAAATCCAGCCCATACAGCCTCGCAGTTCTGAATCTGTATGGGAAAAATTTGAACTTGGATGGCAGAAAACTGCCTGAGATTAAACTCAGGCAAGACCTAAATTCTACTCTTTAGAAACAAAAGTACTTTCTGGTCGCCAGACTGCTGGCCACCAGATATGGGCCCTACCCCATCCCCAGTAGAAAACGTTAGAAACCTGGGGGTCATCTTTCGAGAACCAAATCAATCAAACAGCCTCCTCAGCCTTTTTTCTTCTTAAGATCCTACATTTTTTAAAATCTTGCATTCCTTCCAATCTTCAGAAACAGATTATATCAGCACTAATTTTATCCAAACTTGACTACTGTAATGACTATATATCGGCCTACAACAAAAAATCGTATCTAAACTTCAGACCCTACAAAATGCTGCAGCCTGTCTCATTTTCAGTCTTGCCAAATTTGACTCAGCTACCATGGCACTGAACGAACTGCACTGGCTACGTGTGAGGAAAAGGATTTACATTCAAGGCCATGTGCACCGCCTTTAAGGCACTACATAACATCGTACCAGTTGCCCTTAAACAGGCCTTTCGCTGGTACATACCTCTTAGACCCGTATGTTCGTCAGGTCTATGTATATTTTTAAAAAATTCTTTTTATTGATGACAACTTAAATTTGTTGCAGATACAGGTCAAGACATTACTATGATTGTACAATAAAATTCTCACGTCACATTCTTCTGTGGCCTATCTAAGTACACATTACCATTATAATTCTACTTCTAGTGCAGGGTGATTTACTGCCTGAGGGGTTCACAAATGTTCCATTTGCCCCATATAGTGTACCATTTTTTTGGACATCCTCGTGATTCATACACCGTCTTTTCCATTACCATGCACCAATCCATGTCGTTTTTCCAGGCACTCAGCGTAGGTGATTCAAGCGCCCCCCATAACTTAGCTATATTCCTCTAGGCCACCATCATTCCTAAGGCAACCCAGGTTTTCTCCTTATCTACCAGATCAGTGGGCTCCCATATATTCAAAAGACACAGTTTTATCATGGGTTGTATTTGTTTAGTCACCACATGCGCCATACATTGGGCTACTCTTTCCCAATATCGCTGGATATATATACATTCCCATATAGTATGGATAAAGGTTTCCTCTTGTCCGCATCCTCCGCTACACCTGGGATCCTCCCTATTTTCCATCTTGACTAAAGCAGTGCTTGCTAAGTATATACGATGCAGGACTTTGAGCTGTACTAACCGTTGCCTAGATAAAATAGCCACTTCCTTGGGGGATGACAGCGCCTCCTGCCATTCATCATCTTCTAGTGCCTCGGAGTCCTTCTCCCAGTTTCTACGAAGCTGCAGGAGAGGGTTCGCATGTTATTTATCAGTTTCTTATAGGTCAGTGAAATAGCTTTCTTGGGCATTAATTCATCCAGAATCCTGTCTTCAAGGAGGGAGAACTCGGGAAGCGACTGTCCGCATGGGATGGCTGCTTGGAGCGAGTGTCGAATCTGTAAATATCTAAATCTTTCCGTTTGGGCCATTTCATGTTCTTTTTCCAACTGGGTGAAGGGGATCACCTCACCATATTTCCATAGGTCACCCACTTGGGAAATTCTGATTGAGTCCCATGCCTCAAAGTCCGTTGAGTGTCTCAGGTTACCCAGCTTATCCGCATCCCACATGGGGGTTGCTTGAGTTATTTTACCATCCCAACCCATACTTTCATTTACTGTGTGCCATATTGTCACTGCATGTCGTGTTGGGCATGTTAATTTTATTTTGGCCGGATTTGTGTAGAGCACTCTAGAGGAGTTCCCTTCCAGGAGAAGCCACCTATCCATGCCATAACCAGGGTCATCACGAGGTCTGTATACACATTGGTTGATGGGCACCAACTGTACTGTCCAGTAATATCTTTTCACATCGGGGAGCCCTACGCCGCCATCATACCATCCTCTGATCAGCTTATGAATGGCAATTGGCGCCGGTTTCCCCTCCCACATCAATTCTCTCTGTGCGCTTTCTATATTTTGGAAGTAGTCTCTGTGTATTGGATCCGGAGAATTTTGCAGTATATATAAGAATCGTGGTAGTGCCATTACTTAAATAGCGCAGCGTGCCCCAGTAGGGACAGAGGGGGTCTGAACAATATTGAGGTGCCAAAATTCAGACTTCCGTGTTGGGCCGGTAGAGGATTTGTAACTCGTACTGCTAAAGTATGAAAATCCCTTACTTTTGAACTAAAAATCTCTCAGACCCTTTTACTTTTTAGAAAAGCATTGAAAACGTGGCTCTTATAATCCAGAGGCCATAGTATATCTAGCCTATCTCACTGACCACCCTCACACACTGCAGCGCCAAGACACCTTCGGGTATATGAGCGCTATATAAAATTCTACAACGTAACACCTTCCTACACCTTGCATGAAGCTTCTACTCCATTTGATCGTCTCATTACAAATTTTTTGATCTGCACCTATGAGAAGCTAAGGTAAACATCCTTAACCTATTCTTTCATCCATACTGCAATACAATACACCATCGTCCAATACAACCTTCATATCTTTAAAAAACATCCACATTTTCAATGAATGTGAAAGTTAATAAAAAAATGTACTTACTTTCTCAATGTAGACCTTACCAAGAGGCAATGATCCTTATCAAGTGATCATCGCTGGGATAATCCTCACCTCCATGCTCTTAATTGAATTAAAATATTTCTTCTCAATAGCTTGAACATTTTCCACACTAAGGGGTCCATTACGATGGTGGACGGACATCGTAACGGAGCCAGGGACCGACCGCCAAAGTTGCCTCGGTCCCGCCATGTGAATTAGGGCCTTTTACATTGTGGGTGGATCTGCTGGCTGCAGACCCGCTCGCAGTGTAAAAGAACTGTGCACAGCATTGCCATGCACTACATGGCAGGCACCACGTGGTTCCATGACACGTAGTGCATTGCAATTGGGGGAAGGTACCATAGGTACCCCCCATGTGCACACACACCCTGGGGGGCCACAATTGCCCCCAACAGCAAAAACCGCATGCCTTTCCATTGCGGCAACGCCACCATGGAAAGGTGAATCTCCGCCTGCATCATAATATGGATGGCGGTGTCTTTCCGTCCGCCGCTGACCCCTCAGCCATACTAATATGGCGGGAGGTCAATCAGGCATGGATGGCGAGCGGATTGCCCCCCGCCGGGCCAGCGGTGGCTACCGCCGGCCCGGCGGGGGCGATCTGCCTGCCATCCTAATGAGCCCGTAAATCAGGCCCAGTGTGGATTATGTATGTTTAAAACCTACTAACCACCAATGATGCTACACCAGACTTTGGATTAAAGTAAAACTTTTAAAAAGTTGATTCTGATTATCAGTCAGCTGCATTCATAATGTCATCCAAATGCCCACCTAGCAAGAATGCCTTAGATGCCAGGGCACCTCTCACTAAATGAGCACCGACGTCCAACCTCCTCTATAATCTATTTTACCCACCTGATGATGGATGGGAAGTTACCACTTTGAAGCGTTTCTTCCGAGTAGTCAATGATTGGTGCCCCTGTAAGTCTCAGCTTTGTAGTAATCTCATACATTTTAATCCTTTTCAACACACCAAATTTTGGCTTCTCCACAAAGGCTGGATACGAAATTGGTCTTGCATTAGTTTTAATCCTAGACTATTTGAGTCTAATACCTGTGGAATAAAACATTCTGCCAGAAATATCCAAAGCCCTGACACCAGGCATGTCTGCAAAAAACCAAAGACAACAACATTGCAAGCTTAGCTGATAACTCATTCCTAGACAAAAAAAAAATGATCCTGGTGTTTGGACAGAAAGGTCCCTCGCATGGTGACGGACGTGTACCTCTGCCCTTAGTGCCCTAGCTGCAATGATGTCTGGATCCTGGGTACTGATTTTTATTGTCATGGGCAAATACAGATCATGCATGTGCGCCATGCCATAGGTCTGTCTCATGGATTGCATGCTTGTTGGACCAGGATTGCACCAAAAGTGCTACCCTCATATTCGTGAAAGGATACTTTCTTTGCCAGGAGTTAAGTAGCAAGAGCACGGTGGTGGCAGCATACTGTGAAGTGATCAGCAAGACTGAACAGGTCCTTTTTACCTATGTCAATAGAGTGAGGCATACAGGCTCACTCACATAACGTTTGGCTGCTGTGTGCTTAACTCACCTTTGACCTACATCAAGTTAGTATGTAAAGCTGTACAGTGAGTGTGTGTTGTATGCTGGTGCTGGGTGTATGTGTGCCTGTGAATGGTACATGGAAGTTTCTGAGTTCCATTTTGGGAGACTGCCAGAAGGTAGGGGTGGAAGATTCACGGCGAGAAGATGACTACAGCAATGTCCCTTGGTACCTGGAAGTAAAGGACAATAAATCCAGTGTTCTGTATTTACAGAATCTCACTGGAAGGCAGACGGCAGGAGCAACGGCGGAGAGCTTGCTGACGTATATAATCCTCTGGGGAAGTGAACAAAATAAAGCAGAGGTGCCCTTTAAGATTGTGGAGCCGAAGAGTCCCGCGATCGGCCTCCAAACCAATGAGAGGACCAATCTGGGCATGCCAACGGTGGAGAGCAGCGGGAGAGACAGGACCATCTGGAAAACCGCGTAGCAGGAGAAGAACATCCTTTTTCCCTGGAGAGTGGCAGCCCCAGATGACAGGAAATCCTGTGAGGAAGCCCCAGAGACCACCGATACCACGAGATGTCCCGACACATCCCAGGAGGGACGTGGCTTGCACAGGTACGTGCACAGTGGATTGGGAGGAGGGCAGCAGCTTACATGGGGATAGAGAACACTGAGGGTTCCCCTGTATAAATCCACAGGTCTCGACAATACCCACCCTGAAGTAAACTGAGGAGTTTCTTTCATTCCATTTTGTTGGTTTTCTCCTCTCCCTCATTCAAATAATCTTTCTTTTTTATATTTTGGCCTCTTTTGTTGGCCTCCATGAAGTAAACGCTAGTGCTGCTGACTAGGGTAAAATACTCTAAAATTAGAAGAAAAGACGTACAAACACTTGGTGGTGGATTGTGTGGGTGATCTTTTCCCTCACTACCCCTTTCCTTCCCATGGATAGTTATTAAATTAAACAAAACACATACCTGTGCTTTTCCTCTCTGTTTGAGGGGCATTTTCCTGGGGGTGGTCCTGACCTCCAAGACCTGAGAGAAGAAGAAGACATAAAGAAGAAGCCATTAACAAAGTTCTGTAAATTGATTAAAACAAATAAAAGATGTCTAAGACTAAATAATACAGTCTCAAGCTTGATATATCATGCTACTATTTCACAGAGACCCAGGGCTGACAGGAGCAGCATGAGGAATCCTACATAAATTTTTGTGAATTGGTGCATTCCTGTGGCCTGGGTGGGACACACACAATGGAGGAAGAAGAGCCAGGCTGGGCCTTGGGGTAACCTTCTGATAGACATATCACTGTGACTGACATCCAGGTGTAAACCTTTAGTCAATCCAATGGTCTATGTTTGGAGTTTCTCCTGCGGTGACAGACTGCTTTCTGGAGGAAGGGCAGGGCAGAAGAGAAGGCACTTTAGAAGGAAGCACACTCCCAACATAAAATTCAAAGGCTCACACTGAATCACATTTGATGTCTGGAAATAGACTGTAAGGGGAGCTTGAGGCCCCCAAAATTTTTAACTGTCAAGCAGCCAGTCGGGCTGTGCGAGGAGGGGAATCTCTGCAAGACTTCTGCCTGTAACCAGGACTGGCGGTCAAAGCCTGCCAGTCTATGAACAGGGGCTTCAAGACTATCTGCCCCAAGAGTCTGGTGCACCAGGGCCTGCCTGCTCGCCAATGAACAATGTGCCCATGTGTGTAATGAGTGCTGGAGGGAGCGAGGTCCAGTTGGAGATCCTGTCGAATGGATACCTGTAGTGAGGTGTGAGTAAGCAGGTGCTGCACCATTGGGTCATTGCCCACATGCAGGGAAAAGTCAGCAGCCCTCGTATGCCAAGACAGGGCCACCGTGAAGTAAGCTATGACCGTTGCTTCACCAATCGGGTCATCGCCTATGTGTAGGTTGTAAGTCAGTGACCACGTATGCCAGGTGGGGCCACCATGAAGAGTGCTGACACGCTGATCGGGCCGTATCCCATGTGTGGAGTTAAGTTGATGACCTTGTATGCCATGTGGGGCTGCTGTGAATATCGCTGTGGAAAGGATTGCAAGGAACTTAACCAGCATCGGAGGAGCATTAAGGACTCCCCGGTCGCTGTCTTCACAGGACCACATGTGATGAACTCGAGGACACCTGACCGCTGCCCCTTCTGGGAGACTCTGTTCGCTCAGATACTATTGGTGCAAGTTAGACTGATTTATGGGCCAGACAGTGCCGGGTAAACTTGTCTTCCATTTAGCTATTCGGCACTGAAATACTTTTGACTTTCATAAAGAGTCGGAGCGGGACTCCTGAGACTCAGATAACTAATTGGGCTTAACCAGAATGTTGCCTATATTGAATGAGGAATAACCACTGCCTCTAGCAAGAGGGGACAGGGGCTCAGGGACCCACCTATAAAACGATAGAGCCCTGACTTCACAGGACTGTGTGTATTGTTTGTGAATGTAGTATTTTACTTTGTCTCCGTATATAAATACTCCTTTTTTCATAAAAGTAAGTATTTGACTGGCCAATCATTCATTGCTGCTGCTGAACGTATTTTGAGTTATGAGCCTGTGTTCAGTCCCCTGTGTCTACCTCCCCATGAAAGCCTTGGACTGCTTGAACCGCACTACCACTGAGAGTCAAGTGTTGAAGGAGTACATGGCCCAGTTGCTCAGGATCCAGAGTAGGTCGGCCCTTGAACATCAAGAATAAAACGCCTGAGCCCCAACGGTTGGGCCCAGTAGTTCCTGCTTGCCCGGTGGCCTTCTAAAATGGGTTCTGACAGTGGCCCTCATAGTTTGGGGAGAATATACCTTCCCGGAAGTCCCACTGAGGCACTATGGGAAGGATGAGACAGCAGGAAGATGGAGACGCTCGCTGTGTCTCAAAAAATACTCCTAGGAGAATACTGCTGGACAGGGAGACAACACCTGCGGGCAGGGCTTAGTGAGGTTGGTCTTATCAGGGGACACGTCCGCTCACCAGCATCCCCGAGGCCTCTCCCTCATGAAAGGTACTAAGAGAGCAGTGCTTCTTGAAGCACTTTCTGCTAAGGACGGCAATGGGGGAGCCAGGTCTCATACAGCCGCTACAGATACTGGTGGTAGGCAATGGTCATATTGAGTCATTATCTTGGATTTCATTGCCTCTCCATTGTTTATTTTTGTTTTGGGAACAATCTGGCTCAGAACATATACTCTTTCATCAGTTGAGTGGAAGAATACATAACTCTTGATACTGTTTATTGTCATCAAAACTGCTGACTTCTATCTGTGACACAATATCACCAACCATTTGACGTGTTTCACCATGCAAGAAATGATAGAATCCTAAAATCCCACAAGGACTTCAAGATGTTTTCAGTTAAAAGGGAGCTAATAACTTACATCCATGTTGTATTTATGATTGCACCATTGATCTGCAACCACAGGCTAAGCTACCACATGGTCACATTTACTTGCTCATCCCTAAAGATGATGCAATCTTGAAAGCCTACCTCTGGGACAATGCTGTCAAGGGATATATTACTCATTGACATCAATTCACTAAAATGCCAGAGGTAGCAGAAGTGAATTCACATGCTCCTCGACCTTCACTTTCACTCACACATACACACGCATTCACACATACACACATACACACACTCTCTTTTACATAAACACACTCAAAACTGCAAGCACGCACACAGCATACATACATTTAAAAGCATTTTTTTAAACTTACCGCAGCTGCCAGGGAAAGTCATATTCCAGCTATTTGTACTCTATTTTTTATTAAACTAATAGTGAATAATGTAATATTATTCACTATTATTAAAATTGAAAACGGACAAAAAACAAGCTGCTTTTGTTCCTTCCAGTGCTGATGCTAGGGGTCGCAAAGGCAGTGCAAGGGGTCACAAGGGGCATGCCAGGGGTCGCAGTAGCGACCCCTGGCGACCCCTAAATGACGTCCATGTAGACCCTGTCTCAGAACAGTTTCAGGCTTACAAAACTGCAGCACTGCCTGCATACCAGGTCCTAGAAATACCTATAACTTACCAAAAGCACCATAACTGGTTTTCTGGCGGGTTACCATACACACACGCACAGGAATGTCCAATTAAGACCCCTCAGTAATGAAGGGGCTATGTTGTGAGTACTAGTTGAAAACACACCCTTTCCACATCCTCAGACATTGGCACTCGCTGATGTAGTAGTTATTATTTTTTTTTGTAATCTTTTTTATTTTTGCAATAAACAGAACAAGACACTTGAATATTCATTGCGTGCACATCCTTAGACAATACAACAGCCCAGTGTACACCACGAGTAAAAACCGCATACATATAATGTAGTTCCCAGCCAGCATCGGTCTCTCCCATCGCCGCCCCAGAGTCTAGCGTGTCAGCTGAATCAGAAGTGTCGTCATGTGGCGTTGGCGGTGGGTCACAGATATTTCCCCTAAATTTGTTCCATGCCCCCCATACCTTATCCCACTTGCGGGGGCAACCCCATCTGAGAAATGCTGAGCGCTCGGCAAACATGGCCATGTCCATATCTCTCCCCCATACGGTCAGGGAAGGGACCTCCCCACCCCCCCACTTTTGGGCTATGTTCCGCTTTGCTGTCATTATGCCCAGCGTGGCCCAGCCCTGGGCCTGGCGACTGAGGTCGTTGGGCTCCCACACATTCAACAAGCAGCACCATGGCTCTGGTACCAATGAGACGCCGCACGCCTGCGACATTGTACGCATCACCCGCCGCCAGAAGTCTTGGATTGCCGGACATTCCCAAATGGTATGGTAAAAAGTACCTTCCTCACCGCAACCACGCAGGCAGAATGGGTGCAGTGCTCTGCCCATTTTGTGCAATAAGTGCCTGGTATAATATGAGCGGTGTAAAATTCGGAGCTGCACCAGCCACAGCCGCGACGGTATACCCGCCTCGCGCGGCGACGCCAGCACCTCGCGCCATTCGGGGTCGTCAAAGTCGCCGAGCTCATCAGCCCACTTCACCCGCAAGGGCCCCATGAGGTCTGGCATGTTATTAATGAGCTTGCGGTACGTGAAGGACGTAGCCTTCTTAGGCATATATTCCGTCAGCAGCCTGTCCTCTAACGGGGACGCCTCTGGAACCTCCCCGCCCGGAGTCAACTTTGCGTTTAGGGCAAGTTTAATCTGGACGTATCGGAACCATTCCGAGAGAGCCAGATCATATTGCTGCTGCAAGCGTGTGAATGGGATGACCACCCCCTTCTCCCACATATCGCCTATCACAGAAATCCCAATGTTGTCCCAGACTAATGCTCACTTTCCCCTGAGGCGGAAGCCGGGGGCGTTCTCCACTTTTCTCCACGTTACTCAGTGCACGTTTGGCTGGTAATTGCTTTTAAAAATTGTATATATTTGAACTGTGCTGTTTTAATTTACCTCGATCCTTGCATGTGAGATTTACATCGCCTCAAGAGTCCCCACACTCTATTGGCCACCGGCGCAGCCGATTTCAGGCGCTGACGCCGGCACGCAGAGGATACCCGCCGCCATCTTAGGGGAAGGCAGGGTAGCGGTCCAGCTCTTGGACGCCTCCCACCCTCCTCTCTATGTATAAAAATAGATGGACTTCCCGTCCGCGCAGCGGGCGGGCGCAGGGGCGCGCCGATGGCGCGCCGAAGGCAAGACCGTCTGCGCCCGTCTGCGCCTGGCCCGTGCCCAGGGCCAGTTCCCCTGCCTGTCGCTCTGAGGTTAGCTCTCTCTGCTGGTCTAGAGAGCAGCTCCTTCAGATGAGAGCAGGTACGTGTATGCCGACCTACCGCTGCTCTCCGTGCAAGCTGGTGGGTCGCCTTTTTTCATGCCTTCACTGTGATCTGGTACTTCCCCCTTTGAGAAAACGTGCCCTTCCTCTTTCCAACCCGACCAAGCGTCCTACTCACCCCCTGATGTTGAGGGCTGGCTTGGTCAACTGCCGCTCTCTCCCTCGCCATGCTAGCGAGATTTGGACATCTCTTGTTACCCATGCTTGGGATATCCTGGTCCTTACCGAGTCCTGGATAAAAGACACTTCTAAACCTGATATTCATCTTGCTACTCCCCCTGGCTACCTCTTAATGGGCATTAATCGAGAGGGTGGTAAAACTGGAGGAGGTCTTGCTATTATATTGAAATCTCATCTCCGTCTGACCATCAGGAAACTTACGAATATTGGGCTGATTGAAGCCATGTACTTCACCATTTCAGACTCGGCTGCTGTTATTTTAGCTGGTATTTTAGTGTATAACCCCCCCAACGCTTCAGCCCCCTCCCTTACGCTACTGGTACACCAGATAGCGGATCTTTCCCTTAAACATCCGCACTTTATAGTGCTTGGTGATTTCAACCTACATGCTGAAAACTCTTCCTGCTCCCAGGCTACTCAACTATTAGACACTTTGCAGGGCTTAAACCTGACCCAATTAGTTCAGGGCCCGACTCACGTAGCGGGCCATACTCTTGATCTAATATTCTCTAACCATCCTGGTATTACAGTACATCCCTCCCTCCCTCTCACCTGGTCAGACCACTACTTTCTCCCTTTTGACCTCACGCTTCCCTCGGCACCTGGTCCGGTGGTGCTTGGTAGGGAGTACGGGAGAAAATGGCATAAAGTTACCTGTACTGCCTTAGATCCCTTTTTCTCATATCAACCAGACTCACTGTCTAAAGATATTGACGCTAGCGTGGCTCAGCTCAATTCTGCTCTACTGCTTGCCATCGACGCCATCGCACCCCTACAACTTATCACCTCCGCTATATCTCGACCTTCTGCCACGTGGTTCTCCCCTGCCGTACGTGAGGAAAAGAGTCGCTGCAAAAAATTAGAACGTAAATGGCGGCAAACTTATGATCTAGAGGCTAAAACTATCTACAAGTCTGCTTTAAAAAACTTTTTAAAATTAAAAAAATCCACGATGAGAGATTTCTTTGCTCTACAAATCAAGAATGCAGATAACTCCTCTAAAACTCTCTTCAATATTGTAAAGGACTTTGTTAAGCCCCCCGCTATGGTGCCTCAGAATTCCTCTAGCCAGGCTTTATGTAATGGTTTGTCGATGTACTTTCAAGACAAAATTGACAACATTACGTCTTCTTTTCCTACTGTGCTGACCTCCCATATCTCCTGTGCCAGTGACTCTGCGAGATCGTCATTGGTGGCTTTTAAAGAGCTTACTACTGAGTCTGCACTTAATCTGCTTACCCAGTGCAAGTCTGGCTCCCCTCTAGACCCGGTCCCTGCTAAGGTCATGGGCAACCTGGCTCCCCTGTTGGTCAGACCATTCCTCTTTATTTGGAATTCATCATTGCGCACGGGTCAGTTCCCGACTGTTTGGAAGGAGGCCATGTTAGTCCCCATTCTGAAGAAAGTGGATGCGGACCCAGCGCAATTTTGCAATTATCGCCCCATCTCTCTCCTCCCCAAACCGGCGAAAGTCCTGGAAAAGGCTGTGCAGTTACAATTGGCAGATTATTTAGAAGCCAATTCACTGCTTCATGACGCACAGTCAGGATTTAGAACTGGTTTTAGTACTGGGACTGCTCTATTAGAGGTCTCTGAGACGATCCGGGAGTGTGTGGATAGGGGCGAGGAGGCCATGTTGGTCCTCCTCGACCTATCCGCCGCTTTTGATACGGTGTCCCACGAAATTCTATTAGATCGTCTGAGGCAGATTGGATTGGGTGGCGCCGCTCTATCTTGGATTGCCTCCTTTCTTACAGGACGAACTCAGAAGGTTCTTCTCAAACCGTTCGAATCAGAGGGTAAACCCCTCCTTTGTGGTGTGCCTCAGGGCTCTGCGCTGAGCCCTCTGTTTTTCAACGTGTATCTTGCCCCTTTGGCTGAGGTGGTGGAGTCCTGGGGGGTCAGAGTGATCTCTTATGCTGATGATACTCAGTTAATGTTTTCCGTTAGAGATCACTCTGACTCCAGCTTCGCCAGTTTTCGCCATTGTCTTGGCAATATATGCTCCTGGATGACTTCTAATCATCTCAGGCTCAACACCGATAAGACGGAGGTCTTCTTTTTTAATCAGAAAACTACTCTACCTGCCACTTTGTGGTGGCCGACTGTGCTTAACCCCCCTCCCACTCCTGTCCAAACAGCTCGTAATCTGGGCTTTCAATTAGACAACGCTCTTTCCTGTAAAGCTCAAATTAATAAGGTCACGGCAGCCTGCTTCGGGAAACTGCGTAGGATTAGAAAGATCTTTCCGTACCTTCCTTTGGATGCCCGTAGAACTGTCATCCACGCCCTGATTACGTCACATCTGGATTATGCCAACAGTCTCTATGCCGGTGCCCCCTTGTACCAAATTGAACGTCTTCAGATCGTCCAGAATGCGGCGGCGAGACTGATAGGTAATATCCCCTACCGTAGTCGGTTGCATCCTACCGTAAGAAGTTACACTGGCTTCCCATCTCCCGTCTCATTCAGTTCAAGATGCTGACTCTTGCTTTTCGGGCCCTTAATGGGTCAGGCCCGGGATACTTGAGAAAGAGACTTGTGCTATCCCAATCGGTCAGATCCTTGCGGTCGAACAACCTACGTCTCCTTACTGTTCCTCGCTTTCGCCGCTCCAGAATGGGCGGTAGAGCATTTACCGTAATGACGGCTAAACTCTGGAACAGCCTACCACTAGATCTTAGGTTTATTCCTTCAGAATCTCTTTTTCGTAAGAAATTGAAAACCTGGCTGTTTACCATCCCTTAAAATTGCTTCTCTTTCAAAGTCTGCAGTCTACAGCGCCGGGACACCCCCTCCTGGGGGTAGCCGTGCGCTTTACAAGCTTCATAAATAAATAAATAAAATAAACCATCAAACCCCTTACTATCCCGTAACCGTCCCAGCTGCTTCGTATCCCAGAGTGGTGTGAGACGCGTCAGGACCCCAATTTGGCCTGAGCCGCATGCCAGATAGATACAGTCTGCCGCAGGGGGCCAATCAACGTCGGTGCCAGTCTCCCATCATATAGCGGCGACAGCATGCCCCGCTCGCCCAATATATCTCTATCCGTCTTAAATGCCGGGTCCGACCGCGGCGCGTGAAGCCATTGATTAATTACCTTTAGCTGAGCCACCCAGTAGTAGAGTTGGAAGTCCGGGAGCGCAATTCCCCCATTGTACCACCCACAAACCAGTTTAGACTGCGCAATTCGCACCGGCTTGTTGCCCCATAGAAGGCTAGAGACCTGTGCCGCAATCGCACGGAAGTAGGCCGGTGGGACCGGATATTGCGTGTTCTCCAACATGTATAAGAACCGTGGCAGAGCCATCATTTTGAAGAGCACTGCTCTCCCCAACAGGGTCAGCGGCAGCGCTCCCCAGTGATGTACGTCCCGCTTGAGGCGCACCACAGGGGGACTCAGATTGCGCCGGAAAAACTCCATTTGGTCTAGCGTGATGTGGAGACCCAGGTATCTGAACGATCCGGCCGCCACGCGGAGCGGATACTCCCCCGGCAACCGCGGTGGGGGGGCCATACAGTACGAACAGGACTGACTTTGACCAGTTAATCGTGTAGCCAGACGCTCTACCAAAGACCTCACAGATATTAAGCAGCGCCAATATAGAACGCCTAGGGGAGGACAGATATAGCAGCACGTCATCCGCATACAGGGAGACGCGGTCCTCCCAGTCGTCAGACCACCTGAGGCCCCGTATCATGGGCTCCCAGCGTATCCAAGCCGCAAGAGGCTCAAGCACCAGGGCAAAGAGCAATCGCGACAGAGGACAGCCCTGGCGCGTGCCACGCGTCAGGGGGAAGTCCTCTGACATATGTCCATTGGCAGTGACATGGGCTACCGGGTTAGTATAGAGAAGCTGGACCCAAGCGCAGAATTTGGGCCCAAAACCCAGATGCCTCAATACTGCGAAAAGAAAGGGCCATTCAACCATGTCGAACGCCATACACGCGTCCAATGAGAGGAGCACCGCAGGCTCACGCAAGCGTTCCGCACGGGCCAGCACTCCGTGTAGTCGCCTCAGGTTGTGGGATGTACTTCTGACGGGCATAAAGCCTGACTGATCCGGATGGACAATCTCGGACAGGTGCGGCGTCAGTCTGCTGGCCAGCAGCTTCGCAAGGATCTTGGCCTCTGGTTGAGCAGGGAAATGGGACGATAGGAGGTACACTGATCGGCCGGCTTGCCCGCTTTCGGAATTACCACAATCGTGGCCATACGTTGGTCTAAAGGGAACTCGCCCGATCGCAAGCTATGGACAAACATGTTTAGTAAATGAGGGGCAAGCGTCTCAGACAACCTTTTGTAGAGTTCAATCGGTATGCCGTTAGGCCCCAACGCCTTGCCGGCCTTGCATGTCAGCACCTCCTCCACCGTCATAGAGGAGGTGGAAGAGTAGACCTGCCGAAAGTGCCCAGCCAGCACACTCACTATCTCGCGCGGGTCGGATATCTTTTGCCCCTCCCCTGTGGTAAGGTGCGCAATCCACCTATCGCCACTGTCGCGCCTGTCAAGCCACGCCAGTAATTTTCCAGTTTTGTCACCCATGTCATAAATTGTGTGCCTCGAAGCCTCCAGGCGCTGTCTGGCTTGCTCCGTGAGGTGCTCCCTATATTTTGTCTGCGCCAATCGCAGGTCATGGGAGGCCGCGGGAGACGGGGCCCGAGCCTGGCGGGCCTCCGCTGCCTGAAGCTCAAGCTCCAGTGCCTGCAGCTCAGCGAGCCTCTCACGCCTGTACCCTGCAATGGAAGCCATAGCCTGTCCCCGAACGACCGGTTTGTACGCCTCCCAGAGAGTAACAGGGTAGTCAACCGAGGCGAAATTTTCTTGAAAGTAAAGGCTCGTCGCCTTCGTTACGGATTTGCGAATAACAGGGAGTCGCAGGCAGCTGGGGTGAATCGGGTAAATGCGGCGCCGCGTCAGGTGATAGCGGGTGTACTGCAAGAGTATCGGGGAGTGGTCTGATATACCCCTGGGCCTAATTTCTATACTATCAATATTTTGGGAGCAGCCAGACGACCCCAGGAGTAGTCTATGCGCGTTAAGCTATTGTGCACCCCAGAGTGATACGTGTATTGCTGCGTCGTCGGGTGATGCTGCCGGCAAAAATCTGTTAGCCCAAGCGCCTCCGTGAAGCTCTCGAGACGCGATACCCCCCCTCTCCTCGACCGCGGAGGGCACCGGTCACGAATGTCGTTCATCACAGCATTAAAATCACCGCCCAGCAGCACCTCCCCTTCTGGTAAGGTCAGCAGAAACTTGCTGAGCGCCGGGAGCGCCTCGGCATGCAGTGCAGGTGGAATATAAACAGACACTATATTAAGGGGCCGTCCCTCCCACTGGGTATGGATCGCCGCAAATCGTCCTGACCCATCAGCTTTGGCGCCATGCACTATTAAATGGGACTGTCGGCGTACCAAGATGCCCACCCCCCTAGAACCGGAGGTAAATTCAGAGTGGGCCCGCATCGTATAGCCCCACCTATCCATTGCTCTACAAGCGGTGCCAGACAGGTGGGTCTCCTGAAGCAAGACCACCGCGGGGGCACACCTCTTAATACTCTGCAGGACCAGTCCCCATTTGATTTTATCCCCCAATCCTCGCACGTTCCACGTGAGTAGGGTGAGAGGTCGCACCGGGGCCATATTAGGTGCCGTGGGAGTACTCTGCATTAGATCTGACATATTGGCCGGTGGGGGAAAAGGCCGCAATCACTGCGGCGAAACCGGAGTAGGACATAGGTAGAGCGGTGAGGGCGTGTATAGCGCGGTGCAAGTGTCAGTGTCATCAGCAACTTAAACATACCAACAAAAAACCAATAAACCAGCCCCCAACCCCCAGACCCCCTCCCTGCCTCCCTGCCATACGGACCCAGAACTGCCCGCCACCCCAACTCAGCAGAGCGCTCAAACCCCTTAACCCCAAACTGTACTTGCGTGCAAAGGAGCGGGAGGTCAGAGGAAGACCACAACATCCCCTGCCCCAAGGTCCCATAAAGTGTTCGATAGTGAAGCATGAGGCAGACCACTCCGGTGATAGCAGTTCGCTAAGTGCACCAAAGAGCAGCGCGCCCCGAGAGGCGCTTCCGGAGCTGTTATCCGGCGGGACCCTCCTCCGCCTCTTCCGTCCGCTGATCCCGACTACCAGGGTCCTCCGACCCCCCGGTCTGTCGTCTCCTCCGGTCCGAGCGCCCAGTACCTTGGACCCGTTGCCATCCCTCCAGCCAGTCGTGCGCCTCCTCTGGCGTTTCGAAGAATCTCTTCGTTCCATCTGCCACTACCCTCAGCCGCGCCGGGAAAAGCATAGCATAGGGAAGCTCTCGGGCCCTGAGCTTCTTTTTGATGTCCGAGAAGCTCCTCCGCTGCGCCGCCACCGCCTCTGTGTAGTCCGGAAAGAAGGAAATTGTGGAGTTCTGGAGGCGGAGGGGCGGCGCCACCCGCGCCACTTGGAAAATGGCGTCTCTGTCACGGAAATTTAACATTCGGGCCAGGACTGGTCGAGGAGGCGCGCCAACCTTCGGTCGGCCACCAGGAACTCTGTGGGCTCGCTCCACCGAGAAAAAGGGCGAGAGGCCCCTGGGTTGCAGTTTGGACTTTATCAGGTCTTCGACATATAAGTCCATGGCAGGGTGCCCCTTACTTTCGGGAATCCCCGTGATGCGCACATTGTTGCAACGGGAGCGGCCCTCCTGGTCGTCCAGTCTGGCCGCCATATGTTTGTTTTTGGCTTCCAGCTGGGACACGTTTTGCAGGAGATAGCCAGAGTCTTTCGCCAGGGTAGCCGTCACCTGCTCCACATCTGTGACCCTGGCCGACATTTTGTGAAAGTCTGTACGGAGGAGGGACACGTCCGAAGAAATCGACCCCATGGTGGACTGTACCTGCGTCAGAGCAGCCATAATGTCCTCTAGCGTTACTTTCTGCGCCGTAGGCTCCGCCGTCATCTTCTCAGTGCGTCCGCGCGGTCCGGCGCGGGCCAGAATCCCTGTTATACGTGAATTTGTCCAGCTTGCCCTGGTGACTCGCTCGGGCCCCCTTTCCACTCATGACCGCCATGGGAAGCCCCACCAAGGACAGCCCTCTGCCGTTACCAGTCAGTTGGCGGGGCAGGGAGCCTCGACCGGGCACTGTCCAGCCGAGGTCAGCGCAGGGGTCGTCCACCACAGCGAGTCACACCCCCTGGCACAGTACAGTAATTAGTCGCAGCACTCCAGGCAGGCCAGGGCCAACACAGGGCACCCCCGCAGTCTGCAACACACCCCCTAAATCTCAGCAAAGGGGGGGGGCCGCCAGGAATCTCCAACGCCGACGTCACTCAGGGCCACCATGCGCTCCTCTAGCGTTCCACGCCCGGCCAGGGCCAGCCTCGGCAACAAGAACTCCCCGGGGCACTCCCCGGGCGCCGCCCGCCACTCGCCGCCTCCGCGAGGCCGTCGTCTCTCGGGCCACTCGAGCCCCGCCTCTCTCCGGCTCCACCAGGGCCCCAGGCAGCAGTTGAGGAAGGGAGGAAGGGAGCGGGGCGCGATCTGCACGCACCCCCGCTGGGCTCACCACGAGCTGCAGGCACCCTCCGGAGGGCCCGCCAGGCCAGGCAGATGTTCGCGCACGGTTCCCGGGACACCTCCTCCACTCGAGGCCCCGGCGCCAAACGCCGGCACAGGCCGCAAACACTCCGGGCCGCATCAGGAGCGCTCCGGGCCACGTAGAGACTCGGGAGTTGAAATGCGGTGGGTCGCTTCTCTTGAGCTTTCAATCTAGGGACCTTGTGGGTAGAATCGCACGCGGATAACTTGTCGGATGAGAGGGGAGTCGGCCTCACCCTCGGAGCTCGATCAGGCTGCGGCCATCTTGCTCGGCTGCTAGCCACGCCCCCCATGTAGTAGTTATTTTGAATTATGATCTCCTTATACAGGAAGCTTATACAGTTTGTACTGAGTTTTATTAACTCTTGACCACCTCTAGTGGCTGGAACAATAGTACAGGGACAGTTACAATCAATCAGTCCACAGACAATAAAAGCTATCATGGGAAAGATGCCTCTAAAGCGTGATGAGATTTTGTTCTGTATTGCTCACAAGATCAACCAGTTTGAAGAAGTTCACCAGCATACAACACCCCAAGACAAACCTAGAATTCTGACATTGTGTCTTCCTCTTGCTATGGTGCCAACTGAAGAGGAATGTAACACCTGGAAAAGTATATTTGCATGCATCTATACTAACATGTATGGCACACCTTCATTGGTAGTCCTCCCTGAGGTACTGGAACAAGTACAAAACAAACCCGGGGCTGCAGAGAGAGAGATAGTGGCAATCCAAGTACCAAAGAAAAGAGTATAACAGGAAAGGTGAAACAGGACGAGAGAATGAAGTCAGCTTAAAGAGGGGAGAGAAGGGATTGAACTTTAAGACTCCAGTTAAGAAGAAGAAAGTAGCAGCACTTTTTAAGAAACATCCTGATACAGCTATGGATACTCCTGCAAGACAGGGTTTGGGCGAGCGCACTGCTAGACAGCGTAGCAGAAGTCACACTAGTGCATCAGATTCTCCAAACGTTTCTGGTGGCGAGTTCAAATGATGAGTTCATACGAATTGAGACGCAAGATAAGCAGTTAAAGCCCCCTGATAGGGTTTATAATTTAGATATACAGATTGAAGGGGATATACTATACCTTCTTAAAGCAGTTTTCTGGCTGAATTTATCTGAAGAATATGACATCATACTAGCTGAAGATGACTCGCCTCCAGTCTTAATTAGTGAAGCACACTAGGTGAGAAGGTAAAAGGGTACCCTTTTCTCCCATAGTACCTGAAGAAATTAGGGAAATTTGCATCAGTGAATGGACTGTTAAACAGGCTCTGACTTTATACAGAAACAAAGTGGGGTGGGATTAAAACTTTGTTTCACATGTTATTCCCCTATGAAGGGAACCTCAAACGCTGGCTAAATATGATTTTAAACTAGAAGCAAAGCTCAGTATAAAGGCAATATTAGATCAATTGCAATATCACGGCATAATAGTACCTTGTCTTTCACCAATGAACATGCTCCTTTTTCCTGTCTCCAAACAAGAAGGATCCTATAGGATAGTTTTAGACTATAGGAATTTAAACACCATGTGGAAAACGTGTAATGTTTTACTTAGCATAAGCAACAGCCATTTTGGCTATGGTGTCCATTTAAGTTCCCTACGTAATTCTTTTGTCTTTCCACTCTACTTGTGTTATCTATTTTTGTTGACTTCCTGACTCAGCTAAAGCAATGTGCGTGCTGAGGGTTTATGGTTGTCAGTGCACCTGGTCTCAGATGTTAACTGTCGACCATTTACTGCTGCCATAAGCATTCCTGCTCCCCCCGCTCCCACTTTGCTGACCACATGGTTATTCATCTGCCCTTGTTTGCTGATAGCTATTCCTAAAACTTGTTCTTCCTATTTCTGTTCACATGCTTACATTGCAGAAAACCTGTATAAAAGACCTGTGTTCTGTGACTTCAGTGTACTACCTCATGCAGCACTTGAGAGTGCTGTGTGGATGTGGTCCAACTCATGAGTGATGAATAAACTTGTTATTTATTCCTACTCCAGTGCTGATCTCTATTTTGTTGGTCTCTGGACCCGTGGACAAAAGGGTGACCCTACACTAGTGTACCCCTTAAAAGGTACTTTTCCACAGTTGTCGCCCGACTTGTGGGGCCCCATTGGAGACGCGGCTGTCCGAAGAAGTGATCTTAACGGAAGATCAAAAACTTACTGAAGGAACGCACTGCACGAGGAGACCTTTGTCTTTGCAAGCTGACGTGACTTTTCCAGTTTTCCCGATTTGACCCTCCAGGTGGTGGCCAGTCTCAACTGGGGTTTTCTTTGACGCAATTTTGAAGTGACCATTAGGTCAACCAGAGATCGGCAGGTGGGAGTTGGAGCCTTCTGTTTGGTAAGGTCGCCAAAGCGGCACTCTTAATTTGATAAACCTGGGTTTTTTGTTTGAATCTGTTATTCAATCTTTGCAAAGTTTGAAGGACGGTAATGTTCAGATTTTTCTTTTTTCAGAATGTTTGTTTGGAGTAGTAATATTTTACACATACTTTGGTAAAACATGGCTGTTCTCAGCACACTCAGTAGGTGGTGTTTCTGCTCTGGTGGTACCAAAGTAAGTTTAGAAAAAAGTCAGCCGGCTCCCCCAGAAGGGACGCCTAATAGAGATATGTATGTCAAAGAGAGCAGAAGCTATAGCAGAAAAAGTACAACGTAAAACAATATATCAAAAAATGCTAGAATTAAAAAATAAAGAAAAGGAAAAAAATGAAAAAGAAGATAGAGAACGTTGATTAGAGAAAAATGGCCAGTATCCTATTAGGTGCCCTCTGTATTCCCTACTTGATACAACTAAGGATGATTGCATCCTATTAGAACGTCCCCAACCCCCGTATAAACCTCACACTCCAAGTGCCCCTGATGATACTTCTGACAATGAGCATTTGTCTTCAGACGACAAAGAACAAGATAAACAAGATGGGCAACAGACTCGCTCTACTTTGACTAAAGCAGAAAAAGATAAATTAAAAACTGCTGCTAGGGAGGAAGCTAGTCGGTCTCACGCAGCATCGCTCATTGTAACTATGGTTCAACAGTGGAACAGTGCAGAGCAATTTTATTTTGTAGAAAAATTTGTTTGGGAGGTAATATTTGATTACAGACAAATTTCTCAGGAACTAGAGCCAGCTGATATAAATACTGATCATAAACGATTAACAGAGGGGACTTTTCCTTTTTCAAACCTATCTGATATGATTAGACGAGTGGTTAAAATACGAGGCGCAAAATTGCGTTTACAAAAGGAGCAAGAATTAGCTAGAAAACAAGAAAACAGAGAGGTATAGTAGCAGTTCAATCTCAAGTACAGAATGTAGATGCTCCGGTGAAAGAGGCTGCACCTAGTAGTACTACAGTTGCTGTAAAATCTATACGTGAAGCAGCAACCCTGTACGTTCCTCTGAAGGGTGCGGGAACAAATGATAACAAAACTTCGGATGATCCAAAGGGATATTTTATATATACTTGGGTTTACACTCCTTGGAGTAGAGCTGATGTGATAGCTCTTAAAGCTGCTTTGTCTGACCCCCGAAAAAATCCTGCCACCTTCTATTAGGAGGTGGAAGGAGCCATTGGCTCCTGCACTATGACCTTGCCAGATATTGATATGTTCTTTCAGCTTATTTTGTCCCCTGATATGTGGAGAACGATACATAAAATAGATGACAATGTAGCAATGGGTGATACTTGGGAACATTTAGAGCAAATAGATGCAGAAAGGGAGCCTGCGCGGAAACCTCAGAAGGAGATATTAGATCTTCCTAAAACTATTGTGACTAAGTGAAAGACTCTCATACCTCCTAAGAAAATAGATTGGACTACATTAGCGTCCTGTAAACAGAAAACAGATGAGTCAGTTTCTGATTTCTTTTCAAGGTTTGAGGAAACATTCCATGATTTTAGTGGTCAGTCTTTGGCCGATGATACGGGTAAGCATTTGTTTGTCGATAAATTTGTCGCTAATATGTTACCAGAAATAGCTAGTCGTTTAAATGCCAGTGAGAGTTCTTGGACTACGTCTTCCCCAATTTCTCTTTTGACTATGGCCCAATATTATGAGCAACTGGAACAGGAAGCGAAAGGCAGGGAGGATAAGAAGGACAAAGCCTTAAAGACAAAAGTTATGTTGGCTCAAATATATGGTCCACCATTTAGGGGAGGTGAAAGAGGCGAATGTGCAATGTATATACCTGGAGCACCCCCTCTCCCTCGAGCAAATTTGTCCCCTGATCAGTGTGCTTATTGAAAAGAGACTGGGCATTGTGTGGTAAATTTAAATTACCTAGACTTAATTTATGCGGTAAAATTCAATAAGAATAACTCAGTAAAAATAAGAGTCAGAATCCGTGGTATTTGAGGTTATAAAAGGGAATTTATTCCTTACAAAGGAATTATGGTTCGAACCAGGCAATCGAGTTCCGTCACCACGAAGGTTCAGGAAGGGATCAGCAATACATTATTGACAGGTTATTATATTTATAGTAAATGCATTACAGTAAAGACAGATGCAGGAGGCGTAACAGCTGAGAAGGGAGATAAGAATACACATACGTAATGAAAAGGCGTTACAATAGGCGTGCATAAAGGCGTATACTAGAAACGTCATTATGATGATGACACAAGTGGGTGGATCCATAAGAGAATCCTGCAAAGTCAGCAAAAATACATGGCAGAGATGCGCGCGCAGACGCATGACGTGTGATTGACGTGTAACTAGAGGGTGAAGGGAACTTGACATTTAGCCCTACATGAGGAGACAGAAGTCTGGGATGTCAGGACAACCTAATCCCAATTCGTATCTAATATCTTGTGTTTAAGGAACTATATTATCTGGAAGGAAAGGTCTTTTCGGACAGAGCCTATTTTATACTGACTGCTAGTGCGTGTACAAGCGTCTAAGTGTCTACATGAGATGCGAGGGGGCATGGGCCTACCATGGTAACGAAAGTCATGAATTACTTGCACGGAGACAGTAAGGCCGGGCCCTTTGCTCTGCAGCTGGAGGGATGTTTACCTAAGCTACTAGACAGGAATGCATTTCTCGAGGAGCGGAGCAGATAACTTGAAGGCTGAATACAGTTTTGGCAGGCAACAGGCCGGGCTGGGCACCGTTAGCCGCGCAGGAAGTAAGACAAAGGTCATTGATACAGATGCAGGTCCAGGCTGGAGCATTCAGAGGCAGAAGGCAGGAAAAGCTCGATGGCAGAATTCAGGGCCTAACTTGCCAGAGCTGAAAAACGTGAAAAGTATACCATATAAAGACGGTGGCAAGGCATACTTAGGAACGGAATATCTGACCCATTCATGGCAGATCTGAAAGAGGACATATTAACGTTGGACACAATTGTATTTGCGTCTTCATAGCTTGAAATGGAGGGAACATACATGTACTTGTAGCATGTACATGGAGCCGTTGGGGTCTAGATAGGGGACACAATTGATCATAAAAATTCATATTTCCTCATTCCCTCCTTGTCCCCTACGGACCCTTCATGAAATATCGATCTTCAGGAATCCATCAATCTGTTCATGTAACATCATTTGCTCTTCTTTCTTCTTCCGTGATTTTGAATGAAAACTTGAACGTGAAATACACGATGTGGCACACAGGCCGCAAATCGCTGGTCCACATTGTAGACACAGGCAACAACTGAATACTATGAGAAGGCCAATACCTAGGAAGGATAGGACTTTCCATCCCCAGGCTGACAACACGCTCCAGAACCAACCGGACCATGTCCAGGTGCCTGGATTCTGATGTATCTGGTTTGCAATCTTGTGAAGACGAGTTATGGCCTTATATACGGATGGCGCGTTTTCTGGGATGAAAACACAGCAACTTGATCCGATGACCCTACAGGCTCCGCCCCTATCGGCTAGGATGACGTCAAGGACAAGACGATTTTGGAGAACAACAATCCGCATCGCAGACTGCTCCTCTGTTAAGTTGCCTAGGGCAGAGGTAGTTTCATTCACTACTGCTTCAAGGGTTCTGGTTAATCTACGTATCAGTTTACTATTTGAGACCACACCTATGTAAGGAAAGAGACCTTTATTGAAGTCTGTATATTGTTCCCATGCTGTTTCAGTGTAGTCAACAATCGGGATATCTCTCTGGGGTCTATGGTGTACTAGATTGGTATTTCTATGATAATCAGAAGGGGCTAGGAAAACAGGTGGCAGAAGGAATGCAATGTAACAGGTACCATCCCAATCTAGAGGTAGGCGTATATATGCGGTATGACCACATATGAAGTAGGAATGACGGGAAGCTCTAAATGTAGACTTGCCTTTATCACTGAATTCGATCACAGTAGTACATTTACTATGACCCAGGTGTACTGAACCATTCTTTCTTACACAGAATTCACCTTTGACTGGTAATACTGACATAGCAGGCAAGACTAGTGCAGCTTCAGATTCAACATTCAGAATCATGAGGTTAAGTGTAAAATTACCTAATCCATATACTTCATTTTCTAGATCAGTTCCTGTTCTTTTGGGAAGTCCCTCCTTGTTAGGATAACAGGCTTTAAGCAAAACTAAGTTCAGGTTTCCCCATACCCAGTTGCTCTGGTAAACTACAGTGTTTGAATCTAAAGAGTTAATCAAACTAAACCATGCTCCACAGGAACCATTGTGTGTGAACGGGTACGGAAAGAGAGGCAGAACTCCTTTGTACTTCTGATAGGGAGGAAGTCGGCCACATATCCAACAATTTGTAACATTGCTGGTCTGATGGAAATGGTGTAACATACTAATGAATGTGTTGTTGCGCAGCGCAAATCTATAGGACAACTCATGTGGAGGTAGTTCACTGAAAGAATGTTCGGAAGTAACATTGTAAGCAGAATAAGCACGCTTGAAAATAGGATAGTATATGTGCAACAGTATACTTGCAGCAATAATAAAAAGACTTAGAAAAAACATAATCAACAATGTCACTATACAGTGACTATGAAGTGATTTACAGTATGCATGTTTCTTGAGCTGTTTCTGTCTATTTCTCTCTCTAATTCGGTCTAGAGGATACATATCAGAGACTAAATTCAACCGATTCACCTTGGAGAGGACTTAAACAATCGAATTGTCTGACTTGCTAGACCTTAGTTTCAGTTTGTATTCCTGTGATTCGGTCTTTTCAACCAGGGGGAGTTTTGAATCAGTCTGTGGAAGGGGAAGGCAGGGCTGAGAGTTCAAATCAGATGGTAGTCCATGAAATTTCTTGATATGGCTCGAGTGTAACCAACCCTTGCGACCCTCGACCTTCACTGCTGTCCTCGTGGTTAGAAGTACCAGCTTTGGTGTTTGCCAGCGAGGCTCCAACGGGTTCCTCCTGTCGAAGTTTCTTATGAAGACCAGGTCCCCAGGAACCACTTCATGGGGCTTCACCTCGGTGTTGTCGGGAAAGGCTGCAGCTACCTGTGAACGGCAAGATTGTAGTGCAGACATCAAGGAAGCAAGGTAATCTGTCAGCATATTACAATCAACATCAGTGATCTTACGAGGTATAGGCGTCCCCCACATATTTGGTGACCTACCGAAGACCACCTCGTACGGGGATAGCCCTGTGCGAGAATGTGCTACCATTCTCATGTAAAAGAGTGCAACTGGTAAGGCTACTATCCAGTCGACACCTTTCTCTCTACAGATTTTAGAAAGTCGTATTTTCAGGGTCTGATTATGACGTTCCACGAGACCTGCTGCCTCGGGATGTCGGACACAGTGGAATTTCCATTGATAGCCTAACAAGAGTGAAATGTGTTTCATTAGCTCGGATGAGAACGGCTGGCCATTATCTGAGTACACGATACGGGGCAAACCATACCGTGGGAAGAATTCACGAACTAATTGTTTGGCAGTAGTCGGGGCAGTGTAATCTGAGACGGGATATGCCTCTGTCCAACGGGAAAGAGCGCATACAACTACGAGGACATATTTGAATCCTCGACATCGTTCCATCTGGATATAATCCATCTGGAGGACTTCAAAAGGATGATCGGGAGGTTGAAATCCACCCTGCTCTACAGGTACGCCTTTACCTGGATTGAACTGACAACAAATCATACAAGTTCGGACTTTCTGTTTGGCTGCAGCTCGTAAGTGTTTGTTGAACCAAATGTGTTGAATACTGACTAACATAGCTTTTTCTCCTAGATGTACTGGACTATGTATTGTGTTAATGATAACTTGAACCATTGAGTCGGGGAGAAACCATATAGATTTTCCCTTCGTCATCCATCCCTGATCTGTTTGGATCCCTCCTAATTCAGTCCATTTCTTTATTTCCTCTGGTGTAGCATGTGTCTGTATGTCAATTACATCAAGGGCGGGATCCCTAACTGTCATGCAGTGTGTCGGCGTCGGAACTATTGTCTTTGTCAAGTCAGTTGCATGAGTCCTATTCTGTGCTGTTTGCTTAGCTGTTCGGTCTGCTAGGTCGTTACCCTGGGAAATGATATCGGTGACTTTTGTATGGGCCTTGCACTTCATGATAGATATCGAAGTAGGCAGATGTATCGCATCTAATAGAGCTTGAATGAGGGGACCGTGTTGAATGTTGGCACCGTGAGAAGTCAAATAACCTCTCTCTCGCCAAAGGACTCCGAAGTCGTGTACAACTCCGAAAGCATAACGTGAATCTGTGTATATGTTAACTTTTCTATTCTTGGCTTGAATACAGGCTTGTGTCAGAGCAATAAGCTCTGCTGCTTGAGCTGATAATGTGTCAATACAATTTGTTTCAATGACTTCGGTGTCTGTCGTGACTGCATAAGCGGCCACTAACTCTCCTGTACTTGTCCTCATACATGAACCATCCACATAAAGTGTCAGGTCTGGGTCTGGTAATGGGACATCTGTCAAGTCTTGTCTGGGTTTTGTCGTAATAGTAATGACTTCAATACAATCATGTGCCAGTGGGTCTGTTCCACTTAATGGCAAAAGTGTGGCAGGATTTAATGTACTACAACGTCTGATTTCTATGTGTGGTTGAAACAATGTTAGTTCGTAACCTGTCAGTCGTGCTATAGTCAAGTGTTGTGTTTGTGTCCGGTTCAAGAGAACCTCTACTGCGTGTGGTACTTGTACTGTCAATTGATGTCCTAATACTATGGAATCGCTTTGTCTGATCGCTAGAGCTGTCGCTGCAACTGATTTCAGGCACGCAGGAAGAGCTTGAGCTACGGGATCTAATGTGCTAGAAAAGTAAGCACATGGCTTGTGTAATCCTGCTTGTTCCTGAGTGAGTACTGACAAGGCAGTACCTTCCCGTTCTGTAACAAAGAGTGTAAAAGGCTTACTGTAACATGGTGTCGCTAAAACAGGTGCTTGGCATAAAGCTTTCTTTAAGTCTTCAAATGCTTGTGTATGTTCTGAAGTCCAAGGGAGGACAGTCGATGTCGCTGCCTCCTGGGTTGTCAACTGAATGAGTGGTTTTGCTAGAAATGCATATTGGGGAATCCACTGCCTACAGTACGAAGTGAGGCCTATGAAGGCCCGTACCTCCTTTTGTGTCTTGGGTGGTGGCATGTTTACAATTAACTGGATGCGGTCAGGTGTGAGCTGTCTCCCCCCCTTGGACAGCAAGTGCCCTAGGTACACAACTTGCTGGGCACAGAATTGCAGCTTTGAAGGGGACACCTTGTGCCCCTTGTCGGCCAGAAAATGTAAAACCGTCAGTGATGCTTTTTCACATTCGGGTTCGCTTCGGGCGGTGATCAGCAGATCATCGACATACTGAAGCAGTGCAGTGTTAACTGGCATGTGGATACTGTCAAGTTGTCTTTTCAGTGCTTGGCTGTAGATGCTAGGACTTTCTGTAAAACCTTGAGGTGCGCGTGCGAATTTAAAACTTCGTCCATTTAAACTAAATCCGAACAAATATTGGCTTTCCGGATCGATTGGGACGCTAAAGAAGGCGTTCTTGAGGTCAATTACAGTAAAGAACGTTGCCTCTGAATCAATAGCTGTCAGTAATGAAGAGATATCTGGGACCACGGGATATTGTGGTACAATGCATTTATTCAATTCGCGCAGATCAATAACTAATCGATATACTGGGGGTGCCTGTGGATCAGTTCGTTTAAGAATCGGGATGATCGGAGAATTACATACATTGGAGTCGGTTTCTACAACCACTCCTTGTGCAATGAGCTCGTCAATGATTTGCAGTAAAGCCACTACAGCATCTGGAGGTAACTTGTATTGTCGCATTCGTGGTAATACCACTCCTGCTTTGAGTGTGACTCGATATGGTGTAATGTGCATACAACCTACATCAGTGGGGCCTTTTGCCCATAAATGTGCAGGTAGATTCTGTAACCGGTGATCCATGTCTCTTGACACGTAGTGACCTTTAAAGTCACGCAAAAATAGTCGTACTCCGTCCGGAGAACAACAGATTATAGCTCCTAGAGCTTTCAATGTTTTTATACCTAACAAGTTGTCTGGGCATGATTTTGTGAGCAATAGATCTGTAGTCCGTGTCAATGGACCAACTGTAAATGCAAGCGGTTGCGATACTTCGTTAATAGTAGGCTTTCCTGAGAAACCAAGGGAAATATTTTGTGAGCCTGAGAGGGGTGCCCCTGGGACTTCGTCGTGACTTATAGTTGTTCTGCTTGCCCCTGTATCAAGTAGAAATTTTCTGTCTTTCCCTAATACTTGACTCTGTACATAAGGACCCTCTTGATCTACAGGAACCTCAATAAGGGGTAAGCCAACTTCCCTCTCTAGGCTATTTCATGTGTAGCGCTGATAATCTGGATAGTCATTTTGTGCATACTGGTACATCTGTTGTGTCGTGTTTTGTGTTGCGGCAATAGGCTGTGGCTGTGGTACCACTACGGTCTGTTGTGGAACCGGCATAGGCTGTACATGTTGAGGTGCTTGTTGTTGGATCTGATCCTGTCTAGGCGGACGTGGTCTCTCCTTGGTTTTACCCGTAGAGATATTATGTTTCAGAACTGCACAGTCGTTTATATAATGACCTGGCTGTTTACAATAGTTGCATGTCCCTTTAACGGGAACCGCTGAATTACTGGACTGTGTCGTACCCTTTTTATGACCGTCAGCTGGAACTGACTGAGCGACGAGCATTTTCATTTTCGTGTCTTTCATACGTCTTTGTTCGTGTTCTTGTTCTTCTCTAATTCTATTCTGGTGATACTGTAACATTTGTAACATTTGTGAAGGAGTGTTAGCTTGCCAAGTGCTCTCAACTTTCAATACTCTATTTTTAACCTGTGGCAGGGAATTCTCGACTAGTTTTGTTACAAAAAGATGTGGATATGACTCGCTACTTGCTTTCAGGCCGCTATTAATACCAAAACATTTTTCAAATCGGGAATAAAAATCACTAGTGTCTTCATCGGGTTTCTGTTTACAAGCTGAGATTGCTCCCCAGTCTTCCTTTTTCGTAGTTAATAAACGTGGCACTACTTGTACTAATAATCCTGGCAATGCTTTTGTTTTGTCCCCAAGCCCTACGCCTGCAGTTCGGGCATTTTCTTCGTTTTCTAATACGGTCCAATCAATCTTTTGGTCTCCCACTTCCCATTCTTTTTCTTTGAGTTTCTCATAAATACCGGCAGCCAATAATACTTTCAATATTTTCATAATGTCAGGATAGGTATAATCACCCATGAGTAACATGTCCTTTAGTTCACGGTGAAAACCTGCTGGATCTTTGTCATGGCTGGGCACTAATTTTTTCATTTCCAATAGTTCTATTTTAGTTATGGGCGTGTACACAAACACGCGTCTAAACGTATTATCATCATTTCTAACTGGGTGTACTTCACGTAAGGGATTCTGTCTGTCTATGTAATACGTTTTTCTCTCCATGGAAGGAGCTGGATCATGTTCTGGACACAAAAAGGCACTATATCTATGTCGGTATTCTAGAATTACTTTAATTAGATCGGTACCTAGACCTCTCCATTTATTCATGAGTAGTTCTATCAGTATATCAGGTAGGGGACCAGGATCGGAGTGTTGGCCTTTATATAATATAAGGAGATGTTGTATCATGTATATACTAGCTAAACGCTGCTCATCTGGGGTGAGATTCAGAAACGTGTGTGCTAGCGCATCATCACTGTATTTTTCAGAACTGTCAGCCCATTGTACTGCTGACCTGGCTAATTCTTGTTCATCCATAGAATCGAGCACATGGTACCCCCTTCGTTCTCGAATTAATTTGTCAGTAGCCTGGAATAAGTGTTCAGGGGTCCTTGGATTTGAGATAGCTGTTTGAAAAATTCTGTTACATTCTGGACGTATCGGACGTATTGTTTTATTAAAAGATCTTCCTTTTCCTACATAAGCTATCGTTTGTCTAGCTGGTAATTCTAATTGTCCTGTGTTCATTTCTGACTGTTCCTCCTCTTCTTCCTCTGATTCAGTTTTATCTGCTTCTAATCTTCTTTCATGTATTCGTTCTACTTCTTTTCTGATCTTTCGGCACATGACTTCTATATACTTCTGTTTATCATGTTTTCCGTCTGCTATATTCTGACCCCATCTGGTAAGTACTTGCATTTCCTCCGGATCTACCTCAGGCCTATCTCTGTTTCTGATCAAGCAGTTTATGAAAAAGCGTAACAATAATTTCTGCATATCTACTTTCTGGTATTCCATGGCCTCGCCAATACTTTCAGGACCTTGCCCTGTTTGGACAAAGCAATATATTTTGTCTTGATGTTCAACCATTCCTGGTAATGTCATTAAATAGTTTGCAACTCGTCGTAAACGTACTGAAGATAGCAACATTCTGTCGTGTTTACCTGGCACTGGATCATATCTACAATCTGTAAGAGACTCATTTAATATATTGTCATTAGCTCTTTGGGGTGTACGTTGGTGTGCTAAATCCCTATAAGTCAATCTAGTTGCTGGCGGTGGCGTGGAAAAACCTCCTGTCGCACCTCCTGAGGTGCCAAGTCCAAAAGGATTTGTTGGGTGTAGGGTAGAGAGTGTGGGTGCAGGAAGGACTGTAGAAACAGATGGAACGGTCTGAACGTGAGGAGGGGTTTGTTGCTGCGGAGGTGGGTGCAGCTGATCTTGGGGTTGAGCGTCGTTAACAGGCGGTGTGCGTTGCTGCGCACCATTAGCATATTCGGGGGCTGCATCATCTAAATAGGAAGAAAGGAAAATGTCCTTTGCGGTCTTGGGATGTACTTTAATCGGGAGTAATGGAGGTGGCAGATCTTTTGGTACCTCCAGGGTGGCCTTAGGCAAACCCTCGGCCAGAAGAGGATACATACCATTCATAAGAGTGTTTCGTTGTCTGGCTACTTGTTCTGTTTTTACTCGGATACCTTCGTCAATTAATATGTTTTCTCGGGCTCTTTCTGAATCTTCCCTACTTTTCTCTTCTTTTCTGAGCGCTTTCTCTGTGCGTCTATGCGATTCTTTACGCCATAGTTCAATGGCATCTTTCTGTGACTGTCTGGCTTTCTTTTTCCATAATACTTCTTCTACTCTCATGATGCAATCTGCATCCCATGTTCCAGTAGCGGGCCATCTCTGACTCTCTGCTAAATCCTTGGTGTAGTCCACCCATAGATCAAGATATAATACGGCATCTAGGCCATGTTTATGGTACATAAAATACCCTGGAGTGTCCCTAGGTGGAATGGGAACAGCTTCCTCGAGTATCCCTTTTCTAGTTTTTATCTGTCTTAATTTTGAAAATAACGGCATCTTGAACCTTGCTACTTAATCTCGGTCTTGAACACAATAATTACAATAAACACAATAATGAAGATCGAACAATCACTCATACCACGACATTTAAAACATATCAAAAACGTTTTAGAAACGAACAATAATAATTAGAATAAAACTAGTTAACTGCATAATACTAAATATACTGTATGTACTGCTAAACAGTACAGATACACTGCTAAAACAGTGCAGACCAGGTCTGTGTACCCAAACCCGTCCTGACCGGCACAAACTAATGTGCACGTCTAGATGCGTCCCCAGCAACGGTACTCACCGGGAAGCACGGAACGGAAGGCCTCGGAAGTCTGGACTGGACTAGACCAAACTGGACTGGACTCGACTCGTGACTTAGATACTTCGGAACTTCGGAATCTGGTGGGCCTCTGTATACCTCGGATCTTGCTCTCTCAGCTAGGCTCTGGTCGGGATTCTCCGCACTCCTCACCGCCTCGTCTGGGTGTTGATCGCAGCCTCAGTCGCCCCCGTTGGCCTGAGGGAGATACAGGAAATCCTGCGGGTACGCGTAATTGTCCGTCCGGCTGTGGCAGGAGACCGGGTCTGCAACGCACCTCCGGCGCGTGGGGTGTGAGAGGTGTCCCTGTTCGGGCGCCAATTATGTGGTAAATTTAAATTACCTAGACTTAATTTATGCGGTAAAATTCAATAAGAATAACTCAGTAAAAATAAGAGGCAGAATCCGTGGTATTTGAGGTTATAAAAGGGAATTTATTCCTTACAAAGGAATTATGGTTCGAACCAGGCAATCGAGTTCCGTCACCACGAAGGTTCAGGAAGGGATCAGCAATACATTATTGACAGGTTATTATATTTATAGTAAATGCATTACAGTAAAGACAGATGCAGGAGGCGTAACAGCTGAGAAGGGAGATAAGAATACACATACGTAATGAAAAGGCGTTACAATAGGCGTGCATAAAGGCGTATACTAGAAACGTCATTATGATGATGACACAAGTGGGTGGATCCATAAGAGAATCCTGCAAAGTCAGCAAAAATACATGGCAGAGATGCGCGCGCAGCCGCATGACGTGTGATTGACGTGTAACTAGAGGGTGAAGGGAACTTGACATTTAGCCCTACATGAGGAGACAGAAGTCTGGGATGTCAGGACAACCTAATCCCAATTCGTATCTAATATCTTGTGTTTAAGGAACTATATTATCTGGAAGGAAAGGTCTTTTCGGACAGAGCCTATTTTATACTGACTGCTAGTGCGTGTACAAGCGTCTAAGTGTCTACATGAGATGCGAGGGGGCATGGGCCTACCATGGTAACGAAAGTCATGAATTACTTGCACGGAGACAGTAAGGCCGGGCCCTTTGCTCTGCAGCTGGAGGGATGTTTACCTAAGCTACTAGACAGGAATGCATTTCTCGAGGAGCGGAGCAGATAACTTGAAGGCTGAATACAGTTTTGGCAGGCAACAGGCCGGGCTGGGCACCGTTAGCCGCGCAGGAAGTAAGACAAAGGTCATTGATACAGATGCAGGTCCAGGCTGGAGCATTCAGAGGCAGAAGGCAGGAAAAGCTCGATGGCAGAATTCAGGGCCTAACTTGCCAGAGCTGAAAAACGTGAAAAGTATACCATATAAAGACGGTGGCAAGGCATACTTAGGAACGGAATATCTGACCCATTCATGGCAGATCTGAAAGAGGACATATTAACGTTGGACACAATTGTATGTGCGTCTTCATAGCTTGAAATGGAGGGAACATACATGTACTTGTAGCATGTACATGGAGCCGTTGGGGTCTAGATAGGGGACACAATTGATCATAAAAATTCATATTTCCTCAATTGGCATTCTGAGTGCCCTCTTTTGCGAGGTCAGCCGTATCACCGGGGAAGGGGCAGTATGAGAGGACGCCCAGGGAATTCAGGAAACAGGGGAGGTATGGGAGCTTGTCCCAGGTTTGAGGCAGTTAAACAAGGACCAAATTACTCTAATACTTTTGATAGACGAAATCAATATCAAATGTCTGATTATTCTGATGAGGTCCTTGCAGATTCTGATTAGGCATAGGGATGCCTTGGACGGAGTAAGGAACCGGTTGAGGTGCCAGTAGATCAAATGGGTCCTTATGTTGACACAAACGTCTTGGGATCTACTGGTTGGTTTCTGGTTGATACAGGGGCTACTCGTAGTGCTCTGTCTAAAAAACTGGTTCCTAGGGCTCCCCTGTCTGGCACAATGATAACGTCGATAGGATTCGATGGGACACCTGCACCTAGCCCACTTTCACAGCCACTTGAATTCAGACTTGATAAATTCACTGCAGTATGTCCATTTTTGCTTCCCCCTACCACACCTGACAATATTGTGGGTATCGATATGCTTAAATATTTTTGTGCGACAATATCCAATGGTTGAGAGATCTTGTCTTATCAATGAGGACGTCTCCCTGGCATCCTTACCTAGTGTCAGGAGTGTCAAATCGTTATTAAACTGCAAGCTTCCAGTGAGACACAAATTCCCCAAAAGGCGCTATCACCTAAGAACTAGGCAGCAATAGATAACACAATCCAAGATGGCCGCTGGAGTTGCCATTTGAGCAGTAGGTTAGCGCTCTAGTGTTTGGGGCGAATTAGATAAGATCCAGGTGTTAGGTCTGTGGAGAGGCGCACTTCACTGAAGTTTCCTCAGGAGAGAAGTCAGAAGTTTTGAGCGTCGCGTAGTTGTGAGGGAATTTATTCGTCGTGTTTCTCCTGAGTTATTCCTGTCATGAATCCTTGACATCCAAGTAAGACCGTTACTATCTTGTGTGCTGAAGAAAAGTGGAGCAGCGTTAGAAAGATAAATGTATCCAGTCAACTCTTAGTCGCAAGACCAAAAAGGCTGAGAAGTATTTGCACAGCGCATTTATTTCTTGTTGGTGGACATAGCGTCAGAACTTGATCATTAAGACGCGCACCATTGTAAATAAATATATATATATATATATCATTTCGAATGTACATATGTAAAGAAGGAAAGGTCCGCAAACGAAAATTCTAGTCAGTTTGGGGTCCTACAAGAAAAAACATGAGGAGAGAAGTAATGTAAATATACTTCCAGTGTACATGCAACTCTGAGTCGCTTTTTCATTAGAGCTTACATAAGGCTTAGTCATACCAAGTAAAGACTTCGAGAGCAGATGTGAAGAAGCACACTTACCTTAAGGCATTCAATAAAAGACATCCTTCAAGATAGGCTGGTGAGGAGAACATAGACCAGACAAGATAGACACATAAGACTTAGATAAAAGCGAGTGAAGAATTAACACTTGTCAAAATCTTAGTTACAGCACCAGAAAGAAGACAATACATTACACACCAAATTACAAGAAGAGAGGCATCGATCACTCAGAGACTGGGTAGGTTTAGTAGACGAAACTCATAATTGACAGAGCAGGAATTGGAGAAGTATATTGATTAAGTTAATGTGAACATTTCTTTTAGCGTGACAAAAAGACCAGTCAGAAGAGAAAGCAGAAGATAGAACAGCATCAGCAGAAGAAAGAAGAGTTGCAGAGTGATTGTCTCTTCTCTGTCCCATCCCCTTTCCCCCTTGGGATTTCTTTGGCGACAGGCGTTAATAGCGGGTTGCTGGGAAGACCTAGGGAGGCATTGGGAACTTGCTGCATTTTGCTCCTGTGTGTATAGAAGATCACGGTACTGACACCTAGTACTTTGTGGGTTAAATCAGATACTGATGTTGGCCAAATGGTTATTCCACCTGTACATATTCAAGTAAAGGAGGGTGTTTCATTGCCTCGCCTGCCCCAATACAAAATATCCTGTGAAGGTGAAGAAGCATTGGCACACATTGTTCAGGATTTGATTAAAGTGGGGGTAGTGGAAGAGGTACCCTATAACACTTGCAATAGCCCTATCCTTCCTATTTTGAAAAAAGACATTAAAATTTAAATTTACAGATTCATTATTGATTTGCGAAAAGTTAATAAAATTGTAGTGCTCCAATATCCGTTAGTTTCTGACATCACTACAATTCTCACTATGGTCCCTCCTACTGCCACTACATTTTTGGTGATCGATTTGAAGAATGCTTTCTTCTCGATACCCATTCACCCTGACAGCCGTTATTTGTTCGGGTTCACCCTGAAAAATAGATCATATCGGTTCTGTAGAGCTCCACAGGGCTATACAGAGAGTCCCAGCATTTACAGTCAGGCATTAAAAAGGCAGCTTGATTCCTTTCCTGTACCCAAAGGGGTGGCCCTTATCCAATATGTCAATGACATCTTGTTGGCTGCAAATATCCCTGAGCAGTGTGAAGAAGGCACACTGTTGTTATCATTTCTTATCTCTCACAATCACAAAGTCTCGCGAAAGAAATTGCAATTTTGTAGCCAGCAGGTTACCTATTTAGGTCACCTCCTGTCTAAGGCGGGACGTGCACTTACACCAGATCGCATTCAGACCATTTTAGATACTCCTATGCCCCGTACTCAGAAGGATGTTCGTGCACTGATTGGCCTCACTTCTTTCTGTAGGCAATGGATCCCCAGTTTCTCGCACATTATTAAACCTTTATTGGCCCTTTTGACTAAAGACACTGCGGTACCCCTCCCATGGACTACTGAATGTCAGAATGCCTTCCAACAGTTACGCCAAGCTCTTTGCTCTGCACCAGTATTAGGAACTCCAGACTACACTAAGACCATCACACTCTATGTACACGAGAGAGAAGGTTGTGCCCTCTAGGTTTTAACATAGACACAGGGTGATAAGCAACGTCCTTTTGCCTATTTCTCAGCTGTTCTTGATCCAGTCGCTCGCGCGCTGCCTGGATGTTTCCGAGCGGTGGCAGCAACGGCTGTATTGATATGTCCGAGTGAAGGAATAGTTTTGTCACATAAACTGCTTGTGTTAGTACCCCATTCTGTTGATGCCTTGCTAAATCAAACAAAAACACAGTATTTGACTAGTGCCCGCTTGACAGGAAATGAATTGACACTTTTGACCCCTCATATTACACTGAAAAGTTTTCTGACCCTAAACCCTGCTACATTATTGCCATTTCCAGCTACTCAGTCTCAGTCGCAAGAGTTACATGATTGTATATTCCTTACTGAAGAGCAAGCAAAGGGTCGCGTTGACTTGCAAGATACACCTCTCTCTAGTCTTGATGGGGAGCTATGGGTTGATGACTCGTGTCTCAAATTGCCTGATGGTACTACATCTGCTGCCTATGCGATTACAACACTTCAGACATTAGTGGAAACAGCTCGCATCCCACAGAAGTCAGCCCAAGCGGCCAAATTGATTGCACTAATGTGAGAGCGTGTGAGCTTAGTACAGATGTGTTTGTTAATATTTTTACTGACAGCCAGCACGCTTTCGGGGTGGCACACAATTTTGTCCGCTTATGGAAAGAAAGGGGTTTTCTCACCTCATATGGGACTCAGATAGTGCATGGAGAATTAGTACATAATCTTTTTACTGCTCTAACCTATTCTAAGAAAGTGGCAATTGTTAAGTGTAGTGCACAAAACAAAGTGACTGATAAAATAGGAGCAGGTAATGCCTTTGCAGATTACACAGCCCATGAAACCGCAATGCAGCGAAGTACCACATCCATGTATGTAGTGAAGTCACAAGCTGAATGTTGGCATGATGCCAGGCAAGAGGTATGGACATGCAACAATCTGCCTTCACTAATGAACTAGACCAATGGTCTAAGGAGGGAGCACTGGATGATGAGGGCTGTTGGAGGAATAAAGATATGACCAAATGGAAGTTACCCACAGCCTACTTATACCCCAAGATTCACATGTTACATGGGCCGGCACATGTTGGAGCATCTTCAATGGCAAAACAACTTATGCAAGTTTGGGATCATCCTGATATTGCCGGCACTGCTAAAAAGATGGTCCAGTCTTGTTTGGTTTGTCTTCAGTATAGTCCTGGAAAGGGAACGCAAACTCCAACAGGAGGGTTTGCGACCCCAACTGCACCTTTTGAGGTCCTGCAAATGGACTACATTCAGTTTGAGCGCTGTAATAACTTGAAATATGTGGTGGTTTGTGCCTTCAGTAAATGGGTGGAGGTGGATGCTACAAAGGATAATACAGCTCTCACGACAGTGAAAGTTCTCCTAAAGAAGTTCTTTCCTCGATTCGGCATTTGCCGGGTCTTATGGAGTGACAACGGACCTTATTTCATTGGGCAAGTTGTCGAATATGTCATGAAAGGGTTAGGGATTAAGCAGAAATTTCATGCCGCTTTTCACCCACAATCAGCAGACTTGGTGGAGCGTTACAATTCCACTCTGAAACTGAAATTGGCTAAAATACAGGCTTCCACGTCTTTAAAAAGGCCTGATGCACTACTTTCTATCAGATCAATACCCCATACACGATCTGGCCTTACGCCATATGAGGTTCTGTTTGGCAGGCCCATGAATATTTGGGGAATCCCTAAGCCTCACCCTATACATGATGTGCCCTATGTGTTGACGAGTGACTATTTGTCCCAGTTAACTGATAGCTTGTCTTCTATTTATCAGCAGGTACGGGAAGACCTTCCAGACAGGTCGCTCGGTGATGGCCATGATCTGCGGCCTGGTGACCTTGTCTTGACGAAGTCCTTCCAGTGGACCAATTCTTTGGCACCTCATTGGCGTGGACCGGAGAAAGTCCTCTTGGCTACCAGAACTGTGGCACGAGTGATCAACGAGAGACTTGGGTGCACGCCACCCACTGTCGTAAAGTTCCGCATGCCCTCATGAGCCCAGCTGCGTTGACATATCACTGCGACATCCTGGTCACCGAGAAAGGACGAGCTGTGTCACTTGAAAGACCTGAGGAATTCTTCCTGGACCACACGATCCATGGTACATCTAGGTATCTGCTTCGATCTAGGAAGAAAGACATTTCATCACAGAAAGAGACTGTTTGAGCCACTGTCCTGTGTGGTTAAAGACTGACTACAAAGGGGGTAGCCTTTTAGTGACTACTCATCTCAAAGTTAGTGAAGAAACCAACGCCTGCCCAGGACCTTAGGGCACCATCTGTTTTGTTGTTCAATGACAAAACGAACATGCCGGAGGAGAAGAAATCGAATGCTGCAAAAGTCTGTAGTAAAAATATGATGCTCGCTATTGGACTAACCTTGACTGTTGTCATCATTGCTGTTATTATGTGGGTTGTGGAGGAAGTAGCTCTGGCTCAAAACTTACTGACTGCTAATACTCCTGTCCCCACCGAACATTATTATTTTACTCTTCCCTATCATGAGAAGAAACACCGGATATCGTATCTCAATAACACTTTCATACAAATGTTGCATCATACTCATAATGCTACGAACACTACCAATTGCTGGGTATGTGGAATGATGCCAGCTCATCAGAAGAAGGGACGAACGCCTTTCATTCCCTTGCCATTCTCGCATAATGGCTCCTGTAGAGCCTGGTTTGCACTGTTGTGGGCCTCTGAAATTGCTAATATTACACTAGCTGATGAAGGAGGACTTAATGCAAAACTTAATAAAGTTTGTTATCCCGATGAGGAGGGGGAGCCACATGCCAAAGGAACTGTGTGGGAAATGGAGGAGTATCGCAAAGGAAATTCCTCCACACATTATGTTTTCCCCAACACTCGAACGGTCAAGGGTAACGGGCCTGAGCAAATCTTTGTGTGAGCAGTTTTGGTAGTATTCCAGTGGGAAAAAGTGACTGTACCACAGTATTGAACATTACTGAAATGAACAATAGCAGTTTCCTGTCCTCACACAACACTTATTTCTTTTGTGAGAGTAAAGGCTACTATCATCTACCAATTGGATGGTCTGGAACCTATTATGTGTCCTTTTTGCTTCCTCCTGTGTTCTTAGCACCTGCATCTTATCATAAAGATCAAAAACTGTTTAATGACATTTCTTTAAACCGATTCAAAAGAACTATAAATAATGATGAAGTGGATCAAACTGATACTGCATTACAGCAACATGTTGACTTTAATTTGGGATTCTTTTTCTTTGTTGGTGCGGCTTTAAATAGTAGGAAGATTAGACGCCTAACCCGTGTAGGAGAGGCTGTGACTAATCAGACAGCAATGGCGCTTGGAAATATTACAGAAGAACTCCAAATTACGAGAATTGTGACTTTGCAAAACCGAATGGTGCTAGACGAGGTTCTAGCTAATCGTTGTGGAGCATGTCGCATTATCAGGAGTAGCTGCTGTGTTTTTATCCCTGATCATGCCCCTTCTGTTTATTTTATTTATTAAGCATTTTATAGAGCGCAACAGCTACCCCAAATAGGGGTGTCCCGGCGCTAAAACACAACAGCGATTGCAGCCAGCGTGAGAGAGAGCCTAGAAAAGCCATGTTTTTAGTGCTTTCCTAAAACTAGATTCAGTATGTGCCTGCCGCAAAGATTCTGGTAGGGTGTTCCACAGTAATGCTGCACCCACTGTGAAGGTCCTCCCTCCCAGGCGAGCCCGCTCAAAACGGGGAATTTGCAGCAAAGTCTGGGAGTTTGATCGTAGCACCCGATTTTGTTTATATAAACACACTCTTTGCTTTAAATATCTCGGACAATTTCCCTTTAGAGTCCGATATGTCAGAGTCATGGCCTTAAATTGGATTCGTTTCTCCACCTTCAACCAGTGGAGCTTCTGTAAATACGGAGAGACATGATGTTTAAATGGAATTCGTAACACCAGTCTCGCAGCCGCATTCTGAATCAACTGGAGGCGACCAATGGCATATTTGGGTAGACCAAGATATAGACTATTGGCATAGTCCAACCTGGACGTGACTGTAGCATGTACTATGGATTTCCAGCAATCCTCTGGTAGAAAATGGAGGATTCTCCGCAGATTTTTCAAAGTACTAAAACAGCCAGAAGACACCTGCTTGATTTGAGCCGAGAGTGAGAGATTCGTCTCCCATTTCACACCTAAATTCCTCGCGCACACGCTAGGAATAGGTGGTACCCCCATCTCTAATGGCCACCACAATTCCGGATCAGGAGCTAAGCTCTTGCCAAAAAACAAAACTTCAGTTTTACCGGCATTGAGCTTTAGTTTGTTTGCATTCATCCATCGAGCTATGTCTTGTAAGCAGCCCTTAAAATTCCTGAAAGTGTCTACCGTCCGCTCCTTAAATGGAAAGACCAGCTGGGTGTCATCGGCGTAGGAAATCGCTTTAACCCCCCAGTTGGCAATAAGGGTAAAAAGCGGTGCTAAATAGACATTAAACAGCAAAGGGCTAAGGGCTGAGCCCTGAGGAACGCCACACCTGATTTGCTTAGGTCTAGATACAAATGATTGTAGAGCCACTTTCTGGGAGCGCCCGCTTAGGTAAGATTGTACCCAGGCTAACACCGTCCCGCCGAGCCCTGCATCTTGTAATCTCTGGATTAGGATGGCATGGTCTACAGTATCAAACGCCGCGGATAGGTCCAGGAGCACCAGCAACGCCGAAGCTCCTGTATCCAATGTCCATTTCACTGACTTTGCCACCTCGAGGAGAGCGGTCTTAGTACTAAAACCTGCCCGAAAACCAGATTGAGTATCATGAAAAGCCTGGTTCCGCTCTAAAAAAGAGGTCAGTTGGCGTTGAACCAATTTCTCTAACATCTTTCCCGGGGCCGGGAGCAGGGAAATAGGCCTCAAATTGCTGAGGTCCCCCGGATCACCGTTTACTTTCTTCCTCAAGGGGAGAAGAGTTGCGTGTTTCCAGGAATCAGGAAAGATGCCTGTCACTAGGGAGGTATTCCAAATGTGAAGAAGGCCCTCGGTCAAAGAAGGAGCTAACATTTTCCAAAATTTTGGCGGGCACGGATCATCTGGCGCACCCGACCTACATTTTTGTAGCTCCCCTAATGCCTCTTGATGAGAAATATGGGTAAAGTTTGAGAGTGTTACCCTCTCACCGTCATCTGCTGGAGTGTCCAGTTTCACGGTGGCCTCAGAGGGGGTAAAAAAGTCATAAACCCTAGAGATTTTGTCATCGAAATAGCTGGCAATTTGTTCACATTGTTCAACGGACGCTGAGACCTCCAACTCACTTGCCTTAGGTTTAAAAAAAGATTGGACTACTTTAAAAACTTCTGTGCAGGAGTGATCTGCATTCTGGATGCGGGCAACAAGATAGTCCCGTCTGGCAATTTTTAAAGCCTTATGAAGTTCTTTGGTCGCCTTTTTATAAACCGCTTTAGCTAGGTCGCAGTAGGCTACTCTCCATTGGCGTTCTAGCTTTTTGCATTTACTTTTTTGTTCCTTCAATATGGCAGAGAACCATGGGGCCGAGGGAGAGCATCTTGCAGGTTTCCCTGTTCTAATTGGTGCAACAGCCTCCACTGCGTTCGCAATCCATTGATATAGCAAGGCTGCGTCAGAATTGGGGTCCTGAGATAGCTGGGGATAGCTATCTCTCAATCTGGGACTTAAAGATTCTGCGGACAGTTTTTTCCAGTCTCTTTTTTGCACGACCTGGATGCTATTAGCCAGCTTAACAGTCGGGAGAGTAATTGAAAATGGGACTAGAAAGTGGTCCGACCAGGTCAGTGGCAGTGGGGGCCTTATTATAATGTTATTAAGATTTGAAAAATAAGGTCTAGGGTGTGTCCTGCAATATGTGTTGGGGAAAGCACCCCTTGTGCAAGGTTAGCCCCCTCTAGAGAGGACACAAATTGCGACGCTTGGACGCAGTCTGGGTCATCAATATGAAAGGTAAAATCGCCCAAAGCCAAAAAGTTGGAATAGACTACTGATTTTTGGGTAATCAGATCACATAGAGACTGCAATGCAGTCACTGCACATGCAGGTGGTCTATAGATAAGAATGCCAGCCAGAGCATAAGCGGGGTTAATCTGGAAGCAAAAAATGTAAACCTTCAATACCCTCCACGAGAAGCGGGGCAGAAGACACAAGCTCCCAGGAATCTCTAACAATAGCAGCCACCCCCCCCTCTTTTCTCCCCTTCACGGTTCACAAAGCACATTTTGAACCCCGGTGGGGTAGCTAATGAGATTGAAGTCATTGCATCCACACTCAGCCAAGTTTCTGTAAGAAACAGAGCATCCCAATTCTCTTCAATTAAAATTGACCAGATCTCCTCGGCATGTTTAGTTAGTGATCTGCAGTTTACTAAGCCTAAATTAATTATGGTCTTCTGAGCAGGCAGTGGTCCCTTGAAGGACTGCCCCTCCTCGGCCATCTTTCTTTGAGTCAGAATCTGTCCACATTCTCTGCAGCAGTGTGGCAATGGGGAGTGGGCTAAGTCAGTCTGATGTGCCCTCCTGCAAACCTCTCCCTGGAGGTCTAGAAGTGACTCACGAGACCACCTTAGGTGGCCCAATCTATCAAACACAGCAGCACGGCTGGCGCTGGCCGCGCTCCGGACGCGGACGGGCGCAGACGGGCTTGCCTTAGGCGCGCCTTCGGCGCGCCAGCGGCGCGCCCGCTGCGCGCGTCCGCTGCGCGGCCGCCGTGTCTCCCGCTCCATATACCCCCAAGCCGGAAGTAATGCAGAAAGTGGGCGGAGTCGCGTCAGTCCCTCCGCAACAATCGGCACTAATTTGCCGTGGCGGACCAGGGATCGCGACCCGCCAGATACAAAGACCCAAGAGCGAGCTGTCTCCCCCAAAAGTGTCAAGTGCAGCAGTGAGCAAATTTACATCAGGTAAAATCGTATTTGTGTCTTAAGATCAGTGCAAAGTTTTGTTTAAAATCAGTGCAAAGGGCTAATCAACAGATAAAAAACATAGAAACAACATTAAAGTTAAAAGCCATTTCCAAAATGCATAAAATAGCCACTGAGATACATCAAGATTCAGGAACATGGACTTGGGCTGGATGGTTCTGGAATGTATTTTCTGTATGGGGATTGAAAATATTATCGGCCTTGTTCATAATTATTGCAATTCTCTTCTCTTGTTGTTTATGTATCCAATGCGGGCCGATGCTTTGTTCCCTCTGTATTTCCACTTGTACTACTTGTCTACCATCAAAAACGAATGTCCAAAATGTAAATGCCCATTTAGCAATAGACCGAGAAGTTAGTGATATGATGCTGATTGATATACATGATATTTATCGTACCCCTTTTAAAGCATCAGAAAATGTCTTAGCTTATGCTAAAAGGGCCGTCTGTGGAAAATGTGTAATATTTTACTTAGCATAAGCAACAGCCATTTTAGCTATGGTGTCCATTGAAGTTTCCTTCGTAATTCTTTTCTCTTTCCACTCTGCTTGTGTTATCTATTTTTGTTGACTTCCTGACTCAGCTAAATCAATGTGTGTAGTGAGGGTTTATGGTTGTCAGTTCACCTGGTCTCAGATGTTAACTGTCGACCCTTTACTGCTGCCATAAGCATTCCTGCTCCCCCTCCCAGTTTGCTGACCACATGGTTATTCATCTGCCCTTGTTTGCTGATAGCTATTCCTAAAACTTGTTCTTCCTATTTCTGTTCACTTGCGTAGATTGCAGAAAACCTATATAAAAGACCTGTGTTCTGTGACTTCAGTGTACTACCTCATGCAGCACTTGAGAGTGCTGTGTGGATGTGGTCCCACTCATGAGTGATTAATAAACTTGTTATTTATTCCTACTCCAGTGCTGATCTCTATTCTGTTGGTCTCTGGACCCGTGGACAAAAGGGTGACCCTGCGCCAGTGTACCCCTAAAAAGGTACATTTCCACAACCACACGCAAACAAATGCGGTGGAAAATGCGAAAAGCACATGCTCAATAACAAACCTGGTACGGAAAAAATACAAAACAAACTTGAAAATCTCCAATGGGTTTTTAGTCAAGCCATAGGGCCTGAAAGCAAGTATCTAACCTCCCTTAGTTTCAATGGGGAGCAGTTCTTGTTTAGATGCTTGCCTATGGTCTATCAGAACAGCCCTGGCTTATTCTAAGCACAAATCATGGAGATCTTACAACCTGATCTAGAAGTCTTATCATATCTCACTCGCAATGATTTCGATGTACACCTAACTAGGATGGACAGTATTATAACAATATTAAAATCACATGGTTACAAGATTAACTTTAAAAAGTCTAACATTGCTTACCTTAAGGAGGCCTTTCTCGGGTACGAGTTATCCAAGGAGAGCAAAAGTTTGATTGTTGATTTTCTTATGAAGTGTGCTACTTTGCAGACTCCTGACACTGTAAAGAAGTTACAATCCCTGTTGGGATTCTCTAACTTTGGGCAAATTTACTTGCCTCACTATGCTGAGCGAGAGAAACCCTTATATGACTTGACTCTGCAAGCAGACATGTAGAGACAAAATAGGTATAAACTAGGGATAGTAAGAACATCCGTAGTGGTGGCCCCTGTAGGGGGTGTCCCGCAGGTTATACCAGTGGTCCCTGTGCCGGTCCCCCAGCCCACGGAGGAGCCCGGGCCTTCGGGGGTAGCCCACAGCTCCCGGTAGTCCTTTCGGCGGGAGGGAATGTGGTTCCCCAGGTTTAAGGGTCCCATTTGGCAGCAATCCTTCCATGCTTGGGGAAAGCGGGGATCCTGTCATCAACAGTGGAGGCTAAAGACATCGGTAATGATGCACTCGCTGAGGCAAGGTGAATAGTTGCTCAGTTTGATGGGGCACCAGTAGAAAAGACGGTTGAGGGGCAGGGTGCACCTTCCCCTGTCATTTCAGCGGGTGGGGTCAACCCACTTGAAACCAACAAGGGACTACCAGTGAGCAGCCTGACAAAAGAGCCGCTCCAGTAGGTAAGCAGCTGACATTGCCTCTGTTGGGTGTGGGGGAGTCCCGCACCGAACGGGAGCACTTGGTGAGACATGTCACACAAGAAGTGAAAGAAAGGATATGGTCTGGGGCTTATATTAGTCTGTTTTCCTTGCTTCTTGATGAAAAGGAAAGGGAGGATGCAAGGAAGAACAAAGACTGAATGCTCTCTAGGAAATGGGCAAATGAACTTCAGAAATACAGGGTTGAAGAGAACTTGATTAATTGAATCAGAGGTTTTTCCATATTCATGGCAGTGATGGCTGAGCGTTTCTCTAATATGCAGGCAGAGATAGCATGTTACCAGAGCAGGGTCACTCAGACACATGATAAATATGGAGGGATGGGATGGAAGGAATATGACAAGAGTTTTAGGAGAACTAAAGCGTCTGACCCATCCCTCTCTTGGGACCGCATTGACACGATTGCATGGTTAGACCAATTTGGCGGGGGGTCCTAGGACAATGCCAAAAACCAGTTCCCTCAGTCCTTTCAGTCCTTTCGGTCACAGTCAACCACAGGCTCCTCCAATAGTGCAGGAAGCGGGGAAGGAAGAAAACGGACATGTTGGGATTTTAATAGATGCAAATGCAATAGACCTCAAGGCACGTGCAAGTTTAAACATGAGTGTTCCATCTGTGCCAATCCGTCACATCCCGAGTCAAAATGTTTCAGGAAATCAAGGGATAAGGGTAAGAAGAAGCAGGAGTGAGGCGAGTACACAACATAAGGCACGATCACTCATTGATGTAACTGCTCTGACACCCTGGCTAAACAAATACCCTTGTCATTCTACCGCTAAAACTTTGCTAGATGGTTTCAGGTACGGTTTCAGGATACCGGTACCTGATTATATGGAGACACTGGAATGCAAGAATCAACTCTCTGTGAGGGCCAACCCCGGTGTAGCAGCAACAAAAATTGAAAAAGAATTGTGCCTAGGCAGAGTAGCTGGCCCATTTGATTCCACCCCCGTGGAGAATTTTGTCTGCTCCTCTTTGGATGTGGTCCCCAAGAAGGAAGGTGGTGAATTCAGACTCATACATAATCTGTAGGCTCCCAAGGGAAATTCATTGAATGACGCGATTAGTGATGAGATTTGCAGTGTGAAATATGCTTCCTTTGATCAAGCAGTAGAAATGCTCAGGGGGTTGGGCCCTGGAGCCCTGTTGGCTAAATCTGACATAGAGTCCGCTTTTCGTTTGTTGCCAGTTCACCCATCTGATTTTCATCTACTTGGCTTTCAGTTTCAAGGGAAATTCTACATGGACATGTGTATGCCTATGGGCTGCTCGGTCTCCTGTGCATATTTTGAAAAATTCAGTTCAGTTCTGGAATGGGTTTTTAGACAGGTGACAGGGCATCAGTTTGTCATGCACTACCTTGATGACTTTCTTATCTTGGGTTCACCGGGCTCCCGGGAGTGTGTATGGGCACTTAGGAATTTTGCGCGCTCATGCAGGCTTTCGGGGTTCCCTTGGCACCAGGAAAGACGGTGGTACCAACAGCAATGATAGAATTCCTAGGGATTGAGTTAGATTCCATCCAGGAGTGTTTTAGGTTGCCTGCAAACAAGATCACCAAGTTTAGGGCAGCATTGCAGCAATGCTTGGCAAATGAGAAGGTCACCTTGCACCAGTTACAACAGACAGTAGGGCAGTTGAATTTTGCGCTGAGGGTCATACCTATGGCAAGGCCATTTTCCCGATCCATCTCACAAGCCATGGCCTGTCTCAGGGAGAGACACCACTGCACCAGGCTGTCAGCTGAGGTTAGGCAGGACATGCAGATTTGGATGGCATTCCTGCAGGACTTCAACAGCAGGGTAGTGTGGCCCGGTCCACCCACTACTTCCGCGGAGTTAGGTTTAATGACTGACGCTGCGGGTAGTGAGGGATTTGGTGCCATACTCTGTACTGAGTGGGTGGCACAGCGGTGGCCGGCATGGTGGGTAGAGACTGGTTTCTTGAAACTGTTCCCCATTTGGGTGGCATTAACGGTGTGGCCAGAACGATTGCGTATTCAATCAGTGGTGTTCTGGTCTGACAACATGATGGTGGTCGAATGCATTAACCAACAAGCTGCGCGGTGTAAAATGATTCTCCGCTTATTGAAGGAGATTGTTCTGCTATGCATGAGACTAAATATGCAATTTCAGAGCTAAACATGTGCCTGGGGTATTGAACCATGCTGCTGATGCACTTTCTCGCTTTAAGATGCAGGTTTTCAGGGCACACCTCCCGGCTGCAGCGGCGTATGCCACCCCCTTCCCAGAACTACTTTGGCAGATTGGTGCCCCCAACTACCGGACCTCGTGGCAGCTAGCCTAGCACCCAGGACCAGGAAAGCGTATGAAGGGGTGTTTTGGGCATATTGTTCCTTCTTGGGAAGAGAGTGGGCTGAGAAGTGGCATGACACGGGAGCACTCCTTCACTACCTGGGGTCTTTGAAAAGGGAAGTGCGTTCAGCGGCAGCAGCCAAGCGGTATGTAGCAGCAATCTCTTTCTTTGCTCAAACTAGAGATAGAGGGGATCCCACCAATAGCTTTACAGTTAAGAAAGCATTGAAAGGTTGGCAGCGCCTCCAAGGGTCTGCACCGGATACAAGGCGGCCGATCGGGGTGTAGTTGCTAACATCTTTACTGGGGGTCCTCCCCCTGACTTGCACCTCAGGGGAAGCTCTGTTGTTCAACGCCGCCTTTTCATTGGCCTATTATGGTGCTTTTAGGATTGGGTAACTGGTGGTCCAAAACAAGCAGGATGTACAAGGTGGCTTGCAGTTTGACTGCGTGAAGGTTCAAGGGGATGCGTTATTGATATCAATTAGGAAGTCTAAGACGGACCAAGAAGCACGTGGGAACGGGGTAGTACTGTATTGGGTACATGGTAATCCTTGCTGTCCCCCCACACATGTGGAGGCATTCTCACAGCGTAGACCCAGTAATAAAGGTGGGCCGTTGTTAGTACATGCCAATGGTACTCCACTCACACGGTTTCAGTTTAAAAGAGTCCTGGACATGGCAATCCAGAGGGCAGGCTTGAACCCTAAATGTTTTGGAACTCATTCTTTTAGAATAGGGGCTGCCACGGAAGCAACTGCTAGGGGTTTCCCTAGCAGCAACGTCCAAAGGATTGGGAGGCGGTCCTCCAATTGTTAAAAGCGCTATGTGCGGCTACATATATTGTGAGTAGGATATTTGCCAAGTGCTGATGCATGTTTCCTTCTCTGCTTACATTTACAGTTTCTCAAGCCTGTCACACAGGGGGGAAACGAAAACGGCACGACAGCAACATCAAGCAACGCAAGGACTGTCATCACTGAATCAAGGATCACATATCGTTTGGATTATTGCCCATTCATATGTGAGGCGTTTGTCTAACTTTTTTCTTACAGGAAATTATAAGTCTAGAGCTGAGTAGGCAGGTTTTAAGGTATCATTTCATGGAAAGGGGGGGCTCCGCTTTAGTCAGTTTAGGGGTTTGGTTCTAAACCTGTTGAACGGGGTGGGGCTCTTCCCAATATTATTATCTTGCACCTGAGATGGAACGATCTGGCAAATCTGGGTAGAAGGGGGTTAGTGGAAGCCATAATCACAGAAGTGGGTTGGTTAGCCAAGACATGCCAAGGGTGTACCATTGTATGGTCACAGATGATGCCCAGATTGCAATGGAGAGGGGGGAGTCTGTAAAGGCACTGAATCACTCAGTGAGAAGAATCAATAATAAAATAGAGAGGCTTTTTAGGGCTCCTCATCTACAGACGATCGTCCACAGGTGCATCAGGGGGGAGCCGTGCATCTTAAAAGACGGTGTCCACTTGTCTAAAGTAGGCAATGAAGTCTTCCTACAAAATCTGCTAGCTTGGTTGGGTGGCTTCAGATGCAGGGCATGACCTTCTAGTGAGCACAGGGGGGGGGGCCAGATAGTCGGTCAACTATGCTGGCCTGTGGCGGTAAGGTCATGATTGGTGAGCAGTAAATTTAAGGTCCTTAGAGGACCCCCCGTACTCATCCAAGTAGGAGCGGAGATGTTCGTTTTCTTTTTCCGTGAGGGAATATATCCAGCTACAAGGAAGCGTGGAGCCAGGAATCAGATCTATTCTGCAGTCAAAGGAGCGGTGAGTATTGGCTCCTTTTTTGTCGAACACTGCAGCTAGGTCCAGGTATACCTCTGATTACGTTTTCCTGAGTAACCATACCCATTCCTGTCAATGGCAAAGCGTGGGCCTGTACAGCTCGAACACTGTAAGAGTCGGTCTGCGTATAACAGGAAGAGCTGCAATGGACGGAATCCAAGGTCATAATCCTGGACGCCCAATCAATCCATGGATTGTGGTTCACTAGCCACGGAAGACCCAATATCACTCGGAACTGGGGTGCATCGATGACATGAAAAGCGATGGTTTCCGGTGGTTGTTTTCGAACGACATTACCATGTCCTCGGTTTGGGACCGGATGAGGCCGGAGGTGAGGTCCGTACCATCCACTGCCTTTACTGTTTCTGGTTTCGCCTTTTGTACGGTAGCCATACCCAGGTCCTTCATGTACTGGGTGTCGATGAAATTGCCGGTGGCTCATGAATCGAGAAGGGCGGTCACCTGCCATTCCTGGCCTGTCCATGCTTGTAGGGCTACTTCTACACCCAGATGTTGGCTGCTACCGAAAAAGGCAGGGGTCGCTGTCTTGCTGGACGAAGAACACAGTAGTTGGACCCCTCTGTCTACTGGGTTTCTCTGTTTCCCGAGTTGTCTCCTTTGGATATGGAAAATGCGAAAGGTCTCCTCCCTCTTGCTCGGGTAGGCTTTACTGGGCATTTCCTGACAAAGTGTCCATTCTTGCCGCAGAACAAACACTGATTCTGTTTTCTTCTTTTCTCCCTTTCTTCGTTGGTAAGAGGTCTCCGGATGCCGCCTATTTGCATTGGTTCCGGCATATCACTGGAGGGAGCTGGTTCGTCCTTAATTTTTTCTTTGAAGGTCAAGAACCGGTTGTCACCTCCCTTGGTTTTCTCGGTCTTTCGCTCCTGTATACTGTAGTTCACTTTGACCACTAGATCGATGAACGGTCCTATTTCTTCTGGCGGCTCGGGCATCTGTGAAATTAGGTCTTTCAGTTCATAACATAAACCCCGGTAGAATACGGACACCTTCTTGGACTCGGGCCAACGGGCTTCAATGACAAGCCTACTGAATGTGGTGATATAATGGAGCAGGTCTTTGTTGCCTTGTATCAAACTGAGCAGTTCATTATCTGCGGCTTGGACAAAGGTGTAACGGACAAAGGTGTAAAGGGCGAACATTTGTCGCATCATTTCCTTGAATACTGGCAAATTATACAACATGGGGTCCTCGTTTTCCACCAATGAACTGGACCACTGGGCGGCATCACCACCCATATAGGAGAGTATGAAGGCGACCTTGGATGCATCGTCTGGAAAGGCAGTTGCTCGGGCCATGAAGTGCAGATGGCACTGATGAAGAAAGATACTGTATTTGGTGCTATCACCATAAAAGCGTTCAGGCGGAGCTAATTGTACGGTGTGTGGAGCTATTACTTGTATGGCATTGTCCTGATTGGAAGAAGCAGCAGTGCTCCAGAAATTGAACAAGGGAGGCCGTAGTAACCCCTCCTGCCTAACCCTAGAAGTGGGAGATGGTCCCCAAGGACCTGTTACCCCAGCAGCCACCTGGCCTTGTAAGGCCGTCATGTCTCGGCGTAAGCTGAGGTTTTCTGCCTGTATGCTGGCGAGCATAGCCGCTATGTCCTGCAGGGTGATCTCGGGATCGCTCATGTCGTCCGGGCGAGATGTAGCACTTGGGCTTCGGATTCCGTCCAGTACCCCACAAGTCTTACCTTCTGCTTGTAAAGTAACCTCGCAGAGACGACATGAGCTACTGTCACCATTCCCACCTTACCCCAGCAGAGGCATGTACACTAACCAGGATGGCGATGAGACAGGGGAAGGAAGCTAGAGATGATGGAGATGGTGTCCAGAAGACCAGTTAAAGGACCTCCCTCGGTTCGGGGAATGTTCAGTGAAGCACCGTCTGGTTAGGGAAGAGAAGGGGAAACCCTGTTACTATGGTACACATACAAACCTTCCACTCCTCATTTACATACACACATGCGGAATAGGTAATCACCTTGTAATGGAAGCACCATGAAGTAAAGAAGTCATCAGCAGATACATTACTTGAAGTAGCGCTCCTGTGTGTGCATAGAGGAAGGTGTTGGCGCCCCAGCGCGTTACTGTACCAACACAACAAAGCGCTCCTGCGCTATCATGCACAAATAAAAAACAAACGCTCCAGCGCGGAAATGTGCAAACAAAAGCAAGCGCTCCAGCGTGGTAATGTACAAATCAAAAACAAGCGCTCCAGCGTGGTAATGTGCGAAACAAAAGCAAGCGCTCCAGCGTGGTACTGTATAAATCAAACAATGCGCTCCTGCGCGGTCATGCACCAAAACAAAAATCCCCAAGAGAAGATCTCTCAGATTCCTGTAACCGGAACACCGTTTTAGAACAACCCAGTGCGCCCGCACTAGAATGAAAGCAAGACTTGTGAGGTTAGATTGAGCTAGCAGAGAAACAGGAGCAGGGTTGATAAAGGAACGAGGCCGCGTTCCTACTCGTCCTCGGGATACCTGATACTGGCGTCCAACGCTGATTCGGGCATCCGAAATGGGCAAAGGCGTTAATCCGAAGCGCTGAGCCGGCGGGAGCTGCAGAGGTTGTGTGGTTTCCCCTGGATGCGCTGAATGTCGTGGCAGCGACTTCCGGCAGTGGAAACTAGACTGTATGTTGGAAGCGAGGAATTCCTGCTTCTGCATGGTTCGAGGAGCACCCACACCGCAGTCACTCGGGACGCAGGAAACCCCACCAGGACCATGACAATTATCATTGTGCACCCACTACACTGAACAGAGCAGGCAAGCGGCACTGATCCCGGTTGGCTCCAGTGGGAGGCACAACTTGGGAGAGTGAGGTTGAGGGGAGCGCAAAAGTAGAGGGAGGACACTGACAACGGAGCAAGACAATCGTTTGCTGAAAAAAAACCTCACACCTTCTGCAAACCCCTGCAAAATCCCACACCTCATATGCAGGGTGTGGAGAACAATAAGGAACAATAAGAGAAAAAAGGGTGGGGTGGGAAAGGAAAAGAAAAGAAAAGGCATCTTGCCAACCCAGAAAAAGATTGAAAAAGATTGAAAAGGGTCATGCAAGCAGCAATCACTACAGAATTACAACAATTTGAGTATATCGGTAAGAACCCAAGAAGGTACGATCAAAAGTAGAGCAGTCACAGATAAGACATTTCAAAAACCTTAAAGGAGGGATCAACAACACAGGAAAGTAGTGAGACACTGCATGCCATTCATCAATCCTGACACCAGGGAGGCCCCACAGTTGTGCAATAGCAAAAAAATAAAGGCCATAGAGATTGGAATTCAAAGCACCAACAAAGCTAAACAATTGGGTATCAAAATTGTTGCCTGGAATGTTGCTGGTATTCAGAGAGCAATTAAACACAAAGCAGCCAGGAAGATATTGCAAGAACTTGACATTGGTGCCTACATAAAACCTGGGCAACAAAGCCAATGCATTTGGAAGGCTTTGCAGGCTTTCACAAATCAGTAACCAGACATCAACGATATAGTAGACTGTCTGGTGGGATCTCGACCTATATAAAGCATGCAAAAGGACTCACAATAAAAAAATTAAAAACAGACTCAGAAATGCTGCAGGCGCTCATAGTGGGAGGTAAATAGGACAGGGAAGGAACATCTTCACTGTTAATAATAAATGTATATCTCAATGCACAACGTCAGGAAAAATTGGAGACAGCAAAAACCATGATCGCCACAAATCTTATACACACATCCGTCATTCGCCAAGGTGATCATAGGCAACTTAAATCTTCATTATCTAAGAATGGAGAAAGGTGGAACAATGCATTCAACAAGCTCAGAAAAGTTTTTTAACGACTTCCTACAAACTTACAACTTCATATCTGCTGAAGCATTAAGCAAAAATCTAAGCCCAAATTCACCAGAAATGCTTACTTACAACAACTGCACAACAATCGATTACATCTTACTGTGTAAGTATCTCAGTCAGAAAATAGTGCATTTTGCAATGGGGATGCACAAAACAAGTGATTATGCAATCCTTCAAGTGGAACTAAGTATCCACGCCAAACAACGGAAACAAGTCACCACTCCAGCATATTCCAGAGGTATTGAGGTATATTCATTAATAAGGCTAAGTACCGTAGCCACAATCTACGTAGAAAACAAAGGTTGTGCTCAGCAGGCGAGCACAGACGAATGCCTAGCCGAGAATGTAAACGGCAATGATGGGCCTATGTCAGCAGCCAGAGGCAAAGATTAAGCCAGTCCTGTGGTTCGGATATAATAAAAAAGACAAGAAACGATGGGGCCCCTGGTCCCAAAGGGCTTCCGGGAGGAATATTCAGAGAAGACCCGGTATACTGGGGAGGAGTCCTATCCACCCTATTCACTGAATGTCGACTGCAAGCCAATGTTCCAGAATCATGGCAAAGCTCACTGCTACAACCCATATTTAAGAAAGGAGATAATACAGAACCAAATAATTACAGATAGATTGCCCTTCGGGAAATTGAAGTGAAAGTTTATGCTTGCACCCTATTGGCAGAGCTGAACAGATGGATCAAAGGCAAAGAAATCCTCCCCCATATCAAACCAGGTTTCACAAAGGAGGGTTGACAATTGATAACATAGTGGCTGTATCTTACTTGACAAGAAGAAAAAGGTAGGAACCCAATATTGTCTAAGTATCGGGACGGTATAGCAGCAAGAAACAAACAAGTCCCTAGACCAAAATATCAGGATCATGTGTTGCGCCAAAACCATCTTTAAAGAGTATATCAAGAGTCTGAATGTCTGTATGTTAAATCACCCTTTCCCTATCTTCCTTACTATTAAGGCCCTGTCTGAATGTCTTAAAGGTTGACATGTAGAATTGCTCACGTCTTTTCCTTTTGATGGCCATGTTCCCTCCTCTCAAGTTCATTTGAATCACTTCTACCACACACCAACATAGGTGGTCGACTTCATGTCCTTTCTCATTCCAGTGTTCAACTAAAGGGGCATTTTTCTTGTTTGTGCGTAGTGCCGATTTATGCTCATTCACCCTAATTCTAATCCCCCTCAAAGTTTCTCCAATATAGCGCAATCCACATGGGCATACAATAAAATGAATCAAATTCTTCGTTTTTACTCAGTGTGTGTTTAAAGCATGTCTAGTTTTTTAATATAACTTTTTAAATCAAGCATTTTTAATAATTTTGAATACAATTGAAATTTGAATTTCATTTATTTGATGCTTCTGTTTTACGTATTTGCTATTGTGAATTGATATATGATTTGTTATTCTGTGATAGGTTTTGGCTCAACACATGATCCTGAGATTTTGGTCTAGGGACTTGTTTGTTTCTTGAATCTCACTTGAGCCAGCAAGCGAACACCAAAAATAAAAAAACTGTTTATGCCTGCTTTGTCAATTACTTGGCAGCATTTAATGGAGTTTCTGGCCACAAGCTTTGGAATAAGCTAAGAAACTGGCAAATTCCAGCAGCCGCTTGAATGCCATCATCTACCTATACAATAAAACCTGGCTAAAATTTAAATTAGCAGACAACACAATAACAAAAAAGTGCTTTACAGACCGGGGCCTAAAACAGGGCTGTGCTCTTGTCCGACTCTCTTTAACTTATACACAGCAGATTTAGGGAAGACGCTTCAAAACGCCAACCTCACAAGTCCCACAATAGGCTCCAATACATTTCAAATATTGCAATATGCAGACAACCTGGTAGTGATAGACCATACCAAAATCGGCATGCAAAGGGGACTTAACGCTCTTAATACTTATAATGAGAATATTTATTTAATTTTCCCTTGTGGTCATCTCTCGAAATCCCCCCTCACTTGGTCCATCCACCCCACCGCCCTTACCTGCAGTGGCCGCTGCTGCTGATGTGTCTATCTAAGTAGGTACGGACATGCAAAGAAGCTGTATCGGCTTTGTTCTCCTGCACCGCACCAACTGATTTGGCCAAATTTGGGAAATATATGGCTGAGTTGCGTGTGCAGCTCGCCGAAAAAGAAGGTCCTGATGACACCATAAGTGCTTGCACAAGCAGCAAGCAAACAACCAGGAAATGACTTGTTCTCCAATTTTAAATTTTTTTAAAACATATTTTTATTAACAGTTTTGGTTTTTCCGCATTTACACTGCACATTATTTGTAACAGCAACATTTCAATGTAGTGATCATTTATCACGCTAGACAGGTTATTACACATTACAGCGACAATCCTGGGGAGGACGTATCAACAGTAATTCTCTGTTCGGGACTTGTATCAGCTCATCCTTGCTCGCACAGTAGCCCCCCACCCCAGTAAGTGACAATCACAATCCATGTCTAACAATCAATCAATCAATCAATTGAATCTTTATTCGGATATGAATTTATCCATAAAAGCACAGGTCAAATAACAGCAAAAGAATACATTAGACTATAAAAATACATTAAGATAAAAGAAACAGCAACATCATAACAAAGACAGGTTTCCAATAGGGGCCTGTAAACACAGATCAAATAGCAGCATAGAATACGATGGACTATAAAAGTGCAATCAAATAAATGACAGTCCAACATCATAAAACGATTCCAAAAAATGGACTTGTAAGATATACATGAATACTATCTCAACAAGTATAAGAGTTAACAATTAGGCGCGACAGACCAAATGTTTTAACCACGATCATAATTTACAGATTAATACACTCATTAGAAACAGCCTTCAATGAATGCTTATTGAGGCACGCGCGCGGACTGCCGCTTTCAAAAAAGATCCCACGCAAAAAATTAAATCATCCCCTTCCAACTTAAGAATTTTCGTGTAGGCTACCTTATAATGAATAGTGGCAGTTTTCTTAAAAAATTGAATCAAAAACCATTTTGTATATTTTTGATAAAAGTTGGAAAAAAATAGAAATTGTAACATTCATTGGTTACTACGATCATCGCAGGGACATAGCAATTGATCAAGGTTAGCATTGTACCCTAAGGGTAAACAAAGCAAAAATGTCAAAGTACCTGCCCTTAGGCAAAAAAGCAATCCTCTCTCCCAACACCCTATGGTTTTTAAAAGGTAACTTGATGACAAATGGGATGCATCCACTAAGGACATATACCTGGCGACTGAGGTTTTCTGAGCCTACTTTTCATATCTTACATTACTATACTGTGCGTATAAAGCCTCCTGTAGAGATTTTTTGTTTATATGCTCCATGTCAGTTGGATTTAGAAAAATATGTTCAAGATTCATGCTGTTTAGGCTCATCCTTACAGCGGCAAGCCAGGGTATGTCCCTGCCCTTTTCACATTTGAGGCAATCTATTATTACATCTCTGGTGATAGTCGCCGCCGGGTTTTTCCAGATTGCAAGCCAGAATGTAGCTGGGCGAGCCCCGATATAATCTTCAATGTATGGCAGTTTCAATTCCTTGTGGCAAACATACCGTGAAGAAGAAATCGGGGCTCCCAGAAGTTTGCGGCAAAATCTATTTTCCTCACCCTGGATGCTACTACATTTTGTGAAGCCCCAAACTTCAGCACCGTATGTTGCAGTGGGAATACAAAAAGTTTTGGCCATAGCTAAAACCACCTCTGCCTTTTTGGGTTGCGGAAGGCAGAGGATTGAGTTGATGGCTTTTGAAAACTTGCTCCTACTATGTGCCACATGATCAACCCAGGAACCATTGGCTGCGAATACCAACCTCAAATAGGGAAAAATGCAAGTGCGATGTAAACATTCAGAACCTATAGAGATGGGTATTAATAAGGGACTTTTTCGGACCACAGGCCACTAAAACACTGCTGCTACACCCTGTCTTGGTGGGCAACTCCGTTTTCATACCCGGATCGGGCACTGCCCTCAGCTTTCATGCACTCAACCTATTGAACGTAAGCACACATTCAGGTAATATGAGAATGAAACAAAAAAAAACAAGGGGAAGAGAACAAAGAGAACATGGCATGGCTAGTTTCCGGGAGCGCAGTCATTTGACTCAACCGTCAAGCAATATATGCTGTATCTTGCTCCCGCCATCTGAGGTGGGGGGGAAAGGGGGCGAGGAGACGGGGTAGAGGCAAAAGGGGGAGGCGATGAGTCCCCACTCCACAGGGCCTGATCCCGCATCCACTGCTCGTGGTTTCCCAGGACCAGCGTCACCTGTCCCTACTCCCGGGGGTTGGAGGCTGTGTGTTGCCTAGCCCTCCACCACCAGGTCCACCCTTGTCGACCAGTGTGAATCATTCGCTGCCACTCACCTCTTCTCGCTCTCCAATTTTATTAACAAAGTTTCACACGACAGAAGGCACTTGGTCACTTTAACCCTGTGGCGCTTAGACATTACGGTAGCCGGTATAGATGGCATTCCTGTCTTTAATTCTGCGGCACAATGGCTTTAAGACATGGAATCTGACATTCACTTTTAATTAATGCTGCCAAAAAACACCTTTTTAAGACGAACAAATATATTAAATAATTCTATTATGCTATTTGGATAGAATTTTATTCATCATTCCTTTCTATAGATGTAAGAAATATTGCAAATGGTTTTAAGTAATTGTGCAATTTTTTTTCCCATTCATACTGGGAGGATTCACTCTTTGTATTGGGTGGTGGAAGCTATGATTTCAGGGGTTCCTAATGTGAAGTGCTTCCAGGATGACATGCTGGTGTATGGGAAAGATATGGATTGTCATGACAAGACGTTAGCCAGAGTGTTATCTCTATTGACAGAGAGAGGAGTTACCTTGAAGGCAGATACGTGCACATTTGTGATGGATGCTGTGGATTACTTGGGGTACATGTTGTCTGCTAGGGGGGTTGAACCATAGGAGGATTTGGGTAGGGCAATGAAGGAATTCACAGTTCCTAAAAAGAAAGAACAGCTATGATCATTTTTTGGAAAGCTGGAGTTCCATGCTCGGTTTAATCCCAACTGTAGTGGGAAAACCCATAACATGAGGGCTTTTATGAAGAAGAATTTACTGTTTGTCTGGTCCCCAAAGCAGGAGTGAGAATTTCAGGGTATTAAACTTGAGTTAGGAAATGCCATTCCCCTTCAGCCTTTTGATCCTCATGATCCAATGATTGTGGTGACAAATGCCAGTCAGCATGGTTTGAGCGCCATCCTACTACAAAAAAGAGAGGGTAGAGAAGAAGTAGTGGCATTTGCATCACAGTCTTTATGGGGTGCAGAATCTACTCACTCTGTAATTGAACGTGAAGCTCTGGTTTGCTGGTGGAGTTGGACCATTTTAGAAATTATCGTTGTGGGTCTGAATTTGTCATCTGCATGGATTACAAGCCTTTGGTGAACGTGTTTACCATGAAGGATGCCAGTAAAGCTACTCTTTGCATAGAGGCACAATAGGTTGATGCAATTCCAATTTCAGTTGGAATATATTCCTGTGCAAAGAATGTTTTTGCGGAGCACTTGTCCAGATTGCCACTCAGGAATAAGGAGACTGGTGCTGAGCAGGAGGAATATTTTTGCGTGGCAGCTTGATTGGATGAGTCTGGTTCTGTATGTAAATCGGACGAGGAACAGAAGACAGCTGTGCAGGAGGACGAAATGATTCAGTAGGTGGCTGGTATGTTGGGCAAAGGTTGGATGCCTCGAGACATTAGTGGGGATGTGAGCTCTTTTAAACATATGTTTCGCAAATTGAGTATGAAGGAGGGAGGGATGAGAAGAACAGATTTGTTCCACAGAAGACACAGAGTAAAGTGTTGGCATCAGCCCAAAAAAGGACACGTGGGTATGACTGCCATGAGGAGAAGGATCAGGAAGATTTTTTTGATGGTCAGGAATGTATCACAGTGTGGAACATTTAGTGAGAGATTGTGATGGATGTGCTGTGAGTGATAAAACTCAAGGCATTTTTCCGAGTCCGGTTGAAGCCATACAGGTTCCGGATAAAATTTGGTTTAAGTTGGGTTTGGTTGTTATTGGACCAATGTATGTATTGAAGAACAGAACAGATATTGTTTGGTGTTGGTGGATTTCGGCACATGATTGCCTTAGGTGCAGTTTGTGAAGTCAACTAACACTGAGGAGATAGTAGAATGTTTGCAGTCTTTGTTTTTGAGAGACAGGGCTCCACCCAAACTTGTTACTGACAATGGTGCGCAATTTGTATCCAAATGGTTCCAAAGGTGCATGTCCCATTGGGGCATAAAGAAAATTACAACGTCCTTTTATCATTCCCACAGTAATTGTTTAGAGAAACTTTGTAACAGGATTATTAAGGACAATATTCCGGTGTAGGTAGCCAGTGGTTTGGATTAACCCTGGGCAGCGTACTCCGCTCCGCCAGCAGAGTTTGCGGAGTTTTACCAACTCCGCGCTCCACTTGGAACGTGAAGATGGGGCAAAAATTCTGACTTCACAGTGGAGTGGAGTACGTGGTCAGTCCCCCGCGCCACAGCCCAGAAAAGGTAATAAAAAACTTTACCTTGTCTTCTCAGTCGTCTGTGGGCCTCCCTCCTCCTCGCTGTGGTGTCATCTGGCTCTCCTCCTTGCCGTCCTCCTCCTCCCCCTACATTTTATGTCTTGCTTGAACAGCGCATGCGCAGTTCATGCAAGAGGTAAAACGCAGGGGGAGGAGGAGGACAGCAAGGAGAAGAATCAGGAAAGAGGAGACACCGTTGTGAGGAGGAGGGCGCCCGCAGATGTGGCTGGCGCAGAGCGGAGTTCCATAGAGTTTTTTTTAACTCTGTGGTACTCCGGGGAGTGCCACTCTGCATACTCCGCCTTGGCTTAGTTAGGATTGGGAGAAAGAATTCAAAGATTTGTTTGGGCTCTACGCACAGCACCGAACACCTCTACTAAACTATCATCCTTTGCCGTATTGAGAGGCAGAATGGTTGCCACTAAACTGGTTAGGCCTTGAATGTGTGATTTGAAATTATCTGATATGAAATGCGAACAGGTGAGGGACATTTGTGAGAAGGCTCTAGGGAAGTATGTAGGCAAAGCCGCAACTAAAGGAAGACGTCAAGTCACATTCAAAACAGGAGATTGGGTTAAAGTGAGGTTACCTGGGATAATTGCCAAGGGTCACTCTAAATTTTCTAATCGTATGCAGATTGTATCAGTCAAGGACATGGTGGTTCAATTAAGTGACGGGAAATGGTGAACTAAAGAGAGATTTGTCAAACGGACTAGGTTGGAAAAGGTCCAGAATGAACGGAGCAAGTTTTCATCTATGCAGGAAGATCCTGGTATGTGTTGTTCGAAAGGAAAGAAGAGAATGTCATTGAACTATCCTCAGACGAGGACTAAGAGCAACGTTTGATTCAGCAGATTTTTAACAAACTAGTTTTCATTTTTTGTTTTCTTCTTTTTAAAGCTGCATAATTTTTAATTTGGCAGATTCAGTATCATGCCCATCTGTTTAATTGCCAACACACATCTCTCTTAAGTAAACCATCATCAGTTAATATGCTTTTATCTATAATGTTCTTTATACTATATTTTATAAATGAGTCTTTTATTGCTTGAAACATGCAAGGGTTAAGACAAGTATTCATGCAAAGCTTACTGCATTACTTCATGCTATTTTATGTTGTTATGGTCTTATTGATATTTGTAAAGCACTCAAATCACTCCCCAAGGGAACTCTCGTCTCTCCGGCAGACCCCACAGATTAAATAGCCATGCTTTCAGGAGTATTTTTAAAATATGGCTTAGTTAACACAGGAGCATAGGTTTAGTGGCAGCTGAATCCAATGATGGGGGGCCAAGAAAGAAAAAGAGTGGTCCCATGCCTAACCCTACGGATGCGCCGGAGGCATAATATCAGTTGATCACTGGATCTCAGGTTGGGGGTAGGAATGTAAGGTTGCAACCAACTTTGTAGGTAACAAGGCCTATTTCCATGGAGAGACCCATAAACCAGACATAAAAGCTTAAAAAAGGCGCACTTGCTTACAGGCAACCAGTGCAGAAATCTCAAAGTGGGTTCAGGAGGATAGCGAGACTGTAGGTTGCAAACCAGTGGCACAGCTGTGTTCTGTATCACCTGGATCTTGGAAAAGACACCTTCATTCATTGCAACCATTATGTCATATGAATGTTATGAAATTGTGTTAGATATAGAGTTTTATATCGCATTGTTCTAAGAGCATGGATCTCATTATAACTTAGATAAATCCTTGGATACAACTCCGTCCACATGATGCCACATTCAAATGTACAAGCAAGGGATGAGGTAAAGTCCCTAAGGCCAGACTCTATCTTGATTAGGCTGAGACATCATTTTCTCTATTTTTGCCTAATCCTTGACATGTCTGCCTTCGAACCAGGTGTCGCCTGTCCTTATCTTTCCGAAAATCTATGAAAGTGTAAAGTTATTTAGACTATGGCATCAATAAGGCACCTCATGCCGACAATGACCTTGATATGAAACCTGATATGACATCAATCTGGAACAAGTGCCTTGTTATCTTTAATTCAAGGTCAGATAATAATAATAACATAAATAGTGTAGTCTGAATTGATGGGTTTTCACTTTATTTGTTTGCAAGAATGAGTCTAAAACTAGCATATTGATGCACATCAGTTATGTCAGACATTCCTAAGGTTATGTCAGAAATTCCCATCTCAGATAACATACAGTATGAAAGGCCCCCCAAGCGACCACTTGGCAGTAAATATCCATTACCACACATTGTAGCGCAAGATGCTGCCAGTAGAACTTCAGACGGACACAATGCTTCTGCATCTCATTTTGTACTAAAAAAGCTGGCACCAAACCACAAGAGAAGCTACTGCTGATGTGTGTTTTCCTCTCGAGGGAACACGTGTGCCTGTCTGCTGATAACTACAGCATTTTGATGTAAACAGGTATACAGTGTCTTGATGCTCCCTAAGAAACTCTAGATGCAAGTTATACTACTCCATGCTCTCCTGGTATAGCCCATAGAAGTGGGGTTTAGGGTATTAGGTTACTAGATTACATTTTAACTATGGCAAATATGTTCCTTTTATGCTCTTTGTTTGCAACAAGCATTTGTGCTGTTTAAATAATATTTTGTGTGATTATCATAGATGTGCTAAACAACAAAACAACAGGATGAGCCTGTAGAAAAAAACACTTTTTAGTTAAAGTGTCGTTTTTCTTAGCGCAGTTCTTGTGTGTGATATTGTAAAGAATGAAATTGGGCTTCTAGGTACTGCTTCAACGGTGCATTGAGTGGGGTTGTGTGGGGCTACAACAACCTGTATTTCACATTCAATTGCTGGTGCATTGAAACAAGTCCATTCATGACACCAAGTGTGTGAAATCAAACCTTGTAGAGCTAAGCCAGAGTCTTAGTTTATACAACAAGAGCCTGCCAAAAAAGGGGTACAAATCCTGGTGACAGTCCCACTTGACAGCCCAGAGAACCTAACTCATTGATTCACAATTTCTGAAAGAATATCAAACATCAATAATTCAGTATGACTTCAAATGCAGCTCAAGTAGAAGAAGTGAATGTTAAGATTATAAGGTCCAACTACAAGGAGGGACCCAAACTGCACCTGTAGCATAAGATTAATGTACATCCACATTTACGTATCACCAGGGTGACACCAGGGTGTGGCACAGGCAGAGTAGAGAGTGAGGGAGCAAAAATACGACATCCAGGGCCCCCACAGAGTAGTGTCATATATTTCAAAATGCCAAAGAGCAAGATGAGGATTAACGATAAGTCGCTCCGAAGAAGAATGACATGTTCCACTACTCTCTGCAATTTCAATTCTATGCTTTCCAATTAAGTATAATACTGGTTGCAATCTCTCTAGCCACCAGTAACAGCTCCACTGTTGGAAATGACCATCTTGTGCGTAGTTTCCCCCATATTTTTGCCTTCTGTTAGTGGATCTGTTTATGTTGGCCCCAACATTTTGCACACTTTATTCCTGCTAAACAGAAATAAAGTGTGTGTGCTCTCCATTTACGCATGGTAAAAGTGACATATTCCTAATTGATACATTTAATTTACTTATAAGTCACTAGTATATAGTACTACACATACCCAGGGCCTGTAATTTTAATGCTGCTAATGAGCTGCAGCACTCGTTGTGCCACCCACTAAAGTAGCACTATAAAACATGACTCCGGCCTGCCCTTGCAGTCTGGGTAGGCCGTTTTAAACTGCCATTTGGACCTGGGAAAATAAACCTTTTTCCAGGCCTAACCCTTCCTTTTTACTAAGTATTGCTTATCCCTAAGCTTAGCCCACAATTCCCATAGGTCAGTGTACTGGCAGTGAAAAACCTTCACCAGTCGTTTTGCACTGTGGCATGTTTGGCCCTCCCGTAGGAAAACCCTGGGTTACACTACAACAAGATATATTGCTGAATTTTAGTTTGAAAACTGCTAGAAAAATGGCCCAAAGACTCATTTTAATAGTAATTTAAACCCCACATTAATGGTCAAGTCAGATTTTATAGTGCTGTTTTAGAAATAACACTTTCAGAAAGTTCTTGTTTTCCTTTTGAGTTTTATATAGCATATACTAGACCCAAAGATATCAGAGTGCTTAACATGTGCACTAGTTTTGTTACAGACGGACACAATCATTTGGTTAGGCACGTGGAGATTAAGTGATTTGCCCAGAATCACAGGATGTTGAGCATCCCTGCCGAGACTCGAAACCGCTTCCCCAGCTTTGAGGTGGACCGCTCTAGTCGGTGGACCACATTTAGAGTTTTGCAGACAGGCACTCCATCACAAATTTGATAGATATCCCAACCACTGTATTGCAAGTACATTAGATTAGAATGTACTTGTAATACGGTGGTAGGGATATCCGCCAACAGTGTGACGGAGTGCATGTTCACTAAACTCTACATAAGATTCTTAATAAGTTGAACATTCTCCACAGTGGAGAGGCCAAAAACATTAACAACAAACAATGTAGCGATAGAGAAAATCAGTAATATCACCCACTAGTGATCCCTGGGTGGGACATATTCCTGTCCATCTTTTGTTTCCTGCTATGTCACTGTAGGCAGAGACCAGTTTCTACTGCAATAGAACCAGTCCAGCTTGAACTTCCAGGCCATTAACAGACTAAACCTAGCCATCAAGCTCTTATAATATGAAACACCTTAGTGGTGTACCTATCTATGGTTGATGCCTCCATTGGGCAAGGTATGGCTGTAATTGTAGGTTACTACCACTAGGTGGCACCAGATTACATAAATGACATAGAATGTTGCTTTCATTAGTGGAAATGTAGCACACTATCTGCAAAATGCGCTGAATATCCTGTGTGCAGTGGTATCTTGTGCGTTTGTTACTAGTGCTTTATCCGTTGTGTGTAACTTATGCCCTCTGTTGCCTGTGCTGTATCTGCTTTGTTGTGTGGTAAACTTTCATTTCTGCAGCCCATGCTTGACTTAACACTTGAGAAAAATGTGAACGTCGAATATCGTGTTGTACCAATTTTACGTGTTAGGGAAACTTCCATTGTCAGCGCTCATGCTGTCCCTGTTCTGTCTCCGCGTGAAAGTACTTTACACTAAGCCTGGGCGGTGAACTACGCTCCGCTCGCGGAGCTTGCGAAGTTTAGATCGCGACCAGCCACTGTGCTTTTTCCATAGGCCTCCAAGCTTGTGTCCTAGTCTGCCAGTAGGCCCAGGGGTACTACTCATCAATCATCACGGGTGCATGGAAGTTAAACAACTGTTTTTGTGTTGTGCGTTGAATTTCAACATCATGTATGGCATGGATGGCTTTGGATTGAATTGCAAAAGGTGGTTTTTGTGGTGGAATTGCAGTTTTTGGGTGTGTGTTAAATAAATAGTGCTTTTCAGCCAGTAGGTAACCCTAGGAATTCAGCTCGCGTACTTTTGGCAACTCTGCACAGCGCGACAATACAGACTTACATTTTTTGTCATTTTCGCGCTCTCAATATGCGTGTTCGCACACGCGATAATGACTTTTTGTACAGTTTGCGTTGCCGAACACGCAGAATTTGCAATCTGGAAAACAATATCTCGCGAGCAACATAAATCCTTCTCGAAAATGCTGATTTTGTGCATTTTGCTAAAAAAACTCCCCAGTTGTCATTTTGCTGTAGTTTTGGAACACGGAGTCACTTTTATTTATTAAAAAATGTTTTCAGAAGAGGAAGTAATTCCACAGGGACTCCAACTTTCTGTTCCTGTCCTTTGTATTCACTTTTTTGTTATTATTGTGGTGGGTGGCCTGAGCATGTGGGTGGTGGCCATTTTGTGAAGGCAGGCATTGTGCTTTTGCCATAGGCCTGCATTGTCTGTCTTGTATTCCTGACCTTTTCTTGTTTTTGTGAGTGGCCTGGCCATGTGGCGGCGGCCATTTTGTGGGACCAGCCACTGGCTTTTTCCATAGGCCTCCAAGCTTGTGGCCTAGTCTGCCAGTAGGCCCAGGGGTACTACTCATCAATCATCACGGGTGTATGGAAGTTAAACAGCTGTTTTTGTGTTGTGGGTTGAATTTCAACATCATGTATGGCTTTGGATTGAATTGCAAAATGTGGGCTTTACTTTTTTTCTGGGGTATATTTCACTTTTTGGGTGTTGTAAATAAATGCCTTTTTATGTGTATATGTTCGTTGTTGTTGCTCCCTGATGCTGCATCCATCCAATGTGATGCACACATTTTTATTTAGGGCAAAAAGGCTACACTACATTTATGTTTTTGTTCTTTGCTATTCTTATTCTTCCTGAGTGTACACAGTACAGTAGTACACCAGGAACCCTGGCCTTGTTGTCAGTCTCATTAATGGCTACACTGTTGTTGTTCACTGACTTAATAAAATTTAATAATTGTGACCACCCACCACACACGAAGAAGTTATATATTATATTAGTTTGATTGTACTATCTTTTGACTGATGTTCTTCTGGCTTCTTTGCTTTTAGGTGCACAAAAGACGGAGGAGATGTGACATCATCGCCAGTTGTGGTGCCAGACCGACGTCCTGCTGCTGTACACGACATGACGAGTGAGTGACCTGACCAGCCATCTCTGCAACTTGTGCAATTGAGTGTTGTTGACATCTGAAGAAGATGCCCCCAAAGAAAGCAGGTAGCCGGTCCTCCAGTACCAAGAAAGTTGCCATTGAGAAGAAGGAAGTGACACTTAAGGCTGGTGTGCCGCCCAAAACCTTTTTTGGGAAACCAAAAATGACGCCTGCAGCAGCGGTGTCCGGGGGCCAAGCTGGGGGCAGCACCTCCGCATCAGTGGGCCCAACCCACCAACCCAGGCTCAAGCAGATGAGTGTGGAAGAGGTAGCCAGCCTAATGGCGGAAAGCAGTGATGCTGAGCCTGAACTAAACGTATCACTATCTCAAAGTAGTACACAATCAACGCAGGAGGGAACACAGCAGATAAGTGGTCAACAACAACAGCCGCAACCACCGCCCGCAATAGTAGCTGTTGTTCCTCCCGAAGTAGGGGCAGTTTAGGAAATTAAGCCTCATGCAGAGGAAGAAGAGGAAGCCTCTCCTTCAGAAAATCCATTGTCTTCCAAATCCCCAGCAAGGAAAAGGAGGGTTAGTACATCAAGTTCTTCGCCAAACCCCCCTTCTGATGATCTAGATGCCACTTGGAAGCCACAAACTGAGTCTGAGAGGGATACATGTCACAAGAGCAGGCATGGGAAAAGGAAGGTTCCAGAAAGCCTTACACTTATGGAGGTTGATGTAGAAGAGCAGGATGATGATGATGATGATGATGATGAGCCAGTCATCACGAACATCACTCCCGGCCCAGAGGAGATGGAGACCAACATTTTTACCCTATCCAAAATGGCTGCGAGGGATGTAGCACGCATACCTCGAACACAGGTAACACCAACACGACCTCCAGCTTCCATATTTACATTAGCAAAGGGCCGGAGGTCCTACATCCAGCACAAGCACCACCTCAGCAGAAGTAGGTAGTGGTACTGCACAGAGTAAAATTCAACGCACACCCTCCAGTTTAATCGGCATTGGAAGTGGCACCTCCAGCAGGACACAAAAGTTAAGCTCCCCAGTGTGGGACTTCTTTACGGTTAGCGAAAAGGAGGAGAACGTTGCTATATGCTCCATTTGTCATACTTCTGTTAGTCGTGGTAAGCTTGGTACAAACTATGGTACCGGAGGCCAAATGACCCATCTAAAAAAACACCACGCAATCCAGTGGGAGGAGCACCTTCGTCGCATAAAAACTGGAACCATTGCTTTTGGTGGGGATAAACGAGTAGAAGGTCCACTCACGGTGGAACAGGAAGAAGAAGAAGAGGGAGACATTCTCAGTGGTAGTGGTACACAAAGTAGCCCTGTCCCCAGCACTGCAGTGGTAACGGCCACATCCTCAGCAACATCTCAGTGGCACAATAGTAAGAGTCAGTCTGAGACACCAAGGAGTACTGCTTTTAAAAAAAAGTGCGACGTTGAGCATACCAGGAAGGAATACCATGCAGCCTACCATTCTTAGCATGTTTACTAGGCCGGAGGGGCAGTACGAACGCAACCACCCAATAGCACGTTTGTACAATGCGAAGCTGGCTAAAATGTTAGCACTGGACCTTCTCCCTTTTTCTTTTGTTGAAGGGGTGTGTTTTCTGGAATTTGTGACAACCATATGCCCAAAATGGAAGGTTCCCAGCCGATACTATTTCGCTAGAGTTGCTGTTCCAGCACTACATCACGACATGCTGGAATTGCTTGGAAAAGCCTTAAAACAGAGTGCTGTTCAGAGTATCCACCTGACAACAGACATGTGGACCAGTTGCCAAGCCACTGATTACATGTGCATCACTGCACACTGGGTCTCTTTTTCGGGTGTTAAAGATAAGATATCTGGAGGTGTTGTTGACACTGCTGAGATTTTTAATGACACTCGCAAACATGCAACTGTAGCCATGTTTGCTATGGAGAAATCTCATACTGCTGCAAACATTTTGGATGAGTTTAACAGCAAGGTGTTTGAGTGGCTGCGACCAAGAGGGCTTAACATTGGTTTTGTTGCCACGGACAATGGCAGTAATGTAGTTAGGGCCATGAAAGATGGTGGCTATTTCAGGGTCCCGTGTTTGGCACACTGCATTAACATTGTTGTTCAAGACTTTCTGAAAAATGAAAGCAAAGACAGCAGAAGAATATGCACACATTTCAACCATTCTTTTAAAGCCCGGAAGCAGCTGAGGGTCATTCAACTGAGCATAAAATGCCAGTCAAAGCACTCATCCAGGAGGTGCCAACACGTTGGAACTCAACTTATTCCATGCTTGAGCGTATGTTTGAGCAGTACATACCACTCAATGCTTATGTCATGAAAAGGTCAGGAGATCCTACTGTGAAAGGCATGACCGTTGAGATGGCCCAATGGGACCTCATTAAATGCCTGACAGAGATGCTACTTCCTTTTGAGGTCTTCACACGTGAAGTCAGCAGGGAGGACTGTACTATGCGCCAAGCTATGCCATTGTTGTACATGCTAGAGCAGGAGCTGAAGCAGGTGTCAGAAATGTACACAGGTGTGGATGACAAAGTAGACGCATATTATTTAGCGGGCACCTTAGCCGTTCGCTTATCTGAAAATGAAAGGAGTCAAAATAACATTGTGTCACATCGACATTACATTACTGCCTCAATTTTGGATCCACGTTACAAATTATTGCTGAGCAGTAATGAAGTAATTTCTTTTTCAGAAGTGGCTGTTGCCAAGTACAAAACTTTGATAGCTGAGGAAGCCACTGACTTTGAAAATGAACGGCTCATAATTAGAGGCCCGCCACCCCAGGCCAGAAAAAGTACTACAGGGCACCCAGAGTCAAGTTCTACGTCAGAGCTCGAGAGCAGTGCGTTTGCCTCCCAGTTGTCACCAACATTACCAGCAATAACATCAACAACAGCACCACCAGGATCATGAGCCACATTTAAAAAAAACGGTAGGTGATTGGTTTCTACGGAAAGGATTTTGTACGTCCATTACTGATGCAAAGGCAAAAGAGGCCAAGCAAATCGGAGCACCCCTGAACATTGAGCGGATGGTTGAGGCCTATCTGGATGACACAACAGAGGTCTTCATGGAGCAAAGCCCATTGGTGTATTGGTATGGGAAAAGAAGCCAATGGCCAGTGCTCAGCAGGCTGGCGATAAAGTATGTGGCTTGCCCTGTTGCAAGTGTCTCTTCAGAGCGTGTTTTCAGTGCTGCTGGTGCCATTGTTACTGTGAAAAGGACCAGTCTCTCGCCCAAAAGCGTGGAGAGGTTAACCATGATCAAAATGAATCAGCACTTTATGCCACCGGAGTACAATCACAGCAGGAGGTGGAGAGCGACTTTGATGCGACATGACGTACTTGTGTCCGAACCACCAGAGTTTGAGGACGAGCTCCTCTTCCCAGACAACTAGGCTTTCAAATTGTTCTTCCTTCCTTTATTTGTGTGTGTATCTGTCTTTCTGGTTCAACTTCAAATCTAATCACGATTCACAACAAATCCATCAACACCGTCTCCTCTTTTTATTTCCCTATTAGAGTTGCACGTCTGTGTGCATAACTGTCCACTCCACTCCTCAGAGTCCTGCTCCATCTTCCTTACTCTCCCTAAATACATTTCAAGCAAGCCAGACATTGGATGGAGATGGAGAATAGTATAAAACATGTTGCCTCTAACAGTCCCTCCATAAGAAGTGAAACGTGACTACAGCTATCTTCTGTTTTATTTCTGAGCCGAAACTCATCACTGTCAGAAGGCTAGGCATCTGATCTGACAGCCAAAGAAAAGAGAGACAGGTAATGATTATTATGAATGATGGCATGCATTGCATTGGATGCTTGCTGACTACGGGTGAATGTGCATGAAGTCGAACTATACTAGTTTATCTACAAAGTAAAAGTGACTCAAGTGACAGTAAATGTTTCCTTGTTGTTTAATAACCACATTGTACTCCTACTACTGCAGGTGCAGGCCAATATCCGTTGCAATTTTGTAATATGGAATATATTATAAACTTAATCAGTCACTACAGACTGAGTTGGTGTTGGAGAACAAGTACCACACGGTCATGATGCTGACCATACTATCTTTGCACACAGTCAGTCAGTTGGATTGGAGATAATTGATGGAATAACTGTGTTTCATGGACTGCCTTAAAAGGTAAACAGTTTCAACAAGAACCACAGCAGACCTAGGCTACATGTCCATGTAGTGGTGTGGACTGGAGTAGAGTGTAGTGGTATGAGGGACAGTGGCGCATTGATTTAGTCACTTCATTTGGAAAATGCTAGGTTGCTGCATATGCCTTTTGTCTGGCTCTGTCAAAATTTAAGGTAAATGGGAGTAGGGTGCCTGGCCTGTGCCGTGGTTGGCCTGTTCTGTGCAGGCTCCTGTCCCGTTGTTGTTGTAGCTTAATGCTGTAGAGTAGACACGATGTATCCAAGCCACCTCAGTCTGAAAGTGTTCTCTCAAGAGTCTTGTCTTCTCTTCTTGCACTCCACTGTAATTGAGTTTATTTTTTTTAATTCAGTTATTTTTCAATACCCCTTTTGTTTTTCCATCTACACTTACAGGCCGGCCTTTACCCTGTGCTATAGTGGGAGAAACAACTCACACTTACCTTACCAATCCGCATCAGGCAGGCAGTGGTACCCAAGATTGATGTGCGGAGTGTCCATGGAAGGGAGGACCAAGATGAATGACGAGAATGATGCAACTCCACATTTGGACCAGGATAATACAGAAACTTTAGTATCATTCATCATTCGTCTTTAAATTTATTTGATTCCTTTTTCCTCTTCAATCATTACGACTGTGTGTTGTGGTTTGTTTGGTAATTGATCCCTACAACTATTTTTTCATTTTCTTTGCTAGCTTGAAAAATAAAAGTAAGCCCGGTACAGCATGTAATTTGGTTCGCTCTGAGGGTGGACAGGCAAGGCAAATTTCATATTAATAAATTCTGCCCTGTACAGCCTAATTGTGTAGTAGTAGTTAGTAAGCAAAACTCATTAACCATCAAGTTCTCTTCATCATCATGCATGCATTTCCTTTTTCTCCCTTTATAGATTTCTTTGATTATGGATCATGGTCGTCTTCCAAGATTGTGTTTTACTTTTGTTGTGTCCATGCATACTGTCTGTTTTTCTTTGTCAAACCTTTCCCCAAACCCCCCTTCCCATCCATTCATCAATCCCTAACCCTCTTCCCCCGGGCTGTGTGATTTATATTGAGGTGTGAAGTGACTACATTAAATGTACACCAACAATTGATCACACGCTTGCTGGGGCAGATGTGGTGAAAGCAACACTAATTGAATTTCAAGGCAAAGCAAGGATCTTCTTCTGCTTGCCCACCCATGCTGTACTTTACTTTACTCTACTACTCCTCCCACAGTCTCTCTCAGGCAAGTGACTTTCTATTTCTTTTTTCAAATGCTATTGCCAGTGTCTACTACTACCACCACAATAATGGCATCTTCTCCATTCATTTGGGAAACCAACCATGCAGCCATCACTGTGCCGAACTTCATCATCATCAAACACAGGTAAGATACGTTTGGTGGGAGGTATAATGGACTAGGAGGAGAGACTGACAGTACTAGCAGGACAAATAAAATAACTCAGTGAGGGGTACCGCATCTATCTGTTTGTGTGTTACAAAATCGGCAGATCTTTTAAATCAAACACTGGCTGCGGGCATGCAGCAGCAAGGAAACAAAGTAACAAACCATGTGACGTAAATTGAATTTGTAAAACAGTAACCCACCAACAAAACATTAACATCGTATGTTTAAGTAAATAATATATAATTTAATATACCCTAACAAAAATAAACTATCCCACTCTGACCTGACCACCCCCCTCCCTAACCCCAACCAATGTCCAAAAGTCAAAGTACTAAATGGCCGTAAAAAAGTTAAACCCCAACGCCCAAAACCCACCCACCAACAAAAGGAATTAAAAAAGGGGCAAATCGACAAGGTTCTAAATTCGGCGGGCTTTCAGGTGTTTGTCAACCAGGATTTTGACACGCTCCACTAGGTGCTCCTCCAAGCGGGCCATCCGGCGGAGCATCTGGTGGCAAAATGCCCTGCAGTTACATACAGGGTGGGGGGCAGCAGTGCTAGATAAAGAGGCACGGCGGCGGGCGGCTGCCTGACCACGGCACCGTAAAACTGGAGGCAGGGCCTGACTGGGGCCCGGGGCATTGGAGGAGGCTACATCTGCAGCCGCCTCCTCCTCTTCCTCCGCCTGAGCCACCAGCTGCCGATATTCCTCGCAAATTGCCTCCAGTTTACGGCGCCGGGCCCTGGCTGCCAACTCCTTCCTCGTAGGTTTTGGTTGGGAAGGAGTATCTATATCAAGAAAGATAAAAGAACATTGTTGTAACCAATACTTTTAGCAAAATAGTAACACAAAATTAATTCAACACATATTGGCACAGTATCACTAGCAAGCACAGTACTTAACATTTGTGGCAAGTATCTATACTCCTACTTCCTCGGACTCTAACATTTTTGGGAGTTTCCGACATTAAACTAGCACTATGTACTCCAGTACACACCAGTCGTCTTGTTCTTATCTCTATGTTTAGCGAAATTACATAACCTTGTTGTAGCCGGCATGCCAGCTCAGTCAGCTAAGCTTGCACCCAAGAGAAACAGATACGAGCCACATGATGCAGACTCACGTTACTTTTATTTACTACTACTGTCTGCAGGTGGGGAACCTCATATTTTTGTATTACGGGTGGCACTGGCCATACTCTGTCTGTTACATGAGGGCAATTGCTCAATTTCACTTTCACCCTGCCCTGGGTACTATAAAAAGGCAGGTTATTTATCGGATCCAATGATCATTGCTTATATTATAGATGATAATACGACATCAGGTCAGTAGCGGTCGGTGGTGGGAGTGCTGCCGGGCGGTGACGTGGGAAGGTGCAGGGTGGGGGTAGTAAACTATGGATTACGGACAATCACAGGTAATTAAACAATACATATAAATAAATAAAACAAATTTCGTTGCACGCACTGCATCGCATTTGACGGCGCAGTGCGCACAATAAAAATCGTTTTATTTATTTTTATGTTTACTGACCTGTATTTGGCCGTAATACATAGTTTACTTCCCACCCACCCTGCCCCTCCCCATGTCACCACCCGCCAGCACTCCCACCACCGACCGCTACTGCATAGGGTACTTTGCTTTCATTGATTGTGTAACCAACAGATAGGCCACCCTTTGCAGGCTGGCTGACACAATCGAAAATACATTAACATAGGGAGGGAGTGGTCCTCGGAGTTGGAGGAAAGCGCTTCGGCTTGGTAATATATTTATATAAGATGTGCTTGCAAACTACTGCGAGTCAACTGTATTCTGAAAATACTACTTATATTCCCCTCCGCTTTGCTACTCTGGTGCAGTTTCTTTTATATTTTCTTCAAAGTAAGACTCTCCAGTGACAGTCTCCACCTATGCTGTCTATTGATGATAGTCCATCCAGGCATACATCCATTAAAGTAAATGTCTATCATTCTTTTTTATATATCTCTTAACAAACCTTACTTGGTTTCACCAACAACCACCCATGCGTCCGCTCCTTCCTTGCTTGCCTTGGCTTTGAGTTTGAACCAAACACCGCTGATGATTCTTGCTATCTAGTACTATCCACCCATACTGTGTCGCCCACCCAGGCAGGCATCCTCTTTCACCTTCCACCCATCCTTCAACAAGCCATGCATCTGATCTGATTACTATCAGCCACCTATGCATGCTTCCAACATATCCTTCTCTGCCAGTCAGTCATATTACATCTCGCCCGTCCTTCCACCCTTCTTTCCCTCTTTGTTCAACACATCCATCAAGGTCATCTGATCTGAGTTTGTCTTCTCCATAAAACCTTCACAGCTGAGTTGGAGTCAGATAGAAGAGGCCATTGGTTACTCAACTCACGCTGCTAATGCTAAGTAAATGGTGTCTTCTTAAACCGTTGTATAATGTTCACTACAACTTAATAAGTTGCACAGTACAGTGAGTGAAGTGAACACACTTCCATCTAGAAGTAATGTCAAGAAGTAATGAATATAACTTACCACCGCCCGCCACTGCTGCTAGCTCCCCCCCTGTAGCTCCTGCAGATGCCGCCTGTTCTCCCGCCCCCTCCGGAATGGCCGCATCGCCATCGCCGCTGGCTCCACCGGCACTGGTGGTTGGTAGTATGCCTAGAAAAAACATTACACATTTTTAGATGCCTGGAAACCTCCCCCTATTTTATTAGTGTTCACTTGGAAGATTGAAAAAAAAGTTAATACAACTTACATCAGCACTAGAGTAGTACAGTCAGTAGACAGACACTAGTAGTGTTATATGGTTCCTAGGGTCATCTAGTCCTACTCTACTCTTTTGAAAGTTAGCCTGAGCCATGTGTAACCCTTTTAGATTCATCATGTCTACTACTCTTTTTGCGTATATTTAATTATACCTCGCAGCTTATTGGCATGTGCAGTAGACGCCTTTGAGGCCACATGACGGTTGCGTACAAGTGAAGAGGTCGAAAAACAAGCCACTTTGTTATGGAGTTTGGTTAGTCCGTATTGCTTAGCCATCACATGTACATGTTACACTTTTTGCCATGACTGCGAAATGCTTGCATTATTGCAGTATACTATCTAACGCGCAGCATTTTTCTCATAATAGGTGGAAGATTCCCTTCTACAAACCAGAGATTTGCTGAGGTTATGATGCATGATGTAACTAGTATTTCTACGTTCTACGGTGAGGGGTCTTCCAGAATTCACACAGATCTTTTGTCTTGTTCTTGTTATCCTGCACTTGTAAATGTTTACTGTTTTAATCTTATGCTTTTTGCTGTTGACGATGGCTGTAGTAAAATTTCACGACGTACAGAGCTTGTTACTTATTTGAAAATAAACCTTTTGAACTTACACATAGACTCTGTGGTATTTGGTGTGGTGGGGTGGACTTACACAAGTGAGTGAGCAAAAGGGTGTTATTATGTTCTGGGTTGTCTGTCTCATCATCATTGTGTATCTTCGTGTGGGGGGTTGGGAGTGGGACCTAATGTGAGACACTATAGCTAGTCAGTCAGGGGAACATGGGTTCTTCTGACTGAGGTGTGATGAATAAGGTCCAACCTCCCATCACCAACATCCTATTTTGTTGTGCATAGTTCTGTATGTGGCTCTGCAGAATCACTACAATAGTAGTAGTATGTACTATCCGATCCAAAATACTAGTCAAATATCTGGTTGGGCATTTTGTTGGTGGGAATTGTCAAAGCCTCAACATTAAGAAGACTAGAAGGACAACCCAAAGGACAGGACACAGTGGCTAGAGCTATTGGTCAATCTGAGTTTTATTATTCCAAAGAAAACCTTCAATAAAGAGTGGCCAACTGTGCAAGCTTAGCTACAGACAGAATAATAGTAGTAGTAGTAGTACAGAGAGTCATAGCAGAGGCAGTTAGAAGGAACTTAGTTAGAGGCAGGGATAACCAGAATTTGGAAACAGATATTCAAGAAGCTTTTGTAAAAAATAGAATTAGAAAGTGGAGCCATAATTTATAGTTCGGAAAAAAATGATGCAGTAAAAGTTAGGGAAATATAATTGTTAATATGAACCACTGGAGGACTTACTGGGGCCAGCAGCAGGAGCCTCGGTAGAGGAGCTGTCCTCTCCTGGTTGATGTTGTCCCGCCGACTCAGACCCTGTCTTCTTGCCCCTGGGTGGTGTTGATGTTCATGTAAGATATAATAAAGAAAGAGACAAACATTAAGGAGTGCTGTGAAACAAATAAATCATTTGGAAAAATAAGTCAAAAAACATTTTAGGAAACAACAATTGCAATAAAATTGATCTATCTAATCAGATGGATCGACTACTGGGCTGCTTGCTGGATTCACGGATTGTCTACTTATTTATGAACACTCCAATGTTCCATAATCATTCTGATTACAAATACTAACGAAGCCTAGTAAGTACCACCTGACCTAGACTGCCTATTCCAGATGGGCCAATTGTTCACTAAGTCTGCATTTCCATTTTTTTTAGCCATCAAATGCATAGATAAGATGGAGTACACATGCATAAATTTGTGCATACACCAAATTGTGGGTTGGTTGCATCTGATCTTGTTCTGCTACTGACTGACCCTGCTTAGCCTACCACTCACTATACAAACTACAAAAGGTTCTACGGAGGACTGGGGTAAGCAGCACTCAGTGACAGAGGAGGCGTCACGCAGACCGTAAAACAATTATTAACTAATACTAACTAAACCTAGTATCCAATATCCATCCACCACTATTTCACAGGAGGACAATGGAAGGACTAGAGTCTCTCTAGCAATAGCATTACCTAACTTCAGTTCTCTAAAATAAACTCTTACATTAATCAGCCCAAGCTAGCGCAAAGTTGCAAACAAGTAAGAGTAGCACCGAGCACCTGGGTCCTACAATCACAGAAGATTTTGAAACGTTATTTACCAGCAACGCGTTAGCAGCAGTAATCTTGTTCTTCGTCAAAAATGTAATTTATACTCACCAAGCCCAACGACCTCGACACCTAGCAGGTCCAACAGGTCCTGCTCCCGTTCCAGGATGTCAGACCACCGGTGGGCCAGCTGATTATGGGTGCGCCGGACCCCTGAGCACCGGAACACTGCCCGGCGCACCTTCGCCCACCAACGGTGACGCTCCTGGGTAGCGTACCCGGAGCCGGGCCTGCCGCCTGCTGCCAAGGTCAAGGGGAGGTGGCGCTGGATGAAAAAAACAAGGGCGGCCACCTCCGCCTCACCAAAAAGTTGCCGGACCTGCACCCCTGCAGGACACATTCTGCCGCAAGGCAGGCGGCTCTTGGGCGCAGGCCCCTTGCCCTTTGATGCGCTAGAGCTAGACGTGCCCTTGGCCATGGTTCTGGGGTGGGTGGGAGGCGGAAAATAAAAGTTAGAAGGGAAAAAAGAAAGTTAGGGGGAAGAAGTAAGGAAGCAGTAATAAAAGTAAAAAAAACACAGTAAAAGTAGAAATAAAATGCAAAATATAAACTTAGGGAAAGAGAGAGATAGATGATAACTAAAAAAAGTCAGAAAAAATGTGTAAAAAACTAAGGATTCCAAAGATTAAGGGAGGATAAAAAAGTAGGCCCAGAACCATAGCATAGAGTAAAAAACAAGATGTCTGCGCCCATTCGCGACCGCGTGGTTAAGTTCGTGCGATATTTCTTGCGAACATGCAATAATCGTCGCAAACAAGTAGAATGCGCTCCCGGACACGAAATGCGCATCGCAAACACGCTATACGCGACCCGGAACAGGAAATAAGGCATCGCAAGCGTGCGGGACAATTGAAAAACAAGATGGCCGCGCCCATTGGCGACCGCATGGGTAAGATCGCGAGATATTATCCACCGAGCATGCAAACAGCTCACCGAACACACACAATGCGCTCCCGAACAAGAAAAAGGCATCGCGAACGGGCGCCCCAAGCAACTACGCACGCTTGTGAAGCTATGCGTAGCTCGCGTAGTGCAAGAACATCTTTGCGTAGCTTCGCGTAGCGCAACTACTCGAACTACGCCCAAGGTTACTTTACACAGGTTCAAGCCATGCCATACATGTCACATGTATAAAGTGTGCCTGTAGTCCTTGAAAAGCTTCTCTCTGTGATGTACTATTTCTGTTTTGTGTGGTAAGTTTGCTCTTCAGCTGCCATAGATGTTCATTTTTATTTTGTTATATTTTAGACTGTTCCTTATGGTGCCACATGCTACCAAAACGTCTTCTGAGTCATTTGAGGATAACTCCGACAGTAAAAACAAATGTAATATAAACAAACAAAAATGTAGTGGAATAAACAGACCATGTGGCAATTAATTAAAAACATAATGCGTCCTGCAGGATCTACTCTGTCAGAGCAGGTAGAGCTTGTTACAGAAAATCAATGGATTTATAACATTTCCTCTCACAGATGTAGCTTGCAACTTTGCGGCATTGGTATGGATGGCATTTTTCCACAGCTGTAGCATAGTTTTACGAGCAGAAACATGGGCATTCTCAGGATGGGCAAAGAGGTTGTCATACAAAGGTAAAAAACACCAACATGGTTGTAACTTTGTGGGTCCTCAAAAACCTTTTCAAAGGGTTTTTGCATCCAATATGCCCCCTTAACTCTTGGGCAAAAAAGCTGGTGGAAGTGCATTAACTTGGTGTCACATACATTTGGATCCCCCGAGGGTGCATAACACAGCATCGGAGGTAAGCCTGGTGGGGGTCCGCTGTCCGGAGACATTGTGCATCGGCGGCAGCGGGAAGTCTGAGCGTTACGGAGGGCCTGCGGGCCGTGGAAGCTTCTGTTTGTGCATACTGGGGCAGCTGAGAGTGGCGGGAGGTGGAGGATCATTCCCCCATGTCGTGTAGACGCACCCCCCCACAAATAGACTTACTGACGCCAGTGCATATCTCACAGGCATCCACGAGGGCTTTGGGGAGCATGCCTGACCTTAACATGGAGGCCATATGAAGGCGAACTAACAGCAGTGGAGGCACGAAAGTGGCTGAATGGGTACCTTGTCGAAGTGTCTGGTACATGAGGGAGTCAGGCGGCAACTCTACCCTCTAAGCATGCAAGCAAGGGCAATGGTGCAGTAATTCACTAGAGAACACATTTGCCTGACTCCAAAATGGCGGCTGGGAAGCATTACTGAGCTATAGTGGAAGGCCAGATCCCTAGTTAAGAAACACTGCATCCTACTGAAGACGAGGGCGAAATCATACTTACCGCCTGCTGTTCCCCATATCTACGCGGTCCTTGGGCTGGGTAATCACACTCACCGTGTGTGAGTTTGCCTTTTCGACAGCTGACGTGGACTGCAGTCGATACAAGACCCTCCCGCCTGGACCCTAACACAGGAGACGGTCATGGTTACGAAATCAACCCACACACTGTGGCTATTTCTTGGGGGGCAATGATCTACGCTGGCAGAGAGAGCTCTCCGAGGTGTCCATATGCCACCAACATCTGACAAAAGGCAGGAGCAGGACGCCAGTGAACAGAAAGGCGCCTTGGCGCCTCATTCTTAAAACAGCCCGGATGAAGGGTCCTTCCCTCAGAGATCTAAAAATGGACATGGCTGTCCCAGCAGAATGGTGGAGAGGGAGGCTGGAACCGGCACCACACAGGGAAGCAGTGGCTCTACAAAAGTCCGGTGAGTGCGGCGTGCTGGGCGGTTGACCTGATCCGAGTGAAGGAACTCGGGGCCCATGGGCAGCTTGTAGGTAGCCCATCACTGAAACTGGCAAGCAACAGTGGGAAGGGGATTAGCGCAATAAGAAAGAGCGCTACAGGAGGTATGGAGAGTGATACCGGCTGCTCCAGATGGGACGGTAGTGCCCCGCCTGACCTCAACATGGCGCCCACTGCCCGACATCGTTTAATAGAAGAATGGGGAGAACTCTGCGGGATTCTTCTTCAGCCTTGTGCATAAACCTCATGCGGACTTCTGAGTGATTTTGGTTGGCTCTACAAACTTAGCAGTATTTCTGATCTCTAACCGCCAAGATTATCCATACCACAAAGCCTGATCCCGCCAGGCAGAAACCTTAATTGTCTGTACGTACTGCGGTGCCCGAGCAACCTTGGCCGATGGCCGGTGGAGCTGTCCTATGCAGCTATAGAGGAGTTTGGCTCTGGTTCACCCCTCGGCCGTCACCCCCCCAGCCGTACTTCGGACATTGTTTTCCTCGTCTCTCCGTTGTGTCTCCTTTTCCCTCCCCTGCCTCCTCTGTCCGTGATTCTTTGTCTCCCTCCCCTTTTCCAGCCTGACCTTTCTGTGTCCCCTGAAGTACTTAATGTTATGCTATGCTTTAATAATCTCATGTAACTATGTTATACTGTTTTCCCTTTCTATGTTATGCGACGCTACTGAAACTGATGTATCTATGTAACAATGTTCTGAAACAATGTCCTACCTCATGTAAAGCACTCTGATACCTCCGGGTCTAGCCAGCGCTATGCAAAACTTTTCAAATAAATCAAATAAATACTTGTATGTTATCCCAAATATATAGGAGAAACAAGACATCTGACTTCCCTCTTAGGTCATAAATATTATTATCTCATACTAATAAAGGCCACTCAGTGCAATGATATGATTTAATATGCTAAATACACTCTACTATGTAGAAGTTCGTCCCACAGCTAATAATAAAGTTTCACTCAGCGGCACTTGCAATAGGGCAGGAGGGTCAGGTTGAGCTAAGAGTTGTTCTCCTCTGCCTCGAACATGCTGCTATTCCAGACAGGATGCAACACAGACAGGACCACAGAGAATTATGGGACCCCGCCATCACCTCCTCACTACCACTGCTTTTGTGGTGCTGGTAACAAGGCAGGAGATGCTTTGGTGTGTCTCTGGCGGTCTCAAGGCCTGTGCACTCCTGCTGTCAGCCCCCAGTCAGCTGTTAAGCTTTGTAGCGTGAACATCGCCTGTTTCATATCGTAGGTTATGATTACAGTGACTCACTCTATGAAACATGCTACATGTGCTTACAGCCTCCAATGGCATGCTTCAAGGCCTCTTTAAGGCACGGGGCCAGAGGAAAGTTGCTCCATCCACCCCTTCCACCACCCCTTCTGAGGCAATATTTGATGTGAGATACCTATATTCCTGAGAAAGATGCCTGACCCCACATGGGCAATATTTGAGCCCCAAAACATGTCCATGGAAATAAGAACTATGATCCATTGCTCGGCTCTGCTGTTTTTATTCTTCTGATATGGAGACACCAGCAAAAAACATTTTAGCTCAACCACATACAATTTTAATATATAGGTCTAGCAGTTTAACACAGGGAGAACATAAATGTCAGCATAAGTGACATATCAAAAGAGACACAATTGATGGACGGAATGCAGAACAAATCAAACCATTCTCCCCCAGTCAAGAGATATGCAAATCAGTCCTGACCCTGTGCCTCATGGGAACAGTCCAGCCCGAACTGCCAAGCCAGGTCCCCCCTGGACCGGAAACAAGCATCCTAGGACCGGTTTCGGGGTTTCGACCCTCTTCAGCCAGGATAGCTTGAATCCAGTGGCACAGTGAGGCCGGGACCTATGTCTAGGCATACTCTGCGCACTTGGGGCAAGAAAGCAAAAGACACACAATTAATGGACGGAATGCAGAACAAGTTAAAACATTCTCCCCCAGTCAAGAGATCTGGGTTAAATCCATCATTCTTTTGCTCACCATGCCACCCCAGTTTAGACCTGGCCATATGCAAATCAGTCTTGACCCTGTGCCTCATGGGAACAGCCCAGCCCGAACTGCCAAGCCAGGTTCTCCCTGGACCGGAAACAAGCATCCTAGGACCGGTTTCGGGGTTTCACCCCTCTTCAACCAAGATAGCTTGAATCCAGTGGCACAGTGAGCCCGGGACCTACGTCTAGGCATACCCGGCGCACTTGGGGCAAGAAAGCAAAAGACACACAATTGATGGTGAAACCCCGAAGCCGGTCCTAGGATGCTCACGCCTCGGCAATAGGTGCATTGTCGCAGTGCCTATGTCGGCGGAACCGACAGACACACCTCGCAGCATAAATTACTGTACCTCTGCCAACCCCCAGCATGTAACCCCCATTGTTATTTAAACTTTGATCAATGGGTTCCAGCCCGGCGGTATAGTCACGCTCGCGCGCCTGCAGGCAGCATCAGTGTTTTGCAGGACGATCTCAGGGCCCGTTGTCGGTTGATTTACCCTCCTGGTGCCGCCGCCAGGGGATAAGGGCCCAGGTTGTCTACGGGCCCGGTAGGGGGTGCAGTGCGGTGTCCTTGCGATGGCGACGGAAAGTGTTTCTGCTCGCGGGGAATGAACAGCAGTGCTGCCTACCAGCAACCGTTGCCCATGTAGAGTGCTCCAATATATGCGGTTTGGTCTATATATTGGTCCCTGGCTGCCCGGTGAATGAGCAGTGTTGGTGTTTCTGCGGTGAGCCTGGGAGAATTTGCACATTGCAGGTATCCCCTAGTAACTGGTGAATAGGGCTGCTCATTGTCATAAGGGTGTAACATGACCAGAAGCCAATATTTGTTGTGGTGAAGTTAATCACCTCTGCTTTGTGCTGCACTGTACCGGACACTCACCGCTTGTGCTGCCGTCAAGATGTCTGTTATCGGGCGTATGGCGGCGTCCACAGCATCCATGAAGAGGGGTGTGCTCGTGGAGCAGGAACACTTGCAAGTGTGCATCCTAGGCCTTGTGCAGGGTTGGATCCCCGCCGGGCCACGCAGCCGTTCATCCTCCAGGTCGGAAAATGGGTACCTTGGAGATGGGTGACGATAACCATCCATAGGTGTATGTCTGTTATAAACAATGTGCCAGTGCCTATAGTAGGGCGATTTTGAAAGCTCTGTCAGAGTACCAAGGATCCACAGGAGCCGATGATGGTCCCAACGCCCCTCCACCTCAGGTACCACCCGAGAATACTCGTGGTAGCAACTATAGCAGGGGGGAAAGGGGAAGTGGATGAGAAACAAGAGAGACAGCCTCTGAAGATGGTAGTTCTTCTCACTAGGGTCTGGGTGGATCCTTGTACTGCACCTGGATGTAAAAGACACAATGTAAAAACCACCCACACCTTTTATATGCTTAATATCTAACCATATCACTAGATTTACCCTGTAGACCTCAGGCTGTAGCTTCTCTCTTCTTTTTTCTTTTATTTGGTTTTTAACGGCATCTGTATTCAGGGGAAACAACTGCTTTTAATAACATTCCTATACCGACTAATCCTAAATTGGCATATGTTTTAGTAATCTCCCATGTAATTACCTTTGCTACATGTAGTAGCGTTTTAATCCAACTGTCAACTGCTGTTATTCGATGAATAAGTATGAGCCTTGTGGACTCACCAGAGAGCCGAACTACTTGCTTACGATGATAAGATAGTTTATAAGTTAAAGGCTTCTAAAGCGTAATTTTGGAAATACTATTCAGTCATAAAACTCTGAAGTTCAACAAAAAATGGAGCCACAACTAGTTATCTGGAACATGAAGCGCCAAAAGTTACCTCAGTGGCTCTATATAGATCAAAACAATACCATTAACAGGAAACCTGGAGTCCAAACCGCTACACGAAGATTCTCTTGGCTTAGTATTTTCTTGTCAGGAATGTAGACTCCCACGTTGCGCATGCGGGTTCTTGTAGAGATAAACAGATTGTTGAGGTAAACACGAAGCAAGCGCTGCGTCATGAGGAGACGCTACACACTCTCCAAGGCTACAGTTGAAGTGCGCAGTTCCTTCGTGGAACGCGCTCCTTGAGCCTCCTGACTGTCGCGTGAGGGGAAACACTAGACCGCCCACCTGCTTGAGATCTGTGCTCATTCGCGCGGCCATTTTCCACCCCTGAATCTCTTATTATTGTTAGGCATTGTTTTAACAGGACTTTCGGCGCCAAACATTTTCGTCTCCAGCGCGGATACTTAATTTGTTTAGCCCTAGGGTTGCAGAGTTTGACGTTGCATTTTGTCATGGTTGCAGTTGTTGCCCAAGTCTTGACAGTACCTCCCTCCAAAGAGGGCTCCCCCAATTTTGGTTTGGTTGGATCGGCTTTATGGAAATTCCTGACTAACTTGGGTGCATGTACATTTGAACTTGGTTCCCAAGATCTTTCCTCTGGCCCAAACCCTTTCCACTCAACCAAATAGTACAATTTGTTTCTGGAGACTTTAGAGTCTACAATTCTACTAACCTCAAATTCTTCTCCTGACTCAACTCTAACTGCGGTTGGGTTTGGTTTTAACCTTGCATTGAGTGGATTCTTTTTTAGCAATGACACATGAAAGGCTGGATGGATTTTTAACTGTTTGGGTAATTGTAGCCTCACCGCTACTGGATTTATAATTTTTTTAACCTTAAATGGACCGAGGAATCTGGGCTGAAACTTCCTATTCCCTTTTAATCTTAAGTGCTTAGTGGACAACCAGACCTGATCTCCCACCACAAACTTGGTGCCCACCCGTCTCTTCTTATCTGCCTGCCTTTTGTAGGATTCTTTTGCCTTAAGTAAATTTGCTTGAGCCTTTTTATAAGATTTCTTCAACTCCTTTACCAAATCAGTGACTGCTGGCACCTTATTATGTTTTTTCCCGACCATAAGATCAGGATGTCTTCCATAATTCAAATAGAACGGTGAATACCCCGTTGAGTCATGTACTGCATTATTATAGGCAAACTCGGCTGTCCACAAAAGATCCGACCAGTTCTCATCCTGTTCCAACATATAAAGCCTCAGGTATTGCTCGAGCTCCTGATTGACTCTCTCTGTCTGACCATCGGTTTCAGGATGTTAACTGGTGGAAAACCTCGTGTCAACCCCTAAGCTGTGCATAAAGGTTTTCCAGAATTTGGAAATGAATTGGGTTCCCCTGTCTGAAATGATTATTTGTGGAATCCCATGTGCCCGGACTATGTGTTGATTAAACATCTGAACTAGTTGTGGGGCTGTGGGTGTTTTCTTTAATGGAATGAAATGGCCCATTTTGGAAAATGAATCCACTAACACCAATATGACTGTATGTCCTTGACTAGCTGGTAGATCCACTATCAGATATAAAGACACTGTATGCCAAGGATAAGGTGCATTGGGCAGGGGTTGCAATAACCCCTGTGGGGCCTGTCTACTTGGTTTCCCTTTTATACAGGTCTCACAAGTTGAAACGTACTGTCCCACCCGAGCCGCCATGCCAGGCCACCAAAAATTTCTTCCAATCAACTCCAGAGTTTTCTTGATGCCCTTGTGACCTGCCAACCGATCGTCGTGACATTCTTTTAGAGCTTTAGTCTGCAAAACTTCAGTGGGAAGATACAATTTTCCATCATAATACGGGAGACCTCCTGTTATAGTTTTCCTGTCGTCCTCACCGACCCAGTCTTTCCAAATGCTGTCTGGACACTTCTCTTGGATTTCCTGTTCAAGTTCTTCAAGATGGATCGTGCCTACAATCTTGTCCAATGGAATAATGGGTTCCGCCTTCGTGGCTCTCACTTCTTCAGGCGCGTTCATTCTAGATAAGGCATCTGCTTTCCCATTTTTCGCTCCAGGTTTGTAGGTGATCACAAAATTGAAATCTGAAAAGTACAGAGACCATCTCAATTGCCGTGGTGTAAGGGTCTTGGCTGACTTTAAAAACTGTAAGTTACGGTGATCTGTGAATACAGTTACGCAATGCTTGGCTCCCAATAGATAGTGTCGCCAATCCTGGAAGGCCTCTTTTACTGCCAACAGCTCTTTGTCTGCAATCGAATAGTTGAGTTCCGGTTCTGACAGTTTCCTTGATCTAAATGCCACAGGATGAAGTTGACCCGTTAGTTTGTCCCTTTGTGACAGGATCCCTCCGGTAGCGAAGTCTGACGCATCTGTTTCCACGTAGAAGGCCTGTTCCGGGTCGGGATGCATCAAAATTGGGGCTGTAATGAAGGTTTTTTTTAGAAATTGAAACGCTTGTTCAGCCTCATTGGACCAATCAAATTTCTTCCCTTTCTTCAACAGTTGAGTGATAGGCGACACTTGGGCAGAAAAACCAGGAATAAATCTTCGATAAAAATTGGCAAAGCCAAGGAAGCTTTGTATTTCCTTTACGTTTTTGGGTGAAGACCAATCTTGTATGACTTGCACTTTAGCGGGATCCATAGCTACTCCTTCAGCAGATATAATGAAGCCAAGGAAGTCCACACGCTCAACATGGAAGGAACACTTTTCTAGCTTGACAAATAGATGATTCTCTAGTAACTTTTGTAAAACTGCTCTGACATGTTTTACATGATCCTCTATGCTGTTTGAGAAAATCAGGATGTCATCTATATAGACAACTGCCACTCGATCCAGAAATTCTCGAAGAACATCATTTACCAGATGTTGAAAAGCCGCGGGAGCATTACTTAGTCCATATGGCATCACCTGATACTCGAAAAGGCCATATTTAGTCCTGAAGGCTGTTTTCCACTCATCACCTTCGGCCACTCTCACCAAGTGATAAGCTCCACGTAAATCAAGCTTAGTGAAAACCTTAGCTCTTTTGACCTGATCCAGAAGTGGTGATATAAGAGGTAACGGGTACCGATTCTTCACCGTTACCTGGTTCAATGCTCTGTAATCGATACAGGAGCGTAGAGTTCCATCTTTTTTGGGTCAAAAAAATAGCGGCGATGACACTGGCGATTGAGACGGTCTGATAAAACCGATCTTCAAATATTCGTCTAGGTACTCCTTGAGATAGACATTTTCTGCTTCCGTCAAGGCGTAAATACGACTGCACGGCAATACTGCTCCTGGCTCTAATTCAATCTTGCAGTCGTATTCCCGATGTGGTGGAAGCTTCTCCGCATTTCTTTTGTCGAATACACTGGCCAAGTCTTGGTATTCTACTGGAATTTCTTGGGTACTTAAAGCACACACGCAATTGGTGAGTTGAGCCAATTCCGTAGCTGGTGTTCCTTCTGAAGGGGTTTTTGTTCCTGGGAAACAATTCTTGATACAATGCTCAGAGTTCATTTTGACTGTTCTTCTTTCCCAGTCAATAGTGGGGTTGTGCTCAGTCAACCATGGTAATCCAAGTATTAACTGAAATTGCGGAGCATCTATGAGGTTGAATCTAATATATTCTAGATGACTCAGTAACCCAACCAGCTCTAAAGTTTCCGTTTCATCTGTAATGGGGCCTGAAGTTAAGTTTGAACCATCCACTGACTTGACCACTTCGAAATTCTTCTTTTTGATTGCTCTCACTCCTATTTCTTTTGCATAGCTCAGGTCACAAAAATTACCCGTTGCCCCAGAATCAATCATGACTGACACCCCAGGAACTTCCTTGTGTCCAAATGTTATGGTAAAAGAGACTATTAAATGCGGAGCTGCCGATTGTAGAGTATTAACTAATTGTTGGTGCTCCGGAGTTGACTGTTCTTTATTTCCCACCAGGTCAACTCCCTCTACTGATGGGATCTGTCTTTTAACCCCACGTTTGTCTTGGGCTTTTTGAGGCAGTCTTTTACAAAATGTCCTGGATCACCACAATACATGCACAGGTTTTTAGTTCGTCTTTTTTCTCGCTCTTCCTTAGTAAGAGGCCCTCTTATAGACCCAATCTGCATAGGTTCCTCTCCACTGACTGCTTCCGTCTTGTTACTGTCTGTCTTGATGCGGTCCAAACGGGGGACAAAAGACCGAAACTCCTTCTTCTTTTCCGAACGCCTTTCAAATAGTCGATGATCGATTTGAAGAACTAGATCTATCAACTCTGATATCTCCTGAGGTCTCTTGGGTATTTGAGCTAAGGCGTCCTTTAATTCGTCCTTTAGACCTCGATAGAATAAAGCTGAACGTTTATCCTCAGGCCAGTTGGTTTCCACAATTAGTTTATTAAATTGAGCAATATACGCTACCAGATCACGACTTCCTTGCTTCAAATCCAACAGTTCATTGTCTGTAGCTTGGTTGGCGGTTCTTCTGTCGAAAATCCTCAGGAACTCCTTCTTAAAAAGCTCGTAGCTGTACAGGGCTGGGTCATTACGAGAGATCAATGGCATGGACCAGGCGGCAGCATCACCACTCAAGTAGGACAGCACAAATGCAACTTTAGCCTGCTCTTCTTTAAAAACTACCGATCTACACAAAAAGTGCAATGAACACTGGGTCAGGAATATTTGCGCTTTATGTGGATCCCCATTGAACCTTTCAGGATTAGCTAACGGTACTATAGGAGCTACTGAATGAATAACTTGTGTGGCTACCTCTGTCGCTGCCCTGCGGTTAGCTTCTAAACCTGGTAGTGGAGTAGTTCCAGCAAGGAACTCTTCCATTTTCAATTTAATTTGGTGTGTCTCCTGTTGGGATCTTCTTACCTCATCCCTAAGACTCCGATTTTCATCGGCTGATTGTGTCAATTGGTTTTGTAAACCTTCAAGCACTCCCGCCAAGGCCTTTAAATCAAAACCCTCAGCCATATCGACTCAGGTGGATTAACGGCACTTCAATCTGTCAGAGTACCAAGGATCCACAGGAGCCGATGATGGTCCCAACGCCCCTCCACCTCAGGTACCACCCGAGAATACTCGAGGTAGCAACTAAAGCAGGGGGGAAAGGGGAAGTGGATGAGAAACAAGAGAGACAGCCTCTGAAGATGGTAGTTCTTCTCACTAGGGTCTGGGTGGAACCTTGTACTGCACCTGGATGTAAAAGACACAATGTAAAAACCACCCACACCTTTTATATGCTTAATATCTAACCATATCACTAGATTTACCCTGTAGACCTCAGGCTGTAGCTTCTCTCTTCTTTTTTCTTTTATTTGGTTTTTAACGGCATCTGTATTCAGGGGAAACAACTGCTTTTAATAACATTCCTATACCGACTAATCCTAAATTGGCATATGTTTTAGTAATCTCCCATGTAATTACCTTTGCTACATGTAGTAGCGTTTTAATCCAACTGTCAACTGCTGTTATTCGATGAATAAGTATGAGCCTTGTGGACTCACCAGAGAGCCGAACTACTTGCTTACGATGATAAGATAGTTTATAAGTTAAAGGCTTCTAAAGCGTAATTTTGGAAATACTATTCAGTCATAAAACTCTGAAGTTCAACAAAAAATGGAGCCACAACTAGTTATCTGGAACATGAAGCGCCAAAAGTTACCTCAGTGGCTCTATATAGATCAAAACGATACCATTAACAGGAAACCTGGAGTCCAAACCGCTACACGAAGATTCTCTTGGCTTAGTATTTTCTTGTCAGGAATGTAGACTCCCACGTTGCGCATGCGGGTTCTTGTAGAGATAAACAGATTGTTGAGGTAAACACGAAGCAAGCGCTGCGTCATGAGGAGACGCTACACACTCTCCAAGGCTACAGTTGAAGTGCGCAGTTCCTTCGTGGAACACGCTCCTTGAGCCTCCTGACTGTCGCGTGAGGGGAAACACTAGACCGCCCACCTGCTTGAGATCTGTGCTCATTCGCACGGCCATTTTCCACCCCTGAATCTCTTATTATTGTTAGGCATTGTTTTAACAGGACTTTGGGCGCCAAACATTTTCGTCTCCAGCGCGGATACTTAATTTGTTTAGCCCTAGGGTTGCAGAGTTTGACGTTGCATTTTGTCATGGTTGCAGTTGTTGCCCAAGTCTTGACAAGCTCCCGTTATGTCTAGGTCTGCACGCAGTCCGTGAATTTTAAAGACTTTGGCGCATTTTGGGGTTGTGATGTTATACGGAGGGATGGGTTCTTGTAAGACATCGTTCTGTTATACCTACCCCCCCTTGCCAGTTCCTCCATGGATTGCTTTACTTTCGACCATGCAGATGATTTCCAGCGAAAGGGCAATAAGGGGCTTGAGTAGGTGCACCCTAGTGCCTGCATGAAGCCAAGTGAGGAGGAAGATTGTTTAAGTTGGTGGTATACACAGCAAGGGACAGGGGTCTCATAGTAATTTGAATGTTACACTGTGACACAGACCCATTTACCTTGATGCCCACCCTCATGGCCCAAGCAGCGCATGGTGAAGCTTTGCAGATAGGCACACCGGGGTCGTTAATCGGAGCGCTGAGGGTCGGCAGTGCGACCGTTGATATTAGTTTTGCTCCCACAGGTTGAGAAGAATAAAAAGAAACTAGTTCTTGGTTGGCGCCAATTTGATAAGGGACTGTGTTCCTTGCTAGCGCACAGAGTTGGCTAAACCGGTGGGTGGCTAACAGATAATCAAGGGACCATTCATAAATGTGGGCAATTCAAAAGGTGGTCAAAGCATCCTCATGCATCATGGGTTTAAAGCATTCAAGAAGGCTATTAAGGGATCATTTACAACATGCTCTGGTACCCCTAAAGGTGTCGATTGTCTCATGAGGTCAGTTTTGCGAGTATAAACTCCTCGAGGAGACACAGGTTTAGGGTACGTGATTGAAGCTAACACTGTGTAATTTGACCAAGTGGGTGCTGGCGCGCTGCACGTGACTTAATTGGTCACTGGCGCTTGGGACAGTCTGCCACGAGTTGGCGATGTCTGTATTGTAGAGATGACCCTATAGACATGGATTAATGCAATTGCCATTAAAATCACTGTTGCCAGCTGCCCAAGCCATCTTTTTAGTTTTGAGGGCTTGAAATAGGCAGGGCTTTTTACGTTTGCACGAGTACCCAGGTTAGTAGTTGTGGTGTTACTATGATTGGCAGCACGGCAGGAGCACAGTGTGGTGCAAAGGAAGTAGCCGCCTGACAGGAGTCCTGGCTTATAGTGGCACAATTGTCAGGTGTTCCTTAGAACTGCCTTGCGTTATGTAGTGCGAGCGTATGCAGATTCTACTTTTGCGCAACACTGGGCGTCACTATGTATGTTTCACCGCGAACAGCCCAAGGTCAGAAAAGGTGTTTTACTCTGCTTTCAGTTGGCATTGCGGTACGTCTGCCTTCGTGGTTACCGTACAGGGTGCCCTGGGTGGGGCAAATCAGTATATCAGTTTGGGGTTAATTATTTTTGCAATAAACCAATTTGCACTGCCAGGGTGCCATAAAGTGGGAAGACCACTGGGGGCAGTCTCTCACAATTTGGCTGTGCATGAATGAATAATGTCTTCATTTACCAAATCCGATAACGGGCATCGCTCTATCCTTCCCAGCAAGGTAGACCTAAGCGGGTAGTTATGTCCTTTGACTTTGAGGAGCGATTCTTCCGATGCTTTTCTCCATAGAACTATTCTCGCCAACTTTGTTTAAGTAGTTTGGATGGTGCCTTTGTCTCAAATCCATCAATATTTAACTAACTATCCGGTGACTCGCTGTCCACTGGTCTGTGTTCAAGACCGTCTCATGGCGCCCGAGTTAATCGTGGACCATGTAGGTTTCAATATCAGTTTTGTCTGGGCAATCGACCCAATCGGTGTAGCAAGTGTCCACCCAGCTGGTCATTGTTTCCCTGCCCTATACTAGCGCTCGTGCATGTCAGTGGGGACAAGGTGGGGCGCTCCAGTGAGGTCCACCTTCTCTTTAGTTTTGTTGGTTTTGAAGTAGGTAGGAACTGTACTTCTCTCCTCAGGGGGCTTCGCACCGTAGCGGGCTCTTCTTGGACGTGACGCCGCTGTGCCCGGCTGCCCGTCTGTTGGTATTATATCAAGCCGCTTATTCTGGAAATTACAATGCAACGAGAGGTGCTGTGAAATGCTGAGCTGCACTGGGCAATTGGGCATGAGGGCCTTCATGAGTAACATCTGCTGGCACCATTTAGAGACAGGTACCAGGTACTCTGGCTAGGCATCCCTCTGCAACCATTCAGGTCGCTTCAGTAAGACATATTCACCCACGCTTAGCCAGGGCAGCAGGCTGGAGGTGGTAGTTGTCATCTAACAAGTGCGCTGCGGGGCATAAAAAGTTTGGCAAACACTGCGTTAGAGACAAATGGCGACAGGGTATTATTGACCGTGGCATTACCTTTATTCAGGAAAAGGGCAGGTGGTTGCACAGAATGTTCCCCTCTGGTTCCCACAGACTTGCCTGCCCCCTGGGTTATCCTTCTATGGGCTAGAACCTGAGATTGGAAGGGGCATCTTCTGCTACCAGTGTCCCAAATACGTTGATGGTCAACGCTGGGGTAGATGTACCATGAAGAGCATGATTAATACTTGGGTTTTCCCTAAGTTTTGGGGTGAAACTAGGTTGGAGCATTAATTCTACAGCCCTTAGGAAGCATTCAGCTTTCCTTCGATCCAAGTAAGGGCAGTTGGCGATAGATAAGTAACAGCAAGTGGGTTACAGACACCGGCTGTTCAGTGACATCGTGCCCCGGGGGCACGCGCGCTTCACAAACAGAGCTGCAACCAAAAGGGTGCCAATTGGCAAAAACCAATAACGAAGCGAAAATAAATGCAGCCGCATCTAAGCCTAAAGAGATTTACAATATCGCTAAATCTCTTCTCAAACTCCCAGAAAAAACTCCAAACTCCAATTCTTCGGACGCTCAACATCGCTGTAATGATTTGGCAGAATTCTTTCACAGCAAGATCCAAGTGATTTACTCCACCTTCCCAAATACCCAAATTCTTTTAACTTCTTCGAATGCTGCTGAGTCACGGGCTACTCTGGAAAAGCTCCCCCTATTGGATTTGGTCAGCCTACAGGCCTTGATGTCCCAGGTTAAGTCTGGCTCGCCCAGCGACCCCGCGCCTCCACGATCCCTGATCTCGGTTAGCCCGCTCATCATGCCGATTATCAGGGACCTGCTTAATGCCTCTCTGACCACCGGCATAGTCCCATTACCCTGGAAACATGCTATGGTAAAGGCTCTGTTGAAGAAACCCAACTTAGACAGTAACAACCCGTCTAATTACCGCCCAATCTCTCTGTTACCCTGGCTGAGCAAAATACTCGAGAAACATGGCAACAAGGTATTGACGCAGTTTCTCGAAACCAACAACTTGTTGGATCCTTCCCAAACCGGTTTCAGGCCCCAGCACGGGACTGAGACCGCCTTGGTTGCAGTGACGGAGGAGGCCAGGAAGATTATTGATCAAGGAGGGACTGTGGCCATTCTCCTCCTTGATCTGAGTGCTGCGTTTGATACTGTTAATCACAGCACTCTTCTCCAGAGACTCTCTAACCTGGGAGTCTCCACCCAGGCTCTCGTCTGGTTTAAGTCCTTTCTATCTAACCGCTCGTTTCAAGTTTTTGAGAATGAGATCATCTCCCCTCGTAAACCTTTAGGGTGTGGAGTACCGCAAGGCTCCTCTTTAAGCCCAACCCTTTTTAATATCTATTTGACCCCGCTGGCTGCTATCGTCCGCCCTTTCGGGATAAAAATTGTAACCTATGCAGACGACACACAGCTAGTGGTTGCTCTTGATCAAACCCCTGCACAGACTCCTAGTAATTTGCGAGATTGCCTAGAAGCAGTTGCTTCTTGGATGAACTCCTCTTGTCTTAAATTAAATGGAGATAAGACAGAGATGATGATCCTGGGCAAATCCGATAACGCAATTAATAACTTTTGCTGGCCATCTTGCCTTGGCCCCATTCCTACTCCCAAGGATTCAATTAAGAGCTTAGGATTCTGGCTAGATAAGACCTTCACCTTCTCTCACCAGGCGGCCATGGTCTCAGCCACTTGTATCGGTATGCTCAGGCTCATCAAAAAAATTCTCTCTAGACTCCCCTTCGAAGCAAGACAGATCATGACTCAAGGACTAATACTTTCTCGCCTGGATTATGGCAATGCCCTCTATCTAGGGGCACCTCAGTCCACTATCAATAAACTACAGGTCATTCAAAACGGTGCAGCACGAATGCTCCTGCAAGCCCCACGTTTTGTCTCTATTAAACCTGGCCTAAGGAAACTGCACTGGCTCCCAATTAGGGACAGAATCGCTTTCAAAAGCCTATGTATCGCCCATCGGGCCTTCTGGAAGGTTGGTGCTACCATTAATCATTCTCTTATCTCCCCTTACCTTCCTAACAGACATCTTAGGTCGGCTTCCCTGTTTCTGACCTCAGTCCCAAAAATCAAGAGATCCAGAGCTGGCGGACGATCGTTTGCCTATAACTCCTCAAGACTCTGGAACTCCCTCCCGCTCCATCTGCGTTCAGAGCCTAACCATCTCTTATTCCGCAAGGGGTTAAAAACGCTACTGTTTACTACCACTGACTAGTTCCCCTCTTTAATCTTATGTTATGCTTAATTGCGCTAGCGCTGGGACGCCTCAGGGTAGCCATCGCGCTTTATAAAAACTCTATTCATTCATTCATTCAATAACCAGGTTTAAGACAAGTGTCTCTTGCCTTACAGCTGTGCGAAGCCAGTATCACTTCGAGGTACGCCCAGGTAAAAATTGAGTGCTTCTTAATGTTATCATGACAAAGGCAGTTTGTGGTATCTCCCAGCGGATCCACTGAAACTGTACTGCAGCTAACGTGAAACTGGGAATCTGTGATTCCGACACTGTTACGAGTTTAAGCATCCAGGGTCAGAGAAGGTTAGCAGGCATTGGCACCTGTGACCCAACGGCAGTTAAGCAAGCGAGGTACACTGCAGAAGTTGTCATGACATGAAAGGGTGAGGTGTCGCCAATAGCGGGCATAATACATACAGGGTCAAACCGGATTTTACAACAATAAGGCGTTCACCAGGGTTAGCTCCCAAAGGGGTCTATGCAATTGTCTTGTCAACAAGGGGAGGTAAGTGCACCCCAGTGCACTTACTTCCCTAAGTCACTTTACTAAGTGACCTGTTCCTGCGGTCAAGCCCAAAAGCCCTGCATGGTCAGCTAGATTAGTCATGCTTGGTGGGGACACGGTCAGCCAACATAGTGTGCTGCCGTCCCAACAAATGGGGTAGTAAGGTGTTAAGCGCAATGGGCTAGCATTGCAGACAGTGCGCATTGTGCAAATCAGACAGATTCTCGAAGAGGGTATTCCTAGGGGGTTTCACCACAGAAGGAGCTGAGCTGGCGAAATTCCCATAAGGAATAAGGAAAGCAGTGTAATTGCTAGAGGGAAGCCTTGCTCAGTGTCACATACTCCTAGTTATGAACATTCCTGTGCATCATGATTTCGAAAGCTAAGGGAAACCAGTAGGGATGCTTCTCTTTCATCTAGATTTGCAGGAGGCTCTAGACATGAGAGGTTTCAGGTATACTATAGCTGTGGTGGGGGCCCTGGCGGTGACGGGGGCCACCTCAAGAGCTGTGGCGGAGTTACAGGGCTATCGGGAAGCAGGCCGGTACCAAGGGTACCTCTGCCTGGCACCAGAGGGAGTGCCAGAGCCAAATCCGAGGAGCCTCGGGAAGGGGCGTGAGTAGAAGTTACCAACGGTCCCGTGATCCTGTAAGAGAATCACTTGGACGGCAGGAAAGGTGGGGTTCACCCCAGTGCTGCCCGGCTCATCAGGCGGGCAGGCGGCACAGTTGGTTGCCTGCCCTTGGATCGCCCGTAAGATAACCCACATATTACATAACAGTGTCTGTAATAAACCTGCAGCATTTGTATCCAATCAAACAGTGTGTTGTGTGATTATTATTGGGTAATGTATTTTGGTTGGAGGGGGGACTGAGGGGTGCCAATGGCGGTACTATGCCGCTGACCGCGGCCCCCACAGGGGGCCACTAGAGCGGTCGGCACCCTAGTGTCGCCTGGGCACCGGTTACCCCTCCCTGTCCCCCCCTTCCTGGGTGCAGGGACTCCGGTCGGTGTCCCCCTCCTCTTCCTGCCCGGAAGTGACGCGAGGGGCGTCACTTCCGGGGCTTCTTTGTGTGGGGGGGAGGCTATATAGCCCTCCCCCACCATGCTGGCGACCTCTTGATCGCCTCGCACGCCGCATCCCTCCCTACCGCTTACCCGGCGTGGTGATGGCAGGTGGGGGTGAGAATATTGTAATGTTTTCTTTTTCGTTGCAGGCGGAGTTACAGGGCGATCTGGAAGCAGGCCGGTACCAAGGGTACCTCTGCGCGGCACCAGAGGGGGTGCCAGAGCCAAATCCGAGGAGCCCCATGGGAGGGTCCTGGAAGCCGTGTCGGTGCCCCGCTAGTCCACTGAGCGGTTGTGGGCCTGAACAACCGGGGGTTTGCTATGCGACGCTCTGCCCTGGGAAGGGGCGTGCGTAGAAGTTACCAGCGGTCACGTGATCCTGTAAGAGAATCACTTGGACGGCAGCAAAGGCGGGGTTCACCCCAGTGCTGCCCGGCTCATCAGGCGGACCGGCGGCCCAGTTGGTTGCCTGCCCTTGGATCGCCCGTAAGATAACCCACATATTACATAACGGTGTATGTAATAAACCTGCAGCATTTGTACCCAATCAAACAGTGTGTTGTGTGATTATTATTGGGTAATGTATTTTTTTTAAAAAAAAATTTTTATTAAGAGTTTTTCCCATATAATTTGCATAGGGCTCAACACATTACAAAAAAAAAAAAGAAAAAAAAAGCACAGAAGAAAAAAAAATAAAAAGAAAATACAGAAAGTGAAAAGCAGTAAAAATTTATAAAAACGGCAATTTATACAGACTGTTCACTACTGCCGTTTTCTTAAACCTTAAACAGTTCATAAAGAATCATATATTATATACAAACATTTTATCAATTAATTATAATCTGACAAAATATATTAGCTCAGACGACACTCTTTCCACTTTGTTACAGGTTCCCAAATTTGTCTGCCTAATCTTCTACCCTTTTTTCCCTTCCTTGCATAAATTGCCATCTCCAAATTGTAAATCTCTGTTAGTCTAGCTAACCAACGGTGAAAGGTCGGGGGTAGGGGTGCAAGCCATTCCGAAGCAATACACAGTCTCAATACTGCCATCGCAATAAAAATAAAACAATCATATTCCAGTTGCCTATCGCAATTATTAACTCCTAACAATATAGTCACCGGTGTTAAATTAATCTCAAATCCTAGTGATCTAGAAAAGAAAACCTCAATATCTTTTTGTATTATTTGCATATGTGGGCACGTTGCAAAGATGTGGACTATATCAGCCTCTAAGCTTCCACATCTTGGGCAGGTAGTTCCTGTTGTCCCTCCCCATTGCGCTATTCTAGCAGGGGTATAATACAATCTATACAGAGTTTTATAATGTTGTGCCTGAAGAGCCGCGGAGCACAATATAGTCTGCCCCGTTTCTAATGAAAGAAAAAAGGATTCTTTCCCTACATCCAGTTTTTGTGCCCAATTTCCCGCTCCTTTTTCTAAATCATCCTGCTTAGATTCTATCAATTCCAAGTAAAATCTTTTAATCGTACAATCTGTTCCTTCCTGGATAATCTCCATAATTGAGTTTTTCTTAAATCCTGCCTGCCCTCCCTTCTTTGTTACCATAAAGCTTCTGACCTGTAAATATTTAAAAAAGTGTCTTGAGGCCAGTCCATATTTTCGTTGCATCTCCGAAAACTGCATTATCCCCTGCCCATCCCAGATATCGCCAATCTTATTTATTCCCTTCCTTCCCCATTCTTTAAACACAAAATCAGAAAAGATATCTTGAGGTAAGGAGGTATTCGCTCCCATTCTTGTATACCAGTTATATCTCCCAAGACCAAATTTCTTTGCAAAAGCTTTCCAGATACAAAATGCTGCCATAACTGTCTTAAATCTAGTCCTTTTAAAATAACTCGAATCCGTCTGCTTCAAAAATACATTCTCTGCTGCTGATCCTAAAGCTAACCCATATATAGCAATTGTGCTGAAAACCCCTTGTCCTTCAATTTCTACCCCCCCCAATTAGGCCTGTCATATACTGCAGGGCAGCTGCCCAGTAATAAAGCTTTAGGTCAGGTAACGCCCATCCCCCCCTATGTCGTGGGAGCGCCATGAATCTCAATGCCCTCCTCGTCTTACCCTTGGCCCAAATAAATCTATTTATCATATTCTCTAGTATTTTAAACCATTTATCATCAAACATTAGGGGAATTGCCCTAAATATATATAAAAATTTCGGGAGGACCATCATTTTAATAATATTTGTACGACCCATAATAGAAAGGTGTAAATTATGTAGCCTATCTAAATCTTTCCTCACCTTAGCAATTATTGGAGCTATATTTTTTTCCACCAAAGTCTCTAAGGCAGAGGTGATAGTTACCCCCAAATAAACACCTGATTCCACCACTCTATGATCCAGACAGTGCACATACTGGTTCTTGATTATTTGCGTTTTGGAGCTATTCAGCGCATACCCCGATATCCGTCCAAATTTAATAGCCTCGATCTCAATCTGTTCTATTGCCTCTGTTAGGTTTGGTGTTATAACCGCAACGTCATCGGCGTATGCTAATATCTTGCACTGTCTCAAGCGCGTAGTTAATGGATCAATTCTTTCGTTCATCTCCAGCCTACGTATTAACGGATCCATATACATCGCAAACAATAGCGGTGAGCAGGGGCATCCCTGTCTTGTTCCCCGTTTTATTTTCACTGGAGTAGTGGAACCAACGTTTACTCTAATAGAGGCTACCGGAGCTATATACAAAGCCTGCAGTGCCCTGACATATCCTTCCCTAAGCCCTGCTCTCTTTAAAGTGAACCACAAATAGTCCCAAGAGACCCGATCGAAGGCCTTCTCTGCATCTAAAAGCATTACCGCAATCGGTTCTCCTGTGACTTCTCCAACATCAAGTAATGTAATAACCTTTCGTGTATGATAAGTAGTACCCCTACCGGGTATAAAGCCATGTTGGTTATTACTAACAAGGGTATGTATTATACTAGCGAATCTCGTAGCTAATACCTTTGAATATATCTTCGTATCTGCATTCATTAAGGTTATCGGCCTATATGAGCCTGGTTCGGTAAGTGGTTACCCTTTCTTTAAGATTATGACGATATCCGCTCCTCCCCATGATGCCGGTATAGAAATTCCTGCCTGCGCCTGCTGTAATATAACCAAAAAATCTCTAATGATCTCATTCCAGAATACCCTATAAAATTCAATCGGAATTTGATCCGGTCCTGCTGCTTTACCAGAGGGTAAATTCTGTATAGCGATTTTAATTTCTATTATGTCTAAAGGTGTCTCTAACATCTCAGCATCATCCTCACTTAATGTTGTTACTGGTATCTCCCGTAGATATGTATCAATTGCCTCCTCCTCTTTACCACGTTGCTCATCATATAGGGTAGCATAGAACTGCCTAAATACTTCGCGAATCTCCTCTGTGTCTATATGTAGTGCACCCAGATTATCTCTAATTTCCCTAACTTCCCCTGTAGCCACCTTCTGCCTAGTATGAATGGCAAGTGTACGTCCCACTCTCTCACTAAACTCGTGACATCTCTCTTTATTTGCCAAATATAACTTAGCAGCCCTATCTGCCTCACTCTCTTCTGCCTGTAATTTTGCCCTAGCAACCTTAATGAGGGCTTGCTCAGGCGAAATCTCTAGCAGAATACATTGCTCTAACTCCTTCTCAGCATCAAGAAGTGCTCTGGTTACTTCTAGGTTCTTCAGCCGCTCTTGTTTTCTTTTATACGTACTGTAACTGAGGGTCTCCCCCCGGGCTCCAGCCTTAAAGGCGTCCCAAACCATACCTGTCGCAGCCGTCCCCCTGTTGATCTCAAAAAAGGACTTTATCCATTGTTTCATATGCTGAATATACTGTTCATCACTGAGTAATCCTCTTTCGAACGTCCATACCCTCTCCTTCCGTGTAAAAGCTGTTGTAACCCAATTTAAAATCAGCGGGTTATGATCAGAAAATACTCTAGGGAGTCTCTCGATTTCTAAGCTAGGAATCAGAGAGTTAGTTATAAAATAATAGTCCAGCCTTACACAAGTCTTATGCGGAGCTGAGTAATATGTGAACCCCATATCACACGGTCTCAGGCTCCCCCATACATCTGTTAAAGCATTATTTTGAACAAGGCTAGATAACGCCTGACAGACTCTTTTTTTCCAGCCCCTATATCCCCCTAGGGGCCCAGGCCCCAGTCCATTTGCCCCGTTAATGTTGAAATCCCCGGCTAAAATAACACATGGTGCCCATGTGGCTAATTCCAGATCCAGATATTCAAATATCTCTGGGTCGTCATCAGTTGATCCATAAATCGTCCCCAACGTAATCCATTTTCCATTGAGTAAACACTCAACCAATGCCCACCTACCCCACTGATCTTCTAACTTTTTCCTTGTGATTATGTCCTTTTTTCTGGAAAGGATAGCCACACCTCTATTTTTGCCACCTGTCTAGAGTATACTAATACCTGAAAGCCTAACTGTCCCAGAAGATACCCTTGTGTCCCCATTATGTGTGTTTCTTGTAGTAGTACAAAATCCATATTCATCCTTTTTAATACCTGTGAAACTGCCCGCCTTTTCCGATAATCATTTAATCCACATACATTCCACGTGACAAATCGAGTACCCATTAACATATTTCTACTATTTGTCCCAACCAGTAAATCCTACTATTTTTCCTTTGGTCCTTCCTCCACTTTGCTATTTGTCTGCCTTTTTTATTCATACATGATTCCATGCCGTCTATCTCTAACAATCCTTCTTCCCTGACTACTGTGCCCATACATTCTCTCTGTGTGTCTTGCCCTGTGCCCATACACCCCCCCCCCCCAAGGATCCCACCCCTGAGAACCCTCCCCCCCTTACTGGCAAATAGGTAAATCCTGACCTATGCGTGTCCGCCGATTCGCAGTTTGCACCCCCCCTCTCACCTTTTTTTCCCCCATTTCATATTTCCATAGAATACCATAGTTGCTGCTGATTTAGTCAAACCTTATCAGTCATCATTTGTTACCGTATGTAGCATTAATCTCGTCTTAAACTAATCCTGCTATGCTCTTAAGTTGTATTTGGTTTCCTCTTGCTAACTCTTGCTAGCTACCTGGGCTTCTTGCCCCTTAGAAAGTTTTATTTCATTAAGATACTCCTGGGCTTGTATTTCAGAGTAAAACACCTTGAATTGGTCACTGAGCCCTATTTTCAATCGGGATGGGAACATCAGATAAGCTTCACACCCTAGAGTATGAAACGGTGCAATAAGCTGTCTCATCCGCCACCTCCTTTCAACAGTGGCGTGACAAAAATCAGGCTGGACGAAGAAGGTTACATCTCTATAAGAGCGCTTAGCCACAGGTTTAGCTTTGCTCATAATCTCCTCCCTTAATAAAAAATTCCCCACATATAACAAAATCGCCCTTGGTTTGACTGCCGTTTTTCCCCTCTTCTGGTATAAGGGGAAACGATGGACACGTTGGATTTCTTTTTCCCAATCCCAGTTAGTTATCTCAGGGAGCCCCTCTCTGAACAAATCAATGACAAATGATCGGATATCCTAACCTTTTTTCCCTTCCCCCACACCCAGCAGTCTGATGTTATTCCGTCTTTGCCTGTTTTCGAACGCTTCAAGTTTCCATAAAACATCCGTTGTAATTTTTTCCTGCTCAAGCCTAGTGTCTCTCCATTTAGCGACCTCATCTTCCAGTTTTCCAGTTCTTTCTTCTACCTCCACAACCCTACCTACCATATCTGCATACAATTTATTCATTTTTCGCAGTGATCCCTGTATCTTTTTATTAGCCTGCCTAGCCCTTCGACTTTCAATCCTCGCCTCGCCCTGCATCTGCTTCAATGTTGAAAATAGAAGTTCAAGACTAGGGTTCTGTGGTTGATCTTGAACTTGAGCTTGAGCTTGGGCTTGTTGTTGAAGCAAATATGGCTGTACCGGGCATTGAGTATTATTACCTTCCCCCTCCTGGTATGTCTGTGAGGAAGCAGAGTAATCCCAGTCCAGTTTCTTTACAACCTCTGCTTGTGAGATACTTTGCGTTTGTTTTACCCTATTACGTACTCTTTTCTTCACACTTTTTAATCTTCTTTGTGGGCCAACCCTGTTCACTGTATTATCATCTGGCTCTGAGGTATCCGATCCAAGCGCAAACCTATATCGGAGCCAAAGTCCGAAACTGAATTATCTTCTTCATCATCTTCCCCCTCGTCATCCTCCTCATCATTAACTGAAAAAAAAACATCACCGGGGATCCAGGATTAAGGGCGTTAATGTCTACCTCTATCGCAATACCTCTCTTTGAAACAGGTACTGCATTATTACAATTTAATTCCAAATTACTCAAAGCTTGGGAGTCTCTTACTGTAGCCTGCTCTGTTAGCGTACCGCCTTTTCCCTTCAGCTGAGGTTTTGAGGATCTGAGCCTCTCATCCACCAAATCCACGGTTATCTTATTACTGTTATCAGTAGTGTCATTTCTAGTAGCATCTTCACTATCCAGTGCATGCACGTGCGTATGCCCTCCCTCATTTTCTCCAGTGGTTACTCCTACCTTGCAACTTGTTGGAGGCTGTTGCCCATCCTGGTGCTCCTGAAGATCTAAATCCGCTGCCTGATGTACAACTCTCGGGGCCATGAGAGATCCCCGTTTTGACAAGTAACTTGGCTCCGCTTCCGGGTTGTGTACCGCGGTACTCCGCATAATGCCCTGCGCACTCCGCGCCTCCAGGCACTCCGAGCTCTCGTTCGACATCACTGCCTGCGTGTATACGCCCCCAGCCATAACCGGAGCATCTGTAGGCGGCTTCTGTAACCCCAGCATCAGTGCAGGCGTAGCAGCCGAGGTGGAAGCAAAAGATTCCAATAAAGTAGGTTGGCGCAGAGTTGTCTCCTTCCCTGTATGATCGTCTCCTTGTCGTGTCTGATCCACCTTTCTTACAGGCATCCCCTTTTCTTTACTCTTCTCTTTGTCTCTGTCCTTCCTTCCTCTTGCCTTGGTATTTTCGTTATTCTGTCGTTCTTCTGTAGCTTTCTCCGATGCTCTTTCCGCTGCTCTCCTAGTTTGAGCCTTGATTAGAGCTTTCGCTCTTAAATTCGTTGCTGGTGCATCCAAGTCCCTGGGCACAGCTTTCCCTTTTTCAGCCTGCCCCTTGTGTTCTTTTCAGGCTTTCTGTGTTTTCGGTGCCATAGTTTGCATCAGGCCATCCCAGCGTTTCTTAACCGTCAGAGCGGATAAAATTATTGCCTGTAGTGATTTGATGTATCTTCTCTCTGAACCGTATATCTGAAATTTAATAAGTGTAGTCATCTTCGAATAATTTCATAGGCATTTTGCAATCCGCTTCCGAAAAAACCTCCATTTCCATCGCGCTCATACAAACAGCAGCGGCTCTTCAATTTACTTCTGAGAGGGGGGAGAGTGCGACTACTCCCTACAAGCTAACGGCGGCCATCTTGCCTCGCCTGGGTAATGTATTTTGGTTGGAGGGGGGACTGAGGGGTGCCAATGGCGATACTATGAAAAACAAGGTTTTTACTTCAAACATGCACATTAAACTCAGGCCTTTTAAGACAATCTATGTTGCCTTAAACGCTTTTAAAAAGAGTTTCTGAAGGAGTTCTAAAACAATTACTACTTCAGTTAGATGTGGGCGGTAAGAGGCATCTTCCCGCCAAAAATCTTCACATGCCCCACTTGCCCACTTTTCTGTTTACGATGGTGAGCTCTTGTGAGGCTCCATAGTCGGGAGCACATTTGTGGCATGCCATTGGACACAGAACTCCCAGTTTCATGATGGTAGTATCACCGTCCCCCCTCTTTGAGGGGGGTTTCATAGGATTTTCCTGCTTCAGCTACACAAGTGCAGGAAGGAAATAATTAGTACTGCTACCCAAGCACTGGGAGAAAAGTACCAGCAAATCAAGGGACATTCATTGTTTTAATAGGTTCCAAAATGTACACATTTCCAGGCAATCCCTCATGCTTCCATGACATACAGGCTAGCTGACATTGAACAATTTAGTCAAAGTCCTTCTGCTATGTCGGGGGATGCACTTTGTTGAAAATATGGGTGGGTTGTAGGACAGAGCCTCCACTACTACAGCTACTTAGCTGCCTTCTCTCAGGGTTCAAATGAACCCCTTTGTGTTTTGCTGCCTAGGAAAGCTATGCAATGAAAATCGGTGGAAGAAAAAATCTGCAAACATTTTCCAGCATATAATTATGGCGCAAATTCTCAATTAGTGTGTCCTGCTCCTTGCATCTTGGTGGGCTTAGCTGGTTTCTACTAGCCTAAAAATTAACATGATAAAATGGTGAGTTCAGAGAATTGTTTTTTTTGTATGGCCAATGTCAAATACAACTGGGAAGCTGCATATTTCATAAGGTGCAAACATCTCGAACCTTTAATTCTGATCGTACACACAGAAATCTATGCTTTTTAAATACTTAGGCCCATTTCATTGTGAGACCTGATTCCTGGGCTCCCAGGGCAGTAAGGCAATACTGGTCTTTAAATGGGATAAATGGAGTTGTTTACCAGTAGTATCCTGCAGCCACAATACTTATTGCCTAAACTTGATGAGCAAGTACACCCTTTTAGCACTTGACTCTTTCAGGTAGAGCAGTGCAAGGTTCACTCCAGGAGGTAATGTGAAGTGAGACACTTAGAGCACAGTAGAAAAACCCCAATACCAAATAATAACTTATTGTTCAGCCACTGTTTTAATTTTTTTAGCAAAGAAAAATACTTTAATAAACATCAGGGGAATAAGCTACACATGATTGGCAACGAAAATCAGAGGTTTCTAATTCCTTTCTGGCCAACGATACAACCCCAAACACAATTGTGGTGCTTACGCTCTAATAGCCGTAAAAATAATCAACATGGAGGCATATGACCAATTTTATTCAAAGGGCAGTATTTCCAAAGAACAAACTTATGACTTTGGAACACTACAGTGACTATGCAACACTCTTTGTGAAAGGGTCAAAGAGACAGTAGCATCAAATCTCAGCTTATTAGTGCAGTACTTCAAAGTATAGGAGTGCAGCTTGCAACCAAAAGTATCAGTTTGTATGAAGTGCTGGAAATGTAGGGGCTCATTTACAAGAAAATGACGCAGTACGGTGACGTCGAGCTACTTCATTTTAAAGTCACAGGTATGTGGCGTATTTTCAGCAATATGGCATATCCCTGTGCTCTCCCCCACACAGGCGCTAAACAGCAGCCGTGAGCCAACGCAGGCACCCTTGCACCATGGTAAAATTGTGCCTGCATTGCAGAGATGATTGTTGTTGTGCAGGAAGGAGCACCTTCCTGCACAACAACAATCATTGATGGCGTTTTCTGTTTTCTATGTGTGCAGTAGAAACAGGAAAAGAACGGGGAGAAATACAAGTATTTCTCCTTGTTGTACCACTCTTACGCCTCCCCTGAGGAGGCGTAGGATTCTGACGCATTCCCAGGTTTACAAATCTTTGTAAATCTGGGAATGCGTCAGATTCCATGGGTGTTGCGTGAGAACACCCACAGCAACACCCATGGCACGCCCCTTTTACGTAAAGTAATGTGTGAAAAGGGGCCATATTTACGAGGCCATGAAAAGCCATACAGGGTGGCTTTGCAAGGCCATGTAAATATGGGCCCGCACACTCCTCTGCTGGTGCATCAAAAAAATAGATGCACCGGCTGCACAAGGGGCTTGTAAATAAGCTCCTTAGTTTCAGGTCCTGGCGCTAAAACTACAATGTGGTTTCAACTCATCTGCTACACAATTGATCTGTACCCAAACAACTGCCTATAAATCCTGTAATGAAAGAATGAAGTTCAAACTCAGACCTCGAAAGCACAAAAAATATTCAATTGAGGAGGGAGAAGATGTCCAAGGCCAGTGGGAGGGAGCTAGTGCTAGTCACAGGGCTACGTTGATGGGGGCAATAGCTGGTTCTAATGTTAGTACATCAAAATACCCACCGAATGATACAAAGGTTCACGGCCTATAACTATGAAACCACCTGTCACAGTCTCACAGTTCCAGTGACAGAGGTTCCCACAGGTCTGGTGCACCAGCAACAGCCACTGAGCAAAAGCTAAGGACACAGCACTTCCTGAGCTGGTGAATAGGAGCTCAAATGTGAATATCTTCAGAACTATTTGGTCTAAAAAGACACATTCAACAGTTCCAGAATCAGGGCAACCTCTTTATCCTCTCTGTATCCCAAGGCCACTTGCTGAAGGCAAGGAAAACCTCAAGACTGCAGGGTGTGCATAGTCACCCCATCAAATACGGAGGAGTCAAGAAAGAAGCAGGCTCATTTTAGCAACAGCAACAGCCTACATCTTTTGTTCTGTGCCCAATAGCATCATATAGTAGATGATATGTGACTCCTACACAGCTGACTGGGTGCAACCTCATGGTCATATACGCTGGCATAGTCTAACAGGGACTACCACAGGTCCTCTGCTGGGGTTTGTACCTCACTGGCAGTCAGTCACACCTCCTGAAAGTCCAGCATCTTTTCTCCAAGCATGCTCACACTGGACAGTCCCAACAGTGCTTTTATCTGGCTTTATGCCTTGCCTTGAAAGGAGATTGCATCTAGCAAAGTCCTATCCCTGGGCCACAGTATCCCTCAGATACTTTGATGTGCATCCCTGGAAGTGGGGAGATCATAAAATACTAGATTTGCCAGAGAAGCCAGTTCTTGTGGTCAGTCATGTCTAATGTTCCCACTGATTATGTTTACCCTTCATGTGGCGACAATATGTTTGTTGGTACAATGATTATCAAAAATCAATTAGTGAAATAGAAGCAAATTTGTCCTTGGTTGCTCTAGTTCTACAATGTGATCTTTTGATTTGCTCCATAAGCTTGGCAAAGGGTGGCAAAATAATAATTGTTGCCAATTGGAAAAAGACACGTGCCCCTTAAAAGAAACTACAGACTCTCCCAAATCGGTGCAACCACCTTAAAAGCATAGTCCGGAGTCTTGCCTGATTACCATTAAAACAGGTGGTGACTTGGGATTGTAGTGATCCAAGGGTGGAGGTGGGTCTCCTCTCAAATTTTCTGGTCTCTCCTGCAGTCCAGGCAATCCCCATCCAGCTGGAGAGGAAGGAGAGAGAGGGCAGCAGAGTAAAGGGTGCTTCTGGTCTCAACACCGCTGAGTTGTTCACCTGAGTTTATTAGAGAGCACCTTGGTCGCAAGCACCCAGTCACACCTATGTAATGCGTAGCAACAACTCCCATGTCAGTGAAAATAAATGTAGCCTGTAACGCGTTATTTAGAGCAACTCCACTAGGTCGGCTTCCAAATTATTACCACAGGAGAGCAAATCTGACATGAGAACCACACAGTCTATTGCCCCACAGACTGCATGATACAATGACTTTACACCAGGAAACCCCTTCACTAATAGCCAAGACACCAATAGAGGAAGAGGGCTGGAGAAAAACCCATAAGTATTAAATACATTATTTGATGAATGCAAAAGGTCTAAGCAAGCTTCAGACCCAAAACAAACGTATTCTCCCCGTTGTACTTTAAATACAGAAATTCAGTCTACAAAAGTTGTACTTTTCTGAGTCATATAAGGTGTCAGCTGGGTGTGTGTGTGAGGAACGCTAGTAAACAACACCAACATGTTTTCCATATGGCCCACATGGTGGTACTATCCTCAAACTGGGCAATGGAAGTAAACATACTCCCACAAACTCAAACTGTCCTTGCTATTTAACCAGTGCCATTGTTGTACCCAACAACTTCAGTTTGTTTCTTATCCTTCCACAAGGACCCAAAAAACAAGTAGAGGAATTAGGAATGTTTTCAATAGGGATCATGAGGTGTGGTTTATCAGTTGCTTTATAACATTTTCAAAGCAGATTCATGATCCATACACTCATTGCATACCTAACAAGTGAACGTGTCAGCTTAATTTGATTAATACCTCCATTCAATTGCAGAACAGAAATAAACCCATTTGAAAAATTAAGTAGAGATTTCACTACTGACACATCAAAGGATTACTATTTACAGGCCATGAGGGTTACATTTTATGTGCAAACCCCAATTATAAAATGTAGCAAACTGCCGATTTATATTTTAATAACCTCTTCAAAAAGGGTGGGTGACTATACAAACTTCCATCCTCACTCCCCTCTATAAATAGTTCAAGGAAAATTGTAGCAGCATATGAAAAGCTATACTTTAAATTTAATTTTGACAGCACATCAATTTAGAATCAACGCGCTTTAAATGCACATACTTAAAATGGCCACATAAATTATTTTGTTTTGTACGGTCTGAATAGGACTTAGGTAGTTAACGAAGTTAGTAGGGAAGATTGGAATATGCTCTGATGTGTGCATAATAAGTAAAGAATTTTAATGACAGTAGCTGGGAAGAGAAAGTCTCACATTACATTCTGACTGAGAATGAGCAGGCCTGTGTTCATGTGGTCTGGGGGCCTGGCCAGAATCCTCCCTCAGATTGTGAACATATGGTGCATGGACGTTGCTTCAGTTACCAGCATTTGTTCATCTGGGAAGCTGGAGCTGCAGCAGAAACCTATCACACAAGAGGCAGCACATTAGCAATACTTATATTTTTTGCTGATTTGAAGGAATGCAATGAGGTAGCCTTAACCCAGCAGTAAAGTGGTGCTGCTGCCCTGAGAGCATTATCATTGGGGAGAGAAAGTAATAATGATAAATGCCCTGTGCAGTCTTCCAGTCTTTCTGTGAGGGGCACAAAGGCAGAGGCTGAGCAGGCGCCCGAGGGAACTTAGGTCATCACCAATTGTATCTTGTGAAGTCTTTGAATCTTGGTGGACTCCTTCAATCCATGAGGGGCATGACAACTGCGTGATAAGGGCATGCAGGGGTCATGGTCAGCTGTACCTTCTCCTTGGCCAGTTTGGGCTTGTCCAGGCAGACTGTGTATGAGGTCCAGATGTGGGACCAGATTCTGAATGTGTGCTGTTCCTGATAGAAACAGTGGGAGGGGTTGGAGGTATTATGGTTAATTTAAAGGCTAGAGTGCACTCTCTTTCCCCCACATGAGTAACTATAATGGTGCTGGACAAAAAGGAATGCTTACATGCAGGCTTTCAGGTTCAGTATGGACCGCGGGCAGTATTACACAAAGGCAGCCACCATTCTGAAGTGCACACACATGCAGAGTCCAATGGACTCCATCATGCACAAAGTCAGGCATAACTACATACCTCATGTTCAACCACAGATGTAAACATGACGTCCACAGATGTACGCAGAGGTACCCTCCATGCATGTCACAGACATGATGCAGATAAAAGACCCGGTCAGGTGAGACTGAAACATCCTTTTAAAAAGGGGTCAGCCAGCAGGCAATTCCCCCAAAGAGGCAAATACAATAATGTGCACAAGAAAAGGTACAGAGTTCTTCTAGAGAAGATAAGAAAGATTGCTGTCAAGTGTGTAGGGTTCCATTCGGACCCCACTGGTTGTGCTGCAGGGGGGGGAATTTCCCTGGTCGGAACTAGGGCTCTCACACACCCAGCAAGCTAGGTGTCATGCTTCATCATTTGAGCCTGCCCCTCGTCAGGTCGGCGCTGCAATACCTGACGGGCGCCCAAAACTGGGGCTCTTTAGCGGGGATCTTTTGTTCCTGCCGATGGGTGCAGTGGGGGTAAGGGTCCTAGCGTGTGTAGATGTGAGTGTAGGTAAAGTGAATATAAAATAGGTCAGTTAGTCCAGAAATGAACTATTTATAAGCAGCCTAATTAAAATAAAAGTGGTTGAGGTGGGTACTGAAGCTAGAAATGATGAATCTAGTTGTGTATACCCTACTCTCAAAGGGATCTACATGTTTCGTGCCATAGTAGCTATAGCGGTCAGGGCACTTCCTCAGGATCAGTGAGGATACTATCTACACTAGGTGGATATGTGAGAATGCTACATACCACTCAGGCTTGGTTAGGTAACCTAAACTAATAGCAAGGCAAGCTTGCAACAGTTGCCGGCGGGTGTAAGGACTCCAATTTGGGTCCAGCGTAGATGAACGCTTAAGGTCCAAGACCTACCCTGCCACCGGAACCGGGATGGTGAATACAATAATGCCTGCTGACTCCCTATCATTGCTCTGCCACTGTTGTCAGTCTCTCATAGAATGGGCAGAAAGGGCAAAAGTCACAGTGTGAAAAAGGAGCAGACTTTGGATGACCCCTAGACTCCAGATCCATCTATCAGGTATCCGAGCGAGTGAAATGCAAAAGCCCTAGGGGGCTTGCATGATTGTTGAGCTCACTAAGGTAAAAACAAGAGGTTGAGACCGAAAACCATCATATGGCAGAGCAGCATGTCTCTCCAGGGCTCTGGAGAGGACTTTTGTCCCAGCAACCCTAATGCTTTTTATGAATGCCCAAAAAGTGGTAACTTTATAACATTTGTAGAATTAGGCCTATGACTGGCAAAATTAAGTCTTTCTGTCTGAATCAGATCGTACTATTGTTTGACTTCCCAGTGAGTTATGGTCTAAAGACTGTGCCTTTTGCATAGCAGAAATTGACGAAGCTGGTTACCATTTCCTAACGATTTAGATACCCTTCTAATCTATTTATCAATATTATGTATGACATCAAATATTCCGTTCTCAACCAGCAGACTATTTTTTGGATGTTATTGCAGTACATTTTTGGAAATTGTATAGAACCACCGTAGTATTTTTTGTTTTCCTGCAGTGTCACAAGACTAACTGATTATTTTCCCTCTATTTCAGTTTCTTCACCCATAGTGGCAAAGTGTTGAAATGTGTATTGTTCAGACAACTGTAGAATACAAGAGACTAACATCATAACAACTGCACCACTGTCTTGACCCACATGTGTTGTTGCTGATGGACAGCAAAAAAAACAATCTGATCACCTACTCTAAACTTGGCATGTAATCGGATGGCTTACCTCTGACAGCCCATACTCTGTTGGGCCATCGGATGAGTATGTCCTTGACGAGGCCAGAGTAGGCTCCATCATTGACATACTTTCGGTCTGCCTGCCTTTAAATCGAGCTGGTGGATCCTGAGTTTGGTGGAGAGGCTATTCCATAGCCGTTGAGATGCTCTCTGCCAAACTCAAAACCAGCCAGTAAGTCTCTTTAAAACCTTCATGAACCTGTTGCACACTGTTCATGCAAGGTTTCATTTGTGCAGAGCCAGACGTCAACAACTTCTTTTCTCAGATTTGAACGAGGTAACTAATCTTCTCATGTGCCATCACTGTCCGCCCGGCACTCTAGCAACATTTTATCGCCTTGTTGAAAATGAAATGTTCATGCAATTGCAATAACTCTTTTTTCATCAGATTGGGCCCTTTGAAGCGGACCCAATCACTTGCACTAAAAGAATGAATAACCCTCCATCTTCTTGACTGTGATTTTAGCTTCTCCAACGTAAGATCAGCATGTTCCTAGCCTGCCTCCACAATCCACAAACCATCTCCATTTTTCTTATCCATGCGATTACTGCAAAAAGTGCATATCAGTACCTACTTTTCTTCCTCTCATTTGCTCAAATTGGAGCTTGTCAGTAGTCAAACGTGGCATTGTTCTGTTAGATCATATCAAGTTCCTGACTGAATTAGCTACATTTATTTATTTGAAAAGTTTTATAAAGCGCGAACAAGACCCTTACGGGTGTCAGAGCGCTGTACAGATTTGGCGAAAACATGGGTAACCAAAACACAATGTGACAGAGGGTGTAGTTAAAACAAAGGGGGGAAACAGATCCATCCGGTCGTGGGTTGGAGGGTTGCTCGACTAGAACAGTATCAGAAGTGCCTTAGAGCATGAAAACAATTTAACAGACAAGCATACAATAAATCGCACCAACAAAGTACATTAAGAATCAAAATTGTAGACAAAGCATGATCATGAGAACAAATTGATGCTGTTAAAGTTCTTTCAAGAATAGCCATTTGACAAGTTTCTTGAAAGATGCAGTGGAGGGATTGGATTCGATCTCGGGAGGCAGTGAGTTCCAAATTCTTGGAGCAAGACCGGTGAAAGCACATCAACTCTACTCCTGTGTGCACTTTGCACACAAGCAAAACCTTGCTTTATCTCTCAAGAAGTCTGTTGCTTTGAGGATGATTTAATGCAGAATGTCTTATACAACATTCAACTAAGAATTCCTTCATGGTATCAGATGTAAATTGGACATCATTATCTGTAGCAATTACTTCAGGAATACCTTAGTTTTCAAATACTTACATAAAAAACCTGATTACACACTCCATGACTTGGACACACATATTACTTTGACATATATCATTGGTAGTGCTCCTCACCAGCAATGTAATGTTGTTATGCATGCACACCAAGAGTTTGTTTTTAAAATGTTTGAAATGGGTTCTGTGATTAGCCCCCAAGGGCATTGAGTTCTGATAAATATGTGTGTATTAGGGGTGTCTAACACTTTTATTACAGTGTTTGTCTCGCTACCACAATCGTAAAATCTACAAGATAAAATTATATGAACCCTACCTGCCTACTCTATATTGGTCAAAAGGTTTCTGCCCATCTGTTTCTCCCATAGGTAGTACCCATTCATTATTCAGGACATATACTACCCCTGTCTGTCCCTTTAATCTGCCTCACTCCCTAGTATTCTTGTGTGCAGTACATAAGGGATACAAATAATTAACCTGACTTTAATGTTCAATCAGATATGGAAACATTCTCAAGACAGAGCTTCTATTAAGCTTCAAAGTCTGGAAGCAGAATTCTTAAAGGATCCCAAATGCAGATATTTTGCACACTGCTGTACCTGTGCATACAGTTGTTACCTTCTGCTGCTGCTCCAGACTGTGATGCACGATGATGAAGAAGGTCGCCTAGTGTGGGTGAGGGTTCTGCGTCCTTTACAAAATAAAATTTAGGGAAATAGGTTTCTGATGGAAACTGTTTTCAAAATATGAAGGTGAGGTAATTCACACTTTCCTCTAAAGGTGTGAGGACTTGTTCATGTTTCTACATTACCACTAGGAGAATGTACAAAGGGGTGACCTTTGCGTTTTGCTCCTGAAGGTTATTTCTCTTTAAACATCCATGCAAACTTTCTGCCATTTCCTTACTGGTCACACAACAGGTGCTTCTGGAGCCAGGGACGTCTAGACATTATACTGTTGAACTGCCTTGAAAAAGTCTTTAAATAGACAAAACACGTGTCGGCTGAGGGCTGAATCTATGCTGAATGGACTGGGCTGTTTTTTAGCTGGATACAGTAAAGAATAAATCATCAGTTGAAACAACGTACTAATGGACTCTGATATTTGTTTCTATCTCGAGAAGAGAGATTATAGACCTTAGGTTCCTGACTCTAAAAAGGACATCTGGAATAATTGCACTTTTGTTGCTAATTTACTGAAGACTTAATGGTCAAATGTATTTACTTGAGAGAGTGCAGGAAAAAGGTTCTTTATTATATCTTTGTTCTAGCACATTAGTTTTCTAATTTGCAAAGAGCACCTTCTGGTAGTAGGGTGTTTTGAACCAATACAGCACCTCAACCTGATTAAATATATTCACACATGATTTGATGGAGAACAACACAGCAATATTTGAAGTGCGGTAAATTTCCCCAGGGGGAACCACTACTACCTTGTTTTGAAGTGCTTCTGGAGGATTTACCGGTACTGCATTGTACACACTTTGAGTCTGTATAGATCTCGGCAGACATGTTACTCCGTTCCAACGGTGAAGGATATACCATTCACTGAAAGATAAATCCCATTATATCCTACGGAATTTATATTACGATGGACGGGATGTCTGTCACCGTTTTGACAGAGTAAAAGTCCACTGAGATCTAAATCAGGCCCTTCCTCACTTTTGTTTCCACATCACCATCTAAACCCTGCCAAGAATAACATCTCTAACTCTCTTTCAATAAAACTGATGCACGTATGAGCAGATTTTAGACGTAACAAGCCTGGCTGGAATCAGTTTATCGTATTTCAACAACAAACCACCCTCGTCTAACATCTCACTGTCATTTTTCCAATATGATTGCAACTGCTGCTTTCCTTGGGCCCATCCTCTACCACATATATCAGTATCTCTGCACATATTGACCTTGTTCGTTTCCTCACAGCATCCTTTGGATCACAACTAATTACATCACTGTTTCCTACTTCTGCGATAATGCACTCTTCGGCTATTCCGCTAATACCAAATCTAGATAAAAAAATCAGCTCTGACATTTTTTCAATCCAGTAAATATTCAACTTTCTAATTAAGCTTCAATATTTTGCTTGGCTCCTTGCTAAATTAGTCGTATATTTTTTTTATTTTGACATCATCTGAAATGATAACTAACTAATAATAATCAGTTTATAAAATTAATAACACTCAACACACATGGTAACATTTTAATTTAATTACTGAATACTATTGCTCCACAGGTCGCAAGGTTCTAAAGCATTGATCTTGAAACTTTTTAATGCCACCCATGTTAAATCATTTTATCAGGGGCCCCAAAATGCAAAAAATATATATTTTCTTATAATTATTCTATAACATTTTAATTCTGCAAACAAGTTACATGATTATATGGAGATTGAGGGCACACGCTCCAACAAATAGAGACAATGCTGATTTACAGTAGTAATTTTCACTTTCGAACATTGTAGGAATGTAGGATCTGCTACTTATGGTTATCCCCAATTTTTGCTTGATGTTACACTGTTTTTGACTAGTCTGACTAGGATCCTGCTAATCAGGACCCCAGTCTATCTGTTTCTCTCCTAAAAATGTATTGACATGTACTTAGGTACACTCCATATTGGATACTGGGGTACCCTTATAAGTCCCTAGTAGATGGTACACATGTACCCAGGGCATAGGTACCCCAGAGGCCTCCCAAGGGCTGAAGCATGTATAAGGCCACCCATGAGAGACCATGCAAAATGGAACTACAGGTCTGCCATTGCAGCCTGTGTAAGCTGGTGGATGCACCACTTACAATAGATATAGGTTTACTATATCTATAGGCCAATACACTTAAAACCTATAAGTCACCCCTATAGCAGGCCTTAACAATGGGTGCTGGGTTTTACGTGAGAGCGTGCCCCTGCATGAGCAAAGCCCCTCTGCAGCCTTCGTAGACCATTCTCCCTGGTTGTCTGTGACACAGCCAGACATATAGGTAGAGGTGCATTAAAACCTTGCGGTAAATGCTATCTCGAAAACGGCTGAAACAAAACATGTCGTGTTTGGGATCAAACACCTTGGAATCATACCTCCACACCGTGTGGAGGTACGATTACACCCCTCAGAAGCAAGCTTCGTGGGACCCTGGTCTTCCCGGTACCAGCCTGGACAGCACAAAATGGATGCTGCCGACCAGTGACACATTTAATCCCTCCTGCTGCTGAGCCCAGCTCGAGCAGAGGAAGGCAGCACAATAGGCATCCTGTCACAGGGAGGTGTGACCACCTCCCATACAGAATTTAGTGTAGTGGAACTGGGTGGGTGCACTTCCAAAGTGCCTGAAAGTCTGCATGAGGGGTACATTTGGTGTCCCTGTGCATAGTCCAGCTCAAACCAGTTCTGGGAGCCGTTGGCTCCTGCTCTGGTGCGAAACTGGACAAAGGACATGGGTGTAACCACCCCCTGACCTGACCCTCCCCTGGGAGGGTTCCCTGAATCTGTCCAACCCTCTCCCGTGGGTACAAAAGGGATTACCTGGCTGTAGGACCCTAGATTCAACCAGGACAAGATTCTGAACAAGAAACCACTGACCATCAACCGTCTGGACACTCTGGACTTCGCTGGACTTTGACTGGGTCCGACTTTGTCTCCCTCTCCTTCCAAAGCATTCTCTGTGCCCGTGCACAATACAGGCTCTGTGCAGGACCTGTGGAGCATCAAGGACAACTGAAGTATCTCCCTTGGGGTGAAGGAGTCACTCCCCTGCATTCGCAGGCACCGTAATGCAACTGACCAGTCTGCTGATCCTGATCTCCTGTGGACTACGAAGGCTCCAGCAACACAGGAGGTGGGTTCCTACATTCCTTAAGGTTGAGCTGCCCTCTCACCTAGTTTGAGGCCAGTATCCCTTGTGGGTAATGCATAACCCGAACCCTTGTGCACCGCAGACTTTTTCAATTGCATATGCTTGTTGGCGTTCCCCAACTTTGTGCATTGGGCTGTTGATAGCCCCCACCTCTGCACACATTTCATACCAAGGACATTGGCCTCCTCACACTCTGTGCCCTGCAAGCTGTTGTTTAATGAAACTGCTAGAGGTCCCCTCGCGACTCCAGTGCCTTCAGCATGTGGGTCCATATGAGGGTCAATCTTGATGGCCTTGGGCTCCCCTGGTTGCTTCAGACCTGCCCTGACTCCCCTTGCTGTGGTGAGTCCTCTGGCACTTGCTGAGCCAGACCGTTACCTTTCTTGAACTTCTTTGTGGGCAGCCGTTGCCAAGGCTTGTTGGTGCTCCCGCCGGACACCGACTCCTCAGCACTCGACATCCTTCATGGGACAGTTCATATCCAGCTCCTGGTCATCCTCGACGTCTCCTGGTCCCTGCAGCTGTAGAGTCAAGGTCTCCTTCTTCGCACCTGAAGCACACGACATCGGTGGGCATTCGTCTACCGAGCCCCTGGTCACTCCTGAGATAGGTAACTTTGGTATCCATGGGTGGGGTGGTTCTCCAACCTTCTATGTTCAAATAGTTTCCTCATAATCTACTGGGTGGTTCCTTGGGGTCCCAGCGAATCTTCACATTCTAGACATTGTCTTGACTCAAGTCGTGGTTCTTATACCACTATTTTAGTATATGGTTTGGTCTCCCCCAGTAGCCACTGTGTATTAGTGCTACTTACGATTGTTACTGTGCTACAGTATTGTGTGCTTTGTGTTTTTCTGCATGTAGCAGATACTGTGAGGTATTTAAGGTGTAATAATATTAAATATATATTCTTATAACTACTGTGTGGTTCTCCTTTCATTTAACCAATACAATGAGGTTGCATTCTGGTAAAACAAGCTGCTTAACATTCCTTCAAGATTGGGGGGGCGTGGCTTGACGCCCAATGGAGACGGCGGTGTACGAGTGAGGCTCCTCGGCGGACCTTAGAGTCACCGTGTTTCCGACCTGCTACATGGTGATGCATCGGTGGATTTAGGCTCCGGATGGCTGGCGGACAGGGTTGTTAGCTTTGCCGCATCTTGAAACCTACAGCAAGTATATTTATTTTGAAGGATTTTGTCTTGCATCGGACGCGTTATGTCGTGGCCGCCATTTTGGATTTTTACCGCGAGTGCGGTTTTTACTTTAATTTGCACACGCGTGTTTCATTATATTATTTCCTGAAGATCCCAGGACTATTGCACCTTCGTTCTGGGTTTACTGCCTTCTTATGGAACTGAGACTGATGTTTATAATGCTCTTTTTCTATCTTTTTCTGCGCTCTCCGAGGTAATAAAGCTTGGCAGCCATTTTGAGTGACTTCCTCTGGTCCTTTGATAACTTCTCTGACCTACTCCTCATTTGGCGGACTGAGACTTAATTCACTGCGTTAATGGCACCTGCATTACCTGTTCCGCAGAACTGTGAAATCATTTAACATTCTGAGCTCTTTAGAATAAGTGAATGCTGAGGACTATATTTTTGAGGATTGTGTGCTCTTGTTGGGTGAGAGGATATCACACAACTTTCAACACATTGACTCAAGATATACCTTCTCATATTTTCTCTGGAGAAAATTATTTATTTATTTACTTATTTATTTTCTCTTATGGGCAGAATAAGAGCAACTCATCCTCTTTCCTCCAAACAGCGCGTATTTATAAAAAATTCAATAATTTTCACAGAATTCGCTCAGTTTGAAGACTCTCTCCCACCTCCGTCTCAAGACCTTGAGACAGATATGGATCCTCCTTCTGGCATCTCAGGGAAATCTAACACAAAACGCCTTAAAAAAGACACGCCCTCACCTCCTAAGTCAACATCACCTGTTTCAATGGAGCTCTTACTTGAGGAGATAAGAGCCCTCAGACCTTTTATGGAAGAAACGAACAGTAAATTGCAAACTCTCACAGATAATTGGTCTCAAATGGAGATGAGGGTCACCGAGGTTGAGAACACTGTTACCTCCTTAAAAGAGTCTTGCTCCATAGTTTCTCAACTCAACTCCCAGGTATGCACGCTTCAGAAGCATGTGGAGGATCTTGAAAATCGTAACAGACGAAACAACTTGCACCTTTACGGCCTGGGAGAAGGTCTTGAAGGGTCTGACTCAATCACCTTTTTCAAGTCTTTTCTTCCTAAGCTTCTTCATCTGCCTGATGGAATCTCACTCAATATTCAAAGGGCTCACAGGTTAGGACGTCCTCCATCTCAAGTCTCTCCTTCACAAAGACCAAGAGGAGTCATTTTATACTTCTTGGAGTATACTGACTTGTTGAGAGTTCTTTCTGCGGATAAAGCTTCCCCAAGACTTACTTGGTCAGGTTCATCCTTATTTTTTGCGCAGGACTATGCTAAAGCTACTGCTAACAGACGCAATGCCTTCCTTGGCATGAGAGCTGATTTACGTTCAATGGGAGCTCGGTATGGCCTCTTCCATCCTTGCCTCTTTAAGGTCACGTATAACAATAGAACAACAACGTATGGAGATCCGGCAAGTTTACATCAATTCGTGCAGAACAACTGGCATGGACTTCTCCGGACCTTCGACCTCTTCTAACACATGATAACAATTTTATTTGTACAGGTTCATCAGTTTCTGTTGATTCTTTTCGAATGTTGTGTCCTTCGAGACTAGAATCTATAGATTTTTCTTAGTTTTACTTGCTGTTACTCAGAGTTATGTATCCCACCTTTACTTGTTTACTTTCCCTGATGTTGTTTTTGCTAAATATTGTTTGATTGTTTATTCTAATCTCCTCTTTTCTTGTTTAACTCTAACTCTTTTATTTGTTGTCTTCACAGATTTCATAACCATGTTTCGTGGTGTCTCCGTGGTCCTCCGTTTGGTTGCCCTCAGACTCGTGGCCCTCTCCAAGTGGTTTCACCTCCCCCACCCGTGTATTTTTGAATCTTTTTCTTTATAGGTATGTTGCCTTTTTGTCTTATTGTTGGTTTGTTGATTGTCGTTTTTTTTGTTTTTTGCTCTCCCATATTGATTAGTATTTTCTTCTCTGATGGTGTCTTCGATCTTTCCATTTTTTAAAAATCTTTTCACTCTTGTTGATACTATGGTTATCACAATTGTTATCCTTCTTCACTTTTTCTTCTCTTATTGTCTATCCCCTTGGACTTTTCCTTACATTTTTCATATCTCTCTCTTTTACTCTCTTTTCAGGTCTCTCGATATCTTTATTTTATCCTATTCCAATATTGTATCTACTCTTTTTAATTCCTTCTTCTTTTCACATACTTCTTATGGTCATTTTCATGAATTGGATTTGTAGTTGACAATTTTTATTTCCTTTTTATATTTTTATTAATGTCACTAAAGTTGATCTCATGGAACGTTAAGGGTTTGCACTCTCCTATCAAAAGGCAGAGAGTCTTAACTTATTTAGCTAAATTGGATGCTGATGTTGTTTTTTTGCAGGAGACTCATCTTTCGGCACCTGAGTCATTAAAGTTAAAAAGAGGCTGGGTGGGGGAAATTTTCTTTTCCCCAGGGGACGGAAGACGGAATGGGGTAATAATACTTTGTCGTAAATCTCTTGCTTTTTCTTTTATATCCCAAGAGTCTGATACGGATGGCAGATGGGTGAATGTCAAGTTATCCTTGAAAGGGGTCCCCGTCTCTTTTTTAAATGCTTATGCCCCTACAAGTGCTACACCCTCTTTTTGGACCACTTTTGCTAAACAAATTACAAATTGTATTCAAAACAACTTCATTTTAGCTGGTGACTGCAATCAAATTTTTGATCCGTTTCTTGATAGAAATTCGACAACTTCCTTTGTACCCAGCAAATCACACAAATCCTTTGTGCAGGCTATAACTCAACATAAACTCCTGGATGCTTGGCGCCTATGTAATCCAACTACTAGGGAGTATACCTTTTACTCCTCCTCCCATCATACTCAGTCAAGAATTGATTATATATTTGTCTCACACAATGTCTCACAAACCCTTACAAATGCTGAAATCGGCCCTATTTTATTGTCTGACCACGCTCCAGTTTTGATTGGCCTCGACATTCTCCCTTCAGTCACAGGTCCCAGAAGGTGGCGTTTTAATAATACTCTCCTTTTAGATCAAAAATTCACCACTTCCTTTGCTGCATTTTCCAATGAGTTCTTTTAATTGAATCAAACCCCTTCTATGCCGCTTGCCACGGTTTGGGATGCATTTAAGGCCTCGACACAAGATTTTATAATAAGATTTGTTGCATCAAAACGGAAAATCTCACGTAAGTTCACTACAGATCTCCTTCAGGACATCAAACGTCTGGAACACACTTATTACACTTCACCTACGACAGATTGTCTTACAGCCCTTATAAATGCCAAATTACAATTTAATAAAAAATCAACGGAAGACGCTTCCTTATATTTGTTAAAATCCAGTGCGAAATTTTATCGGGGTAATAATAAAGCTGGGAAAACGCTAGCCAACTATTTAAAAGTCAAACATAACAAGTTAAATATTGAATCTATTTATGATGATCAATCAACTTTAAAATTTAAGGATTCTGAGATTTTGAATGAATTTTCCCTTTTCTACAAATCATTATATACCTCTGAATCACAACCTTCTCCCACCTCTCTTTCTAATTTCTTGTCCACCATTCAGAAGCCCCCACATAGTACACTGGATCTTTCACCCTTAGAGGCTGATTTAACCTATCAAGAATTATTAACCGCTCTACAACATCTAAAAAAAGATAAAGCCCCGGGGCCAGATGGTTTTACTGTAGAATTTTACCAACATTTCTCTACATTTTTATTGCCCATAATGCACTCCCTACTTACTTTTTTCATTACATTGGGTAGTTCCTCAGGCTCCTTTTCTGAAGCACATATATGTCTCATTCCTAAGCCTGGTAAAGATTCTAAATATTGTAAGAATTATAGGCCCATCTCCTTCGTAAATATTGACTAAAAATGTTTGCTAAAGCGCTGGCTATTCGTTTAGACTCCTACCTACCTGATCTGTTAGGAAAAGAACAATCTGGATTCGTTAAGGGTAGATTTTTTACCGATAACACAAGGCTTCTTTTCAATATCTTATCTAAATCTTCTCATCTAAACCACCCCCTAGCGGCGATACCATTGGATGCCGAAAAGGCGTTTGATAGAGTTGAGTGGACTTATATGTTCCATACACTGCATTGGTTTGGCTTTGGCCCTAAATTTGTATCCCTGATCTCTCTTCTCTATTCTAACCCTCGGGCGGCAGTTTGCGCCAATGGGTTAATCTCCACATTTTTCAATCTACAAAGAGGCGTACGCCAAGGATGTCCTCTTTCCCCTTTTCTCTTTAATTTAGCATTGGAACCCTCTCTTTCTAAACTTCGTCAAAACCCCAAATTAGAAGGCTTTCTAACTCCCAATTCACATGTTAAACTTGCGGCTTATGCCGATGATATTTTGCTTTTTATATCAAACCCAGTTGACTCGATTCCTGCTTTTTTGGCGGAAGTACAAGCTTACTCACTTATTTCTGGGTACAAACTAAACGAAGATAAATGTGAAATTTTACCCCTAAATAAATTCACGTTTAAATCGGATTTTAGTGCCTCCAATTTTACTTGGAGTCCTAACCATATTAAGTACTTAGGTCTACATGTTACTTCCTTAGTGTCCGATACGGTTGCTTTATGCATGAATAAATGTATACCAAAAATGTTAGACTTAACTGCTAAGTGGCATCCTCTTTACTTATCATGGTGGGGCCGTCTAGATACTATTAAAATGATGTTGTCACCTATAGTACTGTATACCATTTCTAACCTCCCGGTATCTATTCCCGTTAAATTCTTTAAGAAGATTAATTCAGTCCTGTCCTCTTTCTTATGGAACAAAAAGAAATCCCGTATGTCGTTACTCATATTGACACGACCTAAAATAGAAGGGGTGGTTAATTTTTCTGATTTCCAGGCATATCACAAAGCATTCCTTCTACGTCAAGCTTCGTTTTGGTTACTTAACCCCACAGATGATTGTCCCTTATGGACTACTATAGAGCGTCTTTTCTTATCCCCTTTCTCTTTTTCTGAATACCTTTCCTTCTCACGCAAGCCACAGACTGTTTCCACCCCCATTATCAAGCTAACCTCCAAACTCTTGGAAACTACTCCTCTCTCCACACCTATTACTGTTCACTCCTTTCTCCATTCAACAATTTGGCACAATAAAATTTTGACTATTTATAATAAGCCATTTTACTGGAAAAGCTGGCGACAAAAAGGTTTAATTTGGATTCATCAGCTATTCTCTAATTCAGAGTTCCTATCTTTTCCCTCACTCAGTCAGAGATTCAATTTACCGCCCTCATTCATTCATAAATATATCTTACTTAAAAAAGCAGTGATAGATAATTATTCCCAGATATCTGTCACTCCTAGTGTGTCCACTACACTTGGGCCCTCCTCACATCTTCATACCCTGCTGAAGACCATACCTAAAGCGTCTACAGTTTACAATTATTTACGGAATATAGATAACCCTAAGCAGAAATCTAAAACAGAGGAGGCTTGGGAAAAGGATTTAGCAATGTCATGGCCAGTATCTCTATGGAACAACAAATGGTCTAAGATACGTAAATCCTCTAGAGCTGCTAACATTGTGCAAACGCTATTCTTTATTTATAACAGATTGTTATTCACACCGAGTATTTTAAGCAAAATATTTACGAACTCACCAGATATTTGTTGGACATGTTCTTCCCCGAATGCAGATTTATTACATATGTTATTCCTCTGCCCAACTGTAGATACCTTTTGGAGACAGGTGTGGTCTCAAATCAATTTAATTTTTGGAACTAATATTTCTTTTTCCATTATCCATGCTTTTTTGGGTAGTCTTTCATCTTGTTGGGAGAAAGTTACTTTTAATGTCGAAATTATTGATTTACTGCTTGCGGTTGCTTTTCAACAAATCATGGTTAATTGGAAAGACTTCACAAATATTTCTTACAAAGCATGGTGGTATGCTGTTTGCCACAACCACAGATTGGATACCTCCTTTGTTTACCCCTTACATCTGGCACCGAAACGTCTGGAATTGTGGTCCCATGTTACATTGTTCTTAGATGAATGTGCCAGACGTCATTCCCGTTTGAAACCATTTCAACAAGAAGTTCTTAAACCCCCTTAACTCCCTTGACGTCCATTGCCTAATTGATATCAAATGCTTGTATCTTTTTCTTTTTCTTTTGTTTTTCAATTACAATGTTCCAACTATTTTACTTTGTTTTCTATGTCTATAATTATTAATCCAATTCATTTGTATTTTCTTATTGCACTATACTACAATGTATTGATTCAACCTGGATGTTGTGACTCATGTATTGACACCCTTATCTTTTATCAATAAAGTTTTATTTAAAACTTAAAAACCATTCCACAGCTACCACTTGGATAGCTTTCATAAGGCCCTCATTGACCTCTTAAATCACCATAAGGGTTGTTTGGACTGGTGCAAGGTGCCCACTTTAATTAGTGGATATCATATACCAGGCCAACTTCTCACAAACACAAAATATAAGTAGGTTAGAATAGAGCAAGCAAGCCAAACACTTCAAATGATACTGTAGTAGTAGTAGTAGTAGTAGCAGTTGTAGTAATTTTATTGAACAGTTAATTAAAATTCACAATTTAAAACTCACATTTTAAAACCATCAAATGGGACTGTAGGGTAGGGGATTATATTAAAATAATTGTCCAAATATAATGTTCTACATAACATTTTTCTTACAATATATCAAATATATGAAACTACAACAATATTATAAGCAAATGAGCTCTAAAAAAGTCTAAGTGACTTTAGGAGGCTCAAAGAAATGTTGACAAAAATTGATGTTCATTCTTGCCTTTTATTTTTTCACATTATCATGCCCAGCTGCCAGTTGGGACTCTGTCATGGGTTAAACCCAAAGCCAGTCTTTCTGAGCCAGGAGAACTTTGCTTTCTGGAATTTGTTAGGCCAACCTTACAATGTGAAGTAAGAAACAACAGGTCCGAAAACGCAGTGCACTGTTGGAACTATTTGGTAGCTCTGTATATATATGTATATATATATATATATATATATATATATATATATATATATATATATATATATATATATATATATATATATATATATATATATATATATATAACAAATCAACATCGTAGTTATATTTAGTTATAACTTTTTAAAGTTCAGTCAAATACATGATTGTCAACATGCTTTTGGTAGACTTGCTATTTGCAGACTCTATCACCCTTGGATACCACAATGTGAACCTTTAACAGAAATGAGAGGCTGAGATGTTGAGGGTTATTTGGAGCCCCTCCCTTAGCCACTTACTTTCATTAAGGACAGGGCTGAAAAACGACTTACAGATAGCCCATTAAACATTGATGTTTGTCTGTACTCCCCAGAGGCATGGTAAATGCTCCTCCTGGCCAGAAGCTCGTCCCCTTGTACATCAACCGACACTCAACAGTTATACAGCTTGATGAATAGTCCATAAACTGGTGCAACCCTGGTACCCTGGACATTTCTTTAGTTGAGCACACAAAATTAGCTCCTTCCATAAATTACACTGTAAAGCACTCAGTCAACATTGCAAATATGCTTAAAAATGTAAAATAGGACTCACCCAGAACAAAAATGAGACCAACAGGTCTCAATCCTTAGGTGATTGAGCTTTGACAGTGCTGGGCTTGAGCTTCACACTTTCACTATTTTGTTCATAACCTAAAAACGAATTGCTTTAAAAATAGGCATTGGTAATGCATCGGTTTCGCCTATGTGATGAATAATGAGCTAGATCAAAGTCAGGGACGAAAGGTCGAAGGCAAAAGCTCCCTGACAAGCATCATATGTGTGGAGAGGATGCTGGCAGTGGCCATGGCTGTTGACTCGAGAGCTGGGGATCCCAGTTCGAATCTTGGCGGTGCAACATCCTGTGATTCTGGGCTGCAACTGAGGCCATTAAGTCAAAACCATAAATTGTGAATAATGAGGGAATTCTTGGAAGCACAGCTGAAGTAAAAGACAACAAGGGTATCCTTAAAAGAAGTTTTTATATTCCTACCGAACCAAAATAAAAGTCTAACGGAAATGGGAAGCCGAATCAAACGTGAAAAATATTCCCTTTGACTAGGTCGCCATCAACAAATTCCCCAATTTTATCACAAACTAAATATATGTTAATAAACAGAACGTACTGGACTCCTTCCAGGCTCTTTAAGGTTGGACTTAAACAAAACCAAAACTGCTGGAGCTGTGATAAGCAAGAAGGCACCCTAGCCCACATGCTATTTGAGTATCCCCTTCTGTCCAACCTCTGGAATAAAATACTAGATTGCGTTAAACACACCCTAAACATCCTTCCTACAAAAGCATTCTCATACCTTATTCTGGGTCCTCTGGATCCTCAAGTCAAGAATGACAGCGACCGTCACTTGCTAGACCTAATGATCACTATGGCATGCAAACTGATATTGGACAGTTGGAAAACTTTTAAAGCGATCTCCTTCTCTATGTGGCAGAAATGGATAACCTTCCTTAGAGGAGCCAATAATATTGCACTACAGCTCTTTCCTTGGCGCTCCACCAATGATTCGATATGGAACTCGCTGGATGCCAGAGCCTTCACTCATGATCCTCCATGAAAATACTCTTAAGGAAGGACATTTCTGCTTCTGTAACTCTTTGTTTCACGGCCAATATAAAACACTCCCGCAGATATTACACTAGTCCCCAGGTCATCTACACCTCTAACTTCCCTTAATCACACGTGACAATATAATTTTATTCTTACCTGTGTGTGCATCTTATGGATACATTGGGATCCTTCTAGTAACTATGATTTTGTATAAGCATACCATATACAATTTGTTTTAATTGGCATAACTGGCTTATCCAGGTCAATGGCTTCGATATATCATAGACAACAGGGTTAATTGTTATTGTTACACTTCTGATCAACAGTGCCATGAATGTCTGATACATATAGTTGATGTAAGACTTATTCGAAAATGTAAGACTTCTATGAAAATGTATGAACGTACCCTTGTTATACAGGTACTAACGATCCAATGCCCATGTAATGCATCATTCGCACCGTATCCATATTGAGCCTATATGTCTGTATACCAAATGAAGTATGCTCTCAGGAAGTGATATTTATGCCTTTATGTATATTTATTAATTCACATGTAAAGAAGTGATCTTATCATTCTCTGTATAATGATTCAGCTCATGCACAGCCTTTCCCTCCCCCTCACTGTAACCCGCCTCTCTAACTCTGTATTTATTTCTCTTACCACTTTCTTGCTTCTGTTTGCTAACTTTAACAAAATTGATTGATTTTTTTTTTTAAAATGCGTTTTTAGGCATGGAGGCCAACATCTTTCTTTTTTTGCATGTAGCATCCTGTTTTATATAGTCACATGAAGCCAGCGATGCATGCCTCTAGCACGGGATCGATATGACATCACGAGAGACCATTATGCCCTGCAATACGAAAAACAAATACCAATTCCAGGGAAACTTGCTTTAAAAGTCGTCTTTGGCTTCCTCCGACAATGCGCTCTGGTTCATTTATTTATGCATATGTGAGCTCCCTGACAGGCAGCATGGAAGTGGAGAGCACGTGGACAGTGACCAGAGCAGGAGAGCTGGGGATCCTAGTTCGAGTCTCGGTGTTACAACATCCTGTGATCCATTAGCAAATCACTTCTCTCTGGATAAATTGTGCTATATAAATCGGGTGCAAGACGAAAGGCGAAAGAGGCAATACTTATGAGAAAATAGTTCCACCAGAGCGGATGTTAACAGTATTTCACCTACGGGAAACTGATAAGAGAAACAGACGGGGACCAAACATTGGTAAATGCAGGAAAATATGCTACAGCCAATAAAAATGGAAGAAAAGTAAGTGGCAAGGGTATGAACCAATGAAAAGCCAGGAAAGAAAGGGGGTGGGATGTGAGCCCCTTTTAATTTTATATGAAAAACAATAGATTCCGGAAGCACAGCGCAAGCGCTGTGCAGGCGTAACCTAAAAGCACATGTATCGTACCTAACAGTAACACTCTTATCTTCCAAATTGGTTAAAACCTTTTACACTGTGCCATTATCTTCCTGTCCAGTTTCACCAAGCACTATTATTTCCACCTGACATGCCACTGCCAATTCTACATCTCTTAACATGACATTCTGAAACAGTAATGCTGCAGGTTGTTAAAGAAAATCTTCACATTTGCCAAAGAATCTCCGAAATTATGTATGAGCAAAACAAAACGGAATATTCAGTGAACCACAGATCTGATCAGCATGCAAAGGTAAGGCACAAATTGGAGTGCTACACACAGACTCCTAATATGGCTCACATGACTTTGTAAAACAAAGTGAATACAAAGTTGTGATTATGAAAACAAAGAAGACAACTTTCAGATACTTACACAACTTTCATTTCTTTCTGCTGAGGAAGCTGAACTTCATTTCTCATCTCAGCAGCCAAGATGTGAAAGGGATGATTTAGAGTGTTGAGACTATGTGCGCTCGGACCTTGCGGTTCTGGGTGGACTCAATAGAGGAATTACTTGATTGGCTGGGAGGTGTTAAGGTGTTGTAAATAATGGCTATGGTGTAAGGAGAAACTAGTTTGAATGTTGTATGCCGAAGAATAAAGACGTTTTTTACTGAGCTCCATGTGGAGCGTGTTCATTATAGATGCTCCTGAGCTGGGAGGACGTGACAACTGGCGAAATGTAGGGTTAGGTGCCCGAAGAAACTAGACTGCTCTCCCTAAGATTTTGCAGTGATACAGCAAACTGCTCGTACATGCCACGTGCACCCCATGTCGATGCGAAGCAGCATGCAGTTGGTGTATGGGGAGTGCAAGCCCCGCTCCAGCCGATAACCGACACTTTGAAGAAGTTGAACTCCTCTCAGAAAAGCATAGTTGGAAAAGCCCATCAAAACCTGCTGGTAGGCTAAAGAAGAAATACTGTGCAGCGTCATAACACAGAGCCATCATCCCTACAAAGCAAACGCTAAAGGCAGTGATTACCAGATGCAACGCAAAAGGCAGCAACAACCAGGTACAACGCTAGAGGCAGTGAAAACCAAGTACCAGAAACTAAAATGTACTCACCGGTGAAACAGAATGCTTTTCAACTTCGAAATCCGACGTGACATCCTGTACTTGAATAAGAGGCTGATGTGTGCAAAGTAGCAAGTGGAATCCAGTACATTTGAAATTTCAAGATGACTAGATGACAAGAAAACCATTAAATACTTAAAGAACCTTGCTGGTGATGGAGTAAGAGAAGTGATAAAGGAGGTCTAACAGATTGATACAATATCGTACTATCAAATCAAAGAAGCATTAGGAGCCAAGGTAAATCTGATGCCGAATGTTGACTACAATAGGTAACTTTTGAATCAAGCAGGACAACAAGTTGGTGAAAAGATGGATGAGTTTGTTGAAAGACTTGTTTTTTTTTTAAACTTCTGTTTATTGAGGTTTTCTTTTTAAACAAAAAAAAGCAAATAATGACATCCAGTACACCAATTCTCATATTAAACATTACATTGTCAGCATATCTATCCTTCTAGCACTTAACGCAATTCTTCCTGCCCCAGAATGTGCCTCTAACATTCCCCAAGCCCTCCAGGCGTGCCTATGTGACAGTCCCACATACTCCGAGGTACGTAGATTCTCCAAAGGGCCCTTGCTCCCAGTACATTAGTACCACCCAAACATATATTCACATGGTGAATTGAGCTGGTATTATAAAGCAGTCCATCCATTATGAACATAGGCAAAACCTTATGGCATGGCACAAAAAACCTAGTCAAACTTTTATGTAGGGATCAGCTTCTCAGGTACCATGGAAGGATGTGAATACTTGGGTAACGCGATGTCTACTCCGCTAGTATGGCACTGTACCACGTGTCCTTTGCACCCGGTCTTACCCCTCCACCCAGGACCAGTCCATCTGAAGGGCCTGTGTTCCCCCCATACAAGAGGGCCCGCACTACACTCTGCACTACCGCGGCATTAATGAATCAGTCTGCCTGCTGCAGGGGAGTGAGCCTCATGCGGAACCGCCAGCAGGTAGCACCTCAGGGGGGCCCAAATATCCATAGGTCTAGAAGCACTAGGCAACAGCTCGGCATATGTAGTGAGTCGTTCCTGGCAAGTCACCAGATCATCTATCCAATCTTTAAACTTGGGTGGCCTTCCCTGGCCCCAACGGCAGGCCACCCGCCTCTTGGCCATAAGTAAAGCCAGTGCAACATATTTGCGGTATGCCGCCGGTATCAGTTTAGCGTATCCGAGAAGAGCTACTAAGGGTGTGGGGTCAATGCGTGTGTTCGTCATCCGGGCTAAGGCGTCAAAAACCCACCCCCAAAAGGCATTAACACCCGGACACTTCCAGGCCAAGTGAAGAAAGTCTGCGTCAGGAGCTCGACATCTATCGCACCTATCAGAGTCACGTAAATTAAACCTGTGTAACTTGGCCGGGGTATAGTACAATCAATGTAGAAATTTATAATGTATCATACGAAGCCTGCTGCTGGTTGATACCCTCGCGGTCTGCAAGCAGCAGTATTCCCATTGATCATCCGACAGGACCAGCCCCAGCGAGTTTGTTGAAAGACTTGACGTGCATATCAAACACTGTAAGTTTAGTCAGTTTAATGGCGAAGAAGCCATGCATCTCGGAGTTATTGGTGACTTTCTTTCAGACTCGTTCAGAAGACGCATATTGAGCATGACGCTCAGTTTGGAGAAAATACCAATGGCTGCATGAACCGATGAAAGAGCGGATCATAAAGCTGCTGACATGAAAGCTAAAAGAACTGTTGATGGACAGAATGCAGAACAATGTCATACATTCATCCCAGTACACAGATCTGGGCCTAAATCCAATGTTTTTTTGCTCACCAGGCCATTCCAGTTTTGACCCAAACATATGCAAATCAGTCTTGACCCTGTGCCCTATGGGTACAGTCCAGCCCGAACTGCCAGGCCAGGTCCTCCCTGGACTGGAAACAAGCACCCTAGGACCGGTTTCGGGGTTTCACCCCTCATCCGCCAGGATAGCTTGATTCCAGTGGCATGGAGAGCATGGGACTCACGTCTGAGCATACCCGTCCCACTCGGGTGACAAATGCAAAAAGTACTGTTGATGGACAGAATGCAGAACAATATCATACATTCACCCCAGTACAGAGATCTGGGCCTAAATCCATCGTTTTTTTGCTCACCATGCCATTCCAGTTTGGACCCAGCCAGATGCAAATCAGTCTTGACCCTGTGCCCTATGGGAACAGTCCAGCCCGAACTGCCAGGCCAGGTCCTCCCTGGACTGGAAACAGGCATCCTAGGACCGGTTTTGGGGTTTCACCCCTCTTCAGCCAGGAAAGAGTAAATCGCCGCTAATCATGAAAAGCAGATACAAGCACAAGGTAGAGGCATGCAAGTTGATGTCCTCGAAGAAAGAAAAGTTGTGTTTCTGATGTGGGTTTTCATTTTCCCATGAAAATATATATCCAGCCACCAGACAGACATACAAAGGTTGAGGGAAGGAAAGCCAGTTCATAATGGTTTACAAGTCAAAGAAGAAACCAATTATGTCACAGCAAGAAGAGAAAATGGACGCCAGAAGCATTCTCGCCCCACCCACAAAGCCAAAAAGCGACATCAGATACGACAAGTAGAAACCAAAGTCGATTGTCATCAAGTTTGTCCTACAAAGACTCTTCAACATCACTATCGAGCGCCGATGAAGAAGATGGATGTGCGATTATAGCTCCGACTAAAGAACAACATGCACACATAGGTGTGACTGCTTGCAAAGAAACAACAGCACTCTTTTGAACGTTGCCCCAACATTACAATAAAAGTCAAAGAGTGCCCTGTAACTTTTATTGTTGGGAAAAGAAGACCAATACAGAGTGTGATAGCTCTAATGGCACCGTCAGGGCCCAGAAAGAGGCTCAAGTACACACTCTGCACATAGGGGGGGGGGGGGGGGGGAGTTTCATGTTTTCACACATACACTGTGTTTAAGTCCATGTTTATTAATGACCTTTTTGTTTTGATACAGCGCATGTCCAATCAATCAGGGCGGCATTACTTCACGCAGCTGACTGGGGTGGGGCTCGAGTAGTTGAACAAGCCTAATGGTTTCTGAACTCGTCTGGAAACAACTTGCGTCATGGATATTTCATTGTCTGCTGGCTCCCGCTAACTGCAGCCTTTGTGTCCTCGATTAGGAATCGGAGGCTACAATTCACCTTGCTAACTACAGAGACAGAATCCCAGGTAGGGAAACTCCATTTGAACTCCAAAACTGTGGATTGCTTGAGGAAGCTCGATCCTTCTTTGGAATTTTGGAGTCCCATTTGGTATTGAGCTCAACATATCCTTCAGTGGGGATCACAATAGAAGTAACGTACGGCACACATTTGTGGGACATATGTGCTACAGCCGTATGGTGCCTGCTTGAGCTACAAATGATTCAGCATTGGTGGAATTCAGTATTGACTTTCTGAATTGCAGTTTGCAACTTTTTTCTTTTGTTGAGCTATTTTTGAGTAGGTTCATCTGCAGAAGTCTTTCTTATGTTGAAGTTAACCAGAGAGAATCTAGACTGAAATGTTCTGCAGATTCCTGAGAGTAAAGTTTCAGTTGGCAAAAACAGAAACAAAATTGTGCTTGAGGTGCACATGAAAGTTCCTATTTAAATGCTAGAAGTGTTAATCTTGCTTGAATATATGCACTGGGTTTTCATGTTATCTTTGTTTTTCAGCTGACACATTCATGGTAACACATTCCTTTGGGGGAGACCTTTTTTGTTGAAATATTTTTATTAACATTTCTGTAATAGAAACTTGTTGCATTACATTACACGTGAAATTGGCTTCATTTTTCCTTTGGGGGAGACCTTATGATACATGCACTTCGGTTATAGTTTGGTCAAACACACATAGCGAATGACTGCAGTGTGCTAGGTAATTATTGTATGCATCACTACAATTCAAAATTGTTTTCTGTGTAAGGAACAGTTAGAATAAAATTTAAATTTTTTGTTTCAGGTCTCGTTCCTCGCATTTTCCATCCCATACCCTTTCCCTCGCTTGATAGCCCCAATAGTCTGTGCCTGCATGGTAAGCAGAATTGGGGATATCGAGATGTGGACCCATATTGTTTGTTGCACTGATCCTGAGGAGCATTCTCCAAACATCCAGCCTTGACATTTATTATAGGCAGTGGTGCGTTGATTAACAGCATGCCTGTTTTTAACAACAAATTTTATTGATTTTATTGTACCCAGTAAGATAATGAAAACAATAGATGCTGAAAATATCCTCACCAGGAGGTCTGCAGAACATCAGACCTAACAACCCACCCTTCCCTCCACCCCCTCCCCCAACCCTGCACCACACGACCCATGAGAAATGATACGAATTTCTACAATAGGATTAGTTCCACATCCGTAGCAAGCTAACACATTAGATGGTGAATCATTGATAATCAAACGTTCAATAGGGTCCTGATTTGCCGGCTGTGTTAAGAAAGATAGGTCAATTCCCCGATATTTTGCCCATCTGGCCCAGATCTTCCCATGCTTTTGTGGGCAGCCCCGTGCCTGAAACACCGCCACTTCAGCTGACATACATTTAGCTAAGGCCGATTTCCATGCTGCAACCCCAGGGGGAAAGGAGGCCTTCCAATGCTGCGCAATGTCTCGCTTAGCTAAGGTGAGGCCCAGGAATAGGAGGTGTCTCTTGTATCTGTTACCCCCAATATTGTCTGTGCTATTGAGAAGTGTCAGCCTAGGGTCTGCTGGGAGGTCCCACGCCAACACCCGCCCCAAGCAAGACAGCATGCCCGACCAAAAGTGCTGCAACGCCCCGCAACTCCAAACGGTGTGTAGAAATGACCCGTCATCAGAGTTACAACGAAGACATGTGGGTGACTGTTTAGCCCCCATCTTCCAAAGGCGAAGGCGAGTATAGTAAATTCTGTGAAGATATTTAAACTGGGTCAGCCGGTACTGGGTGGAGACCGCAGAGTACCTGGGGCTGGCTAGAGTCTCCGTCCAGTCGTCGTCAGTCAGGGCTGGTAGGTCTGCCTCCCACACTACCCGGGACCAATGTATATTAGTTTTGGAGTGCGTGGTCAGGGTCTGATATATTTGGCAGATTTTGTGTGCCCCTAAATCACCCAGAAGTAGTCGACCTTCCATGGGGTGAAATTTAGGTAGTGACTGGAGGTGCTTGATCAGGGGAGACAGAGCATGGCGGAGCTGGAGGTATTTGTGAAATTGAGATTTGTGTAGATCAAACTCCTCCTGCAGCCTCTGGAAGGATTTTTTTTTTTTTTTGATAAACAAATTTTTATTGTGTTTTGCGGCATAAAGAACAGTATCAAGAATGAGATACAGCAGTGCATTGAACAAGGCATCAGTAACTGCATTCGGACAAGCATCAATAAACCATTGCAAAGACCCTCCCACCCTCCCCCCTCCTCCGTCCCCACCCCCTGCGCCCCCACCTTTCAAATCATGCCCCCCAGCCATTTCCCCCATATCTTGCGGAATTTTTTGGGGCAGCCCCGTGCAGCACACAACGACCGCTCCTGGGCCGCACACCAATCCACCCCTCTACTCCAGGTAGCCACTCTGGGCGGGTCCGGTTGTGACCATACTGCCGCTATGTCTCTCTTAGCCACCATAAGGGCAGTGGTGAGGAAGTACTTTTCGTGACGGGACCCGTCGATCCCGTCCATGATGCCCAGCAGGGCCATTCTAGGCTCATGGGGAACCTCCCAGCCCAAGACCTCCGCTAGCTCAGTTTCAATCGCTGCCCAGTAATCGTCTAGACGGGAACAAGACCACACCATGTGGAAAAAATCTGCCGGAGCCACCCCACAACGGGTGCAGGAGGCGTCCACACGGAGGCCCGCCCGGCACAGGCGGTCCGGAGTCAGATAGGCGGTGTGGAGGTAGTAGATTTGGATGAGCCGCAGCCTAGCGGAGGTGGTAAGCGACCGAGGGCCCATAAGGGCGTCCCTCCAGTCCGCCTCATCCAGGGGTCCCACCCAGGCCTCCCATCGCTGTTTGAGCCCGCTCCAGTCCACCGGGGAATTGTTAATCAGGGATTTGTAAATGCGGGATATACCCCCCTTTCCCAGATATCCCAGCATCACCTGAGCTTCAGGTGGGCTATGGGGAGGCAGTCTGGAGTCTAGAGGGACGTGAGCCCGGACCGCGTGGCGCAGTTGAAGGTAGCGGTAGAATTGGGAGGGCCGCAGCGAGAAGCGGGTCTGAAGCTCTTGGAAGGAACACATGCGGCTCCCACGCCATAAATCGCCCAGACAGGAGATACCAAGAAGATCCCACTGCCGAAAGCCCGCCAATCCCACCACCTCCCGCAGCCAGGTCCCGTGCCAAAGCGGAGTGAGTTGTGTGGACGTCCCCGACCATCTAGTGTGCCGCAGTGCCGCGCGCCACGCGAGGAAGGGAGCCCGCACGACGTCGGGGAGTGATAGGGGGACCGTTGAGCCATAGAGCATGTTTTGGATGGAGGAGAACCCAAGGCTTTGCACCTCGAGACGATAAGCCGGGTCGCCCCAGCCTCCCGAGAACCAGTCATGGATCACCAGTAACTGGGTGGCCAGATAGTAAAGATATAGATTGGTCATGCTCAGGCCGCCATCATAGGAGGGGACCCTGCATCGATCCAAGGCCAGCCGAGGCCTACCGCCGCCCCAAAGGAATTTGGTCACCATTTTATCCAGGTCTCGGAACCACGGGCGCGGAAAAGGGCATGGAGTATTTTGTAGTATGTAAAGAAATTTGGGGAGGATCATCATCTTGTAGAGAGCGACTCTTCCTAGCGGATTCAATGGGAGGGACTGCCACCGGAGCATGTCTGACCTGGTTTTGTTGACTACCGGAGCCACATTAAGGGCCCAGCAGAGTTCCGGAAGGAGGGTGACCCAAATCCCCAGGTATTTAAAGGAGAGTCTCCGGAGGGGAATGTCCGACTGCCAGTCGAAACATTCCCGCGACGGGTGTAGCGGGACTAGGACGGATTTTTTGGGGTTCAGGTGAAGACCCGACGCTTGGCCAAATCGATGGAGGATCCGACGGACCCGGGGTCCCGAGGTCGCTGGGTCCGAGAGATAGAGGAGGACGTCGTCCGCGTATAGGGCGATCTTGTCGGGGGCTACATCTGGCCATTCCCATCCTCGAAGAACGGGATCCGCGCGAATCAGCACCGCCAGGGGTTCCATCGCCAGAGCGAAAAGGAGGGGCGAGAGTGGACAACCCTGGCGCGTCCCCCGGCCTATGGGAAACGGGCGAGAAAGTGCCCCATTGACCAACACACGGGCCCGCGGGTGCGCATAGAGGACCATTACCATGGCTCGGAACCGGGGACCGAAGCCCATACGCTCCAGGACCTCACCCAAGTACGCCCATCCCACGGAATCAAAGGCTTTTTCAAAGTCGACCAAGAGGAGGGCCAGATAGGGGGAAAGGCGGCCGCGGTGCGCCATCGCGAGGTGGAGGCGCCGGAGACAGTGTCTGGTCCCCCGCTCCGGCATAAAGCCACATTGGTCCGGATGGACCAGGGAGGCGAGCGATGGGCGTAACCGCTGTGCCAGGACCGTGGCATAGATTTTGAGTTCTGTGTTAATAAGGGATATCGGCCGGTAGTCGGAACAGGACCGCGAGGGAGGCTGTGTCTTGGGGAGTGCAACTATGGTTGCTGTATCCGTTTCGGGCCGGAACGAGCCCGTCTCCACCACGGCCGCAAAGAGGTCCCGAAGCCTCGGGGCCAGTGTCTCCCGGTAGTGAGCGTAATATTCCTGGGGGAACCCGTCGGGTCCCGGGGTCTTCCCGGGTGCCAGGCGGCCGATCGCCTCTTCAATCTCCTGCAGCTCGATCGGCGAATCCAGGGTCTCAGAAATCTCAGGCTGCAGCCGCGCTAGTGTCGCCCCGTTTGTTCCCAGTAACTCATTCAGGGAGAGCGTGGACGGTCGGAGACGGTACAGCCGGGAGTAGTAGTCAGCGAATGCCTGGGCTATTGCCACTGAGACCGTGTGGACGCCACCTGCAGGGTCCGCGATGGCTGGGATGATCCTGCCCGCCCGGGGATAGGTCGCCAGGCGGTGGAGAAGAGTGCCGTTTTTGTCTCCCCAACCGTACACCCGGGCCACCGAGGAGCGCCATAGGATCTTCGCCGCTTCCAGGGAGTGCAGGCGAATCTCTTCCCGCAGGAAGGCCAAGCGACGAGACCGTGTGGCATCGTCTAAGTTTCCCAGACTACGCTCCAGTTCTAAGGCTTGGGCCTCACAGTCCGCGAGCTTCTGGGATTGAGCCCGTCGTTGACGTTGCAGGTGCCCTTTAGCGGCGCCCCGAACAGTCGCCTTGCCGGCCTCCCAGAGGACGGCGGGGGAGACGACAGATCCCTCATTATGAGAGTAGTAGTCGGCTATCTCGCCCCCGACCGCCCTCCGAAAAGCCTTGTCGTGAAGGAACCAAGCGTTCAGGCGCCATATCGGACGGGCAGAGGGGGGGGGGGGACCGAGAGCGAGGAGCACCGGCGAGTGGTCTGAAAGGCCCCTCGGAAGAATGCGTGCGTCCCGCACCCCCGCGCAGTCGGTAGAGGGCACAAAGATGAGGTCGATCCGGGCGTGGGAGTGATGGGCCGCCGACGTGTGGGTGTATTGGCGCATCTGCGGGTGCCAGATCCTCCAGACATCGCAGAGGCCCTGGGATTCCGCCCAAGAGGAGAGTTGTTTTGCGCGGGCGACGCGGGTCAAAGAGACCGGACCCGTCGAGTCCATGTGGGGCGAGTAGACAGCGTTAAAGTCCCCGCCGAGTATCAGGGCACCTGCAGGAAGTGTCGGGAGGATAGCCGCTGCGTGGGAAAGGGCCGACGGCAGGAGGGACGGCGCCGCGTAGAGGGACATCAGGGTAAGGGGTCGGCCCTCCAGAGTGCCACACACCACCAGTAGCATACCCTGGGGGTCCAAAAGCACCCGAGTCAGGACAAAGGGAAAGGACTTGCGAAGCAATATGGCCACCCCCCGGGATCCCCGAGCAAAACCTGAGTGCCATACCCTGTCATAACCGTAACGGCCAAGGAAGGGGCAGTTGTTACCCAACAAGTGAGTCTCCTGGAGGAGGAGTACATCGATCTCTGCCCGTTGTGCATATTTGAGGACCGCCATGCGTTTGAAACGATCCAGGAGGCCATTGACGTTCCAGGAAAGTATGCGCATGGCGGCCCTAGGGACAGGTGGGTCAGCCATAGTCAAGGGCAGAAGAATGGGCCAGTGGAGGCGCGTCTGAGCAGGTTCCCAGAGAGGAAGGACAGCGGAGCGTCGGGTGAGAGAGCAGGATAGACAGTACATGATACCTTAGCACAACAGATAAGAGGGAGTCACCCCCCACCAACAAAATCTCCCCAACGAGGAAGAAGCAACCCCAAACCAACCCCAACCCCCCACCCCCCGCCCTATACTTCAAAAACGGAAGCATCTGTCGCCCGAACCAAATGGAAGAACCACCAAACTAAAACGCTTGGGCTTGAGCGCTAGTGGACCCCTGATACATCAAAAGTCAAGCCTGATTTACCTGCCCTGGCCTAGAGCAACACTGACAACGGGACGTTCCACCCCCGCCCAGGCATCTCCCACCCCCCCCCACCCCAAAGGTAAGCAAAGAAAGTCAAATGGTAGGGCTGCGAGAGAGGTCCGAAGTGTCCACCAACTCGACCGGGTGGGTTGCAGGGCCTGTAAGCCGAGGTGACGCGGCCCGCTGCCCATCCACCACGGGACTGGTGTGTGCGGCTGAGGAGGCCGATGAGGTTCTCGATCTCTGGCTTGGCCGGCCCCCAGAGCGCGTGGTGATCGCCTCCCCCGTTGTGCGCTCCCGGGGCAATGTCCGATGCCGCCGACGGGTCCTCGATGTCCGGGGTCTCCCCCGTCTCCCCCGTGGACCCAGAGGCGATCCGTGCCCAGAGCGCTGCAAGGGGTGCTCCTCCGCCAACCAGGTCCAGGCCGCCCGCGGTGTATCGAAGAAGAGAGTCTTTTGCTGGAAGACGACCCGAAGGCGGGCCGGGAATTGGAGCTGGTATTGGAGTCCCAGGGAGCGCAGCTTTTGTTTCACTTCAGTGTAGGAGCGGCGCAGCTCCTGGACTTCGCGGGTGTAGTCCGGGAAGACCATGATTTTGTGGTTCTGATAATGGAGGGCATCCATGCGCCGGGCTTCACGGAGAATGGCATCTCGGTCACGGAAGTTCAAGAGCTTGAGGATGAACGGCCGGGGTGGAGCCCCTGGGGGCCTGGGGGCCAGGGAGCGGTGGGCTCTCTCCACCACGAACGAAGCCGACAGGCTGTCCGCCGGCATCCAGGATCGGAACCAGCGCTCCATGAAGTCGTCCGCCCGGCCCGATTCAACTCCCTCCGGGAAACCCACTAAGCGCAGGTTGCTGCGTCGAGCGCGGTTTTCTGCATCTTCGACCCGGCGGTGCAACTCCTTAGAGTGGGTGGTCAGCTCCCGAACCTGGTCTTGCAGATGGCGGATGTCGTCCTCGGCCGTGGATATCCGGGACTCGGCTTCCGAAATGCGGGCGGTAGCGTTCCTCAGATCTTGCCGGAGAAGAGCGACGTCCACTTTGACCTCACCCACCATGCCCTCGAGCGAGGCGCGGGACGAGTTGATGGCCTGCAGGATGGCAGCCAGGTCTGCAGCAGGGGCCGGGGCCTGTTCGCCCGTGGGGCCGGGCCCCTTGTCGGAGGTTGTGAATTTGTCCATCCTGGTTTGGGTGGCCCCGGACGCCGGCTTGGCGGCTCTGTCCTTACCCATTTCTGGGCCGTCCGTCAGCGAAGGAGGGCAGCTAGCCGGTGATAGACCTGCGGGACGGCAACGGGCCGCCGGGCCGCCGCGGGACCAACAGGAGGCCCGTCCGGGAGGACCACCGGCCGGGAACGGCTGGGTAGCACCAGCCTCAGCGGTCAAGCCCCGCCGGGCATCTCAGCAAAGCGGGGTCCAGCAATGTAGGTCTCAGTTCCAGGCCCCCGGCCGCCACTCGGGGGCCCCCCAGCCGGCCGTCGCAGGGCCGCAACCTCCGGCGCAACCCAGGTCTCCAAGGGAACAGTTAGCCGGGTCTCCCCTCAGTCCCCAGGAGGGGCAAGGTGTCACTCGTCAGGGTCCGCAGCCGGGAGTCCAAGCGATGGAGGGGGGGGGAAGAGGGGGGGGGACAGCACGTACACCCCCCCCGGCCGCCGGTATGCGACCCGAATCAGCGAGGGCCCCCCCGCACCCGGAGTCCGCAGCCGGTCTGGGGTCGATGGAGCCGGTTCCGTGCCGCAACCAGGAGGAGAGGGGAGGGAGAAGGGGGGGGAGCCAGGGGCCCGGGCCCCCCCGGCCGCCGACACACGGCCCGATGGGGGGGGGCTCCCCCGGACAGCCAACCCCACAGTTGCCCCGATGAAGCGGTCGCGGCCAGCCCCACTCACCGCCTGATTCGCCGCTCTGCGCCACGCGGGGGGGTCCGATCCAGCACCCCCGGGGCTCCGGACGGCGTCAGCGAAGCAGGGCAGCACCGGGCCAGTGCCAGCAGCACCCGCGGCAGCCCCGCGGCCACCGCGTCCCTCAGTCCAGCAGTTTCAGGCCTGCACCCCTCGTGGGCGCCGCGGGCTAAATTTTTCAGCGTGGCCGCGCCGCGGTTCCACAGCCTCCACTTCACGCCGTCGGTCTGGTTCCGCGACGGCTAGGGAGGCTCCCAGAGCCCGCAGCGCCCCAAGATTCGGTGCGGGGCGGCAGGGCAGCTTCGCGGACCCCCGCACTCCGAGGGAGCCGGCCAGGGCAGTCCAGTAGAGGAGTCAGCCGGATTTGCGGGGACCGATGCCGGGAGCCTTAGTGAAAGGCGGCCATGCCGGTCAAGCGCCACCTAGCGCTCTCCGCCTCTGGAAGGATTTAAGGGTGGGTCCCCGCATTACGAACATCGTGCCTGTTTAAAACGTTTAACAGCCTGTCACCGGTGCCACCTCTCAACCCATCAAACACAAAGGTATATTTGTGGGCTGCCGCCGAACTGTTGCAAAGTCAAAGATCGTTCATAGCAAAATTGCAATATACAACAACATCAATGCAAGCACCATTCCACATTCTTCAAGGTACTTCATCCAGCGCATGCTTACTCAGTTTTGCCACCGCTGCTGACATGGGACTAATATCTCTCAATTATAACCTGCATGCTCAATCTGAAATAGTGAGTCAGTTCCCATCGTTGTTTCATGTCATATGAAGGCTCAAGACAATAAAAGTGCAACTTCATATTAACAAAGACATTTGCCCTGTTGCCCAGTGACATCACAGAATCCCTTTTCACTTGTAAGGAACCGTTGAGAAAGAGCTAGAAACAGTGTTGAAGCATGACATCATTGAGTGCTCCACAGCTCCTACACCATGGGTTTCGCCCATAGATGTAGTGCAAAAAAAGAACAGTGAAGGTGCGATATGCAGTTGTGTTGACATGTGCCAGGCCAACAAGGCAATTCAGAGAGAAAGGTATTCTGGTCCACACATGGCGGACATGATCATGCACCTGAAATGAGCCAAGGTCTTTTCCCATCTTGACCTGAACAAAGGAGATAATCAACTCGAGCTGGAAGAAAACTGTAGGTACATTACTACCTTTTCAACTCATATTGGTTTGTTCAGATAAAAAAGGTTGAGTTTTGGAGTGTCATCTGCAGCGGAGATATTTCAAGACGGTATATGTAGAATAATTCAACCTGTTACACATGCTTTCAACTACAGTGATGACATACTGGTATTTGGGAGAACACAGAAAGAGCATGACAAGGTTCTTACACAAGTGTGTCAGTTATTTGTGGATGCAGGTCTAACACTAAATGCAGCGAAGTGTGAGTTTCACATGACCAAACTCAAGCTCTTTGAGCACATATTTTCTTATGGGGGAATGACTCCTGTCCCATAGTACAAGCACTGTCACCTACGTGCCCCCCACAAGATGTTACCATTCTGAGATCATTCCTAGGCATGGCCATTTATAGCTCAAGGTACATTCATGATTTTGCTACTGTGAGTGTCCCGTTGGGAGAATTGACAAAGCAAAATGTTCCTTTTAAGTGGTCTCTTGAATGTGATCAAAACTTCAAAATGCAACCAAGATGGCCTATTTTGACCCTAAGTTACATACTGAGATCACAGTAGATGCAAGCCCAGTGAGACTGGGACCTTTCCTTGCTCAACATAATGGTCATCCAAATGCTCAAAGACACATTGGGGCTTATGCCAGTCGAAGCCTGTCTGTTGGACTTGGCCCTTTTGGCAGGTTCACCCCTGAACTTTTTGCCTTAAACTGTGACATGGTGGTAGTGTTTTTAGGCCTCTGGGCACTTTAGCACAGTGGCCCAGTGTAAAGTGCGTGCGCTCTGTGTTACATTTAGTGAGATTGGCCTGCCCTCCCATAGGAATGCATGGGGGATTCCCTGATGAAACGTGTGTCAGTGGTAAATCCTGATAGGAGAGGCGCAGCGTGGTCAAGTCTGGTATGTGTGAAATGGTATTAATAAATGCTGCGCAATGGTGTGCGCGGATTTATTGTGGTTATTTTAGAAATGCCACTTTTACAAGTTGGCATTTCTGTGTGCTATGTGTCTGCCTGCCTGATGTGAATTGCATGTCTGGCTTTTGAGTGACAGGGGCTGGTGAGGTGTGGGTGGCTCCAGGGGGGCAGGATGAGTCAGCGCTAGGCTGAATGGGACATCTACATTTTGAGTAGTGGGAGGAGAAGTCCCTGGCCCCTGAATAGGAGTGTGTTTGCCCTAGTGAATGCTGGCTCCGCCTCCCTGTGGTGTGTCTGATGACGATCCCCCACCTAACATTGGGAAGAGGAGCCTGGTAAACAGAGTGCTCCAAAACCAGTTGCATCTGGTTTCCCAAGCCCTGTGCTGTGACACAAAGGAAAATGTCCTATAAATGTAGGGGCTTGTTCTGTTCCTGACTTGAAGGGGGGGCCTGCTGCTGCTGGGCTCCAGGAGGAACCGCCACTAGGTACTGCCTCCCTGCTGCAGGGCGCTGTGTGCTGGCCTGCCTGAGCCCAGCCTTTGCCCCCTAGATTCTTGGACTTCAGCGCCTGGGAACGCTTTGCTTTTATTGTAAAGAGCGCTTTTCTTATCTGAGGCGCGCGGGGGCTCTGCAGCGCTGAGCTGCTTATCAACTCGAGGGAATCCCGGCATAGGGATTCCCCCACCCTGCAGGGAAACCGAGCGGGAGCCCACCCCTTGGCTTTTCCAAAAGATAACAGGAGCCTACCCTGCATTGCGGTGTGCTTTTGGAGTATTTAGGCTGCGGTAAATAGCGAGAGCCCACCCTGCGATTGCAGCCGCAGTGGTGCTCATTGAAAAAGCGGGTGCTCACCCCGCATGGCCGCGTGCTGTGGTGGGTGCCCACCCCGCTATTATCTTTAATCTAAACAACAGGAGCCTACCCCGTATTACCATCCTTCGCGGGTGCCCACCCAGCGTAATTGCACTGTTAAACTAAAAGGGACTCAAGTGGGAGCCCACCCCGCCGGTCCGCGCCCCCGCAGTCGAGTGACACTGGCTGCCCGGAAAACAGGCAAGTTGCCTGGAGGTGGGCGGGGCCGAATCCGGAAGTGCCATGGCAAGCGGGGCTCCCGTGAGTGGAGAGAGCCCCGTGCGGGAAGGAGAGACACCGGCACATCGACCTTCAGGCGGGAGCCCACCCCGCCGTCTGGCGCCCAGCAGAAGTTGACCTGCAGGCGGGAGCCTACCCCGCCGTGAGGAGCCTGCAGCCCGGAGAAGGGGGCGCCGAAAAAGAAGACGGGAGCCTCGCGGGCCCCAGTGACTGCCATCCGCAGAGTTGTCTCCGGTGAGTGGGGGCTGAGGTGGGAGCGGATGTCTTATGCTCCCAAGGCACGGGTGGGGCCAGTGCGAGTTTTCTTCCTCCGCTGCACTGCAGATTGCAGGCAACTGGGAGTGTCACTTGGTTAAGAAGTCCCGGAGTGGGACTTAAAGAGGCACACTTTGGCATCAGCTGCACCGCGTGAGCGCAGGCAGCTGCACTGTCGGGCGATTTGGAGTTCAGAGTCCCAGTGGGGGGCTCACAGGGCACAGTGAGTGCCAGGACTTACTGGTTGTGTTTTATATTTGCATTTACTTACCTGTTCTGATGGTTCTGACCAGGGCCCGATTGGCCTGGTCCTGTATATAATTCCCCTGTGAATATTGCCTAGTGCCAGTTGGCACAATGTATATAATGAGATGATGTTTCTAATGTATTTATGACAATACAAAGGCTATTTTTTTTATATAACCTTGTCTGGAGTTCCTTTTGTGGTGTGCCTGTGATGTTGTTGCTGTGTGCGTGCGCAAATGCTTTACACATGGCCTCCGGGGTTATCTTTGGCGTGTAACTCCCTTGCCCTGAATAGAGTGGTGGTTTCTGCCTGGCTTTGGCGCAAGCCTTAGCCAACCAGAAATCCCATTTATAACACTGTCTGACACAGAATGTGCCTTTCTTAGCCGGAGAAGGAGAGCCTGGCTGTAGTAGGGGCCTGCAAACATGTTTATGTGTTTCTGTTCGGAAAATCTTTCACTATCATTACAGACCACCAAGCACTTCTCACCAATTTCAGAAACCCGAAAGCCAAGATGCCCCCTCACATTGAGAGGTGTGGGTTGTGGTGACTAGAATGCTACTATACAATTGTACATAAGCCAGGCAAAGATCTGAATCCTGCAGACTACTTTTCACAAGTGCCATTACATCGTCACAGTTCCACATCTAAAACAGCTGAAGAGTACCTCAACTTCATTGTAAGGTCCAGCACACCAGCAGCCTTATCTATTGAACATATTGTGGCTGCTACCAATGTAGATTAAAACATGCTTGCACTCAAAGACATAATTTCAACTCAATTGTGGGGACAGAGTCTGTCAGTCACCGAAGAAAATATTGTCTTGAGAGGTCCAAAAATAATCGTTTTAGAGAGCCAAAGACAGCAAGTCATAGAACTAGCCCATGAAGGACACTCGGGCATTGGCACCACTAAAAGACTCTTAAGACACCGACTTGGGTTCCCATGCATAGAAGCAGTGAGTTGAGTTGGAATTGAAAGAGTGCTATTTCTGCAACTGCCTTTCCCCCAAAGTGACACAGCATCCGTTAACCATGTCTGACCTTCCTGCACATGCCTGGGAGAGAATTTCATTTGGCGTCTTCGGGCCCCTAAAAAAATGTATGTCATCTCTTAGTAGTCATTGATGCTTTTCTTTAGTAGAGGAGTTATCTTCAACTACCCATGACCAAGTCATTAAGCGGTTGGAAGACATCTTTGCAGCTTGGGGTATCCCTGTCATTCTCAATTCTGACAATGGTTTGCAGTTCAATAGCAAAGAATTCAAAGAGTTTCTAGTCATACTCAATGTCAAGCATCAGAAAAGTACACCCTTGTGGCCCCAAGCTAATGGTTTTGTGGAATGATTCATGGGCACACTCAAAAGGGTAATTCAGTGAGCATTGATGAAGGGGATCAAATTAAACCAGGCTGGATGTCAAGCCCTCCGTGCTTATCACACAAGTCCTCACTCCACAACTGATGAGAGTCCTGCCAGCCTGCTATTTGGGAGAGCCATAAGAACCAAACTACCACAGTGGACAGCAGACCAAACACGAAATGCTGATGATGTTCGTGTCACAGACACTGTTCAAAAGCACAAAATAAGATCTATGCTGACAGGCATCAGCAAGCTCGGGAAACACTCTCCGATGAAGGTGACTGGGTCCTAGTCAAGCAAAAGCGAAAATGGAAAACAGACCCTCCATTTGCTGTCGATCCTCTGAGAGTTGTCACATGCAAAGGACATATGATGACGGCACATCGTCCTGAAAGAATCATCACACGGGAATCGTCACACTTCAAACACCTTAATTGACCTTCGTCAGCTCCTGCAATCATGGATGAGGTGTCCCTGCCTGACAATCCAAATCAAGCATCAGATCCTGTATCATTGATGCACAATCAGATTGCATCCCAACTACCTCTTACCACTCAATCTGGTCGACTAGTGCGAGCACCTCAACAACTTTTTGAAGAAATATAATGCTGCTGTTTTGTTTACCTACTTCAACAAGGGGGGACCAAGAGAGCATAGAGGTCCAGAATAAATGCTCCAAACGATTACTGGAATGTGAATGGTTATACCATTCTTATAGGGAAAAGTAGCAGACAGGAGTGTGCTTGGAGTTCTAACAAGTCAGGAATAGTGGATTTCTAAGGGTGGTTCCTTCTTTGAATTGGTGCCCTAACCTACTCTAACAAGTGTCATGCTTTATCATAGGGCTTTGCTCCTCGTCGAGCCGGCGCTGCAATGCTCGATGGGCACCCTATAGGGGTATTTGTAGGAGCAAGGGGACAGGAGTACAGTTGAGACTTTCTATGAATGGGTTAATTTCCGCAACCCCTTCCTCCACTTCATGAGTAATATCTCAGATAGGGCTCTACCCTTTCTAGATCCGATGATACACTTGGAGGCAGGCATAAAATTAACAACAACCACATTTAGACTGCAACAGTCTCTTACTCTTTGGGAGCCACCATCCCAAAGCACTATGAGAAAATCTCCCATACGGCCAGTTCTCCGATTGCGCTGCAATTGCAACACCATCACTGACTACGATACCCAGGCACAGGAATTGAAAAAAAAACTTGAGACTAGAGATTATCCTCCACACTCTGTTAAAATAGCTAAGAAATGGGCGAGGAACAATAACAGAGAAGCTCTCTTAGAACACCCTGAGAGACCACCCACTGCTATGCTTACCTGCGTCATCACTTGCACGGCTGAGTGAAACAGAATACGTAAGATCATAAGAAAACACTGGAACATTCTGAGTTTAGGAAACCTCAGGTTACCTTGCATTGAAACGAACCAACCAACTTCAAGGACATGCTGGTCCACACTAGACCCCAGAGACTTGATGTTTTCAACCAGAATACCCTGTGTTCTCTACCTCCGGTGAAAGGTCATTACTCCTGTGGCTCCTGCTCAGTTTGCAACCTTACCACAGCTACTAAAGAAATCAAACTCACAGCAACCTTTACTTGGTCACAAAAACCACATACTAGTTGCAACACCAAGAATTGCATCTCCACAGCTACATGTCCATGTGAGAAAAGATACATAGGTATGACAACTCCCCCTGTGAAGACTCGCATTACAGAACAACGCAGTAATGTGAGATGTCAGAGAACAAGCACCAAGATGACTTACACTGGATCGTACTTGAAACACTACCTTACCACACTAAAGGTGCCCTCTTCAAAAGACAGCAGAATTGGATTTTTCGATTATCCATCCATTTACATGAGGATATACCTTGGGTGGAAAGTGACCTATGATACTCACTCATAACACCCCTGACATCTACCCACTAGCTCCAGGGTCCCCACACGAAGGGGCATGTAACCCCATGGCATACCTATAGCTGCCCTCCTTACCCAGTGTCATAGACACAGTTGCTACCCGAGCTACTAACAACATCATCTCCATACCACACCCAGTGATGGCTGTCATCTTACTCTAATTAGCACCTTATCAGACTGTAGCCACAGTCATCAATCGCATCATTTTCCTGTATATTTAACCTGCATAAGATGTGCACGACCACTCCTGTGAATTTGTGAATGGCAATCTGTATCATTGCTTCCTTCCTTTTGAAAATAGTTTTTGTAAATTCATAGTTTTGTTTATGCCTGTGATGGAGCAGGATTTCGTGAAAAGAAACCTGCTCGTATCCAGTACCCCTGTAACATACATTTGAGAATGGGACCAAGTAAGGGTAATAACAGATGCGGTTGCTCGGTCGTGTTCCATTTTTTATTGCACATTGACACCCTGAAAAGGGTTATGCTGTATGACATGTAAAAGGCAATAAAATTTGTTTACAAAAATTTTTACCCCTGTAACATTTACTAACTGTAAGTAGTGAATATTTACTAACGTGCACCCTCACATCACAAATGGGAAATGTGCTTTGCAATATGCATGAATTAATCCTAACATGTATGTAAATAACCTGAAATGTGATAATATTGTGTATAGAATGAGATACAAAGGCTTGCATGGCAAAGCCGCATGAATATAGAGTAAAAAGCATGACGTGTGTTGCTTTATTCAAATAATTAATGCCGCTTTTCTGCTTATGCTAAGCTAGGTTAACTATTAATATGGAGTAGAGATAAGGTGGGTGGTTAACAGAAAAGATTACATTATCACATAATTAATAAATGTCTGTTTTCCCGTTTTTTCAGTAATGAACGAGTGCCCCATTTTGTATTAACTTGACACGACTGTGGAGGGAGGAATGGGAAACGCACATAAAGCACGTGACCAAGTGGCTGAACTGCTGAACAAGCTGAAAGAACGTGACACGGTGAAGGACAAGATGCTTGACATGCGGCCAACACCAGTGTCTTCATGAGAAAATTCTGTAGTTGTTGAATGTATTAATTTTTGTTCCTTATTTTTGTTCCTTGATTGTTACACATATACTCATGAGAGAGAAGGGATGAACAAATGAATATGTGGGAACGGAAGTTTAACAATGGGGAAGTCAAAGAATCGTGATCTAATGGTAGGGTGACCATCCGCCCCTAGATTTCAGCCAATCCTGTAACTGGAACAGGCGATTTTAGCGGGATGGCCATGTGAATTAAAGGTATAAAGAATAGGTGATTTAGGGGTGGAGTCTAGTGCAAGTTTTGGAAGGAACGGGAGGAGAGAGAGGGATGCGTCGTTGATCGTCAGGTTGCAGAGAGGCCTAGCTGTTCCTGTCCTATCCCCGTCCTGATACTTGAGTCTTTGATCCCTGACTCTCTGTCTGGGGGGCCCCTACTACTACTTAGGCCTGGGTGGTGGTTTCCTACTTTCAAATTATTTGGGTTGGTATTTTGATAACTCAAATTTCTTTTGAACCTTTTGTCTCTTCATCTCTCCCTCCAAATTGATGAATTTTGATTAATGCATATATCTGATGTCTCTTTATCTATCCACTCTATGCGACGTAAGTTTTAAGAGATCGTTTATTTGCTGGATGTTTTGATTAGATTGTACTCTCTCTCATGAGGTTTTCCAAGATTAACACATTTGAGTTTAGATAAAATTAATAATTTTCAAACCAAGTGTCTGTGGTTATTTTAGTCAGGTTTGATTAAAGCTTTGTATAGTATTGCCATTGCCTTCAATTCTTCAACTAATTGGTCCTTCGACCAAGTAGATGGGAAATGAATAACAAGTTTATTGTGTAAACTGTGGACTGTCTAAATATTGATCAACAGAGTAAAGATTTTGAAAGAAATTAGCAAACTTGACACCAGCGCAACAGGGATTTGGGTGTATGTGTATGGGCCAAAGTATGTGATTTTATTGACTGTTCATTCCTGGTTAAAATATTGGGTTAGCGCTGGACCACCTGTATGCAACCGTGTTCATAAAAACCATACACACGCCTTTACATATTCCTCTAATAGTGAACTCCTACACTTTAAGATGGCACCTATAATGCCCGTTTCTTTCTACACCACTCGTTGGTCCCATCAGAGCCTAGGCAATTGCGTCGGCATGCGACGTCCTCCGTGAACTCCGGCACATACCAGCTTGTAACTAGCAAAATGACTAGTTCTTAAGAGTCGACCACCTGCGGCTCTCCTGAGGCGGTGGAGACAGGGTAGGTCGCTGCGATATGGTTATCAGGACGACGTAAGTACCAACCTCAATTTCAAGATTTTAACATCCCTGACTGGATGTAGGCCGCTTTTCACAACGCCCTCCACCCCGCAGGACATTTTCTGATGTATATATTTTCTATCCCGCAACAGTATGCTGAAATACAGCATGCCGCTCTAGACACCCTTGAGGAGGCACACGTGTAACTACAATTGGGTAAGTGGTTACTCCCGCGGCCCATACACAATGTTTGTGACCATTGCTAATATTTTCATGGCTTATGTGTAATGTGTTGGTCACGTCTTCCCACCATTATTTGTCTTATCATCACATTAAGAGTTTTTCCATGGTGTAAAGCATGCCGATTGTGCATGCGATACCTGATTTTAGAAGTATATATTATTTATGCAAATGTCACCCAGCCATTATCGTTTTTATTACATTTGTTGCCTTGCTCTTCCCTAATCAGGTTTTTATGGTGCATTATCAGAAGCACCCTACAGCTTGGATCACATGTTCAAATCCAATTGTTCCAAGCATTGTATAGATAAAAGGCAACCTTCCTTGGTCCTGAAGATTTGCCTGGATCATTTAGGCAAGAAACATGTTGACTGCTTGATAGTAATAAGCCACCAGAGATCATTGCCTATTGGTGGCACACACGTTTTTAAATCAGGACAGGTGGACTTACTGAATACCTATTCTTTAACCTTGAGATTTCCCTGATCCTTTTTAAGTCACTGGCACTCACTACCCCAAACACTCACTTGTTACACATCTACACCTAGGGCCCTACACAGGCACTTCACATACGGCTTTGGAAAAAGATCTCGGCCAAAGAGCCCCCTAGAGGGTGCCCGTCGAGCATTGCAGCACTGGCTCGACAAGGAGCAAAGCCCTATGATGAAGCATGACACTTGTTAGAGTGTGTGAGGGATCCTAGTCCAAAAAGGAACCACTCTTCAGATTCCACGTAGAACTCTAAGCACACTCTTGCTATTTTTCCCTATAGGAACTGCATACGCATTTGTTTTGTTTACACCTTTTTGTTTAACAGGTGGAAGATGGGACGTGGGTTGGCTCCCTACATGCTCCCTAACTGTTATTGCGGAATAGTTAAATTGTACACTTATGTCAGCAGATTGAGCTGCTCTTGATTGCTACCCCGCACATTCATTACGCTTACACCCACTCAGATCAGATGGTGTAATGCCACTAGAAGACTGGGGGGCTTCACATACATGCATAATTGTTCCCGGCCTCTGCCCGAGGATTTTTTGGGGAATATTGACTGTTACTTTTGTTTTTCTGTGAATAACTCATTACTATGGGAATTGACCTGTGTCTCAAACATGAAGATCTATGCCCTGCAATGACGCTTGGGAGCCTGAGCATATGGGAGAACATTGAGGTCACTGTGATATCCTGTACTACCTACCTGATATGTAAGGTAACGTGATTTTTTCTTAATTGTTCCATGACATGGTGAGAAAACATGGAATGTGATGCTTGTGCAATATTGAATAAAAGACAAGTTAAAAAAAACAAGGGGGAGATGTAGTGTCTTGAGACTATGTGTGCTAGGACCTTGCGGTTCTTGGGGTACTCAATAGAGGAATTACGTAATTGACTGAGAGGTGTTAAGGTGTGGTTATTACCGTTTATGATGTAAGGAGACTGTTACTGATCTCTGTGTGTTGTGTGTTCATTTTGTATGCCCCCTGGCTCGGGAGGACGTGAAAATGATCTAAACATAATAGATGGGTACTTTCTTTAGGTCTAGTTTGTAGGGACAAGAAAACCTGGCTGCAACAGTTACAGTTATGTAAAGACAATAACTCACATTTCACAGCATGAAAAGCCAAATGGCATCCTACAGAACTGGTATGTACCATAAGGTGTCATGAAAGCTATTATATGTCTAATCTTAACATCCAACTCCACATGATGATATACCTCTCCGAGATCATCCAGGAAAATCACATGCCTTGACCTACTGCAGTCCTCACGTCTTTGATCCTATGCGTTCTACCTGAATGGCATCGTTTTTTATAAAACAAATGTAATGATTATTTGAAAATGTTGCAAAACAAGACAGCATGAGTAATTATGTGCAATATATTTATCAAGTGTCAGAAATCCATAGAGGGGCATGTGATATTAAACATAACACATGTCCTAATTCCATTACGTGCAACTATGTTGCTGTTAAGGAGATAATTCTCCAGGCAGCATTTTCCCCAGCACATCCATCGATGATAATGTGCTCATTGCTTAGGTCCACCTGCTCCATTTGTGATACTGGTCACTGGGCAGTCCTAGAAGATTACTGAGGACCACCCATCAGGGACCTGCCTTTGAGGATGTAATGAATAAGGGAGGATTATCACATCCTAGAAAAGGGTGTGCCAGTCAATAATATCCTCTTCGATTTGACTGTCCCGCCTGATCGCCTTCATTCACATTTCCTCAACCACTGCACATTCCTCCATATCTTTTAAGCAATTTTCTCCTCTAGTAACCTGTCTTCCAAGCCCTCCAATGGCAATCCTTATTTTGGCCAGCAACAATGCTGCTTTCAGAAAAAATGTATTTTTTTGTACGAAATGATCCTGTGTTAGGAGCCTTTCTTTGTGTGTAAGTCCAAGTAAGAGGCATGTCAATGTTGAGCCTGTCTGAGATCCTTCCCCAATCTGTGTGCGCTCCATAGCAAATATATAAGTGCAGTATCCAGAACTTTGCATTTTTAACAGATACCACTTCTGATCGGATCTATTTTATGTGGAAGTCTGGGTGTCAGGTATAAGGAGTGTATTTATATGACCTTGAAAACAGTATTTGACATAGTGATCCTTACAGTATTTGACATAGTGAACCTGCGAAAGCTCCACTGGCTCCCCGTGGAGAAAAGAGTCACCTTCAAAATCCTCACTCACACCTACAAATGCCTATACAACAACAGACCCAAATACCTCAACGACAGAATCAACTTCCACGTACCCAAAAGAAACCTCCGATCTTCCAACCTCGCACTGGCCGAAACCACGCGCATCTACAGAGCCAGAGCATGTGGAAGATCCTTCTCTCACTTGGCAGCCAAATCCTGGAACGAGCTACCGGCAGACATCAGACACGCTCCCTCCCTGAACACCTTCAGGAAGACCCTCAAGTCCTGGCTCTTCGGCTAAACGGACCTGCGGACCCCCCTACCCCGGCGCCTTGAGACCCTCCCGGGTGAGTAGCACGCTTATAATCCCCTGATTGATTGATTGATTGATTGGGTGAGCCAAAGCAGCCTCTAGTCTTTGGGGGGATCTTCTCTCCACAATCTTCTTTCCCTTTTTTCTACACCAGAAGAGGAGCATGGTATTTGTATATACTACATGCATCTGCCCACACTTATAACGCTATTGTTATCTGTCATTCATATAGCATGCAATCCGCCATTGTTATGCAACCACAGTGCATTCAGTAGTCGGAGGATGACTTTCCAAACAGTTCTGAAGTTTCCATTGCAGGCTGGAATCTGATTTGGTTCATTGGGACTTGCAGTCAGTGCCACGAAGTAGTAGTGTGCCTTATGTTTTGTTTGTAGTTCTTTTGTGATTTACTTTTATCTCTGCATTTCCTATTCTCCGTACTTCTAACCTCCCCTGCTATCTAGCCACCGTCTTTCATCATGACTCTTAATATTCTTTAATAGAGCCATTTTATATTGCACATACTCCTGTTACCTCTTTTGACCTCAAGTTGTTTTGGTACATTTTTAATTGCCTGGTTTTCGACTGGAGTTTCATCTCTGTTCTTTTCTTTTGATCTTTGTCCTTATTTTTTCCTCTCTTTATGTAAACTGCTGAGACGGCCGGTGCGCCATGTACAGCTATAGAAACTGTATAAATAAAAATAAAGACATATCTAATCAAAGTGGATTCAGGGCCAAATTCTACTTCTCCCTTTATCCATTTTTCTTCCCAATGTGGATTTTTGCCCATTTGTCTCACTTCACCTACAGTATTTGATGCATGGCGCTGTTTGCCTTTCCTTCTGTGCAAATGCTTATCTTCTCTTTCCCAGCCTGACTACTCTTGGATGTTTGAAGTGACTCAGGCTCTCATTTCCTATTTCTCCAAATCACCTCGTTTTCCTTCCACCGCCTCCTGGCGGCTCGTCTTCATCAAATGATCGCTGGTGGCGAAAGAGATGTTTTCGGAGGCTCTGAAAACCATTACCTGCTACTGCAAGCAGCAGATCGGTGCCAACATGCCCTCGGATACCTCTCATTTCAAAGAGTTTGCCCTTCAAATGTTTCAGATACTGGACTTCTTTAATATAAATATCGGAGGTGTGCCGTGCAGGTCAGAGCAGCTCGGGCATCCCTGCACAAGTGCCAGTGTCTTACCATAAAGTAGTCTTAATTAATACATTAACTGCCACATGCATCAGCGTAGGCTTTTGCGATTTCTTAATTGCGATTATTAAGGAATCGCAATTAAGGAATTGCAAAAGCCTATGCATGTAGGAATCGCTATAAAAATAGCGATTCCTACACATTACTTAATTGCGACTCGCAAATTGTGGGTCGCAATTAAGGAATGCCGTCCCATTTATTCCTATGGGCCTCCAGGCCCATAGGAATGAACTGGAGATTGCATGAGCAATTTGCGAGTACCAGTAGGTACTCGCAACTTGCTCATGCAATTTCAAGGGTGCAAGGGTATCAAAATGACACCCTAATGCACCCTTGAAATTGATCTGTGCACATATGTTGCACACACACATGCCATAAGGGCATGTGTGTGCGCAACATGAAACTTTGAAAAATGCACAAAAGTGCATTTTTCAAAGTATTTGCAAATTACCATGAAGTTGAACTTCATGGTAATTTGCTCCCCCTATTAGCGAAATCGCTGATTTTCTTACTTAAATGCATTGCATTCAAGGAATCTCAATTTGGGATTCCTTAAATGCAATCGCAATTTAAGTAATCGCAATTTAGAGATTCCTTAAATTGCAATTTTTGCATTTGGGATGATGCATCCCAAATGCAAAAATGCCAGTCGCAAAGGGGCAGATTCTGAGAATCTGCCCGTTTGCGACCGGTTTTTCCTTTGATGCCTTGGTGACCTGCAACCCCGGGCGGTGTCAAAAGGAGCGCTAATGGCCGCCGGAGCTCAGTGTTAATGGAGGGTTCCTGCACTGCTCTGCAGTTGACCCCTCACCCTTATTGTTTCTAAATGTTTCTGAAGAGTTGTTGCCTCCAGCCGTGCAAATCGGTGTCAGGAGAGTTTTCTAAAAAGATACCTGGTCATGCAAAGCATTTAAATGATGTCACCGCCACAATGGGAGTGTGAAAGGTTTTAGAGTATGACTCGGGGGCTGAGCTAGCATTTGTGCAGCAGGTGCAGTGGCACCGGGGTCCAGAGGCCCCACTGAACCTTGATTATTGTTGTATTTCACAGTTCAAACAGAGGCCAGGGGCTTATTTCCTTCATTGCACTTGGGCCCATGACACATTGGCTACACCACTGCTATGACCATGTGCAAGCTATTACGGACACTGTCTCCAGTGTTATGTTTTTCGTCTAGAAGTCATTGTTTTTAGGTGCATTAGTCTAATTAGTAAACATATAGCCAAGCAGGACTACAAGACGACAACACTCAGGGCCTTATTGCGAGTTTCGCAGGTCCTGGAGTGAGCAGCACGCCACCACTCTGCTGCAGGACTGCCGAAACTCACTGCCGCCCGCCAGATTACGTGGTCTGGCGGGCAGGCGGCATGGCGGTCCAGCAGTGGTGCTGTTAAAGGCTCATTGTGAGCCTTAAACAGCACCGCCGCAGGACCGCCAGTGCATGTTCTTGCCTGAGAAGGAATTCACCATGTCGTGCATTCCTTGCCGTGCAGGAACTGGGGGTGTAATACTACAGGGGGGGCACAACATGTGCCCCCCTGTATGCACCCCAGTGCACAGAGGTACAAGGGGGCCCAGTAGGGACCCCTTTGTTGCCTCACCGCAATCCATTTCATGGCTGTGCGACCGCCATGAAAAGGGTGCCAGTGAGGCAATTTAAAATATGCTCGGTGGTGCCACTGAGGCATGGCCAGCTTATTTTTGCCTCAAGCTGCTGCCAGACTTCCGCAGGAACCTTGATCTGAGGAGGTATCAGCGGTCTGACCGCCACACTTATAATACTGTAGGCAGTCCCGCAGTGTGGCGGTGGTCGGACCGCCACCACTACTACGGCATTCCTATGGACCGCTGTAGTCGTAATAAGGGCCTCAGAATAGATTATGTGATCACACAAAAGTCAAGGATGGAAACAGTGTCCACAGTGACTGCTAAATGGCATTGGAAGGTAGAACTCTCCCTAGTAGGAACTACTCATTATTTATTTCAACAATTCTTCATGTGCTAGCTACCTCTATTATACACAACTGTTGTCAATAACATACGTCCTATACCAAAGGTTTTATAGTTATCTGAGGTAATCTCACGTTAGGAGATGTTTACTATGACAATAATGATTATTTTACAAGACACTTACATCCCCTTATCATACACTACAATTTTCATGCATTTGTCGATTGATTCCTCTCGGTGGTGTCATTTACTCTGTATTTGCCTGTTTCAGTCTCTTTCTCTAAAAACCTTCCAAAGAAGACACAAAATTAATAAGCAGTTCAAGCCACACTGAGCATCTTTACGTAAAAAACATATTTATTTTCTAGCATAGTGACAACTTGGGACCAAATACGTCAAATGAATGAACCGGTTTAAACAATGGGTTTAAAGTTTAGACAGCTTTCATGACTATAGCAGAAACATGAATACAAATGGGAAAGGCAACTAACTGCATACTTAATAATTTATAAACATACAAAAGAACAACAATAGCAACACATAGTTCACTTTGGGCGATAAAAAGGAGTTAACAATGATCTCACCGGGCTGGACTGACCCTAGCGGGCATTGTGCTTTTCCCCGGGAGGCTGGAAGGGTGGGGGCCTTTCTTGTTACTGGGGGCCAGTTTTGCAGTGGTGCTACAAATCGGCCCCCAGTGACAAAAGCAGCAGTTCTTCACACTTAATTCCCTTCCCCCCTCTCCCGGGGCTGGCCCGACTAATCTGCGAGGGCTGCTTTGAGTTCCCAGTCCGGCCCTGCCACTGCTTGATTCTGTTCCTCTCCATTCGAAACATTTTATAATACAGCCTTGTCCTTAATTTCCTTACAGTGTCAGAACCACCAGCGGGCGTCCAACCAGAAACGCAAGCGCGCTCCAGATTTCTATAAATGTTTATACTCATTATGTATCAAAATGTAGACAAATTGAATACCGACATAGTATGCTCTAGTAAACCACACAAGCAATAAATCGAATGTCAATTCGCTTTATAAGATGGTTAAATAAATAAAACTTAATCTGTCTTACTCTACAAATGTAAGTTAAATTAGATGAAAGTGCTTTGCTCTGGAACAAATATCCATAACACAGGCTAATCTTTCACAAGCATTCAGCTCACGTGCTGTCATTGAGGAAGACTTTACAATAGCGCGGAGAGTCAGCTAGGCAAAACTACATCAACGTGTGCTAATATGCGCCTGCTGTGTCCAGAGCAAGATCATTTCTCATCTCCATGCAAGTAAGAAACTGACACACAGCCACCGGAAACAACCTAGACAACGCAGTCATTACATCGCACTACCTTTACATAGCAGTCGTTACATCGCAACATCCTTTACGTCGCATGTCATTACAACGCAGCCATTACATTCCATGTCACTACAACGCATGTCATTACAACGCATGTCACTACAACGCAGGCATTACATCGCTAGTCATTACAATGCATACCATTACAACGCATAGTACCCTTACACTATCCAACACTTACCCTACTTTTGCACTCACTGGAGTTAGAATAGTAATTTTTACCCCTACACTATCCAACACTTACTCTACTGTTGTACTCACTGGAGTTAGAGTAGTAATTTTTACCCCTACAGTATCCAACACTTACCCTACTGTTGCACTCACTGGAGTGGTAATAGTAATTTTTACTCCTACACTATCCAACACTTACCCTACTGTTGCACTCACTGGAGTTAGAATAGTAATTTTTACCCCTACACTATCCAACACTTACCCTACTGTTGCACTCACTGGAGTTAGAATAGTAATGTTTACCCCTACACCATCAAACACTTACGCTACTGTTGCACTCACTGGAATTAGAATAGTAATTATTACCCCTATACTATCCAACACTTACCCTACTGTTGCACTCACTGGAGTGATAATAGTAATTTTTACCCCTACACTATCCAACACTTACCCTACTGTTGCACTCACTGGAGTTAGAATAGTAATTTTTACCCCTACACTATCCAACACTTACCCTACTGTTGCACTCACTGGAGTTAGAATAGTAATTATTACCCCTATACTATCCAACACTTACCTTAAATGCGATGTAATGGTATGCATTGTAATGGTATGCGTTGTAAAGGTATAATGCAATGTAATGGAATGCGTTGTAAAGGTAGTTTCCGAAAATGCGATGTAATGGCATGCGATGTAAAAGAATGCGTTGTAAAGGATGTTGCGATGTAAAAATTTCGTTGTAAAGGCATGCGTTGTAAATGTATGCGTTGTAACATCATATATTCCACAGCCACTCACCCCTGGCATGTTGTGTATATTGGTTATAGAACAGAGGACTCAAACCTTCTCAATAAAAATGGTATTAGGTCACGTGTGTCAAAGGTGTGTTTATGGACATTGATAAACCTGACTTTTCTAGTTGCAATCAAAAATGCCTCTCTTTGCTTTAGTGGCCACTAAGCCAGATTGTATGAAGGTCAATTGGTCTTACATATAAATGACAATACGTAGATATTTAACTTGCTATCATAGAAGGTAAGCCCTATCAACTAGCTTTGTTGCTAAGTCTAGGGGGGTTTCTCTAAAGTGTTACATTGTAAATAAGAGGAATGGAAAATCAAGATAATAATGTAACCTTAAAGCATAATTAGATTGTCATTGCAGATAAAGACTCAAAACTAGCTTGAATGTTGGGTTCCTGATCAGTAAACAATTGTAGAAGGAATGGGACGTGATAGGGTTTATTCCTAGGGCTAGCCACAATAGTGTAATCACTTGTTAATAAGCTATGGTAGTCTACATTTGGGTTGGAGTGCATTTAAATCTTTAAGAGTAAGATCTCTTATATCCAACAAAGCAGTTGCATCAATGTAATAGTCATGTCTGATAGTGGTCAAAATATTACTTGCATGCTTATTTATTCTCCATTCAGGCGTTTTGGTTACTTTCTAAAAGGTGGCACAAATGCTGATACTGGATATCTACTGCGAGCACTTGTTTCTCCTCAGAACTGTTGAACGTGCTCATACATAATTAGTAATCTTTTTATGAGACTTCCATAGGCCCCCATGTAATCTCCGGACATTTGTAGTAAATAATGACAGAGGTATTGCCCAAGGTTTAGCTCACGCACTCCATTTGTCTCTCTGTCTGTGGAGGTTGGCAAGAAGACGAATGAGCATCTATGTCTACAAATGGCTAAAAGGCACCCCCAAAAAACAGAAAAACACTGGAGTGTTCTGTCTGAAATGATTATTGATGGAATGGCATGCAAGTGGATAATATGCTGTAAGGATAAAGTTGCAAGTTCACAGCTAGTGGGTAGATTTTACATAATCTAAAGTGGACCTCTTAAAATTTAAGGAAGTACATAGCAAGACCTGAGAGGCATGGGTGGGCTGAATAAGACCTGCACAATTATAGTGGTAAGCTTTACTGTGCGTGCAAATCATGCACATGCTTTAGAACATGTAAGCCACCAGTAAAAATGGCAAAGGACCTCTGGATGTCATGATCTCAGGCAAGAGGGGGTTGGTTCGTGTGGCACTTTTAGTACAATTGTCCTTTCCTTTTCCTTGAATGATGTGCATTCATACTCCAAGACCAAACATTACCTAACGCAGGAATATCAAGAAACAGCACACTGCGGGACCAGGCGACACCCCAAGGTAAGGGACCCACCCACCCACAACCAAGAACAATGCCACAGAAGCTGTTGTAAATATGTCTTTCAGTGAAGACCTTTTTTTCATTTCAGTTTGAAAACCTGTTATTGAACATGAAACAAGTAATGAATTGCTATTTCATCAAATGCACATTTTTGGCATATGCTTTTATAGTGGAAATGTGTAATGAATATGTCATGAAGTTATGAGAAGCAAGATCAATCAAAAACGCATTCAGTGATTGTTTATTACAGAACTGATTCCAGGGATGTCATACATGATATGACTGTTTCGCTCCATAATTTATTTATTTATATCACTTGCTTTTAGGCTTCTTTATTTTAGTTTTAGGTTCTTGAACATATTAATGGACGCTCAATTTTGTGCGGGCCAAGACTCCACTTTGTCCACTTTTTCCTCTAGAAAATGGTGGTCTGTAACTTTCTTGGTCTAAAACATGGTGGCCTTTATCTTCCTGAGAAACTCTAAATATGTCACATCCTTTTGACCTCTAACTGTGTCATATCCTCCTGTCAATGTCATAGACAAAAAAAACAGTACCACATCAATCAGAGACAAGTGCCTTTTTCAAGGTCAAATAACAACCATAACTCAAACATCGTAGTCTGTATTTTTACCTTATAGGTACCTTATAGGTACATCTACCTAGTGTATAGGATTATGGCAATCATTCCTCAAGGGAGATCAGATAGGTTAATAATACTTGTGAAATCTCTATCAAGTTGGAGAGAGAAAGTTCATCAATGTTGCTGATCGCAGATCCAGATGAGTACAGCACCAGATTCCATCTTGACTGAAGAACCCTCCAGCAAGACTCCCCGAGGCTCTGAGAAGCATTCCATTCTGTCTTCCCTTACTGGTGCCAGGATTGTGTTCTCACATAGATGCAATCTCCTTGCGCTCAAAATAACTGGCAGGCTATTCCAAACAGACAACACATTATATTGTCCAGGTGTGCGCACCACCTTTGAAATTGAGGCTTAATATTTATTATTCATCTGCTAGAACTATCATAGCGCTTAGAGATAGCACAGTAAGGGTGATAAGGGCTACAAATTATGATGTTACAATTTTTCCCTGTTTCCACTGTTATTGAAAAGCATAGCCATTTTTAATTCATATCTTCTGTAATGTTACCAATATCATGTGCACTAAATCCCAAAGTTTTTCAAACAACTATTTTAAAATAAATATGTTGAAATGCATAGAAAGTTTCTAGTCATCTTGAGTGTGTAAATCGTTAATGAACATCAGTAACCTAAAAGTATTGACACCAATTATGTATTGGTTGAGGTTCTGCTGGGCTGCAATAACCTGTCTTTCACATTCAAGCATTGGTGCATTGAACTATGTTGACTTGTGTCACCTGTGGGTGTCAAAACAAACCTTGTAGAGTTAAGCCAGAGCCTTAGTTTGCGCATCAAAGTCAAGAGTAGCCACCAGCTTGACTCTGCCTCAGGCATCAGAATGTATGGCGTGGAAAAAGCCTCCTCTATCAAGAAGGCGCCCACAGGAGATGGAGCATTTTTTACAGGACTCTGACACGTTCTAGTGAGAGTTCATCTTACCTTGACAATTGACAGCCATAAAGAGAGCCACCTCTATAAAAATCATGCCCTCCCTGACCAAGGCGTACTAGGCAAGAAGAGGAACTGGAGAGCATGTGCCTCTGAGAAGACTCAGGAACACGGGGAGCCGTTGCCTGTCCATGCAGCTTTCTTTATATTCATGATGGCACCCCCATGACACCAGGACAAGTATAGTGGCACTCTAGGGCATGTCCTTTATAGATTAAAGGTGTATCGCTGCTTGATGACAGTAGCGTATGGTACTCTAGCCATGTGGGCCAGACTATCCTGTTTGTGAACAGTATGAATGTTGCTGAGGATTGACATCAATGACAATGGGAACAGTTTGAACCCTTTGGAACAGAGAGAGTTATTATGAAAAGTGTGAGGATTAATAATACAAATGGAACTTCTGCAAGACACATATTGAGATCAGTGAAAAGACTGATTATTTTGTGCTCCTGAAATGCTGTGGGAAGTTCAGCAAAGCACAGCAGTGGCCCCTGTACCCAAGGTGGTTTAGTTCAGGGAAGAGACACTTAGGGGCTTATTTGCAAGCCCCTTGCGCCGCCGATGCGTCACTTTTAACATGGGAAAAAGTTTCGTACCCGTGGCGCAAGGGGTTTGTAAATAAGCCCCTTAGTTATTATAACTTTTTGCTTATTGTACTTGATGCAAAGTATTTGTTACTTGTTGTTCCTCTACGCCTCACTTGGGATAGGCTGTACAAGGGATGGTGATGGAGCGGTGAGCTGCCATTGGCAGATTTTGTATCCCCCACTCAGAACTGTACTACGTAGAACCTATAAGCGTAACCCAATATCCCATGTGGAATGTGATGTCTGCCTTCTTGTTCTTCACCCTCTCGTTCCTACCATACTGTGATGGTTTTGCCTATGATCATGTCGCTGATTGTTCCTGCTATAATTATGTTCCTGACCATTCCGCAAGGGTAGCCATTTATGTCTTTGAAGCTTGCAGTCTACTTCGCTCATTTTACTAATCTCTGTGTCCAGGTGCTCTTGTGAGTGTGCATTTACCTAGCTGTGTCCCCTTTATGTGTTTACTTCGGCTCCTGACACAGTGTTTTGACACAGTGTTTTACGTTCTGCCCTTATCTCTTCTAATGCACTCCAATTTTCAATTAATTTGAATGTTTCCCTCGAATCGGAAGCGATGGTCCCCTTACTATTTTGTTTTAGTATTTTTGCGGTTTCCCTGGATATTCCTTCCTCCCTCTAGACACTTGTGCTTTCACCAGGGTTTACATCTAGCAACCTTACATTATTTTGCATCAATCCCTGTTCGTGTGATCTTTTCCTTGAGAATGTTGGCTTCCTGCAAGCGCTTCTCCATTCTATGCCCTGAGGATGGCCCTGTCCAATTCTTGACTCTGGAGTCAAACCATTGACATCTTAGTACCGCCTGTTGATTTATTGAGAATGGATACAGCGTTATTCACACTACAAGTTTCTTTATCATCAAGACTGCATCAATTTCTAATTGTAAATATTGTTGGTCAGGCATCACAGCTCACTGCCCCATCTACGCTTTGCACCCTCTGTTGATGTATGCCACTGCTGTGCTTGATATGGTTTGTTGAATAATGTACTCTGGACTATTTACAACAACTGCCAGTATGATTCAAGAAAATAGGATTTCATCTTCCTCATTCACTAAACGGAGTGATGTTGTTCACATATAGTATTTCTTATAATCTATCAAAAAGAGTTTTTAAATGTCCTTCATGTACCTCTCTGAACTGTTGCACTTCCTTCCCAGGTTCTGATTTCCTGCTCAGGGCCACCTGCTCCAGACGCCTTTGCCCGCAAGTTCCCATTTTTCCTTCCCACTCTCAGGGTCATGGTGTGCCAGGTCACCCCAAAGTGTCCATCCCATTTGTGCCTCAATATTTCACTCTCTACTCTGTGTCGTGATGGAGACTTACAGGAAGTCCTGTTTTTAGCTGACAACACCAAGTAGCCTGGGAGTTGTAGAATTGCTTTTCTTATTCTAAGTATGGCCCTGGAATTTACAGTATGCTTTAATACTGTTGGTTGAAAAACGAGGACTGGCTGAAAATCCCCATTGAGTGGGTCAGTGGTGCAGTGGGCTGTGCCAGAGGTGGAAGCTTGGTGCCCACTAAGATTTTTCTTTGACAAGACACTTAATTTTTTTCAAATTAAGTATTGGGCCGTGCCAGTGGTGGTAGTGGGCTGTGCCAAAAGTGGGCCTCATTGGGGCAGAGTAACGCAACGCAGAGGTTTGCGCTGCGTTGCATTAATCTGGGTTTATTGAGTCACTCAGGGCCACGCAAATTGGCCTTCCGTGGCTTGATAAATTGCATTTTAGGGTTGCGTTGCGAGGGCACCACGTTGCATGGTGCAAAGGTAACACAACCCATACATAAATATGGCCTTAAGTGTGTGTAGGATGCATGATATAAGTAATGCACAGCTAAACCATCCTCCTCCTTGGAAGGGAGGAAATGTGCTCTGCAATACCTGCTGTCCTAGCACAACTCGGATAAAGCAAAATAAAAAGGGAGAAACTAAATTCTCTGCAGAGCCTACCCTCCCTGCAAAACAAGTAAAACATAAGACTGAAAAGAAGTGGGAAACAAAATGCTCATTGTGCTGCCCTCACCACATCACAAAAAAGACAGTATCATTAAAATATAGTTAAAAGGATGAGGAAAGAAATGTGCACCATGTTCTGCACTCCCCACAGAGTGGTAAAAATAAATAGTGCATTACTACTATGGCGTCTAGCAATCGACTAAGGTACCATGACCTTTCTATCGACTGCTTTAATACAGCCTATTACTAAATGTCTCTTTGGTATCAATAGGGTTGTGCTGACTCAAAAGGGCAATTTATTAACATCCTAAATTACAGCATACATTATATTTATTTTTGGCATAACAACTTTAGATGTCTTTTAGATGCCTTGTAAATAATACACTAGGGCCCTGATTATGAGTCCGGCGGAGCTGAATTACTGAATGGAATCCCAGTCTGCCAGATTCTGAGTGCTTGGCATTTATACAACCAGTTTTCCTCCATGTTGAAAAAACACCTGATTTTACCGGGCAGTAATTCTAACTGGTAAAATCGCATAAGGGAACAACAACCAGACCTCTTTCCCCGTTTTGTTTCTGGTAGGGGGTAGCATACAATGCTCTCCCCTCCTAGGAACTTAGACTTACCCTTCCCTAGTCCCCACACCCTCTCCCAGCCACCACGCACAAAAGTTGCAGCACACATTTACTACCTGCTCAAAGTGGGTGTTAAATGTTTGCCTCAAGCACCACAGAACTGAGAATTCCGTGTGGGTTTTCCATCAGTAAATCTGGGGTCACTCGGTTATTCCCCATTCCACTGATGTTTAACATATAAGTGCACAGTACTAGTGCGTTGTTACCATAGGGTAATATAAATCCCGCATGCATAGTTTGCACCCTTCTGGTACTGTGCAATTTGAAATCAGGGCCAGAGAGTCGGATTTGGGTCAGACCGTTTCAGCCATTGCTTTGTCTGGGTCAGTATCCTTCCGCCATTGCTTTGAGTCAGTGTCAATCACCTCTTGGATCAGACCACAGGAACATTTTTCTCTACCTTCATACTATTCTCTATTAGACGTATTATTCTGCATCATAAAGAGTGCTTCCAGAGGTACATTATTTTCAGAATCTGTCAAAGGCTGACTGGTGAATGCTAACGTCATCATGAAAAGAAGGTTTCTTTCTCTAAAAGCAACACATTCTGCATAGTAACCAAATGCTTTCTCGAAATGTGATGTAAATAACTGGGTATATGCACTGCAATATTTGTAACTGTTATTTTCTCAATAGAAACATTTTCTGTTGAAAATTGACTTCATAAAAATAGAAAACATTATTTTATTCCAAAAATAAACAATTATACAAATGCATTTACATACTTATTTAGCTGATACCAAACAAAGGGTCATTTAGTAGAAAATGGCACTGCGTTGCAAGGCATTTAGCTGCGCCCTGCTGCGTCATTTCCAAAGCACAGGGATGCGTCATATTAACAACAATAGGATGCATTCATATGCATGTTCAGGCTCTTATCTAGCGTTATTCCAAGGGATTTGGCTGAGCCCACAATGCTTGGGGTACAGTTTAGTGCGTTGATCGTCTTGGTCCATTTTTTTTATAATGGGCGAGCTTTGGGTGGGGATATTAGGAGGAATTATTTTTTTTGCATATTTCGTTTAAGCTGATTGCTTGTTAACCATAGCATCGTCGCCTTTTATGCCTCGTTCATTGCTTTGATCTCCCCCAAAGACGAAATCTTAATGTAAATCTGTGTGTCATCAGCGTACATATGGAAAGAGATGTTGGTTAGGTGGAGTTAGTTAGTGGTTCCACACATAGGTTGAATAGTGAAGGGGAGAGGGTTGAGCCATGTGGAACTCTGATCTGAATCGGGGAAGATGCTTACAGGTTTTGATTCACCAGAAATCTTTGTGTTCTGTTCTTCAAGAAGGACTTAAACCATTCTAGAACATTCCCTGAAAACCCCATCCTGTTTTCCAGACGTTCTCGCAACATATCATGGTTAACTGCATCGAAAACTGAGGATAAGTCAGGAAAGATTAAAAGACAGGTTTTGTCCTGGTCCAGGGCAAGTAAGGCATCATCTACTTTGTGTAGTATTGCCGTTTAAGTACTATGATTTGGTCTAAATCCTTATTGGCAATCGTCTAGTAGTTTAAATTACGAGATGTGTTGACTTAGTTGTTGATGCACACACTTTTCTATCACTTTAGCTAATAGTGGAATGTTGGATACCAGACAGGAACTGTTAAGGTCTGCGGGATTCTCTGTTTTTTTTTTATGATGGGTATGACTTCACCCATCTTTAGGCAGTCTGGAAATGATTCTTGAGACAAGGAAGAATTGACTATCACTGTACAACTGGGGACGATAATCTGGTCGATAGAAATCACACATTTTGCGGGGAGTCGATCCATTGTAGTGGTTGTTTGGTTTTATGGCTGATAAAGTTTCGGAGATCTCGTTGTAGTCATATAACTTGAAGGTTGACCAATGAGCTTCGTTTTTGAGTACTTACTGAAGGAGTAGTGTTGTGGTTGTGATGCCTCCCAGGTAGAAGGGGTAACAGTTGCTGTCCTGAGCTCACTTTTCATGAAATTGGCTTTTGGTGTAAAAAATGGTGAGCATTCTTTACAGCTAATTTGTGATTTTTTTGTTTTTAGCATGGTTTTAGCCAATTTGTTTGATTGATGTTTTATCAATTGGAAAAGTTTCCGAGGTCTGTTTTTAGCGTTCTCCAATCCTGTCCTAAATAATTATTTTTTTGATTCGAGAAGATTTTTGTTTTAGGTGTTTCTGGTCTTTCTTAGCAGTTTTAGCTGGGAGAATGACGGTGGTTGTTTCCATTTCCATTTGGCTAGTCTCAGCTTACGCCTTTCTTCATTTAGTGATTCACTGAACCAGGGATTTTTTACTTTGGAGCTATTGAGTCTATTATCTCTGACATCTTAGCATTGTAGTGATCCGTAAGTTCGCTAACGTTTTTCACATTAATAGGAGGGGGAAGATTCTTCCTACACTGTGATGCTAGCTTCTCGTTGTCCACGTCTTTTGTGTCCTGTACCCATTGTTTGGGTTTGATTGGTTGTGTGGGTTTTTTCTTTATAACTCCTGGAATTTGGAAGGTAATTATGTGATGATCTGACCAGTCGCAAGGCACAATTGAGGTTAATTTCACAGCCTTTTCTTTGGAGATGATCCAGTCTAGCATGGAGCGTTTATTGTGAGTTGGAAGAGTGCAAACTTGGGCTAGGTGTTGGTACGCTAGGAAGTGTTTAATGGTGTTGACCTGGATGTTGATAAGATCATTCCAGTGAAGGTTGAAGTCCCCTAGGAATATGTCATTGGAGTGAGGGGAGGTGTTTGCTGTGATGATTTCCATTAGTTGGTCAATAACAGCTTCATTCTTTCCAGGTGGGTGATAGAATGCATGGAACTTGAAAATTTGATTCTCTGTGTTTTTTATGGAAAGTGGGAGGAATTCACAAGAGACAAGAGGGCTGGAAAGTATTGGAGTATCCAAGTGATCAGAGCGATGAATGTATCCAATACCCCCACCCTTTTCTCTTTAGCCTGTCTAGTCTCACAATGTTGTAGTTTGAAGGCACCAATAGATCCAAACATGACGAGGATGATTCTGTGAGCCAAGTTTCCGTTAGGAAAGCTACGTCGATCTCCTGTCTCAAGATAAGATCAGCGATGTCAGATGCATGTTTTACTGCTGAACGGCAATTGATTAGTAAACCTGTGAGCATTTTCTGTGTATCCAGGTTTGTATCTTGATTCAAGGTGGTTAGCGTTACTCTCTTCAAGTTATTCATGTTCAACTTTCTGTTCCTGGGCCTGATTTCTCTGAAGGTGTTGATTGGGACCGATCTGATAACATTTTCATCTCTCTTGCTGGGTAGATTGGTTAAGATCTGAGTCGGCTCATAGGAATGTAGTAGGGCTAGCGTTTCATCTTCGGATAGATAATTGGGGTGTTTGCGTGGCCGATGTTGCCTCTTTGATAGAGACATTGGTGTAGTCTTTATATTGTTATGTAGTGAGAGTACTGCCTCTTGAATACTCATGATTTATGGAGAGTGAGTTTTCTGTGGGGAGTGTGATATTCTTCAGTTCAAGTATAGCCTTGGTAATGGTTTGAAGTAGGTTACTGGATTGCAGATTAAGAGAATCTGGAACCCCTGTTGATGCAGGGGAGAGGTGGAATGTGCTCATGAGCCTTGAGATTTGATTGCTTGGTAAATCGCCGTCTGTAATCTTAGGAACAGAATTGGTTTCACCTGTAGCTCTTTTCCAAAACTGTGGGGGTACCATAGGGCTTTTGATTATATTAGGTGATGAGTTCCAGTTGTCCAGAGAGCTAGACATTAAGGAAGCGGTGTGTGGAAGTTTGGTGAATGTAGAAGAAGACTCCGATTTCTTTTGTGGTAAAGCTATTAGCTCCTTGCATAAAGGTCGTCGTGTTCGATCGTGCAGGAATTTGTCTTTTGTTGTGGGTTGGTGTTGAAGGGCTTATGGTGATTGTTGGTCGCTTGTCTTCTAAGTGTGTAGAGCCTCTGTCCGGAGCTGCTGCATTTGATGAGGAAGGATTTGGGCTCTGATGATCTTGTGACTTCCTAGGGCCAGCTCTCGGTGCTACTCGGTTGAGTTGTGCATTTGAATGCAAACTGGGACTTTGTTGGTTTCTCGGGAGAGTGATGTTATATAGTTATTCTTTCAGAGTGGCAAAGTACTAGTCAAATTTGTTTAGATCCTTGTCCTTTGCTTGAATAAGTACAGTACCATTTTTTATAGATTTTTATATTTAGTTCAGCTCCCAGTCTATGTGAGGGAGCAATCGATAACTTAATGCCATATGGGATGTTTTTTGTTTCTTGAGTGTCCAATAGTTTTGTTATGGTCTCACGCCATTTTTCCGGCTTTCTTGTGAAGAACATTATCATTAACTAAGATGCCTTTTTTATGTTGAAGTATTGGTCTGAGATCAGTGTTTCTATGTTTTTTTCCAGTGGATTGTGTTGAAAAGATTTGGCTGCATTACTGTAGATGTTGGGGGAGGGATAGATTATCTTGTAGGAGTTCCTTCCTGCAGATTTCAACTCTCCTGACATTTTTTTAAATTAATTCTTCTGTTTGTACCGGCCTTTCTTATTACCACATTATGACCTGACCTATATATATCTGTGTATGTATATCTGGCATCCCTACAGAGTTGGCTAATGAGAATAAATTGAACATTCCAAATTGACTAAAATCCCTGCCTTGGAGGACGTTCCAATATGGCTGCTTATTTGCTCTGTGTAGAGATATCTCTCTAGTAGTCCTGTTTTTTTTCTAGGATCAGTTGTTGATGGTCTTCTTTCCCTTTTGTTGTGGGGCTTAAGCAAGCTTCTGCCATTTTGCATTATTGTAAGTTCCTAAGAGTTGGGGAAATGACGATACCCAAAAATCAAAGGTTGGCCGCTTTCATTTCCTATTGTTTTTGTGGTTTACTCAGGTATCGACCTTTATTCTAGTGTTATCATTTAAAGTCACTTACTAACATTGTGTATCCCCGAACACCGCTGGTCCTGTTCTAGAATTGTTATTTCAGTTACTCAGCAGTTGAAAGCTGTCTGCCTGCCTTGTGAAATGCTCTCCGCTGCTTGGGAAGATTATGAGAATAAATCTCGTTTTCTGCCATACCTGTGCCTGCGGCTTCTTCTTCATTTTGGCAAGGAAGGAAACTTCCCCAGCCGTGTCTTCACTGCGGTTGGCCGTTCCGTTCTGCTCCTCACTTGTCAACTGGATTTTCCCGGACGTGTTGTAGCCGCGGCACCAACCCTTCGTGATTGTCCTCCTGATCCGTCGGATCAATTTTGGCTTCTGCGGTTTCAGTCCACGCCACTATGGGCTTTGTGCGGTGCCACTTGGGGAGCCCTTTGTTATGCACATCATCGTTGCAGTCCTTCATGCAAGCCATGTTCTGAGTCATCTGGAGCTTGAGCCTCACAATAGCCTCACGTCAGAGCTGCTGTCATTAGTGCACACTCTCGCAGTGAGCCATCCTAACTGCCAGATTTGAATGTGCCTCCATTTTTTTTATTTGCAGTGAAAAATGCACTGCAAGTAGAGCAACTCGGAGATTTTTATTTGATTGCTGCCGCAAGTCTAAAACAGTACATGCCTATGAGTGTTATTTTTATTGTTGTGTAGTCACTTTACATTTCCATAGCAATTTTGCAAGTCTAGGCTGGTTGATGTCATTTTGTGCTATACCCTGCTGCCAGCGTTATGGCTCCTAACCACCTTCGCCAGTTATTTACTCACTATAATAACTCACTTTGTCTACGTTCTCTGCATTATGTAGCACCCCTACTTCAAAACACTTGGGATCAACCTCTGAAGCGAAGCACATGCCTTGGAGTTTTTAACGATTTTCTGGTAGCCATTGATGCTGACTCTTTTACTGCTTCAAGGAAGTAAGGGCTGTTATTAAATACTATAGGTGCTGAGGCACTGGAAATATTTGATTATCTTCCTATCATACAGTCCTCACAAGGTGTTGACACCAATGATGAATTTCAGGAAGCGTTAGACAGACTGAGATTGCACTTTACCGTTGAGCCCATCAGCCCAATATAGTTATGGAACACTACCATTTTTATTTCAGACATCAGTTTTCTTCTTAACCTATTGAGAACTATGTGGCATTTCAACGCACTGCAACTTGTGATTTTGGCAATATTACAGAACAGTATATTCGCGATCAAGTGATCTTGTGTTGCCACAATAAAATAACTCAGGAGCAGCTACTGACATAAAAAACCCAACTTATTAGATGTTGTGAAGGTGACTAAGGAATTGAGAAATCAATAATCCCTGTCAAACTCTTACATGATGTAAAAGACAGTCATTTTGAAGTGGCTGTGTACACAGTTTTAACAAAATAAATCTAACAGATTTAACAGCTACATTTATCAAGTCCAAGTGTTCTTGATGTGGTTCAGGAGCTCACTTCAACAAATCTAATTGCCCACCTAGTTCCAAGGAGTGCATCCAGAGTGAAAAAGTAAGCCATTTCTCTAATGTTTGCAAGTCTCACCGCATTGTCGATCGCATCATGGAGGATTCATTGCAGGAGCCAGAGAAGGAAAATACCGTGTTGATGCTGGAAAATAATGATGTTATGCTTAACTCTGTAGACACTCACCACTGTGCACCTCCCAATTGTGAGGTCATCATCGATGGTATCAAAACTGTAATAATGGGTGGAGTCTGGATCACCTTTTTAGTTGATTTCTGATTCATTCTTCATGAAACAGTAGAAGGACAAAATGTCCATTAAGGCTTATGGTTATAGGAAGGCAGCCATTAATATTTTGAGTTACTTTGTGGCTTCCATCTCATTCTCTTCTTGCATCGTCTGAGGAATATTCTATGTTGCCAAGAATGGGCAAAGTGTGTTGGGGTGGAGACACCAAGAGAATTTGGGACACATCTTGGATCCATCATCTGACCTCCTGTTTATTGCATGGCTATACATCAAGGTATTGACAGTGTTATTTCCCAGCATAACGGTGTTTTTCATAAAGATCTAGGTTCTGTTAAGGGTTTTTCTCACAAAATTGTAATGAAAGCAGGAGGGCACCCAGTTAGATATAAGCTTAGAGTTGTGCAACTTAGTGCCAGAAAGGAGCTTAGTTTATTGCTTCAGCAGTTGCAAGACGAAGGAGTTATTGAAACAGTTGACTCTTCCAAATAGGTTTCCCCCATAGTATTAGTTAGAAAAAAAAACAGGCTCTTTGGGATTATGTGTTGATTTGAGGTCTCTAAACAAACATATTATTGTGGATTGTCATCCATTATCTAAAATGCAGGAATTGTTGGCACAGCTCTAAGGAGCACAATTTCTCACCTCTCTTGATCTCAAATCAGCATATTACTAGTTTGAACTAGAAGATGGATGCAGACATTTAACCATGTTTATTACACCAGATGGAGCCTTTATATATGCAAGGATGCCCTTCGGTCTGGCATCAGCTTCATCCGTCTTCCGAAAACTCATGTATTCCTTATTTAAAGGTGTGGATGTTGTCATGGCCTTTCAGAATGACATCTTTATCTATGGTGACACTGTTGACCTACATAGCTCCAGATTGTCGAACGTTTTAAAACTTTGACAGGAAGAAGGTTTGACCTTACAAATGGAGAATTGTACATTTCTTACCCAAGAAGTGCAGTATTTGGGTCACACTTTTTTCTGGGAATGGTATTGGCCTCATACAAAGTTTATTTCAGGCCATTGAATTTCTACTTAAGCCGATTGATAAAGATCAATTGAGATTTTATTCAGGATAGTGTGAGTTCTACTCCAGGTTTGTCAGCATTTTTTCTAAAATAGCTTTGCCTCTTAGGAATTTACTGAAGAATGGAGGGAAATGTATCTGGTTGTCAGAACATCAAGTTGCCTTTGATAAGCTCAAACATTTAATTGTCAATGCCTCCCCACTATATCCATTCAATCAGAAGTTATGTGTTTTATATGTTGATGCCAATGCAGAAGGTGTAGGAGATATGCTTAGTCAGAAGTGTCAGAACTCTGAGAAGATGATGACTTTTGCCTCAAGATATTGGTCTTCCTCAGAATCCAGATATTCCTCTATTGAGAGGGAAGCTGTTGCATGTGCATGGGCTGTAGAACATTTTAAAACATATATTTGGGGAAAAAAGTTCAGTATTGAAACTGACCACAAACCTTTACTGGCTTTGCTTAACAGCAATGATACTGGCAAGGTTCTGCTCGCTTGGTCGGGATATTGACCTAGATGTATGAGTATAGTTTTTGTGCTAACTATATTTCTGGATTGTGCAATGTTGTGGCAGAATGTTTGCCTAGGTTGCCTGTCACCACCACCAAAAGTAAGGTGGAAATAATTGAAGAATGCTTGGTTGCATCTGTTTATGTTTTAGCCTTGTGTGAGAATATGTTTTCCAATGTAAGTTGGACGGAAGGTCCCAAGGAGGATGCAGAGTTAAAAAGGTGGTTGAATTTACCAATAGAGGGTGGCCTCTTGAAAAACGTCTCTCTCCCGCTATGCAAATATTCTGGAAAGTCAGAGATTCCATATTTGCTATGGATGATCTGCTAATGAAGGAGTGTGTTCCACCTAAATCGGTTTGCCATGCAATTATTGGTTTGGCACACTCCGGAGTTACCCATTATTGATATCAAGGACTTTTATACTAAAGCTAATGTTGCCCTCAAAATTGATCATGGGAAAGATTCAAATGTAAAATCCTGTTGCTCTATGTTATCTGTTGGTTATTGTGTCAAAATCAAATTACCCTTTCATGTTAAGAAAGGTGAGTCCAAACTTTCTAGAGTTTTCAAGATCGCCAGGTTGGGAAGATGCTGTGCAAAACTCAACAACAATTCCTGATGGATTATAAACCGATTAGCCAAAGTTGGGGAATGCTTGTTGAATGATGAGAGTTTGAATGACCATAGCATGTCCAAATGTGAGGGAGTTATAGATTGTGGCTCACAATTTTCTTCCCTTGATAATGTGTCTAATCCGGGATGCCAAGGTATTTCTAACAACATGTTTGAAAGTGAACCAAGTCAAGGAGAGATATCTCACACAAATTTGATGTAACTGTATCTCAACATGTTTTAAAAGAACCTTTATCTGACGGCATTGGGGTGGATCGTCCTGGAGAGAAATTGTGACATCAAGAAAGTTTCTTATTTTGTTTAAAGTTAAGATTATTAAGGGAGGAGATTTATGGTATTTAGTGTTTTTACCACTTTACAGTTTCCATAGTTATTGTGTTATGTTCTCTAGTATCTGTTACCTCTTTATTCTATTGTTGTCATTTAAAGTTGTAAACAGTCTCCTGAGCACCAAAACATGTCGTTTAGAAATCTCAATAATTGAAGATCACATGACTTGATCTTTAAAACAAACTATCACAGGGATGATGATGACTTACTAGAAGTGGTCAGATTGCATGACTAGGGTTAAATATAATTTGTTTTTGTTTTTGTAGCGCTGATAAAATCAATAGTAGACATACCAAAGGATGAAACGTGTCGGTCAATGGCTACAAGGCTAATGGTTACACGATTCGTCAGGATTGTTGGATGAAAGCAAAGAGTTGAAATAAAGAACCATCACTTACAAGTGGACTCTCTGTTTTGGACATTTTTGGTGCTCTGGAGACTGTTTATAATTTGTTTGGAGTCTTTTTGTCTTCATGTTTTGGAGTGCTATGAGGCCTCCTCTCTTCCTTGGGGCCCTTAGTAACTTGATTATTTCATAACTTTTGGAACATACGATTGTGCGCACAGTATGACCCTGCCACCTATTATTTGCATGTCATTTAAAGTCACTTACTAGCATTGTGTACCCTCGAGCGCCATTGGTCCTGATCTAGAATGGCATTTCAGTTACTCCAGCAGTTGGAAGCTGTCTGCCTGCCTTGCGGTACCCTCTCCACTGCTGGGAAAGTTTATCAGAATACATATTTTTTTACTGCCATACCTGCGCCTGATGCATTTTCTTCATCCTGGCCCCAAGCACCCCAAGGCAGGCTCAAACTGCTTGAAAAAAGCAGCAGGGATCTCGGGGAGACAGATACATGAATGAGTTCTGGCTCTATGGGCTGCAGGAAAGACTAAACAGAACATAAGCAGTCTTGAACTTCTTTTTCTACTTCTTAATTCGAACACAGATTGGATTCTTCCTGTCTGACTCACATCTCCTTGTTGTCAAACAAAACAGGGTATGGCTCTAATCAGCAATGCTGAGCCTATAAACAGGATACAACAAACCACTTTGCCTGTACTGATCCTTATTCGAAGAAGCAAATCATCCAGGTGACAACAAACAAATTATTGTCAACCTCCTCAAAATTATTCAAAAATTTATATTTTATTTTCCATTTTGAAAAATCAATTTGTTTTAACATAATATAATTCAACAGTTCTTTGTAGCAGCATGCAGACCCAGCCGCCTGAATCACACTCAATGTATTGAGAGTTGACCCTAATGCCTCGCACTGGATCACAGTGACAGGGCCCGCCAGCTGACAGTACGTGCTTTTATGTTGTGAAAAGTCCTAAGACAGGGCCCGGCCACGGCATCCTACTCCGTGGCCACCAAAATAGGCAACAGGTGAGCTGACCCGACCAACCAGTCAGCTGTGCATGTTACCAGACATCCCTGACAATCCTTGAACAAGTTCAACAACAAACCCCAAGTAGTAATGTATCAACTATTCTCCTGGAGAAGGAACAAAGACGGGTTTATACGCCCAACACCCAAATGACAGGATTAAATTATGACATACCATGGTTAAGCCTCGGCCTACAATGGGTTTCCCATTCCCAGACATGTATCAGAGCCATCATGCTTATTTAGCATTATTCTCATAATGCCCACATTACATGAGTATATGATATACCGTTGTAATACCTCTGTTTATAATGGGATTTCCATCTCCAGTCAGGTATCCTAATCACTTTTAGTTTTTCTTCATTCAAAGGATTCATAGGATAAGAGGGATGAACTCTGTAACCTATGTTAGGGCTACTGAATGTATATACACTTGCAAACCAGTTAGGCATTTCATAGGTTAAAATTTGTGATCTTGATTAAATAAACCTTCTCAAATATGGTTGTCGTTAGGACCACTTTTTTTTTATTCAGTCCCCCTTGAAAATATACAGCATTATAGAACACACCAGCACGCATGTGACCAACTTCGTCATAAGAATGCTTACATCGTGACTTCAGGTGTCTACGTCAGAAGAGGCACACAAACTGTGGAACCGGGGTCTCCTTTGGAATTGTGAGTACTAATAAAGACTAAGGGCCAGATGTACGACCCACCAATTTGCAACTTGCAGATTGCGCTACATTTGCGACTCGCAAATTGGGATGTACAACAGTGTCTCAGACACTGTTTGCGATTCCCAATGGGGTCGCAAATTGCATGCCTCAAGAATATTAATGAGGCTGTCACAATTTGCGACCCCACTGGGAATGGCTAGCACTCCCAGGGATGGTGGTCTGTTGGGGTCAGCAGACCACCATGTCTGGGAATGCTTTTAAAGCATTTTTTTTTTAAATGCTGCCCGTTTTCCTTAAAGGAAATCGGGATGCATTTAACAAAAGTAAAATGAAACTTTTCAGTTTCATTTTTTTGGGCAGACATTGGTCACCCGGAACCACTGCCTGCTCTTAAACAATATTTACGCTCCCATTCACAAAGGGGAAAGGGCCCCTGGGGACCCCTTCCCGTTTGCAAATGGTTTACCACCCTTTTGAAAAGGGTGGTAAACTGCGAGTGTTTTGCGGCCGCAAATGCAGTCATAAAACAACAGTACATGGCATGGTGACTCGCTATTAGGAAGGGACGCCCCTTCCTAATAGCGAGAGTCGCAAATGCTATTTTGCAAGTCAGTGACTCACAAAATATAATTTGTACATGACTGGAACCTTTTTTGCGGTCGCAAACGGGTCGATCTCCCGTTTACGGCCGCAAAAAAGGGTTTTACATCTGGCCCTAAATGCATATTAATACCTTTCTTGGTCTGGACTATTCTTTGTTCTCTTGATATGATAACAATAATTTTGTACCTTTTTACAGTGTTTGACACAAGGGAAATCCCGCCTGTAACTACCTATGGGTCATATATAATCCTTAAAACAAGTAGGTACCATTTCAGTGGAGATGTAGGTCTGCTCAACTCTAAATACTTATTTTGGGTGATTGAGAAGTCACTTTGTATGTGTGTGTCTTGATATATTTAGACACAGTGTGAGGATGTGTGTGGACAACAGCATGGCATAGTTTTTACACCACATTTCCAAGGCCATAAAAAAGCTGTCGAAAAGGGATATTGTAATCCAGACGACGGGCCTGTCTCGGCACCACCACCACTAAAGGACGCTGCTCCGACTACAGAGGATTGTTAACACAGTTGGGCTCCAATTTACTAGGTTAGGCGATGATAGGGTCTTAAGATGCTGTTTTTGGGCTACCGGCCACTATTTTAGCCTAAGGCGACACCATGGCTGGTAGCTTGTTGAGTTAGGCAGGGTTTTTTTCTTGGCCCACCCGCTCGATCAGCCCTCTATGTAGTGAGAATGGATGGATGTTTTTGTACGTAGGTGGTATTATGGGGCAGGTCACAAAAGGAGGGGTCATATGCAAACAAGTCGCTGATGAGCAGGTGCCGAGAGGTTGGATGGGAAGTTTTTCATGGTTAGAAGCTGTGTTATTGTTGTGGGGTGGGTCAGGCAGTTGAAGGGGAGAAGGGAGTAGGTAGATGCTTCCAATATGCAATAAGTTAAAGGTTTACAGTTTTAGGAGAAGATGTACAGTAGAGTTACAGTGACAGGTTGAGTTGTGGGCGATTGGCGGGGACTATTAGGGATGTAGGACAAGACAAGGTAGTAGGCACTGAATGATGTATAGTGAGGTTCATAGTTTTGTAAGGCAGTGGCCCAGGCATATTTATATATAATTTGTAATGCGCACCTGCTACATTAAAGCAGCCTTTTCACAACTATAAAGTGTTAATGGTCTGTGCTGTGCCTTATAAGCCAAACATATAGTTTCTCATTTGGAAAGACACTGGGGGAGGGGGAGCATAGGTGTAGGTCTTTGTTAGACCTGGCACCTTGGCGTGAGTCTCCCTTCCACTTTTTGTCGCTGTGCCTCATGTGTTTTGCTGGTGTTAGCTGCTCAGAGCACTGTGCCACTGCCAACCAGTACCACGGTGCAAGTGCTCCCTATTTAAAATGTATATGTTGGTTGGATTCCATGATTGGCTTATTTGGTATACTGTCAGACCCCAGTAAAGTGCACCAGGAGTGCCCAGGGCTTGTAAATACAAATGCTGCTGGTGGGCTTGCAACACTGGTTGTGCCACCCACAGAAGCGGCCTAGTAAAATGTATCTAGGGTCTGTCACTGCAGAACCTGCATGCAGGCTGGTACTGTCATGCTGACTGGGCAAGTGCATCCACTTGCCAGTCCCTAAACCTTCCCTTAACTTCATATTAGTCACCCCTATGGTAGGCCCAAGAGCAGGGTGCATTGTAAGCATAAGGTAGGACAAGCCCTGATGTGTGTGGCATGTCCTAATAGTGAATTACAGCCATTTTCGTTTTTTTCACTATTGCAAGGCTACCTGTTCCCATAGGCCAGAATGAGCTGTTAGAATTGTTACATCCTATGATCCTAACAGACCCAGGGAACATGGTAGAAAATTGAGTTTAGTATGCCTGATCTCAGAATAATAAAATACATCTTTTAGTAAAGTTTATTTTAATATTCTGTGTTTGCAAATACCACTTTTAGAAAGTAGATATTTGCTTGCCTAACCATTTCAGCCCGCCTCTGCTATGATGTGTATCTGCCTGTCTTGTTTGTGTGAGTGACAGGGCTGGGGAAACCCAGAGGGGCAGGGCTAGGTAGCCTGGTGGTGAATAGAGAGATTGACATCCAGATGGGTGGGAGGAGTGCACCTATACTCTGAATAGGGCTGTGCTCTGCCACCACAATGCTGGCTCCACCTCCTGTGGAGCGGCTGATGTCTCTGCCCTGCACCCTGAATAGAAAGTCAAAGTCATGTCAATAAAGTGCTCAGGAACTGGTTTGGACTGGGCAAAGGCCCCTCTACCCCAGAGAAACAAAGGAATTAGGGGTATAAGTATTGGGACCCTGCTCCCAAGAAATTAGATCCTGCTTGACAAGAAGAACCTCTGCCTGAGGAGAAGGAACCGGGAAAGCTGTAAGGAGGAGTACTGTCCCTGACCAGGGGGATTGGCCTGCAGTGGTTGCTTTGCTGCTGAAGGAGAGGAGAAAGTCTACAAAGACTTTATTTCAACTTGTGCTTAAAAAGATCTCCAAGGGCTTGGAACAGAGCTTGCCTCCTGCTGAAGTCTCAGGAACAACAGACTTCACCCCTCAGCTCCCCAGAGTTCTTTTGAAGTGCCTGCTGCTGTTGTTGGGCCTTCTGAGGGACTGCGTGTCGCAAGGAGCTGGAAGCGCGACTCAAGGAGGAGAAGCATGCCGCCGTCGGAGCTGTTGTCGTCGCATCTCGTAAAGTGTGTCGCCGCTGCAGCATCGCATCGAGCGGAAGCGTCTCGCATCATCCAAGAAGTGTCTCGCAACGCCGAAGAAGCGTGTCGCCATCACAGCCATCGTAGCTGACGCATCGCACCGCATCAAGAGAAGAGTCTCGCATTGAGGAAGAAACGTGTCGCCATCGCAGCCATCGTAGCTGTCGCATTGCACCGCATCAAGAAAAGCGCCTCGCATCCACGGAGAAGCGTGCCGCCGTCGGAGCTACTGTCGTCGCATCGCATAAAGGGGTGTTGCCGCTGCAACATCGCATAGAGCGGAAGCGTCTCGCAAATGTCGGAGAAGAGTGCCGCTGCCAAGGCCGCTGTCGTCGCATCGCGTAAAAGGTGACACCGCTGTAGCTGACACATCGAGTCGAGTCTTCTCGTAACATCGGAGAAGCGTAACGCATCTGTAAGATCTTCACGTCTTTATTTCTTTGCACCAAAAACTTCATCATCGTTGCAACACTTTCGTTGCCCTGCGTGTCGCATCTAAAAGGTTCATTGACTTAGAGTGTCGCATTTAAGAACTTAAGAGAACTAAGCAAAATTCTACCATCTAAAGTAACAGTATTGTGTATTTTTGTCGTTTAATGGTCTTGTGGTAATTCTATATAAAGAATCCTTATATTTAATATAAAACCTGTCTGGTGCCCATTTGCAGTGTTGTCACTGGGTTACTGTATGTGTTCACAAATGCTTAACCTATAACGCTCTGAGATAAGCCTTGTCTGCTGACGCCAAGCTACCTAGAAGGTGAGCAGGGGTTATTTTAGGAGTGTACCCCCTTACCCTGACCAGAGGAAAGGTTCCCTGCTTGACACAAGTACCTACCTGTGCCAACCAGAGAACCCGGATTCTAACATTGGTGGTCAGCAGTGAGAATTCTGGACTTGCATTTGTGACTCATGTACAGTGATTGGTGAACACTACTTAGTGAATGCAGACCTTAACGCAACCAATACTTGTGGGTAGATTTCTTTTTGGGACTGTCTATTTTGGAGTACTGCCAAGCTTAACCATGGTGGAGAAAGCAGCATCCATAGTCTCTGTTGATACTGAATTTGAATGGGAAGAAGAGAAACTGGACAGCTACCCAGTAAGACAGCTAAAGTTCTTCTGCAAGAAATTCAAGGTTTCTACTACTGTATGTAAAAACAAGGCAGAGTTCTACAAGGCGCTGAGGGCCTGGGTAGAAGCAAGGAATGCCACTGATAATGATAATGCAGAGGAGCAGCTGGATGGGCCAGTGAGTCCAAGAGGAAGGAGAACCCCTTCCCCTGCCGGTAGCAGTGTTTCTGGTAAAAGTCTCTCTCCAGAGGAGCTGGCAGATAGAAAAGAGTGTAGGATGCATGAATTGGAGCTGACCAAGCTCAAGTTAAGTGGGCAGTTAGAATTTGAAATGCAAAGTAGAAAGTTAGCCCTAGAAGAAAAAAAGCTACAGTATGAACATGAAAAGGTTTTGAGGGAGTTGGAGCTGAAAGCCCAGAGTTTAGAAATTGCTCCCTCTGGTGGCAGCACACCGTCAGTGCAGGTAGAATCAAGGGTGTACATATCCAAAGATGTGGTAAAAATTTTTTTTTAAATGATTACATAGGGCAGTGGTTCAAAGCCTATGAAGTAGCCATGTCTTCCCACCGGGTCCCTGAGAAGGATTGGGGAGCGGGGTTGTGGGGACGGCTCCTTAGTGGGGGGCGGGACACACTGCTAGATTTGCCTTCAGATTATTATAATTCTTATCCCCATATGAAGGCAGCTTTGATGACTAGGTATGGGTTGACCCCTGAGTTATATAGTCAAAGGTTCAGGGGTTGCACAAAGATTCCCAACAGTACGTATGTTGAGTATGTGACTTTTTTTGCAGAGCACTGGATGGTTGGGTGAAGGGTAGCAAGGTTAATGATTTTGAAGGGCTTCTTGATTTAATGGCATGGGAGCACTTGTCCAGTAATTGTTTTCCTGAGCTACGCCAGCACCTGATTGATAGTAGGCTGACTAACCGTAGGAAGCTTGCTGAGGAGGCGGACCGCTGGGTCAGTACCAGGGTCCACAAGGGTCCAGTGGGAGACTCTGCTAAAGGTGGGCAGGGTCCCCAGCAGAAGAGTGGGGGGGACAAGGGTAAACAGAGGCAGTTCCCAAGAAGTCCCCAAAGTAAACCCCAAGGGAACCAAGGGAAAGGTTCTCAGCCTCCCCCACCACAGAAACCGACCGGGGCCCGACAGGTCCACCTGTTCAAAAGGGGCCCATAAAATGTTACAAGTGTGGTAACATGGGGCATTTTGCCTCTGATTTAAAGTGTCCTTTGTATGGTAAACCAGCACCCACTGGTGCTCCGCCCCGGCAGATGGCTAGTGTAGACTTGGGGGAGGAGATGTCAGTCCAAGGTGGGTGGGGTCCCGCAGAGATGTCCCTTGTCTCATTAGGATACTGTGAGATGGTCCCCCAAACCCAGCTGCCTGATAACACTAAGAAATACAGGCAGTGGGTGACCATTAATGGCCGTAGGGTGGAAGCTCTCAGAGATACAGGAGCCAGTGTGACAGCTGTCAAGTATCACCTGGTGTCTCAAGAGCAGGTTGTCCCAGGAGCATTCTATCCAGTTGTTGCCGCTGACAACACAGAGAGTCACTGCAAGGTGGCTCAGGTTCCCTTTGAGTGGGGGGGCTGTCTCTGGTACTCTTCAGGTAGCTGTGAGGCCCGGCATGCCTGTAGACTGTCTGTTAGGGAATGAATTGGAGAGCTCACCTTGGGCGAAGGTGAAGCGGAGTGCTCACCTGGAGATATTGGGTATGCCGGATTGGGCGTGTGTCACCACACGGTCCATGGCAGCAAGTAGAGGTGCTCAAGAGGCCCTGGAGCCTGAGAGGGAGGCCCAGGGACCGGCCTTAGAGAGAAGAGGCAGGGGGCGCGGGAAACCGGCCCCTGAAGTTCCCACGGCCCAGGAGGAAGCAGACCTTGAGGGGGATGCCCTGGAGCCTACCGGGGAACAGATAGCTGAACTGGGGGACCTGCCTGAGCTGACCAATTGGCAGCAGGAAGGAGGCCCCTCCAGGGAGGACTTTTGTAAGGCACAGAAAGAATGCCCTTCTCTCATGGGTATGTGGCAGTAGGCTGCAGACCAGGCCGCAGGTGATCAGTCTGGGTCACATTTCATTTACTGGGAGAACGACCTCCTATATACAGAGCCTAAGGTTGCTGAGCCTGGGTCAGCCCGTGCGCTGGTGGTACCCCAGGACATCAGAGCCTTCCTACTGGGGCTGGCTCACGATGTGCCATTGGCAGGACATTTGGGGCAGGACAAGACCTTTGAAAGGCTTGTCACCCACTTTTATTGGCCTCAAATGTGCAGGAGTTCAGAAACTCACTGCAGGACCTGTCAGACTTGCCAGGCAAGTGGAAAGAGTGGGAGGAAGCAGAAGGCTCCTCTCCAGCCATTCCCTGTGGTCGGTACCCCATTCCAGCGAGTGGGGATTGACATTGTGGGGCCACTGGACCCCAGGACAACCATGGGCAACAGGTTTATCCTGGTCCTGGTGGACCATGCCACCCGATACCCTGAAGCCATCCCTCTGAGGACAGTGATGGCCCCCGTGGTGGGACGTGCACTGATGGGAATTTTCTCCCGAGTGGGATTCCCTCTAGAGGTGGTGTCTGACCGGGGTACCTATTTCATATCCAAGTATATGAAATCCCTTTGGCAAGAGTGTGGTGTAACCTACAAGTTCACCACACCTTACCACCCCCAAGGAAACGGGTTGGTTGAGAGATTCAACCGTACCCTCAAGGACATGATAATGGGTCTGGAAGAACCCATGAGGCGTAAGTGGGGCGTCCTCTTGCCATACCTTCTCTTTGCGTAACGTGAGGTGCCACAGAAGTCTCTAAGGTTCAGCCCCTTTGATCTCCTGTATGGCCACCCAGTGAGAGGACCTCTAAGTCTGGTCAAGGAAGGCTGGGAGCAATCTCCCAGGAATCCTCCCCAGAATGTATATAGCTACATGCTGGCCTTCAGAAATCAGACTAGGCGATCGATTCAGGCAACCTGCTGAGGCAAATCTGGATGCCAGCCAGGAGGAGATGAAGCGGTGGTACGACCAGAATGCCACTCTGGTAGAGCTTCAGCCTGTACAAAAGGTGTGGGTCTTGGCCCCCGTGGAGCCTTGTGCGCTCCAGGATAAGTGGACCTGTCCCTTTGAGGTTGTGGAGCGCAAGAGTCCAGTTACCTATTTGGTGGACTTGCGGTCTCCAAGGAACCCCTTAAGGGTCCTTCATGTCAATCGCCTCAAGACCCACTTGGAGAGGTCCCAAGTGGGCATGCTCTTGGCAACAGATGCTGGGATGGAAGAGGAGACCGAGCCTCTTCCTGACCTCCTGTCAGCCCAGGAGCAAGATGGGTCAGTGGATGGGGTCATCCTCTCTTCAGCCCTGACCCCTGAGCAACAGAATGATTGTCGCCAGCTGCTGGGACAATTTTCTGATCTATTTTCCCTGGTTCCCGGTGTCACTGATTGGTGCGTCCATGATGTGGACACTGGGGATAGTACACCTGTGAGGCACAAGGCCTACAGGGTGACTGACAGGGTGAGGGCATACATCAAGGAGGAGGTCTCCAAGATGTTTGCACTCGGGGTAATTGAGTCCTCCAGCAGTCCTTGGGCCAGCCCAGTGGTCTTGGTCCCAAAGGCTGCAGCGCCGGGAGCCACACCCGAACTCCGGTTTAGTGTGGACTACAGAGGACTCAATTCAGTCACGAGGACTGCCGCACACCCAATCCCCAGAGCTGATGAGCTCATCGATCGGCTAGGGGCTGCCAACTACCTCAGCACGTTTGATTTAACGTCTGGGTACTGGCAGATCGCCTTGACCGAGGGGGCCAAAGAGAGGTCAGTATTTTCCACCCCAGATGGGCACTACCAGTTCCGGGTTATGCCCTTTGGGATGAAGAATGCCCCTGCCACCTTCCAGAGGTTAGTCAACCAGGTGTTGGTTGGACTGGACTCGTTCAGTGCAGCCTACCTGGATGACATCGCAGTGTTCAGCTCCACTTGGGAAGAACACCTGCGCCACCTCTGGGAAGTGTTGATGGCGCTGCGGAGGGCAGGCCTCACGATCAAGGCGAGTAAGTACCAGATCGGGCAGGGTTCCGTGGTGTACTTGGGGCACCAGGTAGGGAGCGGCCAGGTGGCGTCCCTTCAACCCAAGATAGAAACCATCCTGAATTGGGAGTCGCCCAAAACCCAGACAGAGGTGAGAGCCTTCCTAGGTCTCACCGGGTACTACAGGAGGTTTGTCAAGGGGTATGGCAACATTGTTGCCCCCTTGACAGCGCTGACTTCTAGGAAGCAGCCCAGGAAAGTGATTTGGACTGACACCTGTCAGAAAGCTTTTGAGGCCCTGAAAGCTGCTATGTGCACGGCGCCCGTGCTCTTGGCTCCCAACTTCTCCAAAGAGTTTATCGTTCAGACAGACGCTTCAGAGCATGGTGTGGGGGCTGTTCTTTCACAGATTAATGAGGAGGGTCTAGATCAATCTGTAGCCTTCCTTAGCAGGAGGTTACTTCCACGGGAACAGAGATGGAGTGCTATTGAGCGTGAGGCATTTGCTGTGGTCTGGGCGCTGAAGAAGCTAAGACCCTACCTGTTTGGGTCTCACTTCCGGGTACAGACAGACCACAGGCCCCTCAGATGGTTGATGCATATGAGGGGTGAGAATCCAAAGCTGTTGAGGTGGTCCATTTCCCTACAGGGTATGGATTTCACGGTGGAACATCGCCCTGGTACAGGTCAAGCCAATGCTGACGGTCTGTCCAGATTTTTCCGCCTTAGTGATGAGGAACTCCCTGGGGTAGGGTAGTTCTCCCCACTTTTCAGCTGGAGGGGACACGTGTTAGACCTGGCAACTTGGCGTGAGTCTCCCTTCCACTTTTTGTTGCTGTGCCTCATCTGTTTTGCTGGTGTTAGGTGCACAGAGCACTGTGCCACTGCCAACCAGTGCCACAGTGCAAGTGCTTCCAATTTAAAAGGTATATGTTGGTTGGATTCCATGATTGGCTTATTTGGTTTACTGTCAGACCCCAGTAAAGTGCACCACGAGTGCCCAGGGCTTGTAAATACAAATGCTGCTGGTGGTCTTGCAGCACTGGTTGTGCCACCCACAGAAGCGGCCTAGTAAAATGTATCTAGGGTCTGCCACTGCAGAACCTGCATGCAGGCTGGTACTGTCATGCTGACTGGGCAAGTGCACCCACTTGCCAGTCCCTAAACCTTCTCTTAACTTCATATTAGTCACCCCTATGGTAGGCCCAAGGGCAGGGTACATTGTAAGCATAAGGTAGGACAAGCCCTGATGTGTGTGGCATGTCCTAATAGTGAATTACAGCCATTTTCGTTTTTCACTATTGCAAGGCTACCTGTTCCCATAGGCCAGAATGAGCTGTTAGAATTGTTACATCCTATGATCCTAACAGACCCAGGGAACATGGTAGAAAATCGAGTTTAGTCTGCCTGAACTCAGAATAATAAAATACATCTTTTAGTAAAGTTTATTTTAATATTCTGTGTTTGCAAATACCACTTTTAGAAAGTAGATATTTGCTTGCCTAACCATTTCAGCCCGCCTCTGCTATGATGTGTATCTGCCTGTCTGGTTTGTGTGAGTGACAGGTCTGGGGAAACCCAGAGGGGCAGGGCTAGGTAGCCTGGTGGTGAATAGAGAGATTGACATCCAGATGGGTGGGAGGAGTGCACCTGGACTCTGAATAGGGCCGTGCTCTGCCACCACAATGCTGGCTCCACCTCCTGTGGAGCGGCTGATGTCTCTGCCCTGCACCCTGAATAGAAAGTCAGAGTCATGTCAACAAAGTGCTCAGAAACTGGTTTGGACTGGGCAAAGGCCCCTCTACCCCAGAGGAACAAAGGAATTAGGGGTATAAGTATTGGGACCCTGCTCCCAAGAAATTAGATATTGCTTGCGAGAAGAACCTCTGCCTGATGAGAAGGAACCGGGAAAGCTGTAAGGAGGAGTACTGTCCCTGACCAGGGGGGATTGGCCTGCAGTGGTTTCCTTGCTGCTGAAGGAGAGGAGAAAGACTACAAAGACTTTATTTCAACTTGTGCTTAAAAAGATCTCCAAGGGCTTGGAACAGAGCTTGCTTCCTGCTGAAGTCTCAGGAACAACAGACTTCACCCCCCAGCTCCCCAGAGTTCTTTGGAAGTGCCTGCTGCTGTTTTTGGGCCTTCTGAGGAACTGCGTGTCGCAAGCAGCTGGAAGCGCGACTTAAGGAGGAGAAGCGTGCCGCCGTCAGAGCTGTTGTCTTCGCATCTCGTAAAGTGTGTCGCAGCTACTGCATCACCTCGAGCGGAAGCGTCTCGCATCATCCAAGAAGTGTCTCGCAACGCCGAAGAAGCGTGTCGCCATCGCAGCCATCGTAGCTGACGCATCGCACCGCATCAAGAGAAGAGTCTCGCATTGAGGAAGAAGCGTGTCGCCATCGCAGCCATCGTAGCTGTCGCATTGCACCGCATCAAGAAAAGTGCCTCGCATCCACGGAGAAGCGCGCCGCCGTTGGAGCTGCTGTTGTCGCATCGCGTAAAGGGGTGTCGCCGCTGCAACATCGCATCGAGCGGAAGCGACTCGCAAACGTCGGAGAAGAGTGCCGCTGCAAAGGCCGCTGTCGTCGCATCGCGTAAAGGGTGACGCCGCTGTAGCTGACGCATCGAGTCGAGTCTTCTCGCAACATCGGAGAAGCGTAATGCATCTGGAAGATCTTCACGTCTTTATTTCTTTGTACCAAAAACTTAATCGCATCAACATCGTTGCAACACTTCCGTTGCCCTGCGTGTCGCATCTAAAAGGTACATTGACTTAAAGTGTCGCATTTAAGAACTTAAGAGAACTAAGCAAAATTCTACCATCTAAAGTAACAGTATTGTGTATTTTTGTCGTTTAATGGTCTTGTGGTAACTCTATATAAAGAATCCTTATATTTAATATAAAACCTGTCTGGTGTCCATTTGTAGTGTTGTCACTGGGTTACTGTATGTGTTCAGAAATGCTTAACCTATTACGCTCTGAGATAAGCCTTGTCTGCTCGCGGCAAGCTACCTAGAGGGTGAGCAGGGGTTATTTTAGGAGTGTACCCCCTTACCCTGACCAGAGGAAAGGTTCCCTGCTTGACCTATCTGTGCCAACCAGAGAACAGCCTTCAGAACCACATGGCTGTTATGCCCTTTTGTTCTTTTTAAACATATGAGCCCGACATAATCCACTTGATTGCAAAATATCAAAGAAAACAAACTATGAACTGTACGCAGATATTCCCACCCCACCCGCACCGGCAAGCAAAATTCAGTACACATATATGTCCAAGAAAAGGAAACGATGCAACATACATTTTGGCCCACAAGCTTCTCATGAGGCAGTTCCTATGGGGATTGCGAAGGAAGAGGAGGGAGATCAATGCCCACTGGATTCAAGCAAGCCTGGCTGAAGACGGCTGAAATGCCAGAAACCGGTCCTAGGAAGCTTGTTTCCGGTCCAGGGAAGACATGGCTTGGCAGTTCGGGCTGGACTGTTCCCATGAGGCACAGGGTCAGACTGATTTGCATATGGCCATGTCTGAACTGGGGTGGCAGAGTGGGCTAAAGAATGGTGATGGTTAAACCCAGATCAGTTGACTGGGGGTGAGTACTTGCAATGTTCAACACTCCGTCCATCATTTCCTTTGGTTTTGCTTTGTTCGCTATAAGTTGGCAGGGTATGCTCAGACGTGAGTCCCTTGCTCACTTTGCCACTGGATTCAAGCAAGCCTGGCTGAAGACGGCTGAAATGCCAGAAACCGGTCCTAGGAAGCTTGTTTCCAGTCCAGGGAAGACATGGCTTGGCAGTTCGGGCTGGACTGTTCCCATGAGGCACAGGGTCAGACTGATTTGCATATGGCCATGTCTGAACTGGGGTGGCAGAGTGGGCTAAAGAACGGTGATGGATTAAACCCAGATCAGTTGACTGGGGGTGAGTGCTTGCAATGTTCAACACTCCGTCCATCATTTCCTTTGGTTTTGCTTTGTTCGCCATAAGTTGGCAGGGTATGCTCAGACGTGAGTCCCTTGCTCACTTTGCCACTGGATTCAAGCAAGCCTGGCTGAAGACGGCTGAAATGCCAGAAACCGGTCCTAGGAAGCTTGTTTCCGGTCCAGGGAAGACACGGCTTGGCAGTTTGGGCTGGACTGTTCCCATGAGGCACAGGGTCAGACTGATTTGCATATGGCCATGTCTGAACTGGGGTGGCAGAGTGGGCTAAAGAACGGTGATGGATTAAACCCAGATCAGTTGACTGGGGGTGAGTGCTTGCAATGTTCAACACTCCGTCCATCATTTCCTTTGGTTTTGATTATGCGGCAGGTCCCAGGACAACACCTCTTTAAGGCATGACGATACCCTGCGCCAAAAAGGCTGTAATGCTAAGCAGCTCCACACAGTGTGGAGGAATGTCCCATCCTTCCTTTCGCATCGCAGGCACATGGGGGATGGCACGACACCCATCCTCCAAAGCCCAATACGGGTGTAGTACACGCAGTGCACATACTTGAACTGAATAGGACGATATCTGGAGGCTACTGCAGCGCCCCAAGGGCTAGGTATCGCCTCCGTCCAGTCGTCATCTGTCAGGTCAGGGATGTCATCCTGCCACGCCTTCCTTGTTCTATGTAGAGTTGTGGTGGAATGTATCGTCAGCGTCTGGTATATCTGTCGTATTTTGTGTGCTCCGAGATCGCCCATAAGAAGGCGGCCCTGAAGCGGATGAAATTCAGGGAGGTCAGCAAGATTTGCAAACGCGGGGGCCAGAGCATGACGTAACTGGAGGTACCTGTAAAACTGGGTTTTGTGGAGATGAAACTCCTCCTGCAGTCGCTGGAAGGATTTAAGGATGGTGCCTCGCATAACGTCCCCTAATGTGGAAATACCAATGTGATCCCAATGGCGGAACCCCTTCAATGCAGCCACCTGGAATAAATAATTACCGTGCCTAAGGGGCGTTGCCTGTGTCAGATGCATATTCCATCCCATCCGTCAAACGGTGTACCGCCATAACCTAATCGTTGTTCGTCTGGCGTGGGCTAAGGAGTCAAGCTTCTGCGATATAGAGTAGTCGCCGGAGGGGAGTCCTCTCCATGGCTGCATGCTCTTATGCAAACACCAGGTCGGTAGGTGAATTATACCACCAATCATTGATCATTAAAAGGTTGGCCGCCACGTAATAGGAATAGACGTCAGCAGCTGCAATGCCTCCACAATAGGTGGATTATGCACATGTCTGCAATGCCACCCAAATCGCCCCCCCCCCCTCAAACTTATTATGGATGGTGTTAATTAGTGCAAACCACACTCTCGGAATGTGGTATGGAAAATTTTTAAGTCGGTAGAGCACCCTAGGGAGGGAGACCATTTTGAAAATGGCGACCGTCCATAGAGCGAAAGAGGTAGGGAGGCCCAAATAGAGGTCTCCTCACGAAGGTTGACGTGGAGCGGGTTTATGTTGCGGGCCCATGAAATCTGTGGGGAGGGAGACACATACACCCCCAAGTATTGGAAGCCCTCTGTGGCATGTTTTAGTTGAGATGCCCACGTAGTCCTCCCTTGATGACCGCATACTGGGAATCGCACAGATTTAGTTGGGTTGGTGTGGAGCCCAGTATTCTGACCAAAGACCCAAAGAATTTGCAAAATATGTGGGCCCGAGATCCAAGGGTCGGTCTTAAAACAACAAGACATTGTCCGCGTATAATGCAATGCAGTCCGGGTGTGACCTTGGCCAATCAAAGCCTCTGAGCACCGGGTCCCTATGGACCCACGCTGCCAGTGGCTCTACCGCTATAGCAAAGAGGAGAGGAGACAGGGGGCAGCCCTGCTGTGTGCCTCTACCAACAGAGAAGAAGGGAGAGCAATGAGCAGCGATGCAAACAGAGGCCATAGGTTTGGTGTAAAGTAGTCGTACGTACGCTAGGAAACGTGGCCCAAAATTGATCGCCCCTAAGAGTTAGAATAAGTACTCCCTGATGAGGGAGTCAAAGGTCTTATCTATATCTGCCAAAGAGTAAGGCCGCGGGGCGGCCCAACTCTAGAGCCACGGCCACAGCATTGTGAACACGTTGGATGTTATGCCGCGTGGCCCAGCACCGCATTAAGCTAGATTGGTCTAAATGTACCAAGTCCTGAATGCAGGACCGCAAGCGGTCTGCAAGAACTTTCCCCAGCAATTTGGATTCGAAGTTGATAAAGTAGGTAGGTCGATATGAGGACGGGTCCTCTGTTGAGCGGCTGGGCTTTAAAAAGAGGACAATTTCAGCTTGACGTCAGTCCCGAGATAGTAGTTGCTTCTCAAGTACCTCGTGAATCGTGCCCAATAGGTGCGGGACCAGCATAGTCACTTGAGTACGAAGAAACTCCATAGGGAACCCGTTAGGCCCCGGGGCTCGACCTGAGCACATCACATTCAATGCAGCCGTTAATTCGTCTAATGTAAGAGGGACATCCAATTGGTCTCTCATCTTATCAGATGGCTGCTGGCGGGGGGGTAATCCCGAAGGAAATCAGCGATGACATTGCCTGAGATCTGTTCCTTCTGGGTGTATAGCGTAGCAAAATGATGTGTGAATTTCTCCACCACTTCCCCTGGAGAGGTATGCAGGGAACCGTCCCTACCCCTAATGGCTGGAACTGTGGCTGAGGCCAGCCTGGCCTGACAAAGTCTATGCAGCATTTTGCTGGATTTATCCCCCCACTTATACATTTGATATTGAGACGCCAACCAGATTTCTTTCGCCTCCTCTGTAAGGTGATGATTTAGCTGCTGTTGCGCTAGTGACAGGTTTCTCCAAAGAGTCGGAGCGGGCTCTCTCGTGTATTGCGCCTCTAGGGAGAGGCACTGGGTCTCTAGTTCTGCTCTCTGAGCAGTGCGCTTGCGTTTTTCGTTATCCTATAGCTGATGTCTACCCCTCTAATGCTAGGTTTCAGGGCCTCCCACAGGGTCACTTTGGAGGGAGTGGAGTTGGCATTTAGGGTAAGAGACTCTTGGATCACTGTGTGGAAACACTCATGGTAATCCGGTTCACGCAGGTGCCACGGTGAAATCCGCCATCTAAGAGGGGGCCTTTGAACCTTTAAGAGAAGCGTCACCGTAGCTGGAGAGTGATCTGACAGCCTTCTCGGAAGATGTGAGGCCTGAGCAAACCGGTGGACATAGCTCCGGGGTTTGAACAGATAATCCAAGCGAGATACGGAGCCATGCACCGCTGAAAGAAATGTGTAGCCTAACTCGGCCGGATGGTATTCCCGCCAAATATCAGCCCATTCTAATGCCCCCTCGAGCGACAACAGTTTAGAGGGACCGATGGAGGAGGCAGTCCCTGAACCCCGTCTCCTGTCTAGTGGTGTCATAGTGTAATTCCAGTCGCCACCCAGGAGGGACAAGCCCTCAGGTAGTTAACCCCACGATCTAGTCAAACCTTCCCCGAACGTGGTCCCAAGGGGTGGGGGTGCATATACACTACCGCGCGTGAGCGGTTCACCTTAAAGTGTTCCCGCCAGAAAAACACATGTACCCCCAGGGTCCACCCAGTGTTTTGTATGGAGGAAGGGGACACAACCATGGATAAGGATGGCAGTACCGCGGGAGCCCCTGTTGAATCCTGCATGGTATACCTGCTGAAACCCGAACCGTGCCAGATATGGGGCCTTATTGCCAAGGAGATGTGTCTCCTGCAATAGAAGAATGTCAGCCCTGTATTGTTTGGCTTGCCGTAAAATGCCCCCCATTAAACTTTGTTGAGTAGCCCCCGTATGTTCCACGTCACCACTGTTAGTTCATCCAGATGGGAGACCTTCGCGTGAGAGGGCATATATCTAGTCTGGGTCTAAGATCTGCCTAGCAAGGAATGGGATACGAGTCTGCATGTGTAAACAACAAATAACATACTCCGTTACCCTGAAACCACCCACCCCACCGGTATCCCCTCTCCCACCTCCAGATACTGCCAAAAACAAGGAGTATCTGTCGCGGTGAGGAGCACCCCAGGACTCCAAACTCGGACTCCAGGGACCCCCCCCCCCAATGGATCCCAACCTCCCCGTGCAACATAAACCGTGGGGAACTAGTGACCGTGCAGGTCAGCCACCGTGCATAGCGCCCACCTCTACCTGGTGCAGAATGTTCAGGATATGTCCAGCCTTTGGGCATACAATAGTGTGCAACTGGGAATATCACTGACTACAATTCCGTCAAGATGCTTGTTCAGGGCTGGAAGATCGACGGTCTGAACCGGAGGCGTGCCGTGTTTTTGATTTCCTCCTGCGTTTTCTATTCCGCTGCGAGCCCCTAGAAGAGTCAGATACCAGCGGTGGCGGGGAGTGTGTGGGCCCTTTCATCAGACCAGGCAAACACTGCTTCAGGCGAGTCGAAAAAGAGTGTTTTTGAGTTATAGATCACCCGGAGTCTGGCAGGATATAGTAGCATGTAGTATAGATTGAGCTCACGCAGCCGCCTCATTGCTGCCGTGAAGGACTGCCTCTGCTGTTGCACCAGGCGGGTGTAATCCGGGAAAATCGTGATAGGCCTAGAGTAATAAACAAGCTTATCCTTGTTCAACCTGGCATACTTCAGCACAGCGTCCCTGTCTGTGTAATTTAACAACTTAGCAATGATGGGACGTGGGTTTTCTCCAGGAGGTGGTTTTCTTGTGAGTGCCCTGTGGGCCCTTTCAACCACAAAACACGTTGAAACCTTGTCTGCAGGCAGCAGGTCTGTAAGACAGGAGGTGAGGAAGTATTCACAGAAGGCATTTAGGAGTCCTAAAGTTAGGACTCCTAACTTCTGTGAATACCGAAATGAGTAAGTGCCGTCTGTGAATACCAAAATGAGTAAGTGCCTTCTATGAATACCAAAATGGTAGTAAGTTTAGGATTTTGTCTTAAGTTAGTTCTGTGAATCGGGCCCATTATCCGGTAGAATTGGTGGATCAATTATGCAATTCTTTAATTTATCCGACATGTGACACTTTAAACAATGATCCATTGAGAAAAGGATCTGAGCAGGTTCAAGAGGGCACTTTCCCAGGCAGCTGTTCTAAACTGTAGCAATTATGTAACAAGTGCTCTGCTCAGTACAAGAGAAGTCAAAGAAAACAGTTATATTTCAGTAATACTCGCAATATTGTGGAATTTTCTCAGAGGCTTTGGTTGAGCAAGTCAGCGAATTACAATTTATAAAAATGAGACCAACAAGAGAGTAAATCTAATTATGGCAAAATTATATAGATTGTAAATCATACACAAAAAGAAAGCTAAGGCATAGTAATTCAAATGTATCTCTGATGCACTTGTAATTGTTTCTATGCAGTTGAGATTAATACATGTAATTATGGGGTACTTTCAAAAGCACCAACGTGCAAACATAATTAATAATCCATGCTAACATTATCGTTTTAACTTGAATACATTAATATGGAGGTGAAATACATTCTGAGTAAGTTTCATGAAACCTCAGTTAATTAAGAAAGTGATACACCTATTTGTCTTTCATCATTTTGGGTTCACACGTTAATCCATATAAAGTCATTGTTTAAATTTCACATTTAAATCAAGTCAATTCATGATGTCTTAATGTAGTCTTATTAATGCTCACACTCATATATGAAAATCAAGATGTATAGAGGTAAACTCAATTTACATGAGAGTTTACCATTTTACACATTTACCACATTTACTAATACACGTTAATAAGTTGATCTACTTTTTCGTTAATAATTTCAAACTATATTATTTAAACGAGTAATATCATCTAGTCTACCTAATTTCTGCATGCTTTTACGATGCAGTTGCTACATATCTCTTGTTTGCGTCATTTCTTTTCATACTGTGTAGTTGGTGCACGTTTATCATTTTCTCTCTAAAGTGTCGTAGTAAGGTGTTGTATGTCATAAAAATCTTCAAACATGATTTTAGCTCTATCAATACTATGCATGATTGAGGTCCAAAGGCCATGACAGCCATGTGGTTCTGAAGGACTTCTCGTGTGCTGCCCCGCCCTCCCTCCCCCCCCACCCCCCAGTGTCTTCCTAAGTGAGAAACTATTTTTGTGGCTTATAGTGCACAGCACAGACTACTAACACTTTATAGTTGCGAAAAGGCTGTTTTAATGAAGCAGGCGCGCATTACAAATTACATAGAAATATCCCTGGGCAACTGCCTTACAAAACTATGAACCTCACTATACATCATTCAGTGCCTACTACCTTGTCCTACACCCTTAACAGTCCCCCTCAATTGCCCACAACTAAACCTGTCACTGTAACTCTACTGTACATCTTCTCCTAAAACTGTAAACCTTTAACGTCTAGCATATTGGAAGCATCTGCTTATTCCCCTCTCAATTTCAACTGCCTGACCCACCCCCATAACAATAACACAGCTTCTAACCATGAGAAACCTCTCGTCCAACCGCTCCACCTGCTCACCAGCAACTTGTTTGCACATTACTCATCCTTTTGTGACCTGCCCCATAATACAACCTTCCGACATGGAAACATTGCGATTTCCCCCAAAAAGCTTCAGCTCTATATTCTTCTTACCGCTCAATCTCTCTCTTCCATACTGATGGGTACATGCTGACCAAAATACTAGCTAATTGTTTTTCTCCAGAGTTTACATCTATAGAACAATATAGTTATATTTTCTATTGTTCATCATCTTCCATGATGCATAGAATACCAATGAGAGTGTATGATTATTTGTGGGTAATTTTGACCCATAATGGTCTTCGGTCAACTATTATCCAAGCTCTCTATGCTTTGTCCCAACAACCATCATCATGTCAAGAGCTGAACCCCACTCTTTGCTTGTTAAATACCATAAACATTTTTCCACTCCATATGCAACAATATAGGTATTACCTATCATGCAGCCTTGGTATGAACACTTGCTACAAACCCTAAGTACATTCTTAGTAGGGTAACACCACAAGCATTTGTTTACAAATTTTCACACGTAGCACAGATTCATGATAACGATTATGGTTGAGGCAAGCTGTTTGAACCCTGTATTTTTGTCAAAAGCAGAAGTCACTGTAAGGTTCTGTTGATGACCCTTTCCAAACCTGTGTTTATAATAAGGAACCCCATTGCATTCCGACTCGCACCACCCCAATGTCGCAGTATAGAATGAGGGTTCACAAGCTGTGCTCAACATTTGAAGATCATGGTTAAAGGCCCAGAAGCTTCAGAATTCAGAGTTCACAGAGCCAGAGTGAGACTGAAGTTTTCATAAGAATAGTGCCACTGGCCCAACATCCTGGAAAGGCCCTTGTCTGTGAACGAAATCTGTTTTTTGAAGGCTTGACCTTGAAGCTGCAGGTTTTTGACGTTTATGGAGTCTACCACCAGTGACATCTTAAATATTTGTGGGGCCCCATGAAATATATATTTTGGGGCCCCCTGTTTGGAAGAACTTTGAATGTATTACCTCTTTTCGGCTCATCCAGGCCCTCATGATGTCAAGGGATATTGAAATATATGTTAAACCTTCAGAAAAAGGGGCACGAAGAAACAAACAAATGCTCGAGATGCCTGCTGTCCGCCAGCCAAATAGTACCATAAGACAGCTTGAATGGGCATTGATAAAGCCATTTCTTTTTGAGTTTGGATCCAGATTTGTGTTCTTGCTATAACATTTTATGTGGAATTCAGTGGTGATCCAGCTTCTTACTCCCATTGTAAGAAAACATGCTTAGGGTGACTTGGTAGTTGCTTAGTGGAGTAGTGCATATTATTAAATAAGACATGCATTTAGCACTTTAAATGGTTGATTTAGTTGCATGATACTTGTAATCACAAACATATCCCCCTTCACAACTGGTGTTTTTGCTATAACAGTGAAAATCAATGCACTGCTCTGTAGATGTTCACCCTTCCATTCGTTAAAATCTGTTAATTTCCTCTCTTCCCTGACCTCGTTCCATCCTCACTATGTATGTGTGTATGTCTCTGGCTAGTCAGTCAACTGCGACCCTCCTTAGTAAGAGAAATGGGACAGGAGAAGGACAGATACATAAAGAGAACTGTATAGCGAGAGATGTGAACTATAGGGAGTAGGCGGTAGAGATAGAGATGATGTAGAAAGATAATCAATAGAGGTAATGTAGAAAAAGAGGTAATCTAAAGAGAGGTAAAGGCAGCAAGAGGTAGAGGAAAACGGAGACTTTAGGAAAAACAAAGAGATTGAAGGTAGAGAGAACAAAATGAGAAGAAGGAACAAAATGAGTCAGATAATGAGAGTATTGGGGAAGAGAGAGAGGCAGAGAGAGAAGTGAAGGGAGAAAGAAATGTGGTATAAAGTAAAACGATGAAATTGAGAGACAAACAAAAAAATTAAGAACCAGAGATGAGATTTAATAACAAGGTTAAGAGTTGTGATATAGAAAAAGAAACGGTGCTGTAGAGAGATCTATCAAGAAAAAAGTTGGGATAGATAGTTTAGGTGGAAGGGGTGAGAAGAAATGAAAAAGGTTGTCCAGAGAAAGATATGCATTTGTGTGTGAGACAGAGCGAGAGATGGAGATAGAGAGAGAGAAGTAGTTCATGGAGCAAAAGAGGTGGAGGTCGAAAAACAGAGGTAGCGGAAACGAGTACGATATTTGGAGCCTTATTTACAAAGATTCAAAATGATAAATTGCAAATTGCAACCAATACCGATCATGATTTGTGACTTTATGTTTGGAATGTACTCAAAGGGATTCAGTAAACGTGGTTGCAATTTGTGCACTGACTTCTTCTGAATCGCATTGGCATTTTGCGAACCGAACATTGTACTGATAGGTCGTTCACAAAATACAGGATCTTAGTGAGTTGCAGTTCCGCATTCCTCATCAATATTCATGAGGTAGGTCGCAAATACAACCTACTACAATTGGCCACAATCACAGGTTGGTGGGCGGCTTGGATAGGCAGACCTTCATGTCTGTGATTACCACTGAATAAAGCCATTATTGTTTAGATGCAGCCTGTTTTTCCTAGAGGAAACCAGGATGCATTAAAAAAAAATAAAAGTTGTAAAAACCTTTTTTAGGAGTAGGCAGTAGTCCCATGGACCACTGCCTACTTATAAAGACTTTTATCAACATTCACAAATGGAAGGGATCCCTTGGGAGCCCCTTCCTATTGCAATGGCTATCTCCTTTGTGTTGGTAGTACAATATTCATATTTTGAGACCAGAATTCAATTGAAGAACATTAATACATACCACAAGAAATCAGTATTTGAAAGTGACACGCTTAATACACTCCTTCCAAATAGCTATTCCTAATGGTTTAATACATTTACAAAATGTTTTAACATTCACGAACCCTCTAATTTACCAAGGGCCCTAAAAGAGGTGAAGGAAAAGGAACATAGATGGAAAGGGAGAAAGGGCTGGTGGAGCTATTAGGTAGGGAACTAATGATGAGGTAAATTGAGAGGCTAGGTAGTGAAAGAGACAGAGAGAGCAGTGTGTGGTAAATTTAAATTACCTAGACTTAATTTATGCGGTAAAATTCAATAAGAATAACTCAGTAAAAATAAGAGGCAGAATCCGTGGTATTTGAGGTTATAAAAGGGAATTTATTCCTTACAAAGGAATTGGTTCGAACCAGGCAATCGGGTTCCGTCACCACGAAGGTTTAGGAAGGGATCGGCAATACATTATTGACAAGTTATTATATATATAGTAAATGCATTACAGTAAAGACAGATGCAGGAGGCGTAACAGCTGATAGGAAAGATAAGAATACACATACGTAATAAAAAAGGCGTTACAGTAGGCGTGCATAAAGGCGTATACTAGAAACGTCATTAAGAGGATGTCACAGGTGGGTGGATCCATAAGAGAATCCTGCAATGTCAGCAGAAATACATGGCAGAGATGCGCGCGCAGCCGCATGACGTGTGATTGACGTGTAACTAGAGGGTGAAGGGGACTTGACATTTAGCCCTACATGAGGAGACAGAAGTCTGGGATGTCAGAACAACCTAATCCCAAATCGTATCTAATATCTTGTGTTTAAGGAACTATATTATCTGGAAGGAAAGGTCTCTCGGACAGAGTCTATTCTATACTGACTGCTAGCGCGTGTACAAGCGTCTAAGTGTCTACATGAGATGCGAGGGGGCATGGGCCTACCATGGCAACAGAAGTCATGAATTACTTGCACGGAGACAGTAAGGCCGGGCCCTTTGCTCTGCAGCTGGAAGGATGTTTACCTAAACTACTAGACAGGAATGTATTGGATGAGGAGCGGAGCAGATAACTTGAAGGCTGAATACAGTTTTGGCAGGCAACAGGCCGGGCCAGGCACCGTTAGCCGCGCAGGAAGTAAGACAAAGGTCATGGATACAGATACAGGTCCAGGCTGAAGCATTCAGAGGCAGAAGCAGGAAAAGGCTCGATGGCAGAATTCAGGGCCTAACTTGCCAGAGCTGAAAAACGTGAAAAATACACCATATAAAGACGGTGGCAAGGCATACTTAGGAACGGAATATTCGACCCATTCATGGCGGATCTGAAAGAGGTCATGTTAACGTTGGACACAATTGTATTTGCGTCTTCATAGCTTGAAGTGGAGGGAACATACATGTACTTGTAGCATGTACATGGAGCCGTTGGGGTCTAAGATAGGGGACACAATTGACCATAAAAATTCATATTTCCTCATTCCCTCCTTGTCCCCTACGGACCCTTCATGAAATATCGATCCTCAGGAATCCATCAATCTGGTCATGTAACATCATTTGCTCTTCTTTCTTCTTCCGGGATTTTGAATGAGAACTTGAACGTGGAATACATGATGTGGCACACAGGCCACAAATCGCTGGTCCACATTGTAGACACAGGCAACAACTGAATACTATGAGAAGGCCAATACCTAGGAAGGATAGGACTTTCCATCCCCAGGCTGACAACACGCTCCAGAGCCAACCGGACCATGTCCAGGTGCCTGGATTCTGGTGTACCTGGCTTACAATCTTATGAAGACGAGTTATGGCTTTATATACTGATGGCGCGTTTTCTGGAATGAAAACACAGCAACTCGATCCGATGACCCTACAGGCTCCGCCCCTATCGGCCAGTATGACGTCAAGGACAAGACGATTTTGAAGAACAACAATCCGCATCGCAGACTGCTCCTCTGTTAAGTTGCCTAGGGCGGAAGTAGTTTCATTCACTACTGCTTCAAGGGTTCTGGTTAATCTACGTATCAGTTTACTATTAGTGACAACACCTATGTAGGGAAAGAAACCTTTATTGAAATCTGTATATTGTTCCCATGCTGTTTCAGTGTAGTCGACAATCGGGATATCTCTCTGGGGTCTATTGTGTACTAAATGGGTATTTCTATGATAATCGGGAGGGGCTAGGAAAACAGGTGGCAGAAGGAATGCAATGTAACAGGTACCATCCCAATCTAGAGGTAAACGTATATATGAGGTATGACCACATATGAAGTAGGAATGACGGGAAGCTCTAAATGTAGACTTGCCTTGATCACTGAATTCGATCATAGTAGTACATTTACTATGACCATGTACTGAACCATTCTTTCTTACACATAATTCACCTTTGACTGGAAATACTGACATAGCGGGCAAGACTGGTGCAGCTTTGGATTCAACATTCAGAATCATGAGGTTAAGTGTAAAGTTACCTAATCCATATACTTCATTTTCTAGATTAGTTCCTGTTCTTTGGGGAAGTCCCTCCTTGTTAGGGTAGCAGACTTTAAGCAAAACTAAGTTCAGGTTTCCCCATACCCAGTTGCTCTGGTAAACTACAGAATTTGAATCTAAAGAATTAATCAAACTAAACCATGCGCCACAGGAACCATTGTGTGTGAACGGATACGGAAAGAGGGGCAGAACTCCTTTGTATTTCTGATAGGGAGGGAGTCGGCCACATATCCAACAATTTGTAGCATTGCTGGTCTGATGGGAATGATGTAACATACTAATGAATGTGTTGTTGCGCAGCGCAAATCTGTAGGACAACTCATGTGGAGGTAATTCACTAAAAGAATGTTCGGCAGTAACATTGTAAGCAGAATGAGCACGCTTGAAAATAGGATAGTACATGTGCAACAGTATACTTGCAGCAATAATCAACAAATTTAGAAAAAACATAATCAACAGTGTCACTATACAGTGACTATGAAGTGATTTACAATATGCACGTTTCTTGAGCTGTTTCTGTCTATCTCTCTCTCGATTTCGGTCTAGAGGATACATGTCAGAGACTAATTCAACCGATTCACCTTGGAGAGGACTTAAACAATCAAATTGTCTGACTTGCTAGACCTTAGTTTCAGTTTGTATTCTTGTGATTCGGTTTTCTCAACCAGGGGGAGTTTTGAGTCAGTCTGTGGAAGGGGGCAGGGCTGAGAGTTCAGATCAGACGGTAGTCCATGAAATTTCTTGATATGGCTCGAGTGTAGCCAACCCTTGCGACCCTCGACCTTCACTGCTGTCCTCGTGGTCAGAAGTACCAGTTTTGGCGTTTGCCAGCGAGGCTCCAGCGGGCTCCTCCTGTCGAAATTTCTTATGAAGACAAAGTCTCCAGGAACCACTTCATGGGGCTTCACCTCGGTGTTGTTGGGAAAGGCTGCAGCTACCTGTGAACGGCAAGATTGTAGTGCAGACATCAAGGAAGCAAGGTAATCTGTCAGCATATTACAATCAACATCAGTGATTTTACGAGGTATAGGCGTCCCCCACATATTTGGTGGCCTACCGAAGACCACCTCGTACGGGGATAGCCCTGTGCGAGAATGTGCTACCATTCTCATGTAAAAGAGAGCAACTGGTAAGGCTACTATCCAGTCGGCGCCTTTCTCTCTACAGATTTTTGAAAGTCGAATTTTCAGAGTGTGGTTATGACGCTCCACGAGACCTGCTGCCTCGGGATGTCGGACACAGTGGAATTTCCATTGATAGCCTAACAAGAGTGAAATGTGTTTCATTAGCTCGGATGAGAACGGCTGGCCGTTAACTGAATACACGATACGGGGCAAACCATACCGTGGGAAGAATTCATGAACTAACTGTTTGGCAGTAGTCGGGGCAGTGTAATCTGAGACGGGATATGCCTCTGTCCAACGGGAAAGAGCACATACAACTACGAGGACATATTTGAATCCTCGACAACGTTCCATCTGGATATAATCCATCTGGAGGACTTCAAAAGGGTGATCGGGAGGTTGAAATCCACCTTGCTCTACAGGAATGCTTTTACCTGGGTTGAACTGACAACAAATCATACAAGTTCGGACTTTCTGTTTGGCTGCAGCTCGTAAGTGTTTGTTGAACCAAATGTGTTGAATACTATCTAGCATAGCTTTTTCTCCCAGGTGCGCTGGACTATGTATTGTGTTAATGATAACTTGAACCATGGAGTCGGGGAGAAACCATATAGATTTTCCCTTCGTCATCCATCCCTGATCTGTTTGGATCCCTCCTAATTCAGTCCATTTCTTTATTTCCTCTGGTGTAGCATGTGTCTGTATGTCAATTACATCAAGGGCGGGATCCTTAACTGTCATGCAGTGTGTCGGTGTCGGAACTATTGTCTTTGTCAAGTCCGTTGCGTGATTCCGATTCTGAGCTGTCTGTTTAGCTGTTCGGTCTGCTAGATCGTTACCCTGGGAAATAATATCGGTGACTTTTGTATGGGCTTTACACTTCATGATAGATATCGCAGTAGGTAGATGTATTGCATCTAACAGAGCTTGAATGAGGGGACCGTGTTGAATGTTGGCACCATGGGAAGTTAAATAACCTCTCTCTCGCCAAAGGACTCCGAAGTCATGGACAACTCCGAATGCATAACGTGAATCTGTATATATGTTAACTTTTTTATTTTTGGCTTGAATACAGGCTTGTGTCAGAGCGATGAGCTCTGCTGCTTGAGCTGACAAAGTGTTAATACAATTCGTTTCAATGACTTCAGTGTCTGTTGTGACTGCATAAGCGGCCACTAATTCTCCTGTACTTGTTCTCATACATGAACCATCTACATAAAATGTCAGGTCTGGATCTGATAATGGAATGTCTGTCAAGTCTTGTCTGGGTTTCGTCGTAATAGTAATGACTTCAATACAATCATGTGCCAATGGGTCTGTTTCACTTAATGGCAAAAGTGTGGCAGGATTTAATGTACTACAACGTCTGATTTCTATGTGTGGCTGGAACAATGTTAGTTCATAACCCGTCAGTCGTGCTATAGTCAAGTGTTGTGTTTGTGTCCGGTTCAAGAGAACCTCTACTGCGTGTGGTACTTGTACTGTCAATTGATGTCCTAATACTATGGAATCGCTTTGTCTGATCGCTAAAGCTGTCGCTGCGACTGATTTCAGGCACGCAGGAAGAGCCTGAGCTACGGGATCTAATGTGCTAGAAAAGTAAGCACATGGTTTGTGTGATCCTGCTTGTTCCTGAGTGAGTACTGACAAGGCAGTACCTTCACGTTCTGTAACAAAAAGTGTAAAAGGCTTACTGTAACATGGTGTCGCTAAAACAGGTGCTTGACATAAGGCTTTCTTTAAGTCTTCAAAAGCTTGTGTATGTTCTGGAGTCCAAGGGAGGACAGTCGATGTCGCTGCCTCCTGGGTTGTCAACTGAATGAGTGGTTTTGCTAGAAATGCGTATTGGGGGATCCACTGCCTACAGTACGAAGTGAGGCCTATGAAGGCCCGTACCTCCTTTTGTGTCTTGGGTGGTGGCATGTTTACAATTAACTGGATGCGGTCAGGTGTGAGCTGTCTCCCCCCCTTGGACAGCAAGTGCCCAAGGTACACAACTTGCTGAACACAGAATTGCAGCTTTGAAGGGGACACCTTGTGCCCCTTGTCGGCCAGAAAATGTAAAACCGTCAGTGATGCTTTTTCACATTCGGGTTCGCTTCGGGCGGTGATCAGCAGATCATCGACATACTGAAGCAGTGCAGTGTTAACTGGCATGTGGATACTGTCAAGTTGTCTTTTCAGTGCTTGGCTGTAGATGCTGGGGCTTTCTGTAAATCCTTGAGGTGCGCGTGCGAATTTAAAGCTTCGTCCATTTAAACAGAATCCGAACAAATATTGGCTTTCCGGATCGATTGGGACGCTAAAGAAGGCGTTCTTGAGGTCAATTACAGTGAAGAACGTTGCTTCTGAATCAATAGCTGTCAGTAATGAAGAGATATCTGGGACCACGGGATATTGTGGTACAATGCATTTATTCAATTCGCGCAGATCAATAACTAATCGATATACTGGGGGTGCTTTTGGATCAGTTCGTTTAAGAATCGGAATGATCGGAGAATTACATACATTGGAGTCCGTTTCCACAACCACTCCTTGTGCAATGAGCTCGTCAATGATTTGCAGTAAAGCCACTACAGCATCTGGAGGTAACTTGTATTGTCGCATTCGTGGTAATACCACTCCTGCTTTGAGTGTGACTCGATATGGTGTAATGTGCATACAACCTACATCAGTAGGGCCTTGTGCCCATAAATGTGCAGGTAGATTCTGTAACCGGTGATCCATGTCTCTTGACACGTAGTGACCTTTAAAGTCACGCAAAAATAGTCGTACTCCGTCCGGAGAACAACATATTATAGCTCCTAGAGCTTTCAATGTCTTTATACCTAACAAGTTTTCTGGACATGATTTAGTAAGCAATAAATCTGTAGTCCGTGTCAATGGACCAACTGTAAGAGGAAGCGGTTGCGATACTTCGTTAATAGTAGGCTTTCCTGAAAAACCAAGGGAAATATTTTGTGAGCCTGAGAGGGGTGCCCCTGGAACCTCGTCGTGACTTATAGTTGTTCTGCTTGCCCCTGTATCAAGTAAAAACTTTCTGTCTTTCCCTAATACTTGACTCTGTACATAAGGACCCTCTTGATCTACGGGAACCTCAATAAGGGGTAAGCCAACTTCCCTCTCTAGGCTATTTCATGTGTATCGCTGATAATCTGGATAGTCATTTTGTGCATACTGGTACATCTGTTGTGTCGTGTTTTGTGTTGCGGCAATAGGCTGTGACTGTGGTACCGCTACGGTCTGTTGTGCAGCTTGCATAGGCTGTACATTCTGAAGTGCTTGTTGTTGGATCTGATCCTGTATAGGCGGACGTGGTCTCTCCTTGGTTTTACCCGTAGAGATATTATGTTTCAGAACTGCACAATCGTTTATATAATGACCTGGCTGTTTACAATAGTTGCATGTCCCTTTAACGGGAACCGCTGAATTACTGGACTGTGTCGCACCCTTTTTATGACCGTCAGCTGGAACTGACTGGGCGACGAGCATTTTCATTTTCGTGTCTTTCATACGTCTTTGTTCGTGTTCTTGTTCTTCTCTAATTCTATTCTGGTGATACTGTAACATTTGTAACATTTGTGAAGGAGTGTTAGCTTGCCAAGTGCTCTCAACTTTCAATACTCTGTTCTTAACCTGGGGCAGGGAATTCTCGACTAGTTTTGTTACAAAAAGATGTGGATATGACTCGCTATTTGCTTTTAGGCCGCTATTAATACCAAAACATTTTTCAAATCGGGAATAGAAATCACTAGTGTCTTCATCGGGTTTCTGTTTACAGGCTGAGATTGCACCCCAGTCTTCCTTTTTCGTAGTTAATAAACGTGGCAATACTTGTACTAATAATCCTGGTAATGCTTTAATTTTGTCCCCAAGCCCTCGGCCTGCTGTTCGGGCTTTTTCTTCGTTTTCTAATGCGGTCCAATCAATCTTTTGGTCTCCCACCTCCCATTCCTTTTCTTTGAGTTTCTCGTAAATACCGGCAGGCAATAATACTTTTAATATTTTCATAATGTCAGGATAGGTATAATCACCCATGAGTAACATGTCCTTTAGTTCACGGTGAAAACCTGCTGGATCTTTGTCATGGCTGGGCACTAATTTTTTCATTTCCAATAGTTCTATTTTAGTTATAGGCGTGTACACGAACACGCGTCTAAAAGTATTATCATCATTTCTAACTGGGTGTACTTCGCGTAAGGGATTCTGTCTGTCTATGTAATACATTTTTCTTTCCATGGAGGGAGCTGGATCATGTTCTGGACACAAAAAGGCACTATATCTGTGTCGGTATTCTAGAATTACTTTAATTAGATCGGTACCTAGACCTCTCCATTTATTCAGGAGTAGTTCTATCAGTATATCAGGTAGGGGACCAGGATCGGAGTGTTCGTTTTTATACAATATAAGGAGGTGTTGTATCATGTATATACCAGCTAAACGTTGTTCGTCTGGTGTGAGATTCAGAAACGTGTGTGCTAGCGCATCATCACTGTATTGTTCAGAACTGTCAGCCCATTGTACTGCTGACCTCGCTAATTCTTGTTCATCCATAGAATCGAGCACATGGTACCCCCTTCGTTCTCGAAGTAATTTATCAGTAGCCTGGAATAAGTGTTCTGGGGTCCTTGGATTTGAGATAGCTGCTTGAAAAATTCTGTTACATTCTGGACGTATCGGACGCATTTGATCATTAAAATATTTGGGATTATTAAAAGATCTTCCCTTACCTACATAAGCTATCATTTCTCTAGCTGGTAATTCTGATTGTCCTGTGGTCATTTCTGACTGTTCCTCCTCCTCTCCCTCTGATTCAGTTTTATCTGCCTCTAATCTTCTTTCATGTATTCGTTCTACTTCTTTTCTGATCTTTCGGTGCATAACTTCTATACTCTTCTGTTTATCATGTTTTCCGTCTGCTATATTCTGACCCCATCTGGTAAGTACTTGCATTTTCTCCGGATCTACCTCAGGCCTATCTCTGTTTCTGATCAAGCAGTTTATGAAGAAGCGTAATAATAATTTTTGCATGTCCACTTTCTGGTATTCCATGGCCTCGCCAATACTTTCAGGACCTTCCGCTGTTTGGATAAAGTGATATATTTTGTCTAGATGACCAATCATTCCTGGTAGCGTCATTAGATAGGTCGAAACTCGTCGTAAACGTACTGATGATAGCAACATTCTGTCGTGTTTACCGGGCACTGGATCATATCTACAATCTGTAAGAGGCTCATTAAATATATTGTGATTAGCTGTTTGGGGTGTACGTTGGTGTGCTAAATCCCTATAAGTCAACCTAGGTGCTGGCGGTGGCGTGGAAAAACCTCCTGTCGCACCTCCTGTCGCACCTCCTGAGGTGCCAAGTCCAAAAGGATTTGTTGGATGTAGGGTAGAGAGTGTAGATGCAGGAAGGACTGTAGAAACAGGTGGAACGTTTGGAACGTGAGGAGGAGTTTGTTGCTGCGGAGGTGGGGGCAAATGATCTTGGGGTTGAGCGTCGTCAACAGGTGGTGCGCGTGGCTGCGCACCATTAGCATATTCGGGGGCGGCATCATCTAAATAGGAAGAAAGGAAAATGTCCTTTGCAGTCTTGGGATGTACTTTAATCGGGAGTAATGGAGGCGGCAGATCTTTTGGTACCTCCAGGGTGGCCTTAGGCAAACCCTCGGCCAGAAGAGGATACATACCATTCATAAGAGTGTTTCGTTGTCTGTCTACTTGTTCTGTTTTTACTCGGATACCTTCGTCAATTAATATGTTTTCTCGGGCTTTGTCTGAATTCTCTCTACTTTTCTCTTCCTTTCTGAACGCTTTCTCTGCGCGTCTATGCGATTCTTTACGCCATAATTCAATGGCATCTTTCTGTGACTGTCTGGCTTTCTTTTTCCATAATACTTCTTCTACTCTCATGATGCAATCTGCATCCCATGTCCCAGCAGCGGGCCATCTCTGACTCTCTGCTAAATCCTTGGTGTAGTCCACCCATAAATCTAAATATAATACGGCATCTAGGCCATGTTTATGGTACATAAAGTACCCTGGAGTGTCCCTAGGTGGAATGGGAACAGCTTCCTCGAGTATCCCTTTTCTAGTTTTTATCTGTCTTAATTTCGAGAATAACGGCATCTTGAACCTTGCTACTTGGTTCTTACTCGGACTTGAACACAATTAATACAATAAACACAGTAATGAAGATCGAACAATCACTCATACCACGACACTTAAAACATATCAAAACATTTTAGAACGAACAATAATAATTAGAATAAAACTAGTTAACTGCATAATACTAGATATACTGGATGTACTGCTAAACAGTACAGATACACTGCTGAAACAGTGCAGACCAGGTCTGTGTACCCAAACCCGTCTTGACCGGCACAAACTAATGTGCACGTCTAGATGCGTCCCCAGCAACGGTACTCACCGGGAAGCACGGAACGGAAGGCCTCGGAAACTGGACTGGACTGGATCGGACTGGACTCGACTCGACTCGTGACTTAGATACTTCGGAACTTCGGAATCTGGTGGGCCTCTGTATACCTCGGATCTTGCTCTCTCAGCTAGGCTCTGGTCGGGATTCTCCGCACTCCTCACCGCCTCGTCTGGGTGTTGATCGCAGCCTCAGTCGCCCCCCGTTGGCCTGAGGGAGATACAGGAAATCCTGCGGGTACGCGTAGTTGTCCGTCCGGCTGTGGCAGGAGACCGGGTCTGCAACACACCTCCGGCGCGTGGGGTGTGAGAGGTGTCCCTGTTCGGGCGCCAATTATGTGGTAAATTTAAATTACCTAGACTTAATTTATGCGGTAAAATTCAATAAGAATAACTCAGTAAAAATAAGAGGCAGAATCCGTGGTATTTGAGGTTATAAAAGGGAATTTATTCCTTACAAAGGAATTGGTTCGAACCAGGCAATCGGGTTCCGTCACCACGAAGGTTTAGGAAGGGATCGGCAATACATTATTGACAAGTTATTATATATATAGTAAATGCATTACAGTAAAGACAGATGCAGGAGGCGTAACAGCTGATAGGAAAGATAAGAATACACATACGTAATAAAAAAGGCGTTACAGTAGGCGTGCATAAAGGCGTATACTAGAAACGTCATTAAGAGGATGTCACAGGTGGGTGGATCCATAAGAGAATCCTGCAATGTCAGCAGAAATACATGGCAGAGATGCGCGCGCAGCCGCATGACGTGTGATTGACGTGTAACTAGAGGGTGAAGGGGACTTGACATTTAGCCCTACATGAGGAGACAGAAGTCTGGGATGTCAGAACAACCTAATCCCAAATCGTATCTAATATCTTGTGTTTAAGGAACTATATTATCTGGAAGGAAAGGTCTCTCGGACAGAGTCTATTCTATACTGACTGCTAGCGCGTGTACAAGCGTCTAAGTGTCTACATGAGATGCGAGGGGGCATGGGCCTACCATGGCAACAGAAGTCATGAATTACTTGCACGGAGACAGTAAGGCCGGGCCCTTTGCTCTGCAGCTGGAAGGATGTTTACCTAAACTACTAGACAGGAATGTATTGGATGAGGAGCGGAGCAGATAACTTGAAGGCTGAATACAGTTTTGGCAGGCAACAGGCCGGGCCAGGCACCGTTAGCCGCGCAGGAAGTAAGACAAAGGTCATGGATACAGATACAGGTCCAGGCTGAAGCATTCAGAGGCAGAAGCAGGAAAAGGCTCGATGGCAGAATTCAGGGCCTAACTTGCCAGAGCTGAAAAACGTGAAAAATACACCATATAAAGACGGTGGCAAGGCATACTTAGGAACGGAATATTCGACCCATTCATGGCGGATCTGAAAGAGGTCATGTTAACGTTGGACACAATTGTATTTGCGTCTTCATAGCTTGAAGTGGAGGGAACATACATGTACTTGTAGCATGTACATGGAGCCGTTGGGGTCTAAGATAGGGGACACAATTGACCATAAAAATTCATATTTCCTCAAGTGGGGTAGAGAGATGTGAGGTAGTGAGGTAGACGTGAGACAGAGTGAAATGTGATAGAGAGGTGAGAGGGAGTGGTGAGGTAAAACAATGGCTGAAGGAGGTAGGAAGAGGTAAGGCAGTAGAGACATGGAGAGAGACCGAGACAGAGATGTGAGGTAAAGATAAATATGAGGTGGTGTTAGAAGTTTAGTAGGTGTGGGAGAAGTACAGGGAAGTGAGATGGAAAAAGTGCAGTTCAATACAAAGAGAGGGATAAAGGACAGAGAGATTTGAGGTAGAGAGAGGATCAAAAGTGATAGATCTCGAGGTAGGCACAGAGAGTGATAGAGAGATTGACAAGGGTATGAGAGAGAGAGAGAGAGAGAGAGAGAGAGAGATTTGAAGTCGAGTGAGATATATTTGGTGGTTTGAGAGAGGCGAGGTAGACAAATGTGGGGTAGAGAGAGCTAAGATAGAGAAGATAAAATATGTAGAGATATAGAGCTAGAGTGAGGTTAAAAGAGAGAGTTAAGGTAGAAGAAGTGGGTTGAAATAAGGAGAGGATAATGAAGACATAGAAAGATTATTCTTCAATGTAATTGTCATCAACTACCTGAGAATGAGAGGCTAAGACTGGGCAGGGTAGGCATGCACACTAATGGCCAGATTTATCAACACTTTGCTCCTGTGCAACGATACCAAACGTGGCACAAACAGGTGCAAAATATTGATACGCGATTTACATTTGGGTGCGAAAACCTTTTTTCACTAGAATGTTGCCTAAAAGTATTGCACAGAAGAGCTGTGTGCTGTCTGAATCTCCGTCCGCATCGGTAGTGTTTACAGTCACGTAAGTGGCTCACGGCTGCCGAAGTGGTGGACTCCTCTGCTGGCTAACATTACTCAGTTGCCATCAGGGTGGTGGTATAGAACCATGTCTATTTAATATTTCACAGTTGTGCTGGCGTTGTTCTAGTGGCGGATTGCCGACGGAAGGATTTCGCTCTAGGACACGTTTAACATTGTACTATCCCTGTGGCTTTTGGATGGATGCCAGTATCACACACCTGATGTGTTTAGCTTAATTGTTTTCCCCTACATACCACCCTATGAAACACACTCCATTTCAGACCATGATCCTTTGCCGTTCCACTGCAGCACAACATTGTCAAGCAGAACTTTTGTCAGTGAAGGCAGGTATCTTTTGGCGTACTCTGTTTATTATCAATTTTTTCCTCTTTATTTATTGTCGTGTGGGTCATAAAATGTATTTCATTGTTTTTTGGATAATGACAGGGAGGAAAAATCCCTGTTTTTCAGAGGGAGATTAGTCAGTCATGTTTTTTTTTTAGATTGTTTTAACCAACTTCATTGATGTTACAGGCCTTGGAGCAATATCAAGTTACAAACTACAATATTCAAGAAGGCTTTAAAAGACCAGTGTTAGACCATAAACAAAACAAGTAAAAGATACATCAAATATGACCATAGCAAATTTGGTGACATATACAGCAGGTTCGTCAGCTTCGAGACGCTTACATTTACAGTTAGACCATAGATAGCATTGACAGGCATTTCATTGACTACGTCTTGAGCATACATTTTTTATATCAGTTTGGCTAAAACTATATCAGAGAAGTGTGTACATCACTCGCAAGAGGTTCCTGTAGGCAGCGGTGTGTAGCATAGCAGCAAGTGAAGCTGTGACAGCGGCTATGTTTCTGTGGCTGGCTCAGGGGTTCCTGACGTTACTGTATCTTTCTCCCTAACCCATGTCACAAATGTCTCCCAGATGTCTTTCTGGCAGGACGCCATGGACATAAGGTCCCAGAACGCGGTGAATTGTTCTTGGCAGTATGTGATGTCGTGCACCCATGTATCTACTTTAGGGATTCTTGGAGCCCCCAATGCACAGCCAGCCTGCGCTTAGCAAGTAGCTGCATCATGGCTGTGAATCGACGTTTCTTGGGGGGAACCTCCCCTACATGTCCCAGCAGGGCAACCAGTGGCGTGTATTGTAATGTGACACCTGTGACCGCATGTTTAATCTCATAAACTCCTTCCCGGAAGCGGGCAATGAGGGGGTTGGTCCACGCAACATACAGTAATGATGCCTTCTCTTGTTTACCTTTCCAGCAGTTTGCATTTGGGCGTAATCCAATTTTGTGTAGCTGTAGCAGGGTGCACTATAACCTGTTTATGAATTTAAAATGGATAAGTCTCAGCTTATAGTTTGGGGATAAATACCTGAGCTGGGAGCAGCAATAGGACCACTGTTCGTCTGTAGGTGATTCTCCGAGATCAACCCGCCACTGCTCCAAAGCACGTGGGGCGACAAAAGGAGTGTTTGATTGCGTTCGATTATATAGCTTGATAACTAACTTACGGGGAGATGGGGTAACAAGTATGTGTTCCAGTGGTGCCATTGTAGCTGGGGCCTCCGGAAAGGAGTTATGCAATGTTCTGCATGTGGCTCTAAGTTGGTAGTGTAGAAGGAATTCTAGAACAGGCCCTGGAGGTTCCCCTTGATTCTGTGGTTTCTCTGGGAACGTGCCCTGTGGGTAGAGATCCCCTAGTGTATTTAGGCCCATTGCACAGGCGTGATTAATAGCCCCTTTGTCTTGTAAAGAAGGGAAAAGTGGGTGATGTGCAAGTGGAGTGGAGGGTGCATAGTACGACGAGGTCTCAACGCTCCTCTCAGGCCCTCCCAGGCCATTGTCAGTCATGGTTGATGAAATTATTTGAGTAGAGCCACAATCGTTTGGAGCCCAAGTCCAAAATACAACCACAGCCCAGAAAAGGCACATGTGCACCAGAATAGTTGACAGAGTGAATGATGTAGCAAACAACCTGCGCACAAAGGAGGAAATTATGATGAGGTGGTATGACCTGCAGGGGAGCGTGCATTCCCTGGCCTCCAAGTGTCAACTCAAGGCTCAGAGGACTGGTGGTGGTTCTCCCAGCATCCTTTGCAACTTTTTCCTGAGGAGGAGATGGTCTTGCAGATCTCACATCCTGAAGGCTTGACAGGAATCCTGGTGGAGACTGGTAAATTATACTTTTGAATGTGTCACTAAATCTAAAGGTTGTTTCTGCTTTTAATTTAGCTAATGAGTTTTGCACTTTTTGGAAACATAGAAACCTATATATATTTTCATTGTCTTGTTTGTTTGTTTGAATGTATTTTCTTTTATTTAAGATTACAGGTTTTCCATCTCCATTACATTTCACATGATGTCATGGTGCTTGTACATGTTTGAACACCAAATAACACATTTCAGATATGTGTTTAATATTATAAATGTATGTTCTATTTTTACTGCATATTTACACTAGATATGTTTAACTTACTATTTTGCAAGTGTTGTTAATTTTTAATTGAAATGATTACAACTACCATGAATACTTGTTTTAAGTTTGTGAAAATAATATTGCAATGTCATCTTTCTCATTTCCTCTTTTCTATGATAATTTTCACATATGTGAAATTGTTACGTATTTATCAATCTCTATTTCATGCTATGCTTTGAAATGTTTATGTGTTTAATGTTGTATGTTGCCCTATCCTTGTTATTTCATTGAATTGATGCTATTTGCCTCACAAATCAACGTTTTTTTACTTTAAAATGTTAAGGTATGTCATTTTGCATGCTGAATGAGTGTAATTTGTTAAAACATTACCTCTGCAATGTGTATATGATGACTAATGCAATATGTCCTTCATATTTTGTAATTGTCAGATTTGTTGCCTGCTAGTCCTTGGAATGGTTTTGTTCACAATTCTCCTCTCTTCTGTGCTGTGTTTAATCTTTGGTATATTTCATGTATGCATTCTAATTCTTTATTCATTTCAGAACATATTTTTACCTGCTTTTCTTAAGTAATTTTGTGTGTACTTTAAACTGTTTGTGTAATTTATTATAATACCACTGAAAGGTACAAGTAATATAGTAATTATGTTCTGTCTTTTAGGTTGCTTCTTTTTACGCTTCAAACTCATTTGATGCATAGTTTACATTTTAACAATAATACTTTCTAAAATTCTTAATGGGCCCAATACCGAGAGTAAGTGGACAACCATCTGCCACTGAGGATACTTTCACTACAGACCAGGAACGAACCATCAGTGAGGACTCCACTCCTGCAAGTCTGTATGATGAGGAGCTGCCTGGTCCATCTGGTCTGCCTAGATAAGCTGATCCAGTGAATCTCACTTGACCCACACCTACTCCTCCCATCCCAGCTGTTACCACACCTCAGCTTATGGATATCTCCACTTCCTGTGCTCAAACTAACATCACCCCAATCTTGTGTCCCCCATTCTTGATTGTTGTTAATCCAACACCAACACAAACACCACCTCCAGTTCAGCCAGGAACCAGTGGGATGGGGCACACTGGGTCAAGGGCACAGGGTAGTGGGGGTAGGGGTTGTTGGAGGGAGTCTGTGGGCAAGCAAAGTGAGGCCACTGAGTTCACTGTCACCTATGCCATCATCGAACACGTCTTGGATTCCCTCCATGAGTCGTCCCAAGACATGAAGGACCAAGTCCTGAGAGAGCTCCAGTAGATGAAGCAGTTGCAGAGGGAGCACAATATACAGATGGAGAATCTTAACTCCAATTTGGGCTCCCTGACTCGGGTGCTGCATGATATTTTTACCTATATGTGCAGTGCTTTCCCAGCAACAACTTCCCCTTTCTGCGGTCCAACAACATCTGGACCAACCACATTTGCCTCAGCCACAGAAAGGGAGGCCCTGTCACGAGAGGACAAAGCTACACCCACCTCAGTCCCTGTAACTGTGGACCCACCAGCCCCCTTTATAAGGGGACGTTCAGTCCGACTAGCAGAAAAGGATGGCAAGACCGCCACCACCATGAGCAAGAGATGCAGAGCCTAATTTCTTCCTGTGTGAGACTACCATTCACTCTGTGAACTCATTTCTGGACACAGTTACCTTTTCATGCCAGTTGTGATTTGGACATTGGATTCCAAGCAATTTAGACCCTTCCGTGGCAGTTTTCATTCACTGTGATTGACTTATTAGGTTGTTTTTTTGTTAACAACCTGTTTTAGTTCATTTGGTTTCATTGAATAAAAAAATTTAAATAACAAAAAAGACTGGTGTAGTAATTCCTTTGTCAATTTGATTACCTTTTGTAGTTCCATCATACATTTAAAAAGTTATATTAAAATATATTGTTTAATCATTAATAAATTCCATATAGGTATTAAATTTCACATTTTTGAAAAGATGACAAAAATAAACAAAAAACACAAATCATAAACTAGTATATGTTTTAACTGGAATTAAGAAATGTTACTCATATTCTACTTATACATTACATCCCATGCATAATACAAAGTTATCATGCAATATTTTCTTTGGCAGTTGCAGACCTTGCCACCATAGAAAAACAGGAGATAATCCCAACAATCAGATTAAATAGCCAAGCTATTGTTGATGGATGTCATTAGCTGTAGCCAGATCTGCCTCACAATAGGAAACACACATCAATAACACCAATAGTGAAAATAATGGCAGTACCCCTTTTGGTGGCCACAGGATCACTAAAATACACTGTTGCGGTATCTTGTGTAAATGTAAAAACCAACTTACAGTGGTGTGCTACAAATAGTTCATCCTTCAATGATGAGACAGGTCAACATCTACATACAGTCATACAGTTAACATAAATTGTGGATTTTGCCTATGTGAGGGGAGATTTGTATATTTTGGGTGGGGTGTCGCATGTTGTCAGAGCATTTATGCAGCACATATTGCCTCAGTGGCAACAGTCAACAGAAAACAAGTCTAATGCATTCTTTACAAATACAATTTAATCACGGAGCAAGTTGTCTTTGTACAAGATCAGTACATCCAAAGTGTGTGTGTCTTTCACAGGATCAACCCATGTTCGCTTTGTACTACACACTCGCACCAGCAGAGGCCAGCGAGCTCAGGCAGGGGCAGTTGCAAACCCAGGCAGCAGGTCAGCTGGGCAGTTGCATGGAGCCTCTGGAGCTTGTTATGTAACTGTAGTTCAGAATAGGAGGTCAGCTGATTGACCTTTGGAGTCACTTTGGCCTGTGATGAAGGGTTAAGGTCCAATCTTCCTTCTAAGCAAGCAAGGCAACAGGCAGCAGAGCAGCAGAGTAGGAGAGCAGGAGAGTGGCAGTACTTCTAGCACTAAAGCAGCACAGCAGTCCTTCTTCTGTACCATCCACAGGTCCTGGAATGTACTGAAGAGTTGGGTCTTAGGGTCCAATAGTTATACCTGATGCCCACTTTGAAGTAGGAGAAGCTTCCAGAAGTTTCCACCAATCTGAGGTGTCAGGCATCCACTTCCTCCTTGCCTAAGCCCCAGCCTGTCTGGGGTCACAAAAGTCCAGAGTCAAACCCTGTGTTAGGATGCTCAGGCAGAGCCTTTGTGATTTGCAAGTGTGGTAGGTGACAACCCCTATCAATTCAGAGTGGCCAATTCTGCCAACACCTTGGGCCCGATTCACAGAACAAACTTAAGACTAAATCCTAAACTTAGTACCATTCTGGTATTCACAGAATGCACCTAGTACTTCTGGTATTCACAGAATGAACTTACTACTTTTGCTATTCACAGAATGAACTTAGTACTTTTGCTATTCACAGAATGGATTTACGACTCCTAAACTTACGTCCGCACTCGGGCCGGAAATTCCGGCCCGGAGGCGGAGCTTCCGGCCCGGAGGCGGAGCTTCCGGGCCGGAGGCGGAGATTTCAGCCATAGCTAAATCGGCCGGAATCCCCACCTCCGGGCCGGAAGCTCCGCCTCCGGCCCGGAAGCCCCGCCTCCAGCCCGGAAGCTCCGCCTCCGGGCCGGAAGCTCCGCCTCCGGGCCGGAAGCTCCGCCTCCGGGCCGGAATTTCCGTCCCGAGTGCGGACGTAAGTTTAGGAGTCGTAAATCCATTCTGTGAATAGCAAAAGTACTAAGTTCATTCTGTGAATAGCAAAAGTAGTAAGTTCATTCTGTGAATACCAGAAGTACTAAGTGCATTCTGTGAATACCAGAATGGTACTAAGTTTAGGATTTAGTCTTAAGTTTGTTCTGTGAATCGGGCCCCTAGATTCCTTTTGTCTCACTGTCTGGGAGCAATAAACAAAGATCAACTGCCATCTACACATAGTCATGTGACCCGGGTTCAGGATGCAGGCACAAAATGGTTAGGGTAGAATGACAACTTTTTAAAAGTAGCATTTTCAGAATTATAACAAAAAAATCAAACTTTACCATTAATGAGGTCGTTTAATTGCAATTCTTTAGACACCAAACTTGAGGTGTCTACCTGCTCCCAATTGAAAGTTAGCACCTTGAGACCTTAACTGGTAAGTAGCGTGCTTACAATTCCCTGCTTGATTGATTGACTGAATAAGGTAACCCAAGGTTATCCTGTGGGAGATATTGGCCTTGCAGTAGTGAAAAATGAAAAAATGAGTTTTTCACTACCAGGACATTTAAAACTGGAAAGCACATGTCCAGCATTTTCAAATACACAGCACCCTTCCCTCTGGGCTGGTCAGGGCCTAAGCTAGGGGTAACTTATCTGTATTAAAAAGGAAGGTTTTGGCCTGGAAAACAATTTGTTTTACCACGTCGAAAAGGCAGTTTAAAACATGCGCACACTTGCTGAAATGGCAGGCCTGAGACATGTTTAAAGGGCTATATAAGTGGTTGACACAATCAGTGCTGCAGGCCCACTATTTGTACTTAATTTACAGGCCCGGGGTACATGTAGTACCACCTCACTGGGGACTTACATGTATATTAAATAGGCCAAATGGGTGTAAGCCAATTTTACCATTTTTAAACAAGAGTGCGTAGGCACTTTAGCACTGGTTTATCGGGGGTAACGTGCTCAGAGTCTTTTTTTTAAGTTAAAATAATTTTATTAAAAGCAAGTTTAGGTATCCATACAAAGTACATAGTAAAGAGTTTACAATGTTACATTCCTGTCTCGCTGCTTAGAGAAGAAAACATTTAACAAATACTACAAGGCTGAAACATCAAAGAAAACAATGTGTATAAATGAACCATATATGCACTATATAAGAAAAAGAAAGCAAAATGACATCAAATTTTGGAACTACTAGGGAAATCAAGGTGGTTTGGGAACTTCTTGTTGGGACGGCGTTGGCAGAGAGTCAATTTTGGCACTATTGTCAATAAATGTAGTAACAGGTGACCACAAGTCAACACGTTTCGTAGCCATTTGAGGTGGGTAAACAAAGGAAGTGTCTAACCTATGATTATGGCAAATCGTGTACCACCAAACTTTGTATGACATTTTTGAGAAGTCTTTCCAGTTAACAGTAATTTGTGGAAAAGCAAGCGCTAACAACAAGTCAATGATTTTGACATTAAGGGAAACCCCCTCCCAAATAGAAGATAAACTACCCAAAAAGATATGAATAACAGAAAAAGGAAATGAAGTGCCATATATCAAGTTAACCTGTAACCATATTTGCTTCCAAAAGGTATGCACCTGTGGACATGTAAAGAGCATGTGAAGCAGGTCAGCATTGGGGGAAGAGCAGGTCCAACATGTATCCGGAGTAGCTGAAAAACGCTTACATAAATTGGCAGGTGTGAGAAAAAGTCTATTATAAACCAAAAATAATGTCTGGGTGGTGTTTGCCGCCCTAGAGGTCTTGCATAATTTGATCTATATGCCTTTCCAAAGTAGGAGTGGCCAGCATACCCCAAGGTCTGTCTCCCAGGCAGCTTCAATTTTAGTTTTTTGTCTTTCAATAGCAATACCTTGAAGGTGTTTGTAAATGGTAGAGGCTTTGGGTTTGGTTAACAACAAGTTGTGTAGTCGTGAAGAAGGTTCTGATTCATTAGAAGCGGGTGACGTGTTAGGGAAATGGGAATAAGCTTCTAGTACAACTCGCTTAAGAGTATTATATTTATGAATAAAGGAAGTTGGTAAGTTGAAAGTCTTCATGAGCGTGTCAAAAGGTAGAAATTCTGAGTTTGAAAATAACTGGCGAACCCATATCAAACCCCTGTCTCTCCAAGTCTTCCAATGAAGGGATCTATTACGGATCAATAAATCTTTATTATGCCAAATTGTGGAGTGCAAAAAGGAGCCTTTAGAATCAATAGTAGAGCAAGTGGGAAAGTCGAGTAATGTGGAAGTATGCTTCAATATAGTTTAATGCTCTTTTAGAATTCATTTTAGCTTATTTATTGATGAACTTAACGATTTTAATGTGTTTTTATATGTAATGTTTTTTGATTTGTGTTTGTGTCTTTCATGATTTTGTTAAATCAAATAAAGACTAATGGTACTGGTGCTTCAATATAGGAGTGGAAATAGATTGCGGTTTACGTGAGAAAGCTAGATATTCAGTAAACGAATAAGGAGATATAAACAAGCACTCAACTGAAGTCCAGAGAGGGCAGTCATCTAGAGAATCAAGCAACCACATAGAAGCCTGATGCAATAAAAAAGCTTTGTGATAAGCCTGAAAATCTGGAGAGTTGACTCCGCCCTCTATTTTAGGACGAATTAGTTTCAGTAAAGACAACCAGGATTTTTTGTTATTCCAAAGGAAAGGAGTTAAGGTGGAATTAATTTTTTTTATTGATTTGGAGGTGATGCTGATTGGGATATTCAAAATAGTATATAGCATCATTTTTATAGTATCCAAGCGACCCCACCAAGACAGATAACGGGGATGCCATTTAGAAGTTAATTACGTAATCTTTTGAAGACATTTATCCATACATAAAGATACCGTTTCAGAAATTGAGGGCGTAAAGTATAAACCTAAATATTTAAAATGAGTTGGACTCCATTTAAATTGAGAGGCTTGAAATTGTGAGATAAAAGTATGTCTTGTAAGTGGTAGTATTTCGCACTTATCATTATTTAGCTTATAGCCGGAGATACATGAAAAGGAGTTCACCTCTGCTAAAAAGGCTGAAATTGAGTCTTCTGGTTTAGACATGAAAAGAAGAATGTCGTCAGCATAGACCGCGAGCTTGATGTGAACATTCGTTGTTTGGAATCCATAAATGTTTGGGTTCTGACGTAATTTGGACAAAAATGGCTCTAAGGCCAAATTTAAAAGGAAGGGAGAGAGAGGACAACCCTGGCGTACCCCTCTACCTAGATCAAAAAATGAGGAAATCAAGCCATTAGCACAGATTGCTGCACGAGGATTAGAGTAAAGAAGAGACACTAAATTAACTAAATTAGGACCAAAACCGAACCAATTAAGGGTGTAGAATAAATATTTCCACTCAACTCTGTCGAAAGCCTTTTCAGCATCTAATGCAATTGCTGCCAGAGGATGATCAAGACGTGATGATTTGGATAAGATATTTAAAAAAAGCCTAGTATTGTCTGTGATAACTCGGCCTCTGACAAAGCCAGATTGTTCCTTACCTAATAATTTTGGGAGATAGGAGACAAGCCGTACAGCTAATGCCTTAGAGAAAATTTTATAATCAATATTGACCAGTGAAATGGGCCTGTAGTTTTTGAAATATTTGGGGTCTTTACCTTCTTTAGGAATAAGACAGATATGAGCTTCGGAAAATGAACCAGAAGAATTTTTAGAAGTGCAAAAGAAATTTGTAAGGGAGTGTAGTTTGGGCAATAAAAACGTAGAAAAATGAGTGTAAAATTGAACGGTGAAGCCATCCGGGCCAGGAGCTTTATCTTTTTTGAGAAGTTGAAGAGCTTTGAAAAGTTCATGCTGAGAAAGGTTCGACTCTAGGGGGAAAAAATCCAAAGGGGCATGCTGAGGATTTGGATATTGGAGAAGAATTGAGAAAATAGATGATCTGTAGGCTGGGTTTCTGATGAGTGTAAAGATTTGTAGAAGAGAGAGAATTCATGTAAGATTTCAGTGACTTTAAATTTTAAAGCTGATTGCGCATCAAAAATAGATTCAATGTTTAGTTTGTTTTGGTGTACTTTTAAATAGTTGGCTAGAATTTTGCCTGCTTTATTTTTACCACCATAAAATTTAGTGCTGGATTTTAATAAATAAAGTGAGGCATCTTCTGTTGATTTTTTGTTAAATTCCAATTTAGCCTTGATGAGGGTATTTAGACTTGCCTCTGATTTTGTGGTATAATATGTATGTTCTAATGCCTTAATGTCTTGAAGAAGGTCTATAGTCCTCTTACGTGCAATTTTTCGTTTCTTTGCTACATAACCCAAAATAAAACCTCTAGCTGACGCCTTGAAGGCATCCCAAATGACTGCAGGGGATAGGGAATCTGTATTGTTCCTTTCAAAATATTCTGTGGAGAATGTAGCAAAAGCTGTGGTGAAATTGGGGTCTGAAAGGAGTGCCTTATTAAAACGCCATCTTCTGGGAGTATTATTCCTGGGAAGTATATCAAAGCCAATGGAAACTGGTGCATGATCTGAGAGGAGAATGGGACCAATATCAGCATGTGTAAGGGACTGTGAAATATTATGAGATACAAAAACGTAATCTATCCTTGATTGGGTATGGTGAGTGGAGGAATAGAAGGAGAATTCTGTAGTGGTCGGGTTACAAAGACGCCAAGCGTCAAGCAATTTATGTTGATGTATAGTGTGAATAAAATACTTGTGTGATTTGTTGGGCACAAACGACACTTTTGAATTTCTATCCAAAAAGGGGTCAAACACCTGGTTACAGTCCCCAGCCAAAATAAAATTATCTTCCATGTGCTGAGAAATATGCTGTGCCAAAGTAGGCCAAAAGGAGGCATCCCCACCTGTGGGAGCATAAACGTTAAGGAAAGAAACCAAAACACCCTTGAAGGAGAGTTTAACAATAAGCCACCTCCCTTCATTATCTGATTCCTGCGAAACAAATGCAATTGATAAGGATTTGCGACAAAGTATCACCACACCATTTTGCTTGCCATCCCCTGGAGAGAAATAGACCTCCCCCACCCAACCTCTTTTCAGTTTGAGAGATTCAGTGTCTGTAAGATGGGTTTCCTGTAAGAAAACAATATTAGCATTTAGCCTAGCAAGATGCGACAAAACCCTTTGTCTCTTGATATGGGAATTTAAACCCTTAATGTTCCATGAAACTAACTTAAGAGACATGAGATATTAAAGTGAAATGTCCAAAACATCAGAAAATAGTAGTCCAATTCAATATGATAAAGAAAATCAACAAAAGAATGATACAAAATAATAGTGCAAACGTCCAACATCATGCAGAAAAAGTGTATAACATTGAAAGATATATAAAAAAGAAAAGAGACTCAAATAGAGTTAAAGCAGTGAGAAAAATAGTAAATATATAAGCAAATACAAGAAAAGATAACAAGATAAGTCGAACTTGTAAGACAGCAACCTAACCTTCCATAATAAAAGTCAAGTAACATGTGAAGAAGATGGTCTCGAGGAGTCCATAAATTCTGTTCTATGGGCGTTGATAAAGTTTTTCAGTCGCACCGGATCTTCATATGACGTTGTTTTATTGTTATAAGTGACTTTAAATAAGCATGGGTGAAAAAGGCCATATCTGGCACCCATGGCTCGAAGATCTGGTTGCATATCAAGGAAGGCCTTGCGTCTGGATGCTGTAGCTTTGGAGTGATCTTGTGCAAAAAATAGTGTGGCACCAGACCATGAGATTCTTTGAATGATCTTAGCCGCCGCAAGGACTTTTAATAGGTCGGTGTATTCAAGAAGGTACAGGATGACACCTCTCGGCCTTTGTTGGGGTGTAGAGTTAGTGGCGGCTCGGCCCATCCTATGAGCTCATTGTATGTTCAGTGTAATGTCTTCCGGCAGGTGCAAAATCTTGGGGAGAAAGGATTTAAAAAAGTCAATAGGATTCGTACCTGCGACCCCAACCGCCAAGCCATATATGCGTAGGTTATTTCTTCTACTTCGATTTTCAATGTCCTCGACTTGTTTTTGTAGCGTTGAGATTTGACAATGCATGAAAGGTACACTTTTAGCAACAACATCCAATTAAGAGACAGTATGTTCCACTGTTGTAACTCTAGCATCCAACTGCAACCACTTGTCCGAAAGAGTTTGTAGTTTGGTGTTGGTTTCCTCTACAAATGGCCTGAGGGCCCTAATTTCCTGTAACAATAATTCCATTGAGACTGGAGAATTAGGTTTGGGCGGCGAAGGAGGGTCTTTTTTGAGACTTTTCACGTTTGTTTCCACTGGTGGTGGTTGTACAGGATCCATATTTGACTTTGTTTGGTCCATCTCAATTGCTCCAAAATTTTCTAATTTAGATAGCTCAGAGAAAATCCTTGAATTTTTAACAAAAACCCGTTTAGGTATTCGATTGGTAGAGAGGTTTCCCTTTGTTCTGCCCATCAAATTGTAGTGAGGATATTAAAAGGTACAGTTACAGCTCTAAATGAGGGGGAAGAGCAGAGGTGAACACGTGTCGGCTGGACAAATGTATGGCTGAACATGTAAGTACAATTTTGAGGAAGATTCATAGCCTATTCTGGGCACATGAAGGCAATGACCGCCTCCTTTCACAGACAAAATCACTTGTTATATGTCAAATCCCAAAGGCTTGAATTATCCAATATGTAGGGAATGCTTTGTAGGACCCTTGTAATAGCACCAAAGTGTAACAGAGCTTCACCAACGCACTTTATAAGGTTATCACAGCGATAGAAAATCTGCCACAACATCAGATTCCAAAATGCAGGTAACACGTTCACCAGTTTGCTGCACCTTAAGCGAATGATCCGAAACACTGTCAAAGGGCGAAAGAGCACTCTTGGTTTGCATTAGAAGGGTAGGAGTAACGATATTTAATGCGCAGCTTCCATGGGGCACAAAGTGGTAAAGATTCTTTGGCAGAGGGAACAAATGAAAAATGCATGAAGAATTGGAACGCTTGGGTGACAGCGTAATAACAATAATTAGAAAACGTATTTAAAAACGTTTCACAAAATGGCAGTCATAGACCAAAACCCTGATAGCAAGTAAGAGTCACCCAGCTTCACAGAAAAAAGGGGAAAAAAGAAAACAACCTGTAGAATGGGAGCACTTTGTAAGTACAGGAAGCAAGTCATTGTCACGAAATTATTAAGAAAAAAGGAAAAAAAACCATGACCGGAGGTCTCCTTGAGGAGACTAAGGAGCGCTCTTGCCTCGCTACAGCAAACAAAATGGCGGCGCTTCAGGCGCGACCTCCGTAATGCGAGCGTTATTGGAGATTAATGGTGAAAAAATACCGAAATGACTTCCCAAAGATGATTCAGCGTTGCGAGCAGGTGTTCAGTGACTGGGGGATTCGAAAATAATCCCGCTGCTCGATTTCTGAGTGTGTCGTCGCATCGCCGGTCCGGGAGCCTCACATCAGCGCTTCCGTGTTCCCCGGGCACCAAGCCACACCCCCCCAAGTGCTCAGAGTCTTAATGACAACAAAAACAAAGACTGCAAAAATAGGATGCTGGAAGGCAAACGTTGGGGGGAAACCACACCAAGGATGTCAGGTCCAACAGAAGTAAAGGTCAATCGCTCACAAACATATTGATCAGACTTAAGGCCACAACTTTGGATATGTCTGCCATGAACAACAGTTGAGACCCCCCATGATACCACTTCCCAAGAGTAGGACTCAACCAGGTGTATAGACATCTAACAGTCTTCCTGAAGAATACATGTTTCTCTTTCTAAAAATGAAGGCGAGATTGAATAAATCCATATTGATAGGTGTAGAATTTTTTTGCAGAGCTAAGGTCATATGCATTTAGGGTCTTGCTGACCAAGAAGACATTTGAAAGAAAGTACAGGTTGACATTTTACCAGCCTGTAAAAATGAATTACGTCATAATAGGAAGTTGAAACTTAAGAGCATTAAAACTTTACACCTACATATTTTAAGAGCCACATTTAGAGGTTTAACCTTAAAAACAAAACACAAGGGCTGTCCCATATACCGAGACTGGAACGTGGTTCAACTTTTACAACAAACACACAATGGTCCGGTGGGTTATAGTTGAATCACAGATCTATCACACCAACAATATTAATTCCCCACTGGCTATGATAGTGCATAAATAAATTATACAAAGGGCCCAAACAATAATGCCAAAGTGATGTATAATCCTACAGCATGATATCAAGGAAGAACAATCAGTGTGGATGGCACAAGGTGCATAAAACTGCTCAGCGCATGGAATACATTTGCATATATACATATATAAACATCTACATCCAATTATCATTAGGTGTTCGTAATAAATCTCAACTTCAATCCAAATGTATCAGTATTCCTAATTATTTCAATGGGATATCTCCATGAGTATGTCGACCATAGCAGAACGAATACATTGGTCCGTTCAAGACAGCGCCGACCAACTGAAGCCCTGAAGCTGCAGTAACTGACAATAAGTACTCTGTACACTCATATAGGTTAATTTCTACAGTCCACTGCTACTCGAAAACACATGTTGTGCCATGCACCAGAGGAAGGGGCATGCAGCACAATACCACTCTGTCTCCTGAACGCGCCAGGCGAAATCTTGCTTCCTTGGTCGATGCAGTCCTGAAGAGACCCATGGATATGTTCCGCTAGGGTTGAAATGTCGTCATACTCATGGGGTTATCCCATTGACGGAATTAAGAACACTGATATAGTCGGATTGAAGTTGTGATTTAAAGTGGATACCTCATGATAATTGGATGTGTACATGTATATACGTAAATTAATTCACTGCACTGAGCACTTTGTATGCACCTTGCACGGGTTTTGGGGGCGGTGGCCTCCCCGCTGTTACCTGCGGCCATCGCGGAGCGGCTGTCGCAGGAATCGTCAACACCTCCCCTCACTCTTACATACGGCCGCTTGGCGGCACAAGCAGGGCCCGCCACGGGCGGCGGCACAATGTCTAGCTACGCCACTAGTGTGATTGTGACTGTATGCAAAATGGATGCCATATTATACTCCCAAATTTTTATTTTGGTCAATGTTTTATTTCTCCTTGTTGTTGCACGTGCCAGAATGAAAATATTAGTGATTGGTTAGATGAGACTTTGATCTTTCCTAAATTGAATGAATAGTGATCAAAAATGTTATGACTTGATTCTAGAGAATATTTGATAAATCCAAATCCAATGACCAGTTGATTAGGCAGCATGTCCCAAATATTGGGCCCAAGTACAGAAATGTGCAAATTTAGTTTCATTTCTGTGCTCATTGCTCCATCTCTATTTACTCAGGACTAGAAAATGTTCTTGCTTTCTGATTACAAAGTGAGGCACTGTAAAATTATACAAGTAAGAAAATATCTTACAAAATGAATACCTTTACGCAACGCAGAATGGAAGTAATTTTTTTTAAGTAGGAGGCTAGTTAGATGTAAGAACATCAAGTCAAAGCAATTGAGGAAGGAGAATGAATTAATGTGATTTCTGTACTGAATTAATGTAATGAACCTGAGAAAGCACGTGTGTTTTGGACTACCAGGAATAGTGAAATAAGTGGTGGTGGTCTCAGTAGCCTGGAAAAAATGTTTTTTAAATACCATAATTGCTTAATTAAAAAAGGAAATCCACCGTAACATAATTCATGGCAGTCCCAAAATGAAGACTTCCATAAATGTCCCCCTCACGCTGGAAGAAAAGAAGTCTCAACACATGAAAGAGATGTGTTTTGTTTTTTTGTTTAAGGAAAAAGACTCTTCTTCTGAAAAAAATGCCTTGACAGGGTTGCCGTGAAGCCATGTCATCACTGTCCTTTTCCCTGAAAGCAGCTTCTGCAGTGAAGTTGGGATCTGCTCTCAGGAAAAGAATCTGCTGACATAGGAGTACTCTCTAAATGTTCAGGCCTGTCCATCAGAAATTAAATAATGCCCTATTTCTATAGCTCACAAATGCAATATACTGCACACATCTTAAATACCACTCTACAAATATGTCCTTGAGAAGTCCATTAACATAGGCTTAGCCACATAGCAAAATCCATGCCTGAGTCTTCGCTCCAAGGACTGAGAGCTTCCGTTCTAAATATGGAGCGTAGTCCAGCAAGAACATGGTGAAAATATGCACAGATTCTAACCAATATGACATCAAATACATTGATTTGAGGCAGAAAACTATATAGTTAATAGCTGGGGGGCACAGTGGCTGTTGTATCATATGTGTGCCCATGCCTGGTTAAGTTTGTTGGTGCATTGAGTGTTTTCAGTGTGTAGAATGGTCCCTTTCCCGGATTCCACCTGTATCTGTTGAAAGAGTAGGAGCAGATCTGGAGGCTTAGATGGAAACATCAATATCTACTGGTGGAGGTTTCTATACCAGATATCTTGAAACCTATATGTAACCTATAACTATGAATACACCCATTCTAAGTAATACTTGAACACGTGAGGAAGACTTTGTTTTACCAATGGAACAGTGGCCTTCGCCACCATATATACCAAACTCATAAGAAAATGGCTTTATGTTCTTACTATGTGAACAAGAATTAGGCATGCTAATTCTGCATTCATAGGTTTCATACAGAGCTAGGATATCAATTGAAAGAAGTCTATGAAAAAATGAGGCATTAAAACATATTAAATTTTACTAATGATTTTTGATTCAGCTATATTTGTCGTGTTAGCCGACTGTTTATTTTAGTAATTAAGTGCTGGAAGCTTTGCAATGACTGATCACCCAAAGTCAAACAATATGCCATGTTATTTGAAAATGAATTGGTTTTATGATCACACATTTATTTAAATATACAAGCACTTGCATCTCTGTAGGGTCTTTTTAGGACAACAGAAATACAGGCAGCGTCCCTAGAAAAAAAAACATTGGCATAGCCAATAGGTGTCACCATTGGGACCTTATAACTATTTAACCATGCAGCACATTAGCCTGGGTGCTACATCTACTGTTACTTCACGTGCCACTGGTGAACGGCCACAAACACACCCAAGATTGGGCTTCCATGCTATTTAATGAAAATATTATAAAGTCTCTTCACATTTAAAAAAGTGTATTTCTTTAACAAAGAAGCTTTAGCACTAATAGGCACATTAAAACACTGCAATGAGAAGTACTTATTTAAAGTGTCATTTTTGTACAGCTGGTAGTCTGTATCGACTAAACTGCCAATCTGTTTTCTTTAGTTCTTCTTCATCAAGAGAACATTGAGAACCATTTACAGATAGTACACTATTAATGTCTAAGTGCTCGATGTAAATGCATATTTTTCTGTTCGGACTCCCCAAACAAAGTGTGATATTGGAATCCAAACTGGACTGAATTGTACCTGCTGCTAACGAGAACATGATACTGGAACTGCGCATACTGCACCTTCTATATAGGTTTAAAAATGTTATTTTTGACAAAAAAATAGATTGGGATTTAGCAATGAACATCTATGGAGAGGTGATTCGAGATCAATGACAATGCATTTAATTTTTAAAAAAGCCACTGCCTTAGAAGCCCTGAATGAACTACTCATCAGCCAATTAAATTGAATATCGTTATCATCAGGACACCCATTTTTCTTCTAATACTGAAGAGGTTCAGGTCTGCTTCCATTTTCATTAAAGGTCCATGGAAAGTTGTGGAGAGTGTCTGGATAGCTTTATGACACACGTGGTGTCGGTGCGGGAATTTCTGCATTTTGCTGGCAGTTTTTTTCAGATCAAAAAGTGCAAAAACTCAGAAATAAACTTATGACTTCATTGGTGTAAATATATTTATTAGAATGCACTGATTATTTCCGAGAGTATGTTTCATTTATTTTTTGCAGTTTTAAAATAGCACAAACATGGCCAGAGGGCAAGGGAGTGCTTTACATGAGCTCCAAATGACATTATATAAGGTCAGATACGTTTTTTTCATTTTATAATTTTTAAAGCAGGTGGAGGTTCATTGATTAGCACACAATTACAGGACATGGAGCAGACGCTGGAACTCAGACCCGATTCCCTTAGTTCCAAAATCAGCACTTCTGTAAATACCATGGCAGGAGCCACAATAGTAGAAAGGAACTAATTGGCAAATGCAATTGGCATGGTTTCCCCTGTCTTTTTGCCTCTGACCTATTTCGTTTTTGCTGGTTGTATGACTCTGGGCACTTTACCACTGCTGACCAGTGCTAAAGTGTAAGTGCTCTCAGTCTAAATGTAATAGTTATTGGTTTCTTTGAGGAAATTAAAATATTATAAGGCCTATGTGTCCCCGTGTGTCCCCCACCACTCATGTACACATACATGTAACCTATGTATTTCCCCTCCATGGCCTGTCTATCATGATGCTTATGCTATAACGTGGCCTGCCATAATCCAGTCTCCCATGAGAGAAACGACAAATCTGCTCTGAGGCCTACATGTTTTGCATCATGTTTTCCCGCATTTCCATTATTGTGGCTCAGCCAGAGCCGAAAAGAGGTTTCAGGCCTCAGAACGCTCTGAAAGCTGCAGCTGCGTACCCTTGGCCTTGCACACTTGGGCCTCAGCCAAAGGGGCCCCGACCGAGGTGCCGAGACAGTATTGAGCACGGTTATCTGCTTACTCCTACCGAAACCACATTCCTGCCTGGAGAAGGAGGGATAAACATAACCCATCTGCAAAGGAGAAAGCCTAGCCTTCCTGTCTCTTTTTGTGCGATTACAAAGCTCACATCAGTGAAAAGCCCATAGCCCCCATGTAAGACTTCAGCAGTGAACGAAGAAATAAATGCCACATTGGCTCTTGGTGATGGGCAACCTATGTCACGAATCAGTCCCTGCTCCGGACTTTAGATATCAGATAATACAAGATGTGCTGGTCGCCCTGACACTGAAGGCCTCACTTCCAGACTCCAGACTCCCCGGTTGCATAGCAACCCTTTCACACGTCAGTTACACGTCATGCTCGAATTGAGCACAAGTAAGGCAAAGTTCCAGTAAAGTTCCAGCTGATCACGCAACCCCCTCCAGGCATCCACCCACCTATGACACTTACCTATTATCATCAAGTGGACGCCCACCTTCACGCCTACTTACACACCCACATGCTCTTATCTCATTCTCTCTTGCTCCGCCTGACGCACTCCTGCTTACGTATATTATTACAAACATATATATACTGTACTCTGTGAATAAAGTTTGAGAATATATTTTGAGAATCCTGGTCCTGATCCCTTGTGGTGATGGAACTATTCTCCCTATAACTCGAGTTATTTGAATAAAGCCCTTTTGAACCTGATACCACGGACTCAGCCTCTTGCTTCATGCATGATCATATTGATATATAGAAATTCCGAACGCGTAATATTTTATTTACGACATTAATGGCGCCCGAACAGGGACAAATCTCCTTCCCCATGCGCCGGAGATGAAGGTCCAGTTTTGCCCCCTTCCACAGCCGTGACGGACTTCGAGTGTACACGTCGCGGGTTTTCCCGCCAACTCCCTCAGGCCAACGAAGGAGACGGACTGCGACCAGGCATCCATACGAGGCGGTGAGGATTGCGGATCGTCCCGACCCAGAGCCCACCCTGCGAGAGAGCTGTGTCCGAGGTTTCTAGAGATCCACCTAAGATACGCCATTCCCTGCGCAGCGTCAAGTGTCCGAGGCCTTCAAGTTCAAGTTCAAGTTCTGCTTCCCGGTGAGTTTCTCATGGGGGTTGCAATAATGACGGGTTCATTTAATGAACACGGTAAAGACGTGTCTCACTTGTGAGACCGGTATGTTCAAGAGCATGCATTCAAGAATTAATGTTTCAAGAATTAAAGTCCAAGTTTTCAGGTGCACCGATATAACTGTATGAATGTTATTGTCTTAGTAAGGTTCAGTTAGGTTTGAATGTGTCAGGTTTTTGTGTAAAGTTTGTTTCATTGTGATTTTTTTTTTTTTTTTGTTCATTGTGATTTTTGTTTTCGGTTACATTCCAACATGCCGTTATTTTCAAAACTGCGTAAGATATGTACCAGAAAAGGTGTACTAGAGGAACCAGTTAACATTCCGCCTAGAGACACACCTGGACATTTCATGTACTGTAAGCATGGTTTAGATGCCGTGTTGTTTTCAGAACTGTGGGTGGATTATACGAAGGATTTAGAGACAAAGTATAAATGGCCCATTACGGGAACGTGGGATGCGGAATGCATTATGAAGGTAGAGGAAGAGATATGGAAGAGAAAATCTAGACCTGCTCAGAAGGATGCCATTGAGTTATGGCGCAAGGAGTCACATAGAAGAACAGAGAAAGAGTTCCACAAAGCAGAGAGAAGTAGACAGGAGTCCGAAAAAGCCAAAGAAGAGAAATTACAGGAAGAAGGGGAGCGGGTAAAAAGAGAGCAGGCTGAAAGAGAAAGAAATACTGTCGTTGCTGGTATTTATCCCGTCCTTTCAGAGGAGCTAGCAAAAGTGGCCCCAGTAGAAAGACCAGTTAGAGTGCCACCGCAAGTACCCCGAAAAATAAAACAAACAGCATCCGAAACGTTCATTAACACCTACCTAGAGGAATCCCCACCAGCATACGTGGACGGATTTTTCCCTGCACCCCCAACGCAAGAACAACTCCAGGAACTCGAGGACGGCGGGGAGGGAGGATCCGGGGCAACATCAGGAGGGGGGCCGACAGTAAAAGTAGACATCTCCGAATGTATATATGACCCAGATCCAGGAAAGGGCAGAATGCTCGTGTTTTCACTACGGCTTAGACGAGCAGTCGCAGATTTGGAAAAATTACCAGATATGGATAAACATCTAAAGAAAATGTACACATTCATAAGAACAGGGGAAGGTCCTGAGTGTATAGCAGAAGCTGTACAAAATAGAAAGGTAATTATTAAGAACTATATCCTTCGCTTCCTAATTAATTGTCTGATCAGGGAAAAAGACGAAGGCGACGGGGACGTAGACCGTTGTTATATTGGTTGGAGTGATCGCATAGATGCCGGTCAGCATGATAAATCAGGCCAGACAGACAACATGTTGACCACAATCCGAAAGGCAATAATAGCGTCACACGAAGGAGGCCCGAACGAAAAAGCTGAGTTATCATCTGATGACGAAGCAGGGGACAAAGACAGAATACATTATGTGGGCCGTGCCCGGCGATTCGAAAGGCCCAAGGGCCTCAATCACCGTAAACAGGGAACTGCCATAAAAGAAAGATATTCCCTTGAAAGTTTGTTCCAGATCACCGAAAAAGCGGTGAATAAATGGCTAGGTAACGATCAGCCCCTCACCCCGACCGAAAATGAATTAGCACGGTCAGCCACCCTGTGGATATCCCAATATGATATATATAATAATGATATCGTAGCACAAACGTTCTTGAGCCTCCCACCAAACGAACAGCGCATAGCTGGTGTTTACATGGTCCAACATTTGATCACGTTATATGAGAGTCAATATTCTGGTCCTGGTCTATTGTATAAGTTGCTGGACGACATAATACTAGACAGGTGGATGAACATGGGTACTGAACTGATTAATGTCATTCTGGATCAGCGACACAAGTATATAGTATACGTGACTAGATCCCTGCTTCCCGCTCCACCACAGGTTAAGGGACAGTCATACGACAAGCTGAACCCCCTACGAGAGGTTCATCCTGTAAAGGATGCAAACAATGAACTGCAACGGGTGTATGTCTACACCCCCTTGTCGAAATTAGAGATACTGGAAATGAAAAAAATGTTACCATCCCATGATAAAGACCCGGGGGGTTTTCACCGAGAACTAAAGGACATTCTTCGCTTAGGAGAATATACATATGCTGACATTCTAAAGTTATTAAAAATACTATTGCCTGCTGGTATTTACGAGAAGCTGAAAGGACAGGACTGGGAGGTGGGAGAGAAAAGGCTCAGCTGGGATCTGTTGGAAAGAGAGGAAGAGGCCCGGGGGTTGGTCTGGGTCCCCGAGCTAAAGACCTACCTGAACTCCTTGTACAAGTTTTGCCCAGATTACTAATTACCAAGAAAGAAGACTGGGATGCTATTTCAGCCTGTAAACAGAAACCAGACGAGGACACTAGCGATTTTTACTCTAGGTTTGAGAAATGTTTCACTATCAATAGTGGTCTTAAGCCCGGTAGTGATTCATATCCCCATCTTTTCGTGAGCAAACTAGTAGAAAATTCCCTACCAGAGGTGAAGTATAGGGTACTGAAGGTTGAGAGTACTTGGCAAGCAAACAGCCCTTCACAAATGTTACAGATGTTACAATACCACCAGAACAGAATTAGAGAAGAACACGACCAGGACAAGAGACGCATGAGAGACACAAAGATGAAGATGCTGGTGGCCCAATCGACCCCGGCAAACACAAACACAAACAAGAATAGCACGAAACAAAATAATGGGACCTGTAATTATTGCAAGAAGCCAGGCCACTTCGTAAATGAATGTGCGGTCCTGAAACACAATATAGCGATAGGTAAAACAAAGCCACGTCCTTATCCTCCCAAAGAAAATAACACACATCAGACATCAGATACATTTCCACCGCCGCCGCCTGTCCATGCACCTGCACCAGCCCACGCCACAACACAAATGTATGAGCACGCTCAGACTAACTATCCAGAATACCAAGCATATTCGTGAAGAAGCCCAGAGAGGGAATTCGACTTGCCCCTTATTCCAGTTCCTGTGGACCAAGCGGGTCCCTATGTGCATGCACGTTTACTAGGAAAGAATAAAAAGTTTTTGATTGACACTGGGGCAAGTAGAACTACCATCAGTCATTCTGAGGTTCCAGGGGCACCCCTCTCGGGCTCAAAGAGTATATCCCTGGGCTTTTCAGGAAAGCCTATTATCAATGAGGTTTCAGAACCAGTCTCTTTAGGAGTTGGTCCACTAATACATACAACAGACTTACTGCTTACTAAATCATGTCCAGAAAACTTACTCGGCATAAAAACGTTAAAGGAACTGGGGGCAATTATCTGTTGCTCGCCAGAAGGAGTGCGACTGTATTTACGTGATTTCAAGGGACATTTTGTTATGAAAGATATTGACATCAGGCTTCAAAATGTACCACAGCACCTATGGGCACAAGGCCCGACTGACGTAGGTTTCATGAACATTACACCATACCAGGTCACCCTCAAGGAAGGAGTGGTGCTGCCACGGATTAGACAATATAAAATTCCACCTGAAGCTGAAGTAGGGTTGCTGAAAATTATCGATGAACTCATCGCACAAGGGGTGGTGATAGAGACAGATTCAAACATATGCAATTCACCTGTTCTTCCTATTCTTAAAAGAACTGATCCCAATGCATCACCTGTCTATAGATTAGTTGTGGACCTGCGAGAATTAAACAAATGTGTGGTGCCACAGTACCCTGTGGTCCCGGACATTTCTTCATTATTGACTGCCATTGATGCGAAGGCTACGTTCTTTACAGTTATCGATCTGAAGAACGCCTTTTTCAGTATCCCAATACATCCGGACAGCCAATATCTTTTTGGTTTCAGTTTAAAAGGCCGCAGCTTCAGATTCACAAGAGCACCACAGGGCTTCACGGAAAGTCCTAGCATCTACAGTCAGGCACTCAAAAGACAACTAGACAGTATTCATATGCCTACCACTACAGCACTGATACAGTATGTAGATGACATTCTCATTACTGCACGATCGGAAACTGACTATGAAAATGCATCACTCACTGTTTTACATTTCCTAGCTGACAAGGGGCACAAAGTGTCCCCTTCGAAGTTGCAATTCTGTGAACAGCAAGTGGCGTACCTTGGGCACTTGCTATCCAAGGAGGGTAGGCGACTGACACCAGAACGTATTCAATTGATTTCTGGCCTTTCACAGCCCAGGACACAAAAGGAGGTACGTGCATTCATTGGCCTCACTTCATATTGCAGGCAGTGGATTCCCCAGTATGCTCACATAGCCAAGCCCCTAATACAGTTGACGACACAGGAGGTAGCTTCTACTAAAGTCCTCCCTTGGACACAAGAACACACTGTGGCATTTGAAGAATTAAAAAGAGCTTTATGTCAAGCACCAGTTTTAGCGATCCCTGATTACAACAAATCTTTTATGCTTTTTGTGACAGAGCGAGATGGAACAGCACTATCTGTCCTAACACAAGATCATGCAGGAAAACACAAGCCCTGTGCTTATTTTTCTAGTACATTGGACCCAGTAGCACAGGCTTTGCCTGCGTGCCTGAAATCTGTTGCAGCAACAGCCTTAGCCATAAGACAAAGTGACTCGATAGTGCTGGGCCACCCCCTGACAGTACAAGTACCACACGCAGTAGAGGTTCTCTTGAACCGAACACAAACACAACACCTGACTGTAGCGAGACTGACAGGGTATGAGCTGACGTTATTTCAACCACACATAGAGATCAGATGATGCAACATACTGAATCCTGCTACTCTTTTGCCCTCCAGTACAGAAAACGTTTCCCCACATGACTGTGTTGAAGTAATACATACCGTGACTAAACCAAGACAAGACTTGACAGATGTTGCACTCCCAGACCCTGACCTAACACTCTATGTTGACGGCTCATGCATGAGGACGGGGGCGGGAGAATTAGTGGCAGCATATGCAGTGACCACTGCTACTGAAATCATAGAGACTAAAAGAATAGACATACTGTCAGCACAAGCAGCAGAGCTCATCGCTCTGACACAAGCGTGCATAAGAGCTAAGCACCTGAGAGTAAACATTTACACTGACTCACAATACGCATATGGGGTAGTTCATGACTTCGGAGTACTATGGAGGGAAAGAGGTTTCTTGACCTCTCACGGGGCCAAGATACAGCATGGCCCCCTTATTCAAGCCCTTCTAGATGCTATACATTTACCAACAGCGATAGCTATCCTGAAATGCAAAGCACACACTAAAGTCACAGATACCATTTCTCAAGGCAATGATCTGGCAGACCGAACAGCTAAACAGACAGCTCAGACCCCACTAGACATGACGAAATCACAGGTACCATCAATGACCAAAGCCATGACAGTCAGGGATCCTTCCAAGGATGTACAAGACATACAGACACATGCTACTCTAGACGAATTGAAGAAATGGTCGGAACAAGGAGGGGTACTGACTGATCAGGGTTGGATGACTAAGGGCAAAGAAACATGGTTTCTTCCTGATGCGATGGTACAAGTGATCATAAATACCGCACATAGTCCTGCACACTTAGGAGAGAAAGCAATGCTAGACAGCTTACAGAATATATGGTTCAACAAGCACCTGCGTGCAGCAGCGAAACAAAAGGTCAGAACATGTATGATCTGTTGCCAATTCAATCCAGGTAAAGGCATTCCAATGGAACAAGGTGGATTCCATCCACCTGACCATCCTTTTGAAGTCCTCCAAATGGATTATATCCAAATGGACAGATGTAGAGGTTACAAATATGTCCTGGTAGTAGTATGTTCACTATCAAGATGGACAGAGGCCTATCCAGTTCCTGATTATACTGCTGTAACTACCGCCAGACAATTGGTACGAGAGTTTTTTCCACGTTATGGATTACCGCGTGTCGTATATTCCGACAAAGGTCAGCCTTTCTCCTCTGAACTCATGAAACAGGTGTCCCTTCTGTTAGGGTATACCTGGAAGTTCCATTGTGTACGACATCCTGAGGCAGCAGGCCTTGTGGAAAGACATAATCAGACCTTAAAGATAAAACTAGCAAAGATTTGCGCAGACAAAGGTGTAGATTGGATGGTAGCCCTGCCCGTTGCCCTCTTTTACATGCGAATGGTAGCCCATTCTAGAACAGGCTTATCTCCCTATGAAGTGGTCTTTGGTAGACCACCGAATATGTGGGGCACTCCAATGCCTAAAAAGATCACTGATGTTGATAGTAACATGCTGACAGATTACCTGGCTTCCTTGATGTCTGCACTACTCTCTTGTCGTTCGCAGGTTGCTGCCGCCTTCCCTGACAACACCCAGGTCAAGGAACATTCCCTCGTTCCTGGGGATTACGTAGTCATACGGAACTTTGATAGAACGAGCCCTCTTGAGCCAAGGTGGAAGACGCCCAAGTTGGTATTATTGACCACGAGGACCGCTGTTAAAGTCGAAGGACGGAAAGGATGGGTTCATCTTCATCATTGTAAACGCTACTTTGGAAATAACGATTCGTTTAAAAAGGACATAAACTTTTCAGACTTTGAGCCCCCTTTACTAGAGGAGACTCCCCAGCAGGAGTACAAAGATAAACTTAGATCTAAAAAGTCAGAACCCGTTTGATCAATTAAGTCCACTAGGTGGTGAAGCGGTTGAACATGTATTCTGGCTTGCATAAGATCTTGGATACTACTGATGAGAAAAAGAGCAAGATGAAAAGCAAATACTGTAAAATATTACATGGTAGATGTATAGTGACTTTGATTTTTTTATTTCTTCTGTGCATCACGATGATATGTATCAGCTTAATACTACATGCTATTTTTCCTCCTATTGCCTCACTCTTACACTCTTCTACTAATGATACCATAAAGCACACATTTAGTGATCTGCCATCCCATGAGCTATCATATCGACTTGCCTTACGCAACAATACCTTTATTCAGATGCTGCACCATTCACATCAGACTAGCAATGCTACAGACTGCTGGGTCTGTGGCCGACTTCCCCCGTATCAGAAGGTAAAGGGAGTGTTGCCTCTTTTCCCATTTCCATTCTCCCATAATGGTTCTTGCGGAGCATGGTTTGCCTTAATGACATCCATCAACGGTGATGCCAAAGAATGTCAAGACAAGGAGTGTAGGGGCGACTGGGTATGGGGAAATTTGAATGAAGTCATGAATAAAGCATGTTTCCCAGATGAAGAAGGTTTTCCCCAAAGGAAAGGTACAGATCTAGAAAATGAAGAGTATCTGCAAGGAAATGCGACCCTCGACTTTATAGTGTTGAATGTCAAGCCCATACACAATTTAGGTCCATCCTCAATCACAGTCCTGCCAGTAAAGGGGTACTTGTGTGTCAGAAAAGAAGGCTCTGTACATTTGGGGCACAGCGAGTGTAACACTATACTGGTGTTTAAAGACAAAGGAAAGTCTTACTTCAGAGCATCACGACACACCTACTTTATTTGTGGCCAGACAGCCTATGTACAACTGCCCTTAGACTGGGGTGGGACGTGCTATATATCATTCCTACTTACACACCCACATGCTCTTATCTCATTCTCTCTTGCTCCGCCTGAAGCACTCCTGCTTACGTATATTATTACAAACATATATATACTGTACTCTGTGAATAAAGTTTGAGAATATATTTTGAGAATCCTGGTCCTGATCCCTTGTGGTGATGGAACTATTCTCCCTATAACTCGAGTTATTTGAATAAAGCCCTTTTGAACCTGATACCACGGACTCAGCCTCTTGCTTCATGCATGATCATATTGATATATAGAAATTCCGAATGCGTAATATTTTATTTACGACAATTAAATTGAATATCGTGATCATCAGGACACCCATTTTTCTTCTAATACTGAAGAGGTTCAGGTCTGCTTCCATTTTCATTAAAGGTCCATGGAAAGTTGTGGAGAGTGTCTGGATAGCTTTATGACACACATGGTGTCGGTGCGGGAATTTCTGCATTTTGCTGGCAGTTTTTTTCAGATCAAAAAGTGCAAAAACTCAGAAATAAACTTATGACTTCATTGGTGTAAATATATTTATTAGAATGCACTGATTATTTCCGAGAGTATGTTTCATTTATTTTTTGCAGTTTTAAAATAGCACAAACATGGCCAGAGGGCAAGGGAGTGCTTTACATGAGCTCCAAATGACATTATATAAGGTCAGATACGTTTTTTTCATTTTATAATTTTTAAAGCAGGTGGAGGTTCATTGATTAGCACACAATTACAGGACATGGAGCCGACGCTGGAACTCAGACCCGATTCCCTTAGTTCCAAAATCAGCACTTCTGTAAATACCATGGCAGGAGCCACAATAGTAGAAAGGAACTAATTGGCAAATGCAATTGGCATGGTTTCCCCTGTCTTTTTGCCTCTGACCTATTTCGTTTTTGCTGGTTGTATGACTCTGGGCACTTTACCACTGCTGACCAGTGCTAAAGTGTAAGTGCTCTCAGTCTAAATGTAATAGTTATTGGTTTCTTCATGACTGGCATATTTGATTTACTAGTAAGACCCTAGTACAGTGCACCGTGTGTGCCCAGGGCCTTTAAATCAAATGCATCTAGTGGGTGTGCAGCACTGATTGTGCCACCCACATGAGTAGCCCTGCAAACATGTCTCCGGCCTGCCACTGCAGGTTCTGTGTGTGTAGTTTTAGACCCGGAATGTGACCAATTCACAACACGAAAGAATCGCTGGATTTAGAAAGGCACAGAAAGGAACCAATGAAAAGTGGGGAGCGTGCCCAAAGCCCATACAGTAGATACAGAATGTCTCGAAGAGACAGCACATTCGCTGCTGTCTAGGCGAGACCTAATAAAGAACGACATCAAGAGGGGAGAATAGAACCAACAAAGGACAGACTCAGAGTAGGGGCTTAGAAAGGAGGGAACGAATCACGGCCATGGAAATGAAAAAGTGCTGATCTTACCACAGAGGGAGAAGAGAAGGGAAGCAAAGGAGACTATGACCTGAACTAGGAGACGCTCACAAGGGATGTGGTGGAGGATCCAGCACCAGAACAGAGCATAAAACAACCTGCGATGCTGCAGGAAGGAGGGTCCCGAGATGAGAGAGAGGGAGGCGTGGACACCAAGTCTGAAGATTGGTGGGCATCGCCAACCGACAAGCTAGTGTATGCGACAGTCCTGGAAGGTGATGGCATTCCAGGTGCGTCCCCTTAGCTGGGAATAACGGGAGAGCAAAAAGGAGAAGTTACCTTGTAGAATGTCTGAGTTTGCACTGGGCTTATTGAAATATTTCCATTGCTCACACTCTAAGGTCTACCTTATAAATAGGAAAAGAAAAGCTGGGACAGGGAGGCCCTGAGGTTTGTCTGGGCTACTAATTATCTTTAACAAACTGAATTTATAAAGGATTGCAGACTCTGGGAGGTATTCTTAGAATGACAAAAATATGCCAATTTAATGAAAGAGTGATACTAGATGGGAGGGTGAGTCACCTCCATATAATCCAACCGTGACACCCTGAGAAGTCGAGAAAAGAGCTTAATTTTTTCTCTTATTATTTTACACTACCCGGGTTGTTTTTGTTTGTTCTTCCAAGGGACTGTCAATGATTGCCACATCGGGTGAACCTAGAGAAAAGAAGAATACGAAACATTAGTCAAAGGAAAGCGAGAAAAGCCGTCAGCGCCTAGTCATTCCCAAGTATTTTCAAGAGGCTCTCATTATACAATGTTTAAGTTCGAACAAAATGTTAATAAGTCACTATAGCAAAACGCCTAATTGAAAAGCCTCCTAACCTTATGTCCAATCGGGCCTCCCACATGTCTACAGTTCCTGGCGAGGTAGCGTGGTATATCCATGCTCCTCATTACAACATTTCTGTCTGCATAGTTTGCCAGTTCTCATTTTTATGTATTAGTTGCTCTCCAGTAGATTGTTCAACTAAAGTCAACTGCTTTTTAACACACATCTCTACTCTCCCCATGTTCACACATGACACTGCCAACAGTTGTTGGCAGCTTATTTATGGTCCTGTGGTATTAGTCTTTTAACTCCAACCTAGGTTGTTGAAGAAGTCATTGTTGATTAATGAAGCCTCTCACTTCCCAGGGTGTGTGCATGCATGTGTGTAGTATGTTGTCTAATACATGAGGCATTGGGATACCCTAGAATGGTGGGGCTACAAATGTATGGGAGACCACAAAAAATGGGTAAGAGGTGCACCACATGCTTTAGTAAGGATTATAAATAAAATAGAGAGTAAACAGCAAATGTGTTCCATAAAGGAGATTCCTAATCTAAATTAATAAAGGTTTAGGCAAATAATGTCTGTTTCTTCAATAGCAAGGAAAGGTGAAAGTTTCAGAAACTCAAATGAAGAGTTCTGATGATAGAAAGAAAATGAATAGGCATAAAGCCTTCACACTTGGGCAATAGAAATTTGCAAAGCTAAAAGTATTCTCAACAGGTGCATCTAGACTCTGGGTCGGAAAAAAGAAGGGCTGTAAGGGGTCTCTCCAATCCAGTCCTGCTCTGCTGTTCTGCTAAAACTAAGGAACACACATGTTAGATATTTGGTCTCTCGTTGGAAGAGGTATGCACCCTGTCCGAGTGGCTACCACAATCCTAGTCAGAGTAAGCTAGATATACACTTTAAATTAAGCAGTGCTCATCGTCTAATAGCTTGGCAGAGGGCAGGCAGGCTTAACTTAAGAGACAACACACACATACAGTAACACAATGAAAACACCACAAAAAGACTCCACACAGGTTTAGTAAAATAGAGAATACTTATCTGAGTAAAACAAGACCAAAATGACAGCAAAAGTTGAGATATGAACTTCTAAAGAATAAATCCAAAAGCAGTGCCTAGACGTTAATAGCATTAAAAGGTTATTTGAGGTTGGCGAGGAACCAGGCTGAATCCAAAGTGCAGGCTGACTGCGAAGGGGGGCAGGCCGGCCATGAGACTCACGCAGATCCCACTGAAAAAGTACCTTGGATGGAGTAAAGCGTCGACTCTGAGAGCACGATGCGTCGATCTTTTCAATGCAGCCGGGTTACTGCTTAGTCATTGAGCTACATTGAAATACAGTCAATGCGTCATCGCCAAGCCGCGCAGAGCATCGGGCCATGCAGGCTGTAGAACCACTGTCGACAAACAGCCTCTGTGTCGCCGTCAAAGGGCGATGCGTTGGTCTCGACTGGGGCAGTGGTGATGATACGTCGGTTTTGTAGAAAAGCAGCTGCAAAACCCACTTCTGGGGCCCAGGACTGGAGGGGGCACCTCAGGCAAGGGTAGGACTCAGGGATGGCAGAGTACAGCAGCACCAGCAGGATTGTAGGAAGTCTTTTATGTCCCTCAGACTTTAGAAAGCAGGAGGCAAGCCAGCAAGCCCTTGGAGTCACTCTGGGTTCAAGTGAGATGGGTCCAGTCCTTGTCCTCGGCAGGTCAGAGATCCGCAAGCAGCAGGGTAGCTCAGCAAAGCAGAGGAGCAGTTCCTCAGAACAGTCAGTCAAGGCAAAGTGGCAGTCCTTACAGCACTGCAGTCTTTACTCCAGCAGAGTTCTTCCCAGATCCAGTAATGTACTGCTTTGGTAGGGTCAAAGCCCCAGTACTTATACCCAAATGTGCCTTTGAAATAGGGGTGACTTCAAAGCAGCTCCTTCAAGTGGACAGGTCCCCTTTCATCCCAGCCCTGTCTGCCAGTATTTCTGTGGGGGGGGGGGGGGTAATCAGTCCTTTGCGTTCTATTCAGATGTAAGTGTGAGCTCCCTCAACCCAGGAAGGCTATCAGAATGCAGATAAATGTAGATGAGTCCTCTGTCACGCCCACCCTTCCTGTCTTTGTGGCTGTCTAGAGGGAATGTACAAAGTGTAGCTGTCACCCAGCTCAGACATGTATTGGAGACAGGCTGCAGGCACACGCAGCAAAGTTAAGAGCAGAAAAATGTCCACTTTCTAAAAGTGGCATTTCTAAAATAGTAATGTCAAATCCAACTTTACCACTATGGAGGATTTATCATTACCATTCCAAAGATTTGAAATATGATTTAACTACTCCTTTCTAATCAGGAATTACAACTTAAAAGTGTTTAAGGAAATCCCAAAGCTATCCTATGAGAGGAGTGGTCCTTATAGTAGTGAAAAACAAATTTAGCTGTTTGTCACAACCAGTCAATCTAAAACTGAAAAATACATGTCCTACCTTTTAGTTACACTGCTCCCTGCACATAGGGCTACCTAGGGCCTACCTTGGGGGTGACCTATGTGTAATAAAGGGGGTTGACACTTTAAGGCTTGGTAAGTGGTTTTAAATGCCAAGTCAAAGTGCCAGTAAACTTCTCACACGGGCCCTGCAATGGCAGGCCTGAGACAGGTTTGAAAGGCTACTTGTGTTGGTGGTACAACCAGTGCTGCAGGCCCCCTTATGGCATTTACATTACAAAGCCCTGGGTATATGCTATACCACTTTACAAGGGACTTACAAGTAAACTAAATATGGCAATCGGGTATATACCAATGTCACCAGGTTTAGGGAAGAAGCACATGCACTTTAGCACTGGTGAGCAGTGGTAAAGTGCTCAGAGTCCTAAGGCCAACAAAAAGATACAGCAAAAAGTGGAGGTAAGCAGGCAATAAGTTGGGGGAAGACCACCCTAAGGATGACAGGTCTAACAACACATTAATATAATCCTGCCAAAGCATCATTTCAAACAAATATGTATTATATTCCCTGTACACGACAATCAATCAACTCTCAGTCACATTTCCTGCCATCTCCTCTCTTTCGGGGGAGAACTTCACTATCAGTTGTCTAATACATAACAAATGTCTATTCACTAGAGAAAAACATTGTGTGCAAGACAACAATTTAATGCGAAAATAGGTTGTTTAACCCTAATGTCTAAAATCAATGTTAACATGGCATCAGTAGTCAGGCCAACTTAAGTCAGTATATTATGTTTGGTGGTGGGCAGAACTCATGGAATTTAACTCTGTGGAATTCCGTGGAGTTACATAAAAACTCAGTGACATTTGGCAGAATATATTTTTAAAAACACGTGGATTGATTCAGTTTAGGAACCTAGAGGCTGGAATCAGTACTAATTGAGAATAATAGGGTACCTCTAGGACCATGGATTATCGGCATTCTTTTCAACAGGAGGGAGAAACTTTTCCCTACTGGACAGTTCCACTAATGAACTGAATTCCTTGTACTCATTCTAATACGTGGGTCAACAAGCAAATCATCAATTATTCTTCTTTCTAAATAATCAACATATACTCCAAACATCCATTTATATATGGTTTTTACTCCATGATTAGCTAAAGCGGCGATAATGGGCTTGATAATATGCCGCAGAGAATTCCAATAGAAGCCCATGTTGACACCAGAACATGGGCTTCTATGGGATTTCTCAAGGGCATATTATCAAGCCCATTATCACCGCTTTAGCGGCAGTTTTCTGCCGCTAAAGCGGTGATAATTTTAGCGCCGTTTCTTGACAATATGCCCCAAAGTTCCTCAATTATTTACTTTCTTTCTGTAAACTCGTTTAATCTATTGTAGCACAAGCTACAGTGGAGGCCATTTTCTCTCCTAACTTGCAGCCAAGTCTTGGAACGACCTACTGCTCCATCTTTTAACAGCGCCCTCTCTCGTGGAATTCGGAAAGGGACTTAAGATCTGGCTTTTTGACTGAGATAAGTGAATCCTCAGCACCCCAGGAGCGTGCCTGGAGCCAGGCATGTCTCTGGTCTAGTCAGCAGGAGGGAGGCACCGTGGCTATGTTGGGGCCTCCACTTGGCGATGGGAACTCATTTTCCCTCTTCTGCTACGGTTAACCTCTCACCATGGCCAGACTAGGAACCGAAACTGGCCCTGGCAAACAGCGCAGACGTCCAGGGGGTGGGCAGGGGGGGTTCTAGTCAGAAGCACCACTCACGTCTCACTGCTGCTGTTTTTGTTACAGGGGGCGATATTTCAGCCGGCCCGGTAACAAAAACAGCCCCCCAGGGGTCCAAAACCAGCCCCCACCCTGGCAGCTCACCAGCAAAATGCCTGGTGCCCGCTATGGCCAGTTTGACCCTGCCTTGGATGCACTCCTCCTTCTCCCTGTTGTCGAATGTTTCTTTTTCCTGGGTTATATCCTGGGGAAGGAAAATAAGTCCTCATTTTGTTTTTATCTTCTCTTCTTTTCCCTTTAAGTTGTGTCCATTGTGAATGTCACAGTTTTTTCGCATGGATTTCATCCCAATTTGTTTACTACATTTGAAAATCCTGATAACAGTGTCGTTTGCATTGACTCTCAGTTTCATAATCCTGTGGTCATTCCCCGCCGGGTTCAGTGTCGGCTGGACTATGGCAGCTCTTTCTATCTTGCAGCTCCAGAGAAGGCCTTGCACTGTCTTCAGCTGCTGCAAAATGCAGCAACTACTCTGATTACTGGGAAGGATCTCAGTATTAAAGGCCCTTTGCAGCAAGGCCTCTTTTAAAGCTATGATCATCAACCATAATCTAATTCCAAGGGGCACACGTCTGAAGTGACCCTATATTCAATCTGGTGAAAGGGCTTCTTCTATAGCTGCTTCCAGATGTTGCAATTCCTAAATAAAGTGGTCCCAGATTCAAGAAGCATCTCAAATTATGACTTTTCGGCCTATGATGGTTATTTTCTTCATATGCTTTGTGGACACTGTTTATCTTCAGATATTTATACTTGCTTAATGGTTGTCTGATGGTTGTTATGTTACCTCAAATAGTACCATGTATCATGTGTATTCTCTGCAAAGAAATATAACATTGCATAACATGCAATACATGACTTTAGTTAGCTATCCCCCTCTATAGCCATGTATTCCCTGTTATTCTCGTTCTTCTTGCCTGCGCTACATATGCTAGCTTGGTTGAAGTGTATGTCAGGCTCAGAGCACCAACATCTGCAATGGGGTTGGAAGTAACTCTTTGAATTCACCGCTCTGGATCGAAGTGGTTTGGAAACAAAAACATAAGATGACTGCCCCTCTCCATCTATGCACCAAGTAACTCGAACAACATCCTATTTCCATCAGGCCTGCCCCAACCCCACACCAATTTAGGAAAGAGGTGAAAACTGCACCACAAACAGGTAGCAGCTCACTTTTGCTATTATCAACCAGCTCCCCCTCAAATAATTCACTGACTGTATCTTCTTCTTTGATCTTTTTTTAGTATTCTGCTACCTTTCACTTTGGTACCTGCTATACAAGTTCTATGGATATGCAGAAATAAGATGGGGGTGCCGGGCCTGCCTGGAGTGAACTATCTACCCAAATGTAAATTGAATGGGGAGAAACAAGAGTTAAAGTGTACTGGAGTACGGAACTGTCCTTTGAACTCTGTAAATTCAAAATGTGAATATTGCTCTGTGATGTCTATAATGCCTCTGCATGTTTAATAAAAAAAAAAATGAAAAATAAAGCCAGATTTCTATTGAATAGATTTGAGATGGAAAAAGTCTAAAGAGTTGGACATAGCTGCTGAGAGAATCCGAATTTTGCAATGCAATAGTTTCCAAGATGAGTATATGAAAACATATAACATTTTAGTTGTATATAGAATGATCACCTGTGCCGTTGACATCCTAATATTGTCTATGACCTTTGCCAAGTTCTCAGGGATAGTGGTAGCAGTGCAAGTGCTTATTATCAATGAAAACTCGCCACAGCCTCCAGTTTGGCCAACCACCTCCCTCAGTTGTTGCAGAACTTTTGTCCCACTATCACCATTTGAAGTAGCGATCCATTCTAGGGTCCCGTCACAGGGTCTTAAAAATGGATCAATTCCTGTATAGTAACAGTGCGGTAAAAGGTTCGAAATCTCATAATGTCACTGAGTATAGGATCCAGAGCCCCATAACTAATTTGCAAGGAGGATAGCAACGAGGAAAGAGGAGAAAATATCTGTCAAAATATGGGACCACTTTGAAAAAATGGGGTTGATCCCACTGGTCTCTTACTCTGTAGCCATGATTATGATTTGGGATTAATTATGCAGGGGGATTCCGGGGGCCAGAATGACCATTTATGACTTGTGTCTCTGCATGTATTTACTCATGTTATTAAGTGAACCCCAAGCACCCGCAGTTCTAAAAAGTAGGTGCTGAGACGGGTCCTTATCGGGCTCTCCATTTTTACCCTCCCCCTCAGGGTGATAAAAAATCTCAACTCTGCTCCTGTGCGACCCTTATTTATTTATTTATTGAGTTTATTAAGCGCGACAGATGCCCAAAAAGGGCTTCCCGGCGCTAGAGCAGAATACTGAATCCAAGAGGCAGGAAAAGGCAGATCACTGATTAAAAAGCCAGGTCTTAATGGCTTTCCGGAAGTGAGTGTACCTTGTTTCTAGGCGGAGAGGTAACGGAAGGGAGTTCCAAAGCTTCGGGCCTAGGAGGGAGAAAGATCTACCTCCCATCCTTGCACGGAAGGTTTTGGGGACACAAAACAGACCTTGTGTAGTAGATCTCAGGCATCGGGCAGGAGTGTAGGTGTATACAAGGGTTTGGAGATATCTGGGAGCATTGCCCCATTTTATCCTGTGCATGAGGCTCAGAGTTTTGAATTTGACCCTGTTGTCAATTTTTAGCCAGTGGAGTGCCTTTAAGTGACTGGACATACGCTCTCTCCTGTTGCACTTGCAAAGCAATCTAGCTGCTGCGTTCTGTACCAGTTGAAGGCGCCTTATGATTGCCTGAGATGCCCCTAAATAAAGGACATTCCCGTAGTCCAAACGGGAGGTGATTAATGCATTAATCACAGTCTTTTGAGTGTCTGCAGGGTGCATCCATATGATTTTCCTGAGCCATCTCAAGATAATGAAGCAGGTGGCTGTGAGATTGTTCACCTGGGGCTCCATGGTAAGGCCACTATCAATGATAAAGCCCAGATTGCGTACTTGGTGCAATGGAGTAGGCAGGGTGCCCATTTCGGATGGCCAATGTCTGGAATTCCAGAGATTATGATTGACACCTACTATCAGAACTTCGGTTTTACTTCCATTGAGTTTAAGCATATTTTCATTCATCCAGAAGAAAATATTCCTAAGGCCAGTCTGAAGGCGTGAAGGAAGATCTTGGTTTTCGTTTGATAGTGAGAAAACAATTTGGGAATCGTCCGCGTATGTGAACATGTTGAGACCAGCTGATTCAGCGATCTGGGCCAGCGGGGCTGCATAAAGGTTAAATAGCAGGGGGCTTAATACTGATCCTTGTGGAACTCCATATGGAGAAAAGTGGACCTTAGATGCCGCATTACTGGAAGAGATTTGGAATGTCCTACGAGTCAGAAAAGATGCAATCCAATCTAGTGCAATTCCTCTTATGCCTATGTTGAAAAGGGAAGCGAGCAGTGTGTCATGGGAGATGGTGTCAAACGCCGCGCTGAGATCCAGTAGAATCAGCGCGGCAGAATTACCCTTATCCACCATTTGTCGGAGGTTTTCCACGACTCCAAGTAATGTGGTCTCCGTCGAGAATCCGGTGCGGAAACCCGATTGGGAGGGGTGAAGAATACTGTTTGCCTCCGTGAAGTTGGTGAGATGTTCATGGACATGCTTCTCCAGGATTTTGGAGAAAGCAGGCAGAAGAGATATTGGTCGAAAATTTGCCAAATTTTTAGGGTTGGCCGATGGTTTCTTAAGAAGGGGTGAAACCAAGGCATGTTTCCAAGATGGCGGGACCGTGGCGGAGGAAAGAGATAAATTTAAGAATTGACATAACACGGCAAGAAGAGGGGTGTCCAGGAGTCTAAGAGTAGAAATCGGAAGGGGGTCAGCAGGGGATCCAGATTTGACCTTCCCTAAGATGTCCCGCAGACCCCGGACATCCATCTCGGGCCAAGAAGCAAGCGGCGCGTAGGATAGATGGGGTTGGACATAGATGTCATCTGTGTTGGATCCAAGGTTTTGGGTACTGTTGGATTGGGCCTGCTGTTGTGTTGCTATATTCTGGTAGATATTCTCGATCTTAGATGTAAAATATTTCGCCAGTTCCTCGCATTGAAGACTATTAAGGGGCGGAGGTTTAGGAGGAGTGTCTGCACCTGCTAACTCTTTTACAAGGTTAAAAAGAATTTTTGATTTGTTGGTAGCTTCAGATATGGATTTTGCTACATAGTCAGCTCTTGCCTTGTTACATGCTTTATGATAAAGCTTGAGCTCGCTTTTGTAGTGTGTACTGGCAGCCGAAGAATAATCCTTCCTCCAGTCGTTTGCATTTTGATTTGGTGGCTTTCAGGTGTTCGTTGTACCATGGGGCAGGCGGGTTGTGGGAAGTGGTTTTTTTGTAAGCTAGGGGCAGACAGATGTCTAACGCCCCTAGGAGCCATTTATTGATATTAGTGTCTGCAATTTCAATATCTCTGGTGTTTAAAAATTCCTCCGGTATGGTCGCATTAAGGATGGACATAAGGCGGTTGATGTCCAAATTTTTCCAATTTCTTTTAAGGGACTTACTAGTCCCGCTGGGGGGCCGACGGCTGTATGGTCCCCCAGATGAAATTTTATTAAGAAATGGTCTGACCAGTCTAAGGGCAGAGCCTGCTGGCACTGAGGCTGGGGAAGGCTGGAGAAAAAAGGATCCAGCCTTCCAGGTTACATCACAGGCAAGGACCCTTCCCTGCCTGTGATGTAACTTCTAAAAGCCTCGTTATAGTTCTTTCACAGGCTCATCATCTCAGAACTGAAGCATTTTCAATATTCTGTACAACAAAGCCATAGTTGTTGGTTATTTATCTTACGCAACTAACACCATTGACAAAGCCAATAGTCCTGGCTTGTTGTCGATGTAATGTTACTTGTTGTATTATATATCTGGATACGATGAAGCAGCAAACTACGACGCGGATGGCACTCTATGCTAAGCACACTGTGTTTTAAGCTGCGCCCTTAATTATATTGGCCACACCCCTTTGAGAGACCTCCTGTTTTTCACCCCACTCAAAGCCCTGCCCAAGGAACAGGAGGTCAGGGATTTAAGTGGGCCAGGTCTCACCAGTGCCGAGCACTGGCAGTTTTTAGGTCTCGCCTGAGACAGCGCTTTAGCGCTGTCTCGCGAGAGCTTTTGTAAATGGGGGATCTGGAAGTGCAAAGGAGTGCTTTCAGGCCTCCAAATACAGTGCATGTGCGCCGGCCGGGCGCGCGCACTATTTGGAGGCCTAAAAGCACTCGTTTGTTTTCACTTTCGCGGGCCGCACGGTCGCTCTGATCGCGATCGCGATCACTTTCACACAGTGCATGTGCGCCGGGCGCGCGCACCATTTGGCAGCCTGCGTGTACATTTCGCGGGCGCTTTGATGTTCTCAGTGAGCCGCGCGGCCACTGAGAACATCAAAGCGCCTGCGAAATATACACGCCATTTGCCACCCTCTCCCTTATCCCACTTCCTGCTTGTCTTGTTTGACAGGCATCTTCACTTGCTTTTTCGAGTACCCTTGAAGGGAGTGATGCAACGTGTAGATAAAGTAACTTCTTGCGTAACTCGTGCTAGCACTGGCCTCCATCTGCCATAGGTCCCTTTGATGGTACTAAAGTGGTATTTTTCCAAGACATTACAGCGTTGGTTTAGGCTTTTCATTCATTGATTCAGTCCAGCTCTGGTCTCCAGCTATGCATGCTACTTGCAATAACAAGCAGTTGCAATGCAATAGGTCTCGCAGTTACAAGAGTTAAAGCTATTGGCATTGTAAATGACAATGCCAATAGGCATTGTTATTTGCAATGTCAATAGCTCAAACTCGCGTAAATTCGCGACCTAATGCATTGCAAATGCTTGTTTTAAGGAGGCCTCGAAACGGGTCTCTATCGGGCTCTGTTTTGCGCCCTGGCAGAGGCGTCCGTTTTTTTCCGGACTGCAGTAACAGCAGGCATATGGATGTGCGCATGCTCACACTGCTCACTTCTCACTAGTGGAGAAGTTACGGCATGATGTCATGCCAGGTTGAGGGGAAGGGAAATCCTTTAAAGAGTCATCTTCTCTCTGGATTTCCCTTCTCTTTTTGACGCTCAGGAGCAGCAACATTGTAGTGGTCTCACCAGGGCTTTAAGTGGAAGCTTTTTCAATATTATATACAAGCCATAGTTGCTGCTTATTTATCTCATGCAACTAACAACCATTGACAAAGCCAATAGTCCTGACTTGTTGTAGGAATGATGTTACTTTTTGTATCATATCTGGATGCAATGACAGAAACAACAAAATAAAAGTCGGGCGGCACACTATGCTAAACCGAGATTTTTAGCCTACGTGTTTTAAGCCACGCCCCAGAGGTGGCTGGTGACATTTGAAAGTGGTGAGGCATAAAATGATTGGCATACCGCACCGTAGCGAGCGAGTGAGCCCGAACAACCTAAGGGGGGTTTGAAAATAGAGAGGAAAAATGGTGCATTTTCAAGCAAATTTGAGAAAGCAGGAACGTTAATAAAGCAATTCTGAAAGTGCAGTTATTACATTAATAAAGAGATGTCATATAAATCAATACATAAATACATGTAAATCAAGAGGCTGAGCCTTTAATACCCCTTTACCCCTGACTTGCAAAGCACGTCTCCTGAAACACATGTTTTCGGAAAGACTCATGCGTTGCCCAATGCCCATGGCTTTCAACCTGTACGTCTCAGGCCTTCATGCAACCCTGTATGTCTTGCGAACACCGAGAGGGCACGCAGCAGCCTTTTCTTGTAAACCGAACTGGAGTCTCGTGTCACAGCACAGCGCCCCCATGAATACATGGGGAAAGCCGCGTATATCTGTGTTTGCCCCCAGGGTGTGTGGACACCAAGTCCCAGAGTCACTCGGTTCAGTTATAATCAAGGAGGCTGCTAGATGGTGAGTCTTGATAGTAATGAAAATGAAAAAGCACTCATCGTAAATGACATGCCCAGTGCTTGTCTATTATTACAATGCAGGCCTCTTCACACATCGGGTTTGATGTAGTGATAGATAAAATAAAGTAAGGTATAAATCCCTAGGCAATATAATTCAAATATCTGTAATCAGTTGGTATATATATGCCCTACAAGTGCAATTTAGATATCAGAAAAAGTGGAGTGCAACATTATATAAATTCAACTAACACTTACTAAATTTAAAAACATTCATTTAATGACATATTAAAAAACATTTCATAATACAAAGTAAAATACAATTGTATGGACATTAAAACATTGCGTTTTCATCAATAAACATAATAACTACAGTTGCATAAGTACATATTCTTTAGTGGCTGACGAGTAGATTCTTTTTTCGACGCGCGTTTCGACGCAAACCTGCGTCTTCATCAGGAAAGGCCACACGTTAACCTACAACATAATATGATAATTACACTCCAATCGTTGATGTTCTATAGATAAGCTTATTTTCGACCTTCACCATCACCTCTGTGAATCAATTTCTCCGGTTATTGTGGTTCTAACATTAATTTTTTTTATATAAAGCACTTACTCATATATAAACAATAAAAATATAGAGTAATGTCTGCATTTTATAATCCGTTTATATGTCATATCTCTTGGTGGTATGTCTTAAGAGAGTACCTATATTTTCTTGCTATAATTTTTATCAATAATGCCGTATGCTTACTTTGTTTGTATCTCCTATAAATTTCCAATGGTCAGAAAACTTTATTTCTTTTGCTTTATTGTCAATCTTTTTGGGATGATTACTCGTGCTAAAAAACAATGATATTTATTTAAATCAATTATATTTCTCCTTTGCTATATCGTACTGAGACGTTGACAATTTAATTCATTACTTACAATAGTTTTGTTCAACAAATTTAAAGCTCTCTTCCTTTTTATATCATGATAAAGGGTGTGATACAATGAATCGAAGTATGCTAAAGCGGAGAGACAAAAGATATACATGTTGATTTTTCATTCACATATCGAATTTAATTTATATTCTTTTCAAACTCGTATCTTGGATTTACCTAATATAATTTGTTCCGTCTTTCGATGATAAATGATTAACGGTGGAGACGGCAGTTTATTAGGCGAATGTCATCATATGGATATAGCTGAAACTAAAATGCGATGTACAATCAGGAAATTGCTATTTTACTACTCAGTTTTTTCTTATTTGAGTATCATCATTCTCTATAGGAGTAGATTTCGATCCTAGTGTGAAATGTAGCTAACTATATTAGATACCTACATCACCTGAAGATTCTAAATAAACCTTTTATAGCAATGGGTCTAAACTAACCTTAACATTACTTTTAAATATAGACCTACACAAACATTCTAATTGGTAGATTGCACTGTATGGAATTCCTACTTCCTTTAGACAATATAGGTCCTCTTAGTGAGGCTGATAGCTAAAGATTCTTTTACCTTCAGATATTCTTATCGATGTGTATACCGGCGGCGTCTCTGCGTCCTACTCGGTCTGTTACGGGACGTTATATACTTCTTCTCTCTTCGTGTTATATAAACACGCCTAGTGGCGTGACTCCTGTTTTTTTATTGGTTAACAGTTGGTCTCGTGGTACGAATATATATCTGAAGTTCAATTCTCTATCGCAAACTATGGTTGGATATCGAGGCTATTGCGCCAGGAAACTCGTTTCTGATTGGTTACCTGAGGTTAAGTTAAATTCTCTATCACAAACTTTGATTGGATATCGAGAGTGTTGTGACGAGAAACTCGTTTCCGATTGGTTACCTAGGGTTAAGTTTTATAAAACAATTCGCTACAGCCCCTACATTTTCATTCTTTATTTATGCAACAAGAGCTATGATAGGATATCTTATATCATGTGACCAGGGTAAAATAAAACCCTGTATTTCTTTTTGGAAAAAGAAACCTTTATTAACAAGACAAATATGACAGTGCGGAAAAGTGTATATTCAAAAGTGAATACTGGTTTCTATATTGATATCAATTTTCATATTAAAAGTTCCTTATTATAGTATTTATATGGATCTTATATATAATTTAGACTATTATTTTCTTCTCTATTTATCACAATTATTCTAAAGCTGCATTTTTTTCCTTTTTTCTTTAAAGGTACTTCTCTATAATATGAATCGATTCAGATCGCATTTTCCCAAGGTAGCTCATTATTGAGCCCGTTGGTCGCTGTGTTGAGAGAAAAAATCCAATAGACTTCTCTCAGCTTGCGAATTCTGTTACTTTCATTTTCTCCTGTACATTTGATTTTTTCTAATATTCTCCATTGCATCTGTTCTGGTTTATGCTCTGAATCAATATAATGTTTCACTAGAGGGGCGGTGAGTTTAGCTGTTCTGATTGCTGATCGATGTTCAGTTAATCTTGTGTGGATTGCTCTGGAGGTCTCTCCTACGTACCCTAATCTACAGGGACATATGATTAAATAGACTACATTTTGTGTCTTACAATTCCACATTTGTGATGCACGAATAGTGTAATCATTAAAGATCAGAGTTTCTCCTTCTATAACAGAGTCACAGGATTTACAGGATAGGCATTTGAAAGTTCCTTTTAGAGGTTGACTTCCGTCAATTGTTTTCTGTATCAGAGTGTTAGCCTTAGAGAACCGTGAGTGTACTACTATATCTTTAATATTCTTATTGCGTTTATATGCAAATAAAGGTTTTGGTATAGTGTATTCTTGTGTTGGATCACTATTTAGAATATGCCAATTAGAATTTATTATCTGTTTGACTTTAGCATTGAGTGTCGAGTGTTTTGTGACACATACAAGCTGTGTGGGTTTCTTCTTAGTTGTTCCTGTTAGAAGATGATCTCTATCATAATATCTAGCTCTTTTGTATGATTCCCTCACCAATCGGTGTGGGTATCCTCTAGATATGAATTTTTGTTTCATAGAGATGGCCTGATTATCGAAATCTACTAACCTAGTACAATTACGTCTAACTCTTAAGAATTGAGAGAATGGTATACTTTGTTTTTGTGTTCTGGGGTGATAGCTGTCGAAATGGAGAAGTGTATTTCTAGCGGTAGGTTTTACAAATAGGTCTACTTCTAGTGTACCACAGTTGTGTTTTAGGAGAATATCAAGAAATTCTACTTCTTGCGTGCTTGAATGAGCAGTAAGATTAGGGTCAGTGAGGTTTAGCCATGTTAAAAATTCATCAAGTTCATGGTTATCATTGGTCCAGACAAAAAAAATATCGTCTATATATCTAGACCAGTGAGTAATGGACTCGAAAAAAGGGGCGATTTCATTGAAAATATTTTTGGTTTCAAAAAGAGCCATGTATGTGTTTGCCACAGAGGGCGCTACCGAGGCTCCCATAATTACGCCTTTAGTTTGTCTATAAAGGCTATTTCCAAATTCAAAATTATTTTCATTTAAAACAATTTCTAAACAGTCAAGTATAAACTTTGTACGGCCTGGAACTTCATATGTATGTATAAACCATGTTACGGCTTCTAAAGCTTCCTTTTGTGGGATGTTAGAATATAATGATTCTATATCAAGGGTTACTAGTGTGTTCCTCACTGGATTGAATTCAAGACCTTCAACTTTGTTAATCATGTCTCTAGTATCTTTTATATAAGACTGTATCTTCGGGATATAAGGTTTGATTTTACAATCAACATATTTGGACAAAGGTTCAGTTACCGAACCAATAGTTGACACTATAGGACGGTAGGGAGGATCTAATTCATTCTTATGTACCTTAGGAATTCCATAGATACATGGCATTTTCTCAAGGGAACTGTTAAGATATTCATGTTCCTTTTTGCTAATATCTCCTATATCATAGGCCCTGTCTGTCAAGTTTTTAATTTTGTGGCTTATTTTTTTAGTAGGATTAGATCTAATTTTAGAGTAAAATCTCTGATCATCAAGCATGGTGGTCATTTTTTGTTCGTATATAGCAGTATCAATAACTGCAATGCCGCCACCTTTGTCACAATTTTTTATAGTCAGTGTAGAGTTCTCTCTCAACGCTTTCAGAATTAGAAATTCTTCTCTATTTAAATTGTATGTTGGTTTGGGGACGAATTTGCATGCTTGATTCAGACGTTTTAACACAGTATGTTCAAAAACGCCTACTTCTGGGCCAATTTGGTCAAGTGAAGGTATGAAATAAGATTTAACATGTAGTTCGTTGTGTTCCGGTGTTTCTATGCAATTATTATTGTCGCCAAAGAACTTTTTTAATCTAATCTTACGAAAAAATGAGATAACATCTCTATGAAGTTCAAATTTATTAGTCACGGTGTGGAGAACATAAGATAGACCTTTGGATAAAAGTGAGAGGCTACTTGAATTAAGTGGTTCTGAAGAGAGATTAAAGATCGGTATTTCTTCCCTTATCTCCAATACTGTCTCTTGCGTGTCTCTAGGACATGAGATGTCTCTGGTTGGTATTGGTGATTCTGATATTCTTCTCTCGATGGTGGTTGGAAACTTACTCTTTGTCTGCCTCGTCGTCCCCCGCGTTGGACTAAAAAAGGGCGACGTGTTTGTTGATTTGATTGATATGGTCTTTGTAGATTATGAGGTTCATAGTAATTAGAATTACCTTCTCCTTCTGAGTCTGAGGTATCTGAGAAAGTTGTAACTTTTTGCTGTCATGGGATATTTTCATTTGTATATTGGTTTTGTTTATAGAAATTCTCTCCTAGATAAGGGTAAGTTTTTTCTATGGAGTGATAACGTTTGTCTTTACTCAACTTCTCTGTTTTCCGTTTAGTTAAATAGATAAAATACACATGGAAGTTCAGACGGTGCAGTAAACCGCGCTGCAGCAGTCTCTCAATAGAACCGGTAAAACACTTTAGAAAGGACCCGGTTAGGGAGGGGGGCAGAGAACCGTTTGCTTAAAGCACTCTGCTCCAGTTTCTCAAAATATTCCCGTAAGTGCGTTTAACCCCTTGCCTACTCATGACGGAACCACTCCGTCATGAGCCACGGGCGCCGTGTGCTCATGACGGAGTGGTTCCGTCATGCTGCGGCCATTGGCGGCCGCTCCGCCCACGCGGCACTGATTCCCCGCCTGTGCGGGCGAACAATGCAAGTGGGCGGAGTCGTGACAGAACCACTCCGTCATGAGCACAGCTCGCCCGTGACTCATGACGGCGTGGTTCTGTCACGAGCATGGCGGCGCCGCGCTGACCCCGAACCCCCCCAGCGCTGCGGCCGAATTCGTGCCGCGGCGAAGGGGTTAAAAGGTCCTGGTAGGGTGGGTGGGGAATAGCAATGACTTAGCGCCCAGATTGTCTAGTTTATACCTTTTAACAGCGCTCACCATGCCTAGGAAAGGGAACCTTGGGCGAGGCTGCACGCAGGAAGTGTAGATCTGGTATTTGTTCATTATAGGATACGCATATTCATGAATACACACAGTAGCGGCCTGGCAGGAGGATTCGCAGGCCTCACCAGGCCACGGTGCTGGGCCCAGGGATTCGCTGACACAATTCCAATCGACAGTTGTTGTTTAATCAATTGTTTTCTAATTCAATCGAATAGATTCAGAATTAGAAAACAATTGCTTTAACAACTGTGAAAGTAAACTGAGGGTCCGGTCCAGTCCACCCAACCACCCACACCCGGCCGAGCGGCGGACTCTCACTCCTCCCTCAGGCTATGACTAATAAATATATATATTTTATTATGTTCAGACATCATGTTTTGTACAACTACAGTACTATCTTAACACTGACTCTGACTTTAACTTTTCTAAGAACGTCGATGTCGTAAAATGAGAAATAATCATCGTCACTGCGCACTGGACACACTGGTGGCACGAGTCAGTCAGACGAGTCTGGTGTCGTGTCTCGTGTGGCACTGGCGTGCGTGGTGACGGGTGAGGGTGCAGCAGTGCGCTGCTCGTCATAAAACTGTGATTGGCCATTTCCATTATCATATTGGAAATGGCCAATTACAGTGCAGCAGTGCCACGGCCTGCACCCAATGCTTATATGTATGCCTGCCCTCAGGCTCAGGCTGCATGGTGTATCAGTCAATCCTGGCGCTGCATTAGCAGCACCAGGATTGGCTAGGCAAGGAGAGGGATCGCCCATTAAGCCATTAGGAGACCGGGGACTGCTGCTGGCAACCCTCGGCATTGGGTCCCCCCTCACTCTGTACAGATGGCATTAGGTGGCTGACTGGCTGTAAGTGCGCATGTTCGGGCTGGTCATAAAAATAACCAGCCCAAATTCGAGCATGCGCACTTTTGCAGCGGCGCTTAACAAGCGCAGCTGTCAGTGTGAGCCAGGACCTGTCACTCAACCCTTGTGCTGCCGCAGCCAGCCCCACCCACTCCCTTCAGCGGCCGATTGCCAGCCTGCCTCGGGCGTGTCCTGACCCGACGGTCAAAGACGAGAACGAGTGCCGTAATAATTACTAATAAATAATTTATAATGATGAGGGTTGCTTCTTGCTTGCATGGATTCTGGAATGAGGGCCATGTGGCTAGTGGGGCAACGCCCCAGCGCCCCAATGGATGCACCGCCCACATTGGCCACGCCCCTTTATGAGACCCCCCCCCCGTTTTTTCATCCCACTTAAAGCCCTGCAGGAGGAAACTGTGTGGAACAGGATTTAATACAGGAAGCATTCCGCAGAGAAACGTCTGGAAACGGGTTCTGGAGTGAATGCAGCCCTTTCCCAAAGCGTTGTTACAAGGAGGTTCTCCCGGCCGGTAACATAGATTCGTTGCAGGAACTCGCATAATTGTGTGTTTGAGCAGGTAAAAGGGAAAACAGAATATTTTGGACTCACGGCAAAAGAGTGTTCAAGGCAGCTCATAGTTAAAAAGCTAATTAATAATAAATAGTACTAAAATACACCAAGGGTGCCATCGAAAAGGTTTTGCACATGAAAAGCAGGAAAACTAGAAAACTTATCATCTGCAGTCATAAAAATGCGCCGGAAGAATCATATGGGTGATTCTGAGTTGTTCTAAGGTGTGGACATATTGGTCTGTGGCCCAAAACCCCACAGATTGAGAGTGGCCTCTGGGTGACCACCAGATGTCTCCTGCTGCCAGCACATGCCTGCTCTGTGTGTGACTGGAGTTTGGATATCAGTTGCCTGTGCTTAGCCAGGAGATGGATGCTGTGTGACTGTGTGTCCTGGGACGCTCTGATCCATATGCAAAGCCTCAAATGAAATTCCCGTTGAGGCTTTTATTTATCTGTAGAATTCAATTCGCCTTTTATGATAAATGTTTTGTCAGGTGCACGAATCATTTGTGAAAGATAATTTAAATGAATTGATGAAACAGACACGTATTAGTTTTTCCCTTTATTGTTATTTATTGGTATGTTTTAGTATTAATTCCGTGGTGATATTTATCAGTGGACTTTAAAAACAGCCAAGATGGTATTCCCAGTCCAATCTTGAGACAATCACCCAGAACACGGGTCTCCCACCTTTTCTTTAATAAGAGCTACTTCTGTTTAGTGAAAATATTAGCACCGAGTTAATAAAATTAGTTTAATTTTTATCACTCAAATTTAAGCTTTAAATATATTTTGTAAATTCAACCATTTTCCTCTAAACATTGGCTTATGAATTCTTAAAATATTAAGGGGCAGATTTATGTTAGACTTGCGCCACTTTTACGCCGCCGTTGCGTCACTTTTGTGACGCAGCGGCGGCGTAAACCCTGCGCCACGTTGCGCCGCATTTACATCGTGACGCATCTATGGAGATGCGTCACGGTGTAAAGCCCTGCGCCACATTAAACCTGCGTCAGGGCTAATGTAAGCAGGGTAGGCGTTCCATCGGAAAAAGCCTTGTAAAAGTGACGCAGTAAAATCTACAAGATTTCACTCAGTCACTTTTCCGACGCTGCTGCGTCAAAACCTTGCGCCTGCTTGAAGCAGGCGTAAAGCATGACGCAGCATGTTAGGTATGGGCAGCCCCTAAACATTGCTGGAGTTGCGTCGTGCTTGCGACACGACTCCAGCAATGAGCCGCCCTTACGCCATCAGATGCGTCACGCATCTGTTTATCCTTGCGCCACGATGCGCTGCATTGTAAATGCGGCGCATCTGTGGTGGCGCAAGGGTAAACTTGCGTGACGTATCTGCGCCAGGAAACATAAATCTGCCCCACACATTTTAATTTCAAATATGTGTGTTTCAATTTTGGCATACATATATTTAATTCAACCAAGCAAAAGCTTCTAACTTAATTTACTGGGCTGCACACAGGAGAGCCACTTAAAGGTAGCTCGAGAGCTACAAGTGGCTCACGAGCTACTCGTTGGAGAAGCCAGTCTGCCAGGGGATACATATTTCCAGATTACCAACCCGAATGTTAGCTCAGAGGCCTGAGCTGGAAGCATATGCTTAATATGTGAACTGCTTCAAGGCTATCCAAACTCAAGGGCTCTCATTACGAGTTCCCTAGAATATTATTTCTGAGTGTTTTATGTGGAAATAACACATTTCGTGATTACAAGTTATTCCAGCAGCGAAGCCGCACTCTATAAAACTGAGCCGCAGACCTACTAATATTTGCACATGGGCTCACGCAGTGAAACAAAATGTTGGGCTGCACGTGCAGGCCATTCATTGCAATGTACAGCAAATAGGAGCTACATTTAACTTTGCGTTGTGCCACCCGAGCAGTGCTGGAATTCGAAAAAATCGCCTCCAGGAACCCATAAATTGGGAGTCAAGGTGTGACAGAGGAAGTGGGGTGGAGTTATGAGGGGCGGAGCTTGAAAAGCAGACTGTGGCAGTCAAAATATACATTTATTTAAAAAAAATGTACCGCAAACAAATAGGCAATGAGGACATACGGTCAGTAAAGCTGTTTTAGCTTACTTAATTGGTCACAAAGAGGCTGCAGTTTAAAATATCTTAAAGGATTAAGGCACCTACTGAAGAGATCTTTGTGTGCCCAAGCACCTTTGAGGCGATTATAATGGTAGGAAGATAATTCTAGTGGTTAACACAGTTCTGAGTCAGAGCTGTGTTTTTCCGGTCGCAAGTTTGACTCATAAAGTAGCAAAGAGGGTCAATGTGCCTGCTGCAAAGCACACCATATAAAATGCAGATCAAAGATTTGTATTTCATGTAAGTAGGAAGGTGGGCTACTGCTTTTGACACTGAGATCATTTTGTTACTTTCAGTTCATAAGAAAACAATCCCCCTAATGTAGCACTGTGATAAATTTGCCGACGTCAAGGAGCTGCATGCAGAGAGTAAGTTATGGGTTTATATCTTCATTTTGTTTTTCTAAATTTTTTGTTATTCTAACATGGAAAGTAAGGGTTCCTTAGGGAAGTAACAAAGTCTTGTTAGTAGAGACAACCGCAATCATAGTGTTCAGTTTTATATCCTGAATCCGGGTTTCTCCCGACCATTCACTCTTAACATATACAGGCATATTTATTAATCTTTTACGCATTGCAGGGCTGCAAGCAAAGGTGCCGCACTACGTTGAAGGACAGGGAGAGAGTAGGAATGCTGCATATTTGCAAAGATATTGAGAATTCCTGCTCTCTCCTTGCACAGGTGTACTGTGTGCTGCCTAGTGCCAATGCAGATACCCTTGCATAACAGTGCAAGGGTGCCTGTGTTATAGGCAGAACTGCTTTTGTGCCGGCAGGAGCACCTTCCTGAAAAAACAATGCTTAGAGGCATCTTCCTCTTTCTATGTGTGCTACAGAATGCAGCACATGTGGAAAGAGGAAATAACATGGGGAAATAAAGACACATTTGAGGCATGTGTGGCTGTAGATACGCATGATTTGCAAACTACTGCCATATAGTGTTGAGCCCAGGTGTGTGCAAGTTGTTTTTCTTTGAAGAAGTCTTCTCGAGTCATGAGGTATGTTAGATAGTTTTCATTCTGCCATATGGTTTGGACATGTGTTACCGAGCTCCAGATCAAACGCGGTCGTGGTGCTCCCTTCGGGCTTTCTAGGTTCCTCTCCCTTCCGTTGGTATTGTTTGCTATTGCAGTTCCCTTTCTCACATCAACTTGATGCATGTTGCTTCGTCCAAGTGAGGGTTTAGGCAACATTCACCTCACCTGGAGGGGTCTCACAATTCGTGTCTACCATACCTCGCCTGTGATGGAACACATGTCATTTCACTATTGTGCTCAGTTTGCACCAAATACCCCAGGGCCGAACTCCATCGGGTCTTCAACCTCTCCCTCTCACACGAGCGCAAAAAGAACTCTTACGATGTCTGCTGCTCCCTCCATTCAAAGAAGACTCTTCGAGGCCACCATGCTTGTGACCTTCAAATGTCATGCAGAAGTGGAAATGACACCCCAGACCCCTTCGGTACCCAGGGCTTCACATCAACGAGAGTTGTTGGCTACTGAGGAAGAGGCCTACTCGCCTGACCCAAGCTCCGTCTCGACCTGGAAATCGAAGGCCTACCGCCCACTCAGTAGGTTGTGAGTATGGCTCCTCCTCCACTATCCCCCTCAACATCACTTGGACTCGAGCAGGCTCCTTTCAAGGCCCAGACAGGCTTCCGGGTTGCCACTGCCATTTGACCATGGTCGGCACAGAACACCTGCTTGGACACCACGACCAGGCTGGGTTTTGCACCAAAGAAGATCTTGAAGCCGACACACTCAGCACTGACCGCTTCCATGTCAGCACCAAAATGCCTTTCAAATTCAGACCCTTTGGCCTCAAAGACTGAATTGGGACCAAATCCCTTACCACCAAGAGATATCTTGAATGTCAGCTCTGTGAAACCAGTCCTCCAGAAGCTGCAGGATGAGCACTATGCCTGCCTACGGCACATTGTGATCCCTCCTCATACTAGTTGGATCCTCACCCAGCCATCTGCATTCATTACTCAGACATCAAAGAGGCAGCTCAGTGGTGAAGAAGCTCACAAGCTTCCACCACCAACAAAACAGCAGAAACAGCACCACAATGCTACCAGCCGTCTCCCAGTGCCTCAGCCACCTATCCCCTCCATACTTTACCATCGGCCTTAGGCATCACCAACCCCACCTTCTCTCCTTGCTGACCCCTTCCTTATACGTCACAAGGGTTACCAGACTCTCAGGTGATCCATATGACATGTCCCCACAGGAAGACCCCTCAGATGCATCTATAGTGGCCCAGGGACCCCGCTCTCTATCTTATCATGAGGTCCTTGGTAGGGCAGCATTGTTTCATAAAGTGGAAATGCACAGGGATCCATTGAAGATTTTCTATTGGAAACTCTCTATTTCTCCCAACGATCCATGTAGTACCTACCAATATTGAAAGTAATGCTTAAACCTGCCTCGGCTATTTTTAAAGACCCAGTTAAAGCTTGGGTAGTCACCCTTAGGGTGGACAAAAAAGATTAAAGGCTTCCCCCTCTTACCCAGTCTACATCAAGGGCCAACTCCCTCCAGACTCATTGGAAATGCACAATGGCCGAAAAGGAGCTAATGCGCAGGGTTCCGCTGGATAAGGAAAGCAATCTCATTGATGCAGAAGGCAAATGCGTTGCTGCACAATCAGCCAGTACCTTGCGTATTGCTGATTTCATCTGCTTGCTGTAACAATATGACCGGGTTCACTGGGAGGAGATGGAGCAGCTCCTCCAACATCCCTCAGATTAGTACCTGAAGAGGGGAAATGAGCTAGTCTCAGAGGGTAAGCTCCTTCGTAATGCCATTATCAGGTGTGCCCAGATTGCTGCTGACACTGCAGCTTGTAGCATCCATCCCAGCATGCTTATCTGCAAGCACATCTTGCTTCATGTCTCTGGCTTCAAGCTGGATGTCCAAAAGCATCTCCTCAAACTGCCCTACGACGGAGAGCACTTCAGCCCACAGATTGGTGAGTGCTGGAAAAAAACAGAAAAGACATGGAGACTGTGAAAGTCATGGGCACCATTCAAACTGCCACTCCTTGTGTCTCATTTTGGCGGTCAGCCTACAGGGGTGGGTCCAAAGCAACATCCTCTGAGGCTTCCACCTCCCTCCAGTGCAAGCAGTGCCAACAGCCCTCCATATGGGAGTTACTTCCGCTGCACCTACCTGCGCAACAATACTAAAGGTAGAGGCAAAGGCGGTTCCTCCAAGCCCCTCCTTCCCCTGATCACATTACACCTGTTGGGGGTCGACTTCGAAGTTTCTTTTTCACTTGGCAACAGGTCACCCATGACCTCAAACCAGTGGGTATTAGATATTATCCAACAAGGATATTGTTTGGAGCTCACTTCCACTCCTCCAATTATTCCAACCTGCAAATAAGCCCGGTCCCTGCAACATCAACGCCTGCTTTAGGAAGAGGAAGAAGTGATCCACCTCAAGGATGCCATGGAGCCAGTGGCATCACACCCTCAGGGCACAGGGGTGTACACTCTCTACCTCCTCAGCCCCAAAAAATACAGGGCCCTCAATCCTATCCTGGACCTCAGGCCCATCAACAAATACAACCTGTCAGAACAGTTCTACATGGTCACTTTACAGGATGTCATTCCCGGCTGCAGCGAGGTGACTTCCTGACTGCCCTTGATCTCAGAGATGCCTATGTTCACATCCTCATTCAGCCAGCGTACCGTTGCTACCTCTCATTTGTGGTAAGTGGCAAACACTATCAGTTCAAAGTGCTACCATTCGGTGTCACTACCGCACCCCGAGGGGAGCATATTTATGAGCCCCTTGCACCACCGTAGTATCACTTTTTGTGATGCCGCATCAGCGCAAACTATAAAATCATATTTATGGAATCACGCAAAGCCACTTTTTCTATGGCTTTGAATGGCCTCATAGATTTTTTTTTTTTTTGTTGAAACAGTTTTTATTAGTTTTCAAATCAACAACAACTGTACATTACAGCATTAGCTCCCATATGCCATAAAAGTAGCCCCCCTCCCACTCCCAACTCATCCCCCCCTCCCCCCCTGTGTCAGTGCGCCCCTGTCCCCCATTTCACCCTTGATGTGCCCCCGCGACCCTGGAGTTCAATTGCAGTCGCTCACCTCCTCTCCATGTAAACAAATCGTCCCTCGTGTCCAGGCCTCTGGTATGTGTCTGGGGGCCGCCCCCATCCCCTTCCCAACTCAATCTCCAGTTCCCCTCGCCTCTCGCCGATCTGAAGCGCTCCCTTCTTCCTCTACCTCAGACATCAGCCCCTGGAGCTCCACTACTAACGCTTCCCATGCCCTGGCTGTCGCTAACGCTTTCTCATCGTCACCCCTCAGAGCCATCTGCACCCGGAGTGTACCCTCCGCCCCCGCCCATCTCACTAGCGCTGCCCTCCACCGCACATAGCTAGGCCCCCCCCTAGATTTCCAGTGCAGGGTCAATTCTCTCTTGGCTAGTATTAGCCCCAGGTCGTAGAACTTGCTAGTGACCTTCGTGCGGCGGGTGTGGGGAAACCATAATAACAAGCATGTCCCCATCTCCGGAGTGAGAGAGCGGTCTGTCACCTGATTCAGGCAATCCACTACCTCAGCCCAATAATCGCCTAACTGTGGACAGGTCCAAAACATGTGGCGAAAATCTACCCCCTCTCCCCCACATCGAGGGCACGGAGATTGCGCCCCACCAAAATATTGCTGGATCTTGGCCGGCGTCATATACGCCCTATGTAATGTGAAAAACTGAACGAGCTGGAATCGTGCGTTCCGAGTCCCCTTCCAGGCCCTCCGCACTATCGTAGACCATGTGGTTTCCGGTATCGTTTTCCCGAGGTCCCTTTCCCACTTTTCTCGCAGGGCGGCTAGAGGTTGCAAACCCTCTGTCGATAATCTGCGGTATAGGCATGTGATGGCTTTGGCCGTCCCTGCTGCCATTACAACATACTGACAACCCGCCGCGGTCGGGGGTTCTGACAGCCCCATGTTCCAATACTTCTGAATGCTCGCCACCTAAGCCGCGTGGAGCAGAAAATCCCCCTGCGGGAGCCCATATGCGTCCAGCAATTCCTGGAAAGACAATAACGCACCGTCCCGGTAAAGGTCCCCTACCATCTGTACCCCCAGCTCCTCCCAAATCGCTAGCCCCGACCAATCTCCCCCATGCGGGAGCGCTGTACACATCCCAAGGGGGATTTCCGGAGCGTATGGGCGGACTATAGCTGCCCGTCTCTGGCACCTATTCCAGCACTGCCGGAGGGTGCGTTCCTCCAGGGTCAGCTGGGTCAGATCTAGTCGCTGCTGGAGAACAATGAAGGCCAGCACATGCCGTGGGATCAACCTGTCTCGTGGGCCCTCAGGGCCTCGATACTCCCGGGCCACCGCCTGTGTGAGCCACTGGAGCTGCGCCGCCAGATAGTACCATTCAAAGTCGGGGGCTGCCAAGCCCCCCTCCGCTCGTGGCCTCCGCAACGTAGCCAGCGCCACCCGTCGCCGTCCCGACCCCCAAATGAACCCCGTCGAAAGAGCCCGTAAGCGTGCAAAATATGACGCTGGGATCCATATAGGGAGTGTACGGAAAAAGTAAAGAAGGCGTGGCAGCGCCACCATTTTCAGCAACGCTACCCTCCCGGCACACGAGAGTGGGAGTGTACTCCAAAATCCCATACTACCCTGTAGTCCCCGAAGCGCCCTGCCGACATTCCCCTCCAACAAATCTGCCTGGGTATGATAAATGTTAACCCCCAGGTAGCGCAAGCAGCTGCTCTCCCATCGAATATGTCCCGCCGTCCGCGGTGTCCCGCCGCCCCGCGACAATGGGAACAGACACGTCTTACCCCAGTTGACCTTCAGGCCGGACATGCGGCCGAACTCCTTCAACAGCGCGGTCGCGCCCCGTACCGCATCACTCGCGTCCCTCAAAAACAACAGCAGGTCGTCCGCATAGAGGGAGATGTAGTGGTCGTCCCCCCTCAGGGAGACTCCGGAATAAGCACCCCCCTGTCGGGCGTGAGCGGCCAGCGGTTCAACTGCCAGCGCAAACAACAAGGGGGACAGGGAACAGCCCTGCCTCGTTCCCCTCCGCACATGGTAGGAAGCCGAGATAGTAGTTCCCGTTTTCACCCGGGCCGTGGCCCCGTTGTACAACAAGGTGGTCCAACGGACAAAGTCCTCCCCTAAGCCGAATGCCCGTAACACTTGATACAAATACGGCCACTCCACACTATCGAAGGCCTTTTCTAGGTCGACCGACAGTGTGCAGGCCTCCGGGTATTCGTCCCGGTCCAGCTCCATCACTCGCAGCAACCGTCGAATGGAGGTGGCTGTGCTGCGCCGAGGAATAAAGCCCGCCTGATCCGGGTGGATCAAGGCGGTCATGTGGGTCAACTGAATGGCCTCATAGATATGGAGTAAGGCAAGGCAGCGCATATCACTGCGTTGCCTTATTCTGCGCTAGGGAGGCATTCCATGGGCTTTGTAGTGGGGGTTCTCACACAACACCCATGGATTTTGATGCTTCCCCAGATTTACAAAACCATGTAAATCAAAGGATGTGCCAAAACCTCACACCTCTCCACAGGAGGCACAATATGGAGAAATAACGTTATTTCTCCTCGTTTTTTTCCTCTTTCCATGTGTGCTGCATCCCACAGCACACATAGAAAGAGTAACAACCCTCCGAGAATTGTGCCCCTTCCTGCACAAAAACAATCTTGCCGACAAGACAGGTACCCTTGCAACATGAGGTAACTGTGCCTGCATTAACGCTAAGCTGCCAAAACGGTGCCAATGCAGGGGGAAAGGACAGGAATGCACCGTATTGGATGAATATGGTGCTTTCCTTTTCATTGTGAGGTAGGGCAGTGCAGCAAGGTGACTTGCTGCGCTGTCCTATGCCAAATCCCCATAAATGAGGCCCAGAGTGTTTACAAAATGTCTAGCAGTAATAGCTGTGCACCAGCAGTGGCAGGGCATCCATGTATTCTCTTACCTGGAGGATTGACTGATAAAGAACGCAATCAAACAACAGTGTTGTACACACACTCAGGCCATAATAAACCTCCTTTGTGACCTTCAGTTTACTCTCATCACTGCCAAGTCCCTCCTCCAATCCCTGCAGATCTAATCCTAGCTATGGGTGGTCCTCAACTCAGAGGCAGGCATGGCCAATCCTAGCCATGCAAGAGTGCAGTCCTTCCATGCGTTGCTCCCTTTTTTTCCGCCAAATCAACAATTCATAGTCCAGACAGTCATGCACCCACTTTGAATGATGTCCTCCTGCATCTACATAGTTTCTCATGCCAGGTTACACATGCGTTCGCTGCAAGAATGCAGAACACATCGATGGTCTCAAGCGGAGGGTCGTTGAGAAGGTCTAGTGTTGATTAGCTGCCGCACATATCTCTCTCTGTCGTGATGGAACACCAACAATGTTTTTCAACCCTGTTCCTCAGATTACCATTACAATGGATGCCTCTCACAGGGTAGGGGGTGCATTTACAGTACATGACTGTCTAGGTTAGTGGGAACCTAGTCATCAGGGTCTCTACATCAATTATGTGGAGATGTTAGCCGTCCAACCAGCGCTAAGGGCTTTCCTCCACAACATTGTGGGCAAGGTAATCACCATCTGGACGGACAACATGGTATCCATATACCACCTCCGGAAACAGGGTGGCACTCGTTCTCCCCTATCTTGCAGTTAGCCCAGACCATTTGGGTGTGGGACCTCTGCCACAATATCCATCTGCGGGCAGAGTATGTGCCAGGGTGAACAACTACTCTGTGAACCTCCACAGCAGGATACTGCAACAAGTGCATAAGTGGGAACTCCACCCATGAGTCCTTCCAATGTACTTGAAGCAATGGGTGTTTCCCTGATGTGGACCTCTTTGCCATGGCAGAAACCACAAAATGCCCAAACTTCGCCTCCAGGGTCCCACATCCACAGCCCATGAGCAGTGCACTATGGATGAACCGGTCAGGGATATTTTCCTGTGTTTTTCTCCTCGCCCTCTCCTTCCATTTGTAGTATGGAGGCTTTGGAAGAAGTCTCTTACCCTCATTCAGGTGGCTGTCCCCTGGGCCAGACAGCCATGGTTCACTACTCACTTCGAGCTCTCAGTGGTTCCCAATGAGTGGCTCCCCAGCAGGCTGGACCTTCTCACATAGAAGCATGGAGAAATCAGGCACCCCACCCAAGAACACTCAACCTTGCGATCTGGCTACTGAGGTCTTAGAGTTTGGTCATCTCAACATTCCTCATGAATGCATGAACATCCGTAAGAAAGCATGCAAGCACACTACTCGTGCCTGCTACGCTGCCAAATGAAAATGGTTCACCCACTTTTGCCTATCGAAACACATTGATCCCTTAGCAGGTAGTGTCCAGGACATTGTGTGCTACCTCGTACCCTACAGACCTGTGAACTAATGTTCACCTCCATCTGGTTCCACTTGGATTCATTAGCTACCTATTTCCAAAATAGACTCCACATATCCCTCTTCCAGATTCCTGTGATCAAAACTTTTATGGAGGGTCTCCAAAGGTTTATTCCTCCATGGGTTCTTCTGGCTCCTGTATGGATTTATAATATAATTCTCACAAGACTTATGGGTCCCCCCTTCAAGTTCTTCTATTCCTGCCCCCTTAATTTCCTCTCCTGGAAGGTGGTTTTTAGGTCTTGCTGAGCCCAGCGCATGCGATGGCTCGGAGAGACATTTTGTATGTGAGCTTTTTAAGTGCTGCTGGCTGGCCTAGCGCTTGCGTGCACGTGAGCGTGCATGTGCGCAGCCGCCATGCGCTAGGCCAGCCAGCAGCACTCAGGAACGCCTTTAGTGCGTCATCGCGATGACTTTCGCTTTCACAGCGATCGTGATCGCGATGACTTTCATGGCCAATGCTTGTTGTGTTTTTTGTCTAATCGTATAGTGAACCCCTCCCGCTCCCTCCTCCACCGCTTCCCTCGAGCCTCCTTCATTATATCAAAGTCTCTGGCCGTCGTACAATTAAGCGAGGTCGCGGAGCAGCGAGCTTTCTTATTTCCCAAGGCTTTGTGTTTCCGAACAATTATGCCTGGGCTGCAGAGTCTATGGCGTTGCCGTTCACTTCAAGGCACATGCGCCTGGTTGGCAGTGTCTGTGGTGGTACGGTGAAGGCTACAGTGTCGGTGGCGCTCCTGTGTAGATGGTAGTGCCTGTGGCGGTGCACTGTATTTCATGGATCGCTGTGGCGTACACGTGTGTCTGGGGTCTCGGCGGCAGTGTCTTTGGATGTGCACTGCATTTCAAGTCACACTTACTTGCCGGTTTCCGCTGCCTGCGGTGCTCTCAGCAGCGGGACAGGCTCTTTTCTCATTTCAAACACTGAACACGTGGATGAGTCTCTCTCGGCTTTGCAGTAAGGTGGCCACCGGGCCAGTAACGCCCACTGCTGCCGGAGGCCTCTGGTCTCGACATGTGCATGTGTGCAACTGGTTTGCTGCAAGTCAAGCGCCATGCACTGCTGTGCACGTCGTGTTCATTCACTCCCTCTATAGAACAGCAGGTTTGGGTTATAGCCAGGTAGGTGAGGTGCTCTGGTTTAGAAAGAAGCGCCCCTCAGCAGTGGCCCAAAGCAAAATGATTCCCCTCCCCCGCACAATGTGAAGAGGGAACCTCCAGCCTCTAATAACTCACATATATTCATTTACTTTGGGCTGAAGGGGGCCCACAAGAAGGGTTGGGGTCCTGAAGACTTGGGGGGCCCCTGCACCGCAGGGGCTGCCGGAGTTTGCGTTACGCCCCTGTACCTCAGGGGACAACACGCAACTTAATAATGCACTGACTGCTGCTGGGCACCACTTCTCACTCGTGCCCAGGGGTAACTTACACACACCAGCTGCTGTTTTACCCAGACCACATCTCTGGATGTTACGGGAGCGACTTCGCATTCTCTCCACCCTCTTCCCTCCAGTCACCCGTTGGAGTCCCGAGTGGCTGATGAGGTGAAGGCCGGGTTGTGGGTGAGGGACAAGTGCGCTTCTGGGCTGGGGAAGCAGTGCTGGAGGGATCTTATCTTGTGTGGTGTCTGAGGGATGGTCCGTGGTGTTCCCGTGTGCACCCATGACCCATTCATCCATCCATCGCTTCACCCTCCTTTAACTGTCTTTTCAAGGAATGCCCTGTGCGCAGGAGATGTCAGTCATGCCCATGGCAAGTCCTTTGCACTGGCTCTGTATGGGATCGGTGCGAGCGCCATAAACTAGCACTAAGAAGCAAACAGCGCGCACTCTGGCATGATCTGTGAGTGCCTCCTCTCGCCTCCCTGATCCCGTACCAGTGAAGTCTGTGCACCGCCAGACTGGGACTTCCTTCGCATCAGTGCCCTGTGGGATGCCATGTGGTATGTTATGGGTATTTATATAGTGCTTACTACCCCTGTCAAGACCATGAAGCACTAGCTGGCTTCGCACAGCCGGTCCCAACCAATCCTCAAGTCGTCTCTTGCAAACCTCAGGTGTGAGCAGCCTCACTGGACCTGTTTTTTTGTCTCCATCATGGGACGAGCAATCCTGTATTTCGGGAAAGAAAGCTAAAAAAGTACCAAAATGCCCAGGGGAAAGCAAGGCTGGGTCACTGTGTGAGTAGCTCATCCCGATCTCTGATACACAGACGTCGCGTGCACAGAGTGGGCTGGCACCGGTAACTGCTTTCTGAACTCCTGCCGAGAGGTAGCGCCCGCAGCCAGTCAACAGCCGGGGGTGCAGCACAACAGAGCTAAATGATCATATTAATGGGAGGGGGTTTACACTTACATTACGTGGTGTCATGTGTTTGATAGCATCCACATGATTTTATGGGCATCTGTGTATATGCGGAGCACCAACCACCCCCCGTTACGCGTGAGCTATTGCGTGTCTCTTGTATATACCTCAGCGCTTCGGAAACCAAGTTGAGTGTAAAAACTGTTTTGAGCTCACTGACGGAAATCATGGCACCTCCATTCAAAAGACTTAAAACGGTTTGAATATGGATGTTTCCGAAAGCTCCACGATCCTAATGACAGTTTTATGCAGTGGCGGCTGGTGACATTTGAAAGAGGTGAGCGGAAAAGTTGGACAATATTACATTTGTAATGCTTGACTGTGATGCCATCCACGCGGACCATTTAATCCCCATTCCTCTGCCCCCTGGCCTGCAGAAGCAAATGTTTCAAGAATTATGCTTGACGTATTTGTAATTCGTGCAAGAATAGAAACCGATCGACGTGGACTGAAGTACGCACCCTCTCGAGAACGGGAATGTACACTACCTAGGTTTGTAATTTGAACAGCGTTTCCATGTTTCGAGAGTAATAATCCTCAACAAGAGCCCGGAAACTTTCAGCGTTACACTTAGCACTATACCAGCGCCCCCAAATTAAGTTAGCAGCACTTTTAGAATACAAGTTATGAAGCGCTATTTAGATGCTAAATGCAGTACAGTTTTGGCGCTGCAAAGAACAACAAAAGTGGTCACCGCCAGTGCGTGGACGCCCAGGGACAGGCCGAGGAGCACACAGAGCAGCTGCAGCGCTTTCATGGCGAATTCCGTTCCTCTGTGGTGAGGAAAGGGGTGCTCCTTTCGGACATGAAACGACGCAGGTTTAATATTTAACCTCTCTTAAAATACTACCGAGGGGCTTCTTTGGAAGATCAGCAGCACAGGAATGTGTAAAGAGCCCGAACCCAAACACCGCCCCCAGGAGCCTGGCCAGTATGTGGCTGAAAAGCAGGGGATACTCGAATTCCACCGATGCCTAAATACGATTCAAATGTGTCTGCTGCTCAACATGATATGTTGCATAGCAACAAAACGCCTAGGCAAATAAATACAAATTAATATATATTTTAACGAGTGGCTCTGAGGGTCTGCACATTAAAGCGTTTCTCATGTCTTAAAGAGGAATTCAGGGATCTGTGGTGGTAACACGCAATATTTGGCATCTTCTACTTTCCCATCATTTAGAAACGAAATGACAAAACATGTTTATAACGACAGAAAGGTGAGAAGGGTTACTGAAGCGTGACACATTTGGACGGGATTATGACCAAGAAACAAAGCAATCCATCGGTATTTTATCACGAACAACCTTGCGACGTGTGTACTGTTTAACAGAAGCAAACCCTCTGTCCCCAAAACGACGTGGGCAAGGAATGGAAATACTTCTATAATAATGAATGCAGAGATAGACCCAGCAAGGAACAAGTCGACACAAATGTATGCAGTCGCGGCTAACGGGGGGGGGAATGAAATATTTTTTTAAAAAAACTTACCTCACAGCCGGTCCACGGGTCCACGCCACCTCGCTCTCATACCTCTGATCCCCTGGGTGCCTTCACTAACGGTACTGGAGGAGGGGCCTGACAACCCCTCTCAGCCAATCCTGGCGCTGACAGTAGCGCCAGGATTGTCTGAGGGCACAGCTTACGCTACGCCCGCCGCCTGCCCATTAGGAGACCGAGGGGCTCCTAATGGGCATGCGCAAGGCAGTAAAAACACAAGTACGCATGACTGGGCACGGAGTAAAAATTAATCTCCATGCCCACTCATGCGCACTTGTGCTGCCTTTCCCTGGCTTGTGACAATGCATGTCAGTCAACATGACGCCGGACCGCCCACGGTCCGACGTCATGCTGACTGACATGCATTGTCAGTTAGTTCTCCCCACCCTCGGCGTCTCTGAACTTAAGTAAACTAAGTTCAGAGACACCGAGGGAGCTGCGGGCGCGGGCGGGTGCGCGGGGTGGGGGGGCTACGCCCCAATGCCCCAATGGACGATCCGCGCCTGGTTGTATGCTATACAAACGCATAACAACACAACATAACACCAGGACCACTGGAATTATACAGCAAGGGAGGGCTAAATTATGCGGCAGGGCTTACTAAAATGTGTGGCAAGAAAATGCAAATTATGCAGCATGATTCGGCGCATCAGTTAATTATTATGTTATGTTTACACTTTAACACTGTCTGAAGAAAGGTTTAACCTTATTAGTTCTATTTCAACCTAAATAGAACAATATGCAACTCAAAGGCGTACAGGCTATCTTTGCAAACTGCATTCTCTGCATAGCAACAGGTGTTTTCGCATTTCGAGTAACTTTTGATCAGTTTCAGCTAGAAACAACATTTTTTGGGTACAAATCTTGAAATTATCCTCAGTTGATGTATTATGTGGCACATGCAACAAATCAATAATCAAGAGAAAAATGCGCAGAATTTCTTTATTGGTTTTTGGCAAGTTTAAATGCACATTTAACATGTTGATAGATTTCGCATTCCATGTCGCTTGCAAATGAACCACCACGGCTTTACTTGTAGGTAGCTGTCAATGCCGTGCCAAGATACCCCTACTGCTGCTTAATTGATTGAATGAATAATATGTGCAATATGACAAGAAATGATACCGTGATGCTGGGACCAACACTATGACTGATGCCACGTCCACCATTGTCTTGCTGGCCACCCCTATGGTAAGGATGGCAAAAAAAAGTAAAGAGTTACCACCATTATGCCAGGGCCAACAGTAACCAGACGTGAACAGTGCATGTATACCAGCATTAGCCTAATGGTAAACAGTAGGTCAGGGAGTGCAGCATCATGACATGGATGCCTCCGGTGCCTCTTCCCCTCTCCCTATAATCCCAGCCAGATAGCCCTCCCATCCAAACATGAATAATTTAATCACTGTGCAGAGTGCATCTTTTCGCACTCCCACCTCAAGAACCCACAAGAACTTCTTTCATTCCTCTATATTTTTTGCATTTTTATATAGTGCAAATTAAGTTATCAAAGCGCTTTATATAAGCACTAGTTCCATTACAGAAAGTTGCCCAGTGGGGAATTATGTGCTGCGTGGCTAAACACTTATAAGGTCTCAAAGGCGAGACCTATTGGCCATGCCAGTGCTTGTTCTTGTTGCGTTCATCTCACTCAGACTTGTCAGTGAGTTCCAGGCTTTAACATTGGAAGAACCTTTCTATTAACATTGGAAGAACCTTTCTATAAGGTTCACAGGGATAGGTGTGCCCTTCGCACTAACCCTTTATTCCTTCTTAATGTGGTCTCTCTCTGACACCTTAACCATTCTATAGAACTCCCAGTTTTCTTCCCCAAACTTGACTCAATTGCAGAACGGACTCTACATTCCTTAAACGTTCAGTAAGCCCTAATGTACTATGTAGATATAACAAAACTTCTTAAAAAAACTCAACATCTCTTTGTTGCTTTTTCTAAACCAGATAAAGGAAGCACTCTCAAGATCAGACATAGCCAGATGGATAGACAAATGTATCCAAACATGTTATATGGAAGCCAAGAGGCTTTGCCTATTGCTTCAAGGGCCCATTCTACACATAAATAAGAGGCCCTTATGGCCTTCCTGGAGAACGTTTCCATATCTGACATCTGCAAAGTAGCTACCACATACTTACACAACACTATTGTGTTGATGTACTAGCACACCAACACACCAATGTTGGCCAGACTGTACTCCGTCCACTTTTTCAGTCTACTGTAACACCCACAGGCTAGCCACCGCTTATGGGTGGATTGCTTTACAGTCTATGCACAGCATGAGTATCTACAGCCACACATCCCTCAAATGGAAATTGTTATCTTCCCTGTAAGTATCCGTTCATGGCATGTAGTGCTGTAAATTTACATGCACCCACCCTACTCCGCGGAAGCCTTTTGCCCTTGCAGTGATCATTCATCCTTACTTTTCCTGCATGGTCATCTCACTCTATATTCTATATCACTTCACTCCATCCTCACCTGATGTGCAGAAAACAACCTAACAATGGAGCCGATGACCATGCACATTACCAGCCTCTTGAATCACACTACCTTGTAATTCAAGAAGAGTTCTGCAAAAGAAAACAACTTGCACACATCTGGGCCCAAAACTAGATGGCAATGGCAGGAGTGTGCACAGCATGTGAATCTATAGCACTACATGCCACGAAAAGATGCTTACAGGGTTAGTAACATTTTCCTTCTTGTTACACCTCACTGGGGAAGGCATAGGATTTTGACGTATTCCCATATTTACTAGCTTTAGGAAATCTGGCATTGTGTCAAAATTAATGTGTGGATGAACGGAAACACCCATGGAATGCCCCCAACATTGAAATGTAATGTAACACAGTGCAAGCAGCAGCCTTGTGTTACCTTTCTTTACAAAGCCTTGCAAGGCGGAGAAAATCACCCCTTGCGTGGCTTCGTAAATATTAATGAGGTCTTTGCATTGTTGGCTACGCAAGGACAAAGCAAAGGCTTCATAAATCTGGGCGGCCATTTTTTTCTAAAAGTATGAATGATATGTGATTTGTACACCTTGTAATCCTTATTGTTTTAGGTAACATTTCCTGTACATTGATTTTCACAATTGTATGATTTATTGTACCTTTGTGTGTGATGTAAAGTGCTATGACACCCTACACTAGGATGAGTAGCACTGTGAGAAATTGGGTTGTTGGTTGAGGCTAGTGGAATGCTACTCATGCAACAGTCCTTGTCAGGGTGAACCACACAAACTCACTAAATTAACCTGTGGTCAGTTCTCTGGTAGCTTGGCACACAAAAGCAGTCAGGCTTAACCTAAAGTCAATGTGTAAAGAATGTATGCAGTACACAAACAGTAATAAAGTGAAAACACAACACAAGAAAAATCCCACACCAATTTAGAAAAATAGAGTAAAATTCAATAAATTATTAAACACCAAAACGACAAAGATCCAATCACTAAACTGGAGGTGTATAATTTCAAAGTCTTAGATAAAAGTAGCAACAGGAACCACAAAGTGTCAACTGTGGTTATTTGGTCGTGCTGGACCAGGACAATGTCACAAGTTCAAGCTGACCATGATGGTGTGTGGGCCGCAGACAGGGACCAGGTTGGTCCTGCTGATAATTGCACCTTATGTCCTTGATGCGGGGCATGGCATCATGCTGTGTCATTTCCGATGAGGAGCTGAGAGGGCTGTGATGCGAGGGCCTGCATCAACTTGCATGGTGCTGCCGATCAGGGGCTATAAGGTGCTGTATTTTAAGGTCCTGTGTGTCCAGTGTTGAGTTGCGTTGTGCTTGTCGGTTCTATGGAAACCCACAGTTGGGCCAGGAGTAGTACACTATAAAACTCGCCAAGGGGTTAGGACCTGAGGAGCACTTCTTGGGGATCAGGACTTACTCCAGCAGACGCCAGCAGCAATGCACAGGCAAGTCCAATTGAGTTTGGGCAGCTGGTCAGATTCAGGACCATTCCCTGGAAGTGTTTATGTCCCTGTAGCTAAGAACAGGGGGCCAGTCAGCTAACCCTTGGAGTCACTCTGGTGGGTCTGGGTTTAGGGAACAGGTCTAGTCTTCCTTCCACGGGCAGCAGGGCAGCAGGACAGTCAAAGGAAGCTGCAGCAGGGAGGCAAGGCAGTCCTTTAAGCAGCAGGGCAGCAGAGTAGTTCTTCCTCTGAGTCTTCCACAGATCCAGCAGTGATCTGAAGAGTGTGTCTGAGGGTCCAATATATATACCTAATGCCTGCTTTGAAGTGGAAAAACCTGGAGGCTTCCTCCCACAGGTGTGTCTGGAATTTCCTGTCTACCTGTCTTGGTCCCATGATGTCTACAGTTACAAAAGGACTAGTGTGAATTTATTTATGTACATGCTGAGGCAGCTCATTTGAAGTGTGTCGGAAAGTAGGATCTGCTACTTATGATTACACCCACTTTTTGCCTTATGTTACACTGTTTTTGACTAGTCAGACTGTATCCTGCTAATCAGAACCCCAGTCTATCAGCTTTCTCCTTAAAATATTATGCATGTACTTAGGTACACTCCAGATTGCATACTGGGGTACCTTTGTCAGTCCCTAGTATATGGTACACATGTAACCAGGGCATAGGTACCCCAGAGGCCTCCCATGGGCAGAAGCATGTATTATGCCACCCATGAGAGGCCATGCAAAATGGAATTACAGGCCTGCCATTGCATCCTGTGTAATATGGTGCATGCACCACTTACTTTAGATATAGGTTTAGTATATCTATAGGTCACTATACTTAAAACCTATCAGTCACCCCTCTAGCAGGCTTTTACTATTCTGAAGCCAGGGTGCTGGGTTTTATGTGAGAGGATGCCACTGCATTAGCAGAGCCCCTCTGTAGACTTCGGGTTGTCGGTGACGCAACCAGACATATAGGTAGAGGTGCATTATATGCTCGCATAAAATACTATGTCGAAAATGGCTGCAACAAAACATGTCATGTTTGGTATCAAACACTTTGGAATCATACCTCCACACCGGTAACCGGTGTGGGAGGTATGATTCCACCCTTCTGAAGCAAGCTTCGTGGGGTCACTGGTCTTCCAGGTACCAGCCTTCTCGACCCGGGCAGCACAAAATGGTTGCTGCCAGACAGAGACACATTTCTGCAAAGCCCGAGCAATGCAGGACAATAGGCATCCTGTCACAGGGAGGTGTGACCACCTCCCAGACAGGATTTAGTGTATAAGGTCTGGGTGGGTGTGATGCAGATTGGGGTGTACAAAATCTCCCTACTTCCACGGATAGAGTAATTTCGCAGTTACACACACATACACTCACCATACACTAGGGCCCATTTCACTAACATACACTCAAATACTCTACCAGCATTGAACCTGTGGAAAGAAACCTTCTAAAACTCCTAAACCCCACATCTACACCGAGGTCGATAAGACCTAGCTATTGCAATTGTCATAATCTAAACAATCTATACATCAATAATCAAATAGAGTACTCAATAATTGACAAGAAATAATCACCAACACCGTATTTAAAATTATGATTCTTTATCTAAAATTAGTCAAAGAAATTAATCAGAATAAATAATTTTCTCATAATTACCTATTCTAGCTAAATGTCAGAATGGGTCATCAGGACAAGTCTCTCAGTAGAAATCTCCCAAGTCACCGTCCTCACAGCATCGATCCTCACCAACGCAGGTTTGGGAAGAAAATGGCAAAGTGGCAAAAACCCTCTCTAGGCTAACAATTTTTATAATATTTTAGACAAAAGAAAGCAACAAAAAGTATTCATCGCATCCGCTGAACCTCTGAGCAAAGCGAGAAGGAAAGGATGTCGCATCGCTACATTTGGAAAATCTCCGCTCAGGAAAATCACAAAAATAAAAAAACAGAACAGGAACCAAAAATAAAAATGTATCTCTTTACAGTCCACATTTCCTCAGCGATGACACAATGCTCAGAGTTCTTTCTTAACAGTTCCTTTGTCCTCCAAGGCTGTCCAATACATCTGGAAACCTGCCCAGAACTGCTGCTGTCCTCACGGAAAGTTTTAACCAGGCAAGGACTGTGATCAAATGTGTTCAGCAAGGCCTTCTCATCACAAATTCTCACTCGAGGCCAGGCTGCAAACGGCGGACATTTTTGGTTAGGCCAAAATGGACCATCTTAATTAAAAGAGACAAAAACAAAGTTACCACAGCATAGTGATTGAACAGTGTTAACCCCACTAATACCCTTATGTGTATGTAATTATCTAGCTTTAGCAACACAGAAAAGCATTAATTTCAAAAGCGTTTCGTGCTTAAAATAAACAGCACTCAGCAACGTTTATTTAATAAAACATGCACATTTGTCAATAGCAATACAAAAGCGTTCCCACGTGTCGGTTTTCTTCTCATTAGTATGTTGGTAAGTTTAAACACACACTTACACAAAACAAATAATTATTAATTAATGATTATTAATTTTAATCATGACAAATAGACAAACCAGAGCTTCAAAACCCTATAGATTTTCATTAGAAAATCCTGCTCCAGCAATCCCCCCTTTGGTGATTTTATCACCAAATAACCACAAAAAAAAATAATAATTTAGTGAAAATTTAGTCCCATTTTAGGAGAAATTTGAAATGTCATTTCCCTCCTTACACAACACTACACACCAGACACTCTTTCATCATCCCTCTTTGTTTCTAAATAGACACTTTCCCTTAATTCTTCTAATTCAATTTCTTGTGGTTCTCTTTTCAACCTTTTATTTCTCTTTTCATTGTTTCTTTTAATTAATTTCTTTTTCCCTCCCCTGTTTTTACAACACAAACACACCAATCTCAATATTAATAAAGCAACAATTATACAAGTTAAAGGAAACAATATCTTACCTATAATAGTACTACCTATTTTTGCAATAAAATTCTTAACAGCTATCACCTTATTAGCTATTTTAGTCCAGATACTTTCAGCTTCAAGTGGTACCAATTCTTCATGCAAATCAGTAATATTTTTGATATAGACCTTCAGGTCTTTGCTTTCATCTGGAATGTAAGTGCAACAATGTTGAACTTTCAGCATTCCACAAACTCCACCCTCCTTAGCTAATAGAATATCAAGAGCAAGTCTATTTTGCATAGACATAGCACGCACGGCAATTAGTTCCGTATTCACCAAAAGAAACCCTCCAGCGGTATTTTTCGATAAGCGATCCACCACTGTTGACAGTTTCCGAATCCCATTAACATTTAAAGAAATTCCCACTGCTGGAATTAAAGCTCCAAAAATGTCACCCACAATTTCAGACCAAGTTTCCCTCTTGAAGCGCATTAGTAAATTAATATGTTCTACATCTTCTATTCTATCTATATGAAGAATCTTTGGAAAAACCAGGCCCACATAACACGTGCCATACCAATGGTCAGGCAACTTGTAATAAGCCTTGTTCCCACAAACATAATACACTCCTGGAAAAATTGTATCTTCTCCACCTCTGAAACCCCATCCTGTTGCAATGAAGTATGTATCATGACATTCACTCGTCCCAACAAAATATGTATCATATTGGGATTTCCCTCTTGTAATGCACAGCTTACCCTTCTGTGGTGCATCTAAAGCTAAAGTTGGGATAGCTCCATTTCTCAATTCTTTTCCCATCTCAATGTCCCAAATTGTCTCACTCACTTTATATTTCCCTGCCTTTTCATGCATACTCAATCTCCTTTCCTCCACCATGTTCAGGAAAGCTTTCTCCTCTTCTTCCAAACTACAAGTTAAATTATTCTTAAAAATGTAATCTAATGTTAATTCTTCTTTCTCAATAAAAATCTCACCAAAAATGTTAACTTCTTTAGCTGGATTCAGCTCTTTGTTCATTGGCAAGTGCCCAAAAATACTATCTTTGTTAGACATCTTATAATCTATTTTCCCTAACAAATAAAAAACACTACTTAATACACTACAAGAAATTCCATACGTAGCTGGTAGATGGTGATAAGTAACACCCTCTGAAACGGATGCAGGTAATTGCATACAAACGTAGCAATCCCTTACTTCCATTGTTTTCACATATTCGTATAACAACTTTGAAAAAACATTACTAGAAAAATCATTAATTGACCTATCTTTATGCATGTAAGTATTACTAATTCTAGTTGGAACTACTTTTTGCAAATTCTTCTCTACATTAGTCTCATTCTCAGTATGTATTTCAAATGTACCTATTGAAACTCTAAATGTAACTAATAAAGCTAAAATACCCCATAGTAGCATTAATAATCCAGTACAGCAGCAGCACATTCTACACCATCTTCTTAAGAAGGCACATCTACTTTGATTATTCTCTATGTTAGCCATTTTACTACTTTGACCTTGTCTTTTGACTTAGCCTCTACTACTCCACTACTGTAATTTCTCAAACTTTGGATTACTTCAGACAGCTGAGTTTCAGACTTTCTCCTTTTCACTTTTTCCAAGTGATTTCTTCAGTTCACTCAATTTGGATATTCATCACTTTTCACCCCTTCTTCTTCAGCAACATCAAATTGTATCAGATCATCAACAACATCCTGTGCATCTGACTCTTCTCCAATGTCAGTCAGAATAACTTTTAAGATTCCAACAGATTCTTCCTTTTCCTCAACCACTTTTCTCAAGATCTCCTCCGGATTATCTCGAGTCACTGTTTCTTCTTCTCCTTCTTCAGACAGTGCCACATAAGACCATTCCGGTGATCTGTACTTTTGGTTGGGTCTTCTAATTCTCTTTATTTCCTCAGGTTCTCTTGACTCCTTTTGCTCCTTCCTTTTTACTTCGTTTTGACTCGATACTTCATTCACTTGTTCAGCTTTCGATGTATTTCCTCTTATCAGTCTGTATCTCAGCCTCTTTACTCTGTTGTTAGGCCAAAAATCTCCTCTTACGACCTTTTTCGGTCTTATTTCTGTATTATTTCTTTCTCCAATCCAAGTTCTCTTTCTCAGAACTCGACCCTCTGATTTTCCACTTTCACTTTCATCCGATTCTGTTTCAAATGCCTCTTGTTCTTCAGCAGTTTTCTTTCGCTCTTGTTCTTCAGCAGTTTTCTTTCGCTCCACAGTCTTTTTCACCACTATTTGAGACTTCCCTACTTCTTTCCCTCCTCGGGTCTCCGACACGCAATCTTCTTGCTGTCTACTTGTCCCTTCACCTAGCTTATTAGAAGTATTCCCTACACCTCCTCGGGGGTCTTCCGCAATCTGTCCCTCTCTATCTTCTTCTGACCCTACTTCTTCAAATATAATCTCAAGTGGTTCTTCAATCTCCTCCTCTTCTGATTCAGGAGTAATTTCTGTGGAACTGCTCTTTTCTTTTCCTTTTCCTCCACTGCTTTTTGGAACTTCAGGCTCTCTTTCAGAATCAGATCTCCTTTCTGAAATTCTCAATGGTTCTCTTGAACTTGAAGCCTTTTCTGCTTCTTTTCCTGAACTTTGATTCTTTCTCACTGGTTCTGGGTCTTCATCATCACTGGAATCTGACTCTTCAAAATACTCTCTACCAGTCCCATCCTTTGGGTTTGGAACTCTCAGAGTATGACTCGCATGCACCCAGTTTTTCACACCAGCACACTTCACTGCAGTCGTCGTAGTTAGAATGACTTGTCTTGGTCTTCCCCACCTTGGAACCAAGCAATTTCTTCTTCTGTGAACTTTAATCCTCACCCAGTCTCCTGGACTCAGATCATGAGCTTGCTTCTTCTCAAGTGTAGTAGCTTCTTCTCCAATCTGGTGAAACACAGAATGAACTGCGTCAGCCAGGCCTTTACAGTAATCCAAAATCATGTCATCAGTTATTGTCATCAACTTATTGACAGGTACATATGCATGTCGCATTGCACGTCCCATTATGATTTCGTGCGGACTTAAACCAGTAGTTCTATCTGGAGTAGATCTAATAGTCATTAGCACTAGAGGCAAGACATCTGGCCATTTCATGCCAGTGGCTAAGCACATCTTACGAATCCTGTTCTTGATTGTGCCATTTATCTGCTCAACCACACCAGAAGCCTCTGGTCTGTATGCACAATGTAGCTTCTGCTGTATGCTTAATGCTTCACAAATCAAACTCATGAGTTCATTATAGAAGTGTCCACCTCTATCAGACTCAATCGTTACCGGAAATCCGTACCTAGGAATCAACTCTCTTAACAGTAACTTTGCCACTGTTACTCCATCATTTCTCCTAGTCGGATAGGCCTCAACCCATCTTGAAAACAAACAGACTACCACTAGTACATATCTCAGTCTGTTCACTTGGGGCATTTCAATGAAATCAATCTGCATTCTTGTAAAAGGACCTCCTTCTCTGCCTATTGTTCCCAGACTCACCACTGTCTTCTTCCCAGTGTTAAATTGCTGGCAAATCAAACATCTTTGACAGATACTTTCTGCAATTGTCCTGAACTTTGCATTGTACCAGGTCTGCTTAAAAGACCTAATCATTGAATCCCTTCCCAAATGTCCCTGGCCATGATACATCCTTGCCATTGCTGACAGCATGGAGTTCGGCATTACTGGTCTGCCATCTCTATAGACCCAAACATGGTCTGTCTCTCTCGGGGCACAACCTGCCTTAATCCAATCTTTCTTTTCTTCCTCCTCTGCCTCATCCTGCAACTGTTTCACTTCATCCCATGTCTCTAAGACATTAGTAAACATCACGGAACAAAAAGACATTTCACCCTCTCGTTCCCGATTAATAGACTGGTTATTCTTTGCACAATATTGTGCAATGTCGTTAGCATATCTATTTCCAACTGTCACAAAATCATCTCCTTGTCCATGAGCAGCACATTTCACAACTGCTAATTCTTTAGGCAGCTGTATCGCCTCAAGCAATTTCCCAATCACTTCAGCATTCTTTATTGGAGTCCCACTCGACGTCAAGAAACCTCTTTGTAGCCAAAGTTGGCCAAAGTCATGCACAACTCCAAATCCATACTGACTATCAGTCATCACAGTCGTTCTCAAATCTTTCCCAATTTCACAAGCTTTTGTCAATGCAATTAATTCAGCAACTTGCGCAGATGTCACTCCTTTCAATGATGATGCTTCCATTACTTCTGAAACCTTACACACTGCATATGCTGCACATAGCACACCCTCATCATTCCTCAGGCATGATCCATCCACAAACAACACATGATCACTCTCATGCAAGGGAAGATCCCTTATGTCTGGTCTCGGTTTTGTACAGTAATCAAGCACATCCAAACAATTGTGATCATCTTCTGTTTTCACACCTACATTTTCAATATCCGGCAACAATGGCGCTGGATTCACATTCACACATCTCTCAAGAGTCACATTTGATGCTCCCAGAATGACTTTTTCATATTTAGTCAACCGACTATGTGACATGTACTGAGTTCTGCTTCTCGTCAAAAGAATTGCCACATTATGAGGTACGAATACCCTTACAGGATATCCCATTATGATTCCCTCACTCTGTTCTAGGCTTCTGCATGTTGCAGCCACAGATTTCAGACAACCTGGTAAACCCACAGCTACAGGGTCAAGTGTCGATGAGAAGTACGCAATAGGCCTTCTCAGTAATCCATGCTTCTGAATTAACACTAAAAGTGCACATCCATTTCTCTCACTGCAGTACAATTCAAATTCTTTTTCATAATCTGGCATACCCAAAGCAGGGGCTTCACACATTCTGCTTTTTAACTCTTCAAATGCTTCCATTTGTTCCCCATCTAGTTCCAATGGGTCTGTCATCTCACTTTTAGTCAGCTTAATCAGTGGCTTTGCTATCAGCGAAAAATTAATTATCCACTGACGACAATAACCCACCATTCCCAGGAACATTCTCACTTCCCTCTGGGTCTTTGGGGCTTTCATTTCCCTGATAATTTTGATCCTGTCATCAGTCACTTTTCTCAGACCTTTCTCAATATTGTGTCCAAGATAATGCACCTCTTTCTTGCAGAATTGCAATTTAGCTGGAGATACTTTTAACCCTCCATCTGCCAGATGATTCAGTAAAGCTATAGTATCTACTTCACAAGCTTCACGTGTCTTTGATGCCACAAGTAGGTCATCAATATACTGCACTAATACTGAACTTTCAGGCATGATCAAACTCTCCAATTACTTTTTCAATAACTGATTGAATATTGAAGGACTCTCTGTATACCCCTGTGGGATACGACACCATGCTAAAATACGCTGGCCAAATCTAAATGCAAAAATCGGCTGGCTGTCATGATGCAATGGAATTGAAAAGAAAGCATGACACAAATCAATCACTGTATACCACTCAGCATCATGTGGAATCTGATACAAAATCACTGATGGATTTGGCACAATAGGACAACATGCCACCACAATTTGATTAACTTTTCTCAAATCCTGTACAATCCTGAACTTCCCATTAGGCTTCTTTAGCCCCATTATCGGTGAATTACACGGACTACTCAGTAGTTCTCTCAGAACTCCCTGCTGAATCATTTTCTCAATTATAGGAGTTATTCCCTCAATTATTTCTGGTGTCATTTTGTACTGAGGAATGTTAGGATAAGTAATTCCCTCTTTCACTGAAATTTTCACAGGATCTACATCATTCATCAATCCCACATCCTCTCCAGTAAAATCCCAAACTGTCCTTCTCACTGTGTCTCTCAGCTCTTGAGGCAAATCCTCCGGATCAAACACAGCATATGCACTAATTAACTCACTTTCTCTATTTTCTAGAGTCATTCGGTACAAAACATCCTCATCTGGTGTTTCAAAAGCTATTCCATCTGGTGTACAAAAAATTGTACAATTCATTTTACATAACAAATCCCTACCTAACAGGTTCACTGGACTTGTGTCACAGACGATAAATCTGTGCATGTCTGAAAATTTCCCTATTTGTACTCTTACTGGTTCAGTAAGACGTGTTCTGATTTGTGTATTGGCTACACCAACTACTTGGATTGCTTCATCCGAGAGAGGAAGATTTCTAATATCTGTTGACCTGACAGTTGATCTTGTCGCACCTGTGTCTACTAAAAATGTAACACCTTCTTCATTTATTTTTCCATCCACAAATGGTCCTGCCTGGTCTATTTCTAGAGTTGCACCAAGTATGCACTCTTCCTCCTCTCTTCGGCACCGTCAATAATCACCCTCAGACTCACTCCCTTCATTCTTTAACAAGTACTGTTGTACCTGGTTAGAACGCCTTGGTTTGTTTACCTGCTCATCATTGTAGAATCCCGAATCCGGATTATACTTTTGTGCTCCTCTATTCTGCGGCAAGGGCGGTTTTGGCTCTTGACTCTGCTGTCTCACAACTTTCTGCTGTTGCTGCTGTTGATTATTCCCCTCGTTCTGCACCTGTTGATTTAAGGATTTTCCCTCATTATTCACTAATGGTGGATTGGTACATTCTGATCTCCAATGTCCCAGTTGGCCACAGTTGTGACATGGGAACTTCTTTTTAGCTTCCTCAAGATTCCCCTTACCTTTCCCTGCATACCTAGGTCTATTCCCTGCATTATTTCCTGCATTATTCGCCTGTTCCACCAACTGTGCTTCCTGTCTTTCCGCAACTTTCACTTGTGCCCACATTGCTTTCTCTTTCAGCTTTCTCTGTTTTGCTTCAATCTCATCACTGAAGTATTTTGCATGTCTCAGAATCTCATCTATTTTCTTACTCTGCCAATCCACAGTATGCTCACGAATTCTTTCACTAATCTCAGGTCTCAGGCCATATACAAATCTGTATACAAAATGACTCAAATCCTTGTCACCCAGGTGTTCATCTCCACTGAATTGTTTAAATGCCAGTATCAGCCTCTCGTAAAAAGCATGAACTGATTCTTTTGCTTCCTGATGTGTTCGATCTATTTTAACCCAGTCTGTTTCTTTTGGAGGTACTTTATTTTTCAGGTATTCGATCACCTGCTCATACTTTCTCATTACTTCTGGATCTGGTGCTCCTGTTCTCTGATCTCTTGGATATTCCTCAGTAGGCCAACTCACAACTATTTTACACTCAGCCCACAAGTCTGCTGGAACAATTATATCAAACAGACTATTCAGGTCAATCCACAGCACTTTTGACAATTTCACAAACCTGTCTACCTGCCTATACCACTCGACGGGCTTTTCTCTCAATCGAGGGAAATCATTCGTAAATGATAAAATATCCTGTCTGGTCCATGGAACATGTACATATCCTCCTCCAGGCATTTCTCTCATAGGATAAGTATCCACTGGTTTTTCCTTTTCTCTCACAGGAAATGCTGAATAAGTCCTATCCCCTGATTCTTCTCTCTTTTTGTACCATCTATCCTTCCACTTTTCAACATCACCCCATTTTCGCAATAAAGCGATCATCTCTTTAATCTGTCCTGTTCTACCAGTACCATTCAAATTCTCTATGTCTTTGTCTGTGAAATCCATCCTGTAAGACTTTTGCAAAACTTTCACTTTAACAAAGTCAACTCCATAGTCATTTGCTATCGCTCTTAATCTGTCATGTGTATTTCTCGCTCTCCAGGTGATATTCTTACACATAAACAATAATTCACCATCATGATGATTTTTTAGAATTTCTGTTGGAACTGTCCCTGCAACAAGCTCTGCTAATTCTACACGTAACCTAGCAACATCAATTGCTTGTGAATCTTTATCCCTCTTTTGAAGAACTTTCATCCATTCATTCAGATCCTCAGCTGTTATTTCAGTAGATTTTCTCACTGGAACCACTTTCTTCTGCGGTTCTAAAATCGGCATCCCTGAACAACTAGCTTCACCAGCATCCAGTCCTGAATTAGACTCCTCTAATCCTTCATTACAGGTGTCATGTCTGAATTTTCCTGCCCTTTTTCTTGAATCTCCTGAAGGACCAGCCAAACTTGTCAATCTATTCCCAACATATGGAATAACCAAACCATTCTCACCCTTCCTCTACTTATCAAAAACAGGCATAACCGGACCTATGGTTACGGGTACCGTAACAGCATGTAGATTTTTTGTCAGCTCCTTGATCCTTTCAGTTAGCTCCGATGTAGTTCTGGCTAATTCTCTCGTATTTTCGCCACTGCTTCTATTCTCTCTCTCCCTGAAAGGATTACCATTTCTTAACTCAGGTGTCACATTTTCTGTCTCAATGATACGATGCGTATCTCTTATCGGAGAAACAACTGGTGTACTCTCTTCTGGTTCCGGTCTATATGGAGGTGGTCTTTTGTAAATCATGTCATTTAAAACCTCATCCTCATATTCATTAACTCCATATCTTCTCACTTCTGCCTCAGGAACTCTTTCTGCTCCCTCTTCAACTGTTCTCACAGGATATAATCCCTCTGACATACTAGCATCTCGCCATCTCGTCATTCGATCATGATGAGTTTCACGACCATGTCTCCTCCCGAACATATACCTATAGTTGCCTCCAGACCTCTGTTTCTCTCGCTCATGTACTTCCTCTTCCCATTCCACTAAAGCCTCGAACTGTGTCGGCCTTGGTCTTGGGTCAAGACATAACATCTTTTCCCGTAAATTTTTCAACATGGCCAGATTAAATGAACCATGTTCTGGAAATGCTAAAACTCCATCTTCTTTGGTATACCTAACCCAATTCTCCAACCATATACAGGTATGATACCCATATCTCGCAGCCATGAAGGATGCAGGCGTTTTCGATGGAGGTAACAATTCACCCTCTCTCGTTTTAACATCTTTATCCTTGTCGAACCAATTTTTAATCTTTCTGAACAAAGATTTTTTCTTTTTCTCCTCTTGGTAATACATTTTAACGCTTACCAAAACTTTCTAATCCCTTCCGTAATACAACTACACAATATGATTTTTCAACCAATAACAGCGCGACTCACACTAACGCACCAATCCTGGAACGTTACGTCACTAGAATAGCTCCACCAATCCTTGCGCGGCTCACACCAACGCACCAATCTCAGCGCGAGCACTATTCTGATCTAATATCCAATCAGAGCGCGGTCTGTTTGACGTCAGCAGTCGCTGCAGTCGCTTCTGTCTCCTGTCTCTTGTCACTCGTCTACCCCTCCTTTACAAAATTTCTCAGTAGACTCCGTGTCAAATTTCTACAAAATCTATTAGTTACAACATATAAACATCTCCATTGTCTGCTTCGCTAACCAAAGAATAGTAAAGAAAATCTATTTCACAAGAAACCTCTCATTGACACAGTAGCACATCCCTCTACTCTGCCCTTCTAACATACATTCATTAACTGTTTCCTCTAGGACTTGTCCAAAGAGTCTTACAATCAACTAAATATACGAACATTCACGCACATTCATACAAGAAAATATAATACATACACACAGAATCCTGCTTTTCCCGAGAACAGCGAACAATCTGCTCCACTACAGAATTATAACACACATCAACCAAGCAGCTTACTTCTACCCAGTTTCTCAAACAAGCTCAGAGAATACCTATTACTTCTCCCGCGATAAGCTTTAACGGCGAACCTTACGGATCCCTGGGACTTAAAACCAGAGTTTCACAGATAACCTTCACTACCATATGCACTCCTTATATACCAGAAATATCTCTAATAGTAACATATAACAATGTCACTGATTCCGAACCCAGACAATGTGAATTTTCCTGCATACGTACAGGACCAACAATCCCGTCTTTCCCGAGAGCAGCATATACTTCCCTCTGCCCTACTACGGAACTGCTACTAGCTCCCAAGGTCCAGAAGCACTACATATAACTCAACATGACGACTCCAACATATAGTATTAGTACATATACCAACATCACCAATAATCAATAATCAATAAGCTAATGTACAAGCAATCTAATCAGATCAAGACAATCATCAATAACCATCATCACTCTGCTACCAGGAACTTGATGCAGATTGGGGTGTACAAAATCTCCCTACTTCCACGGATAGAGTAATTTCGCAGTTACACGCACATACACTCACCATACACTAGGGCCCATTTCACTAACATACACTCAAATACTCTACCAGCATTGAACCTGTGGAAAGAAACCTTCTAAAACTCCTAAACCCCACATCTACACCGAGGTCGATAAGACCTAGCTATTGCAATTGTCATAATCTAAACAATCTATACATCAATAATCAAATAGAGTACTCAATAATTGACAAGAAATAATCACCAACACCGTATTTAAAATTATGATTCTTTATCTAAAATTAGTCAAAGAAATTAATCAGAATAAATCATTTTCTCATAATTACCTATTCTAGCTAAATGTCAGAATGGGTCATCAGGACAAGTCTCTCAGTAGAAATCTCCCAAGTCACCGTCCTCACAGCATCGATCCTCACCAACGCAGGTTTGGGAAGAAAATGGCAAAGTGGCAAAAACCCTCTCTAGGCTAACAATTTTTATAATATTTTAGACAAAAGAAAGCAACAAAAAGTATTCATCGCATCCGCTGAACCTCTGAGCAAAGCGAGAAGGAAAGGATGTCGCATCGCTACATTTGGAAAATCTCCGCTCAGGAAAATCACAAAAATAAAAAAACAGAACAGGAACCAAAAATAAAAATGTATCTCTTTACAGTCCACATTTCCTCAGCGATGACACAATGCTCAGAGTTCTTTCTTAACAGTTCCTTTGTCCTCCAAGGCTGTCCAATACATCTGGAAACCTGCCCAGAACTGCTGCTGTCCTCACGGAAAGTTTTAACCAGGCAAGGACTGTGATCAAATGTGTTCAGCAAGGCCTTCTCATCACAAATTCTCACTCGAGGCCAGGCTGCAAACGGCGGACATTTTTGGTTAGGCCAAAATGGACCATCTTAATTAAAAGAGACAAAAACAACGTTACCACAGCATAGTGAGTGAACAGTGTTAACCCCACTAATACCCTTATGTGTATGTAATTATCTAGCTTTAGCAACACAGAAAAGCATTAATTTCAAAAGCGTTTCGTGCTTAAAATAAACAGCACTCAGCAACGTTTATTTAATAAAACATGCACATTTGTCAATAGCAATACAAAAGCGTTCCCACGTGTCGGTTTTCTTCTCATTAGTATGTTGGTAAGTTTAAACACACACTTACACAAAACAAATAATTATTAATTAATGATTATTAATTTTAATCATGACAAATAGACAAACCAGAGCTTCAAAACCCTATAGATTTTCATTAGAAAATCCTGCTCCAGCAGGTGCACTTCAAAAGTGCCTGAAAGTCTGCATCTGGGGCACACTTGGTGTCCCGGTGCATAGTCCAGTTCAAACCAGTCCTGGGAGCCGTTGGCAATTGCTCTGGCACAAAACTGGACAAAGGACAGGGGAGTATCCTCCCCACTGTCCTGACCCTCCCCTGGGCGGGTCCACTGAATCTATCCAACCCTCTCCTGTGGGTACAAAAGGGCTTACCTGGCTGTAGGACCCTAGATTCGATGTGGATGATATTCAGATAAAAAAAACACTGACCTTTGACCGTCTGGACACTCTGAACTTCGCTGGACTTCGATTGGGCCTGACTTCGTCTCCTTCTCCGTCCATAGCATTGTCCGTGCCCGTGCACCATACAGGCTCCATGAGGACCTGTGGAGCATAAAGGACAACTGAAGTATCTCCCTTGGGGTGAAGGAGTCCCTCCCCTGCATTCGCAGGCACCGTAACGCAACTGACCGGTCTGCTGATCCTGATGTCCTGCAGACTCCGAAGGCTCCAGCAACACAGGAGGTGGGTTTCTAAGTTCCTTGAGATCAAGCTGCCTTCTCACAGAGTTTGAGGCAAGTATCCCCCGTGGGTACCTCATAACCTGAACCCCTGTGCACCGCATAAATTTGCAAGTGCATATGCTTGTTGGCATTCACCAACCATGTGCATTGGGCTTTTGATAGCTTTTGATAGCCCCTACCTCTGCGCACATTTCGTACAAAGGACTTTGGCCTCCTTGTTCTCTGTGCCCTGCAAGCTGTTGCTTTGTGAAACTGCTAGAGGTCCCCTTGCGACTCCCATGCCTTCGGTCTGTGGGTCCATTTAAGGGACAACGCTGATTTTCTTCGGACCCTCTGGTATCTCCAGGCCTGCCCTGATGCCCCTTGCTGTGGTGAGTGTTCTGGTCGTTGCTGGGCCAGACCGTGACCTTCCTTATTTATTTATTTATTTATTTTACAGATTTGTAGAGCGCATGGCTGCCCGTAAGCGTCCCAGCGCTAATGATAAAGAAACCATGCGCGGGGAAGCCTTTCGGGAACAGCCAGGTCTTGAGTGCCCTACGAAATGAAAGGAGGTTGGGCTGGACTCTAATGTCCAAGGGCAATGAGTTCCATAGCTTGGCCGAGTTGTATGCAAAGAGTCGACCCCCAGAACGGGCCTTCTTAATTCTTGGGACGAATGCCAAATTACCGTGTGAGGAGCGTAGTGTTCTCTGAGTGCTATAAGGGGTGATAAGATTTTTTAAAATAGGTGGTGCCTTGCCCTGCAGAATTTTATATGTCGTGCATAGTGCCTTAAATTGTATCCTTTCTTGGATAGGCAACCAGTGCAAGGCCTTCAAAGCAGGTTTGGCTGAACAGCGAGAATGGGTTCCTGTGAGAAGTCGAGCGGCGGCATTCTGTACTATTTGAAGTTTTAAAAGAACTTTTTTGGGGGCACCTAGATAGAGGGCATTGCCATAGTCCAGGCGAGACAGCACAAGGCCATGAATCAAGAGTTTTTGTGATTGCGTTGGGAGTAGAGGCAGGATTTTTCTAGCAGTCCGTAGAAGGCCATGACATACACCCGCCGTTTTCCTTGCGTGTGTGGAAAAGTTAAGGCCTTCGTCTAGCCAAATTCTTAAACTCTTAATTTCCTTTTTAGGATTGGGTGGCGAGCCCATACAGGGAGGCCATAAGGATTTAGGTTGGTAAAGTGACTGATTGCCTAAGATCATCATTTCAGTCTTATCGTTGTTGAGTTTAAGATGTGAGATGTTCATCCATTTGGCTATCTCACTAAGACAGTTGTGAAGGTTAGTGAGGGAGTGGTCATGCTGACTTAGAGAGACTACTAATTGGGTGTCGTCAGCATACGTTAAGAGCTTAATCCCAAAAGGGGTAACTATTTTCTCCAAGGGGGACATGTAAACATTAAAAAGGGTCGGGTTCAGGGACGAGCCCTGAGGGACCCCACAGCTAACCGCAGTAGACCTTGAAGTAAAATTACCCTCCGCTACCTGGAAGGATCTGTTACTAAGGAAGGATTCCAACCAGGACAAGGCCGTTCCTGCAACTCCAAGATCTCTAAGCCTGTGGACCAGTATAGGATGGTTGACGGTGTCGAAGGCAGCGCTCAAATCTAGGAGGATCACTGCCACTGATCCTCCTGAGTCGATGATTTTTCTTGCCTCTTCGACAACCGCCAACATCGCAGTTTCAGTACTCTGGCCGGGCCTGAATCCCGTCTGGGACTGCTCCAGAAGACCATTCGATTCTAGGTATTTTGAGAGTTGGTAATTAACATACTTTTCGGCTATCTTACTATTGCCTGGGAGCAAGGAGATCGGCCGGAAATTGCCTAGTTCAAGGGGGTCAAGGTGAGATTTCTTAATAAGGGCTTTGACAATTGCTTTTTTCCAGCTTGATGGGACGATGCCGTGTGTGAGCGAGTTATTGATCAAATTCGTCAGATAGGGAAGAATGGTAGGCGCAACTAACTTCAAGATATTAAATGGCGCGGGATCAAGTGGAGATCCATTTTTGATTGAGTGTAATATTGGAGAGAGAGTTTCTACTGTCAAGGGAGTGAAGTGGGACAGTTGGTGAGTTGTAACATGAGGGATAAAAGTAGACAAGTTAAAGGTTGGGGGGACGTCAGATGATAGTGACGGGAGAGAGTTGAGAATATTCCTGATCTTGGAATCAAAAAATTCCGCGAGTTCATTACATCGATTTGCTGATGGCTCTACTAGAGGAGGAGGGTCCGGTGCTTTAAGAAGTTTTTTAGCAATTTGGAATGTCTCCCTAGAGGAATTAGAGGAGGATTTGATTTTTTCCTCAAAGTATTTAGTTTGGGCGGTTTTAAGTGCTTTTTTATAAGTAAGGATGGCCAGTTTGTATTCGGCTTTTTTTGTGAGGTCAAAATTTTTCCTCCAGTCTCTTTCCGATTTCTTACAGATTTTTTTAAGGATTCGCAATTCCTGGGTAAACCATGGGGAGGAGATTTTAACTCTGGGTTTGCAGGAAAGTTTTTTAGGGAGAGTTATGTCAAGTGCCTCTCCTATCCATTTTGAAAACTCTATATCTGCAAGCGTAGGGTCGGAGGTAAGATTAGGGGGGGAGCGCTCTAGGTTTGCCCTCCATTTTTCTGAATCTAAAGCCGCCCAGGGGCGAGAGGGTTTTTTAGATACAGGCTTGGAACATAAGGTGTCAGATAATTGCCAATTTAACGATATTAGGAAATGGTCAGACCATGGTACCGGGGTAGGGTCTGGGATAGTTAGCTCATTGATGTTGGAGAAGATAGGATCTAAGAGGTGGCCCAATGAGTGAGTTGGTTGTCTACTTTGTAGTCTAAGCTGAAGGGTTTCAAGGTCTGCTATCAAATCGGAGGCTGGTTTAAGTTCCTCTTTATCAAAATGTATATTCAGGTCTCCTAGGATCATGAAAGTGGAGTGGGTAGCAGAAAGTGTGCAAACATGTTCCGTGAGAGATTCACTGAACTGGCCCATGGGTCCTGGGGGGCGATAGATAAGAATTCCAGATAGAGATCTACATGGGGAAACTTGAATGGAAAATAAAATATTTTCACAGTCACGAAGGGGGCTGCCCTGCATTCGGCAAGACAGGTGATCTTTATAAATTATGGCGATACCCCCTCCCTTCCCTTTGGAGCGGTCCACGTGTTGTATTAGGAAGCCGGGGGGAAGGGAATTGACGATATCTGGGTCAGAATCTGGTCCCAGCCAGGTTTCTGTTAGAAAAAGAATATCTAATTTGCAATTTTCTAAGGTATGGTAGATTTCTATTGAGTGCTTAGGGAGTGATCTGCAATTAATCAAAGCCAAATGCAGAGTGGTGGATGGGCGGAGGTGAGAAGCGGTGGGTGTGCATTTGTAAGGACAATGATGGCAGTAGTTAGAGGGACTATCCCCGATTAGAGAGTGTAAACATAAGCTATTTACCTCTCTGTTCAGGCGTAGCAAAGTATCCCTTGAGTATCTGTGTATAACGGGGATGCCATCATTTATAGTTTCTGGCTCTGTGCTCTGCCTAGCGCGGACGAGCGCAGACGAGCTTGCCTTAAGCGCGCCTTGGGCGCGCCATCGGCGCGCCCGCTGCGCTCGTCTGCTGCGCTTCCGGCAGAGACACATGCTTTATGGGATTGCTGAGATGTGAAGGGGGGGTGTGGCCATCACAGGTAGGCGTGTCTCGTGGCCCAATGAGCTCGCCTGCAATGCTATGTCGTCAACAGAGAGGCGTTGCCCGTGTCAGCGTTGACTCCGCTGTGCGGGGATGCCTGGGTCCGAAGCGAACTGCCAAGATTAGGTGAGCAATTTAAAATACAATAACACACAATAAAAGAAATGCTATCGCTAATGCTACTCCCGGCTTTCCGCCTCAGGAGGTTTCCAAATCAGTGCAGCGTTTGAATCAGCGCGCGCTTTATCCGAGTGGGGGGCGTGGCCAGCACAGGTAGGCGTGTCTCGTGGCCCAATGAGCTCGCCTGCAATGCTATGTCGTCAACAGAGAGGCGTTGCCCGTGTCAGCGTTGACTCCGCTGTGCGGGGATGCCTGGGTCCGAAGCGAACTGCCAAGATTAGGTGAGCAATTTAAAATACAATAACACACAATAAAAGAAATGCTATCGCTAATGCTACTCCTGGCTTTCCGCCTCAGGAGGTTTCCAAATCAGTGCAGCGTTTGAATCAGCGCGCGCTTTATCCGAGTGGGGGGCGTGGCCAGCACAGGTAGGCGTGTCTCGTGGCCCAATGAGCTCGCCTGCAATGCTATGTCGTCAACAGAGAGGCGTTGCCCGTGTCAGCGTTGACTCCGCTGTGCGGGGATGCCTGGGTCCGAAGCGAACTGCCAAGATTAGGTGAGCAATTTAAAATACAATAACACACAATAAAAGAAATGCTATCGCTAATGCTACTCCCGGCTTGCCCTTCTTCGTGGGTTGCTGCTGCCAAGTCTTGTTTGCTCCCGCTGGACACCGACACCTCAGCACTCAACATCCTTCGTGGGACAGCTTGTATCTGGCTCCTGGTTGTCCTCGACATCTCCTGGTCCCCATTGCTGCAGAGTCAAGGTCTCCCTCTTCACACCTGAAGCACCCGACATCGGTGGGCATTCGACTACCGAGCCCCTGGTCACTCCTGAGTGACCCAGACTCTGTCCCCTGTGGGTTCCACCAGACACTTTTCTTCTTTCCAGCAGTGGCATTTCTTTGAAAACTCCCATTGAGAACGATGGTGGTTTCCGACGCCAGTTCGACCCCATGGACCCGGTCTCCCTGGGATAGGTAACTCTTGTACTTTGGTATCCACGGGTGGGGTGGCTGTCCAACCTTCTATGTTCTAAAGGGTTTCTTGGTAATCCACTGGGAAGGGTCCTTAAACACTAAAACTGCAACCGCGACTCTCCCATAGAATTGTACGTAGCAAGCCGTTTTGTTCTCACACTGCACCCGTCCTCCGTGAGGTCCCTACTTACTCACCTTGGGTGGTTTCTTGGGGTCCCAGCGATTCGACAACCTCTAGACACAGTCTTGACTCGAGTCGTGGTTCTTACACCACTATTTTAGTATATGGTTTGGTCTCCCCCTGAAGCCCACTGTGTATTAGTGCTACTTACATTTGTTTCTGTGCTACAGTCTTGTGTGCTTTGTGTTTATCTGTGTGTAGCAGATACTGTGAGATATTTAAGGTGTGTTATAATAATAAATACATATTTTTATAACTACCGTGTGGTTCTCCTTTCATTTAACCAATCTAATAAGGTTGAATTCTGGTAAAACAAGCTGCTTAACATTTCTTCAAGACTAAGCCGAAAGGCTGCTCTCCACAGGTACCACTTGGATAGCTTTCTAGGGTTATCTTTGACCTCTTAAAGCACCATAAGGGTTGTTTGGACTGGTGCAAGGTGCCCACTTTAATTAGTGGACATCATATACCAGGCCAACTTTTTACAAAGGGCACATGCAGTAGGTGACAGCTCAGCCCCTCCCATCAGGTCAGGATGGCCCATCGTGCCAACACCCAGTCCCAGTTTGTGAGAGTGTCTGGGAGGAATACACAAAGGCCAACTACCAACTACACCCAGTCATGTGACACAGGATACAGAATAGTGACTTACCGTTAAAGAGGGATTTAAATTACAATTCATAATAGACCAAACAGGATATTTCCACCTATGTCCTAAACAAAAGTTAACACTTCTTAAATGTAATAAGCTACGGGACTTCTCTAGGAGTGTATTTGGCAAAAGGTTTATTTTGTCAGGTCTAAATGGCAATTTAAAACTCCACTACTGGCATCAGTGGCAGGCCTGAGACATGTTTTTAAAGGCTACTGTAGTTGGTGGCACAGTAAGTGCTGGGGCCCCCTAGTAGCATTTAACTTACAGGCCCCGGGTGCAAGTAGAAGTATTTACTAGAAAGTTACAAGTAAACTAAATCAACAAAACAAGAGGGTTGAAGGCAAAACATTTGATGGTGACCCTGCTTAGGCAGCTAGGTCCAACAAACGTCATAAAAGAAGTACATGGAGAAAAAAGTAGATCCCATTTAAATCATTATTTGTGTAATTACTCATACGCACAGATACATCTTTCATTCTTATTGTGCATGCACATCTCCCACACAGGGAGTTTTATAAAGTCAAAAGCCTGCCTCCGAGTTATAATTTCTCCAAAGTACTTGTGAAATGATAACCTATGTGCCTTTGTTTCCTTCCATTGCATTTGCATCTAGATGGTAGGCTCCTGATAGCTCCCAGACAGGGTGATGCTTGAAAAAAGGCAGGAATGGTGGCCCTTCAAATCAGGTTTATGTTTTGGGCCCAGCTGGAAGTGAGAATAAGAATTTCTCCCTCACCTCCTGCAGGCTGCTGCACCAAATAGAATGCACAAAATTGCGGGCGCGGCTGAATTGCGTCCTGGTGCAGGATAATGACATCAGAGCAAATTCAGCATGTTTAACAGGGCCAGCCTAGTCATGTAACGAAAATTGAGGGGGCTCCTCTGCAAGGTACATGGAGGGGCCCCCTCTCCGGAATTAATCCAGAGCTCCCAGGCCTGAGTACTGTGCTCAGGGGGCCTATTGCACCCCGGGGGCCACCCGCTCCGCGGGGGCTGCGGGGGGGTTGTGTTACGCCACTGGGCAAGCCGACTCTCAGATTTGGCCCAGAAATAGCCGCCAGAAATGGGATCCGGTGCGATCTGCCTACTTTCACTTCACGTGAGGACAGGCAGGCGCAAAACTTTAGCAAATTTAACAATAAGTTGATTCAGACACTCTATTTGGGCAGCATAATAATATTGTCATTTTGCAAAAACAAAATATCGAACGCGAAACACAATGTTAAGAACAACACATTTCTAGTTAGAATACACGAGGTCCTTGTTCACTTCATTCTGTCCTTGGAAAAGGCAACATAGAATACTGTTAATATGAAAAACACACGAGGTTGCAAGAGTCGCTGAACTTTGCCATGTACTTTAGGGTGCAATTAAAATAGAATATGCATTTGTTCATGTTAATTAGAAATCACTGCTTGTCTGGATTCTTTTGAAAGAGATGCTTGACCCCCACATTTGTCCGTCGTCAATTACTGGAAGGCGAGCACAGTGCTAAGAAAGGTCAATGACCCTCAAAAACAAATGACACAAAGTAATCAGCATGGCTTCACAAAAACGCTACTGTGGCTGAACATGTACAATGTGTACAATCTATTTTTATCAAAATCTTATATCCCTTTCCACCCCCAAAGTTTCACCCTGACAGCATTCACTGAAGTAGCCTTCAGTCATTAAGGGCATCGTGTATTTTAATGGAAAAAACAACAGTCCATTCCTGCTAGTGCAATAGTAGGTTCTGAACAACAAAATCAGCAAAAACGACCAGTTTTCGTGAAGGATTAGCTCTGACAATACTAAGACCTGGATATCGACTCAGAATTCACCAGGATTGGAAGCAATAAGCAGCACACCAAAAATGAGTCTAAAGAGTTACGCACAATGATCCTGCACTAGCAAGTATGAGGAACTTAAAAAAGGTAAACATAAACTAGCACTGGTCAAGCCAATAGGTCTCGGCTATGTAGGACCTATTGGCTTTGCCAAAATGTTTTAGCAATGTTGTACACCAGAGTGTTTGCTGTTCAGCATGGCTAAACGTAGGGTTAAGGAGAGTGCCGCGGAGAGTTGTAAAGTGGAGTAGAGGTGAGTGTTATGGAGTGGCGTAGATTGGCATACAGTAGAGGTGAGTGGTGTGGAGATGAGTGAAGTGTAGTGTCATGGAGTAGCGGACAGTGTTGTGGAGTGTTGAGGGAGTAGAGTGGAAGGGCGCACAGTTGAATGACGTAGAGTGTTGCACAGTGTCAGGGTTGAGCAGAGTGTCATAGAGTGGAGTGGCATAGAGTGGAGTGGATTAGTGTAGAGCAGAGTGAAGTGGTGAAGAGGGTGTTGCTTAGAGTAGATAGAGTGTTGTAGAGTAGAGTGGTGTACAGAGGTGTAGATTGGAATGGAGTGGAGTGGCAAAGAGTGACAGAGGCATGGAGTGGCATAGAGGGAGTTGGATAGAGCGTTGTAGAGTGGAGTAGTGTTGTAGAATGGCATAGAGTGGAGTAGAGTGCTGTAAAGTGGAGTGGCATAGAGTGGAGTATGGAGTAGAGTGTCAGTGAAACAGAGTTAATGGAGTAGAGAATCACTGAGTGGAGTATCGTGCAGTGGAGTGTTGTAGAGTGGAGTGGAGTAGAGTGGAGTCGAGTGGCCTAGAGTGAGGTAACAAAAAGTACAGTAGTGCAGAGTAGATTGGCATAGAGTGAAGAACCGTAGAGTGCATTGGTTTTGAGTAAAGTGGTGTAGAATGCATTGGCATAGAGTGCAGTGAAGTAGAGTAGTGTAGAATGCAGTGGCATAGAGTAGAGCAGTGCAGGGGTGATTGCAGTTGAGTAGAGTGCAATGGCGTAGAGTGGAGTGGAACACAGTGGAGTTGAGTGGCGCAGAGTAGAGTGGCGCAAAGTGAAGTAGCATAGAGTAGAGTGGTGCAGGGTAGAGTGCAGAGGTGTAGAGTGCAGTGACGTAGAGTCCAGTGACATAGATTGGAGTGGTATAGAATGTAGTGGTGTGTAATATGCAGTAGAGTGGCTTAGAGATGAGTGGTGTAGAGTAGAGTGCAGTGGCATATAATGCAGTGGCATAGAGTGCAGTAATGCAGAGTAGAGTGTAAGAGAGATGGGTCATAAAGTGCAGGGTCACAGAGTGCAGAGTCGAGTGTTGCAGAGTAGAGTGGTGCAGAGAGCAGTGACATAGAGGACAATGGTGCTGATTAGAATAGAGTGATGTAGAGTGCAGTAATGTAGAGGGACGTAGCGTGCAGTGGTGTAGAGTTCAGAGGCATAGAGTAACATTTTGTAGAGTATAGTGGCCTAAAGTGCAATGGTAAAAAGTAGTTGGTATAGGTTCAGTGGCGTCGGGTGCATTAGTTTTGAGTAAAGTGGTGTAGAGTGCATTGGCATAGAGTGCAGTGGTTTAGACTAGTACAGCGGCATAGCGTGAATTGCAGTAGCATTGAGTAGAGTGGCATAGAGTGCAGTGGAGTAGAGTAGATTGTTTCAGAGTAGAGTGAAGTGATGTACAGTGGAGTGTTCAGAGTGGAGTGGTGCGGGGCAGAGTCGAGTGGCATAGAGTATTGGCATAGAGTGCACTGGCACAGAGTGCAGTGCTGCAGAGTGGAGTAGAGAGGTGTGGAGTGGTGCAGAGTGGAGTGGCCTAGACTGGAGTGCTGTAGAGTGCATTGTCATAGAGTGCAGTGGTGCACAGTAAATTAAAGTGGCATAGAGTGCATTGGCAAAGTGTGTAGTAGCGTGGCATAGAGTGATGCATAGTAGAGTGCAGTGGGATAGTGTAAAGTGGCGCAGACTAGAGTGGCATAGAGTTCAGTGGCAGAGAGTGCAGTGCTGCAGAGTAGAGTGTCGTAGAGTGCAGTGGTGTGGAGTAGAGTGGAATAGAGTGCATTAGTGTAGAGTGCAGTGGCATAGAGTGGTGCAGAGTAAAGTAACAGTGTGAAATGGTGTAGAGTGGCACAGAGTGCAGTGTCGTAGAGTATAGTGGCGTATAGTGCAGTGGTGCAGAGTGAATTGGTTTAGAGTGCAGTGGCATAGAGTGTATTGATTTTGAGTAAAGTGATGTAGAGAGCATTGGTGTAGAGTGCAGTGGTATAAAGTGCACCGGCATAAAATAGAATGGCATAGTGTGAAGTGGCATGGAGTGGATTGGTGCAGAGTGGAATAGAGTGGCATAGACTGCAGTGACATAAAGTAGGTTGTTTCAGAATAGAGTGAAGTGGCGTAGAGGGCTGTGGTATAGAGAAGAGTGTTGTAGTGTGCAGTGGCTCAGAGTAGTTCAGAGTGGACTGGAGCAGCATACAGTGGCATAGAGTTAAGCACTGCAAAGTAGAGTGACATAGAGTTCAGTAGTGGAGAGAGTAGTGCTGCAGAATAGAGTGACGTAGAGTGAAGTGGTGTGGTGCAGATTAGAGTGGAGTGGTGCAGGGTAGAGTGCAGTGGCATAATAGTGGAGTGCTGCAGAGTAGAGTGGTGTAGATTGCAGTTGTGTGGAGTGCAGTGTCCTAGAGTGCAGTGTCGCAGAGTGGTTCAGTTTAGAGTGGTGCAGAAAGCAGTGACACAGAGTACAGTGGTGCACAGTAGAATAGAGTGGCAAAGAGTGCAGCGGCATAGAGCGCAGTGGTGTAGAGTGATGCAGCACACAGTGGCGTACAGTACAGTGGCATAGAGTAGAATGTTGTAGAGTATAGTGGCGTAAATAGCAGTGGTGCAAATTGATGCAGTGGCGTAGGGAGCCTTGGTTTTGACTGAAAGTAATGTAGAGTGAATTGCCGTAGAGTGCACTGGTTCAGAGTAGAGTGGCGTAGAGTGCAGTAGTGTAGTGTAGAGTGGTGCAGAGTGGCATAGAGTACAGTGACGTACAATAGACTGTTTCAGAGCTGAGTGTATTGGTGCACGGTAGACTATAATGGTGCAGGGTAGAGTGCAGTGGCATAGAGTAGTGGAGTAGAGCGCAGTGGGGGTAGAGTAGAGTGGTGCAGCATTGATTACAATAGCACAGAGTGGAGTAGTGTGGCATAAATTGCAGTGGCATAGAGCTCAGTGGCATAGAGTAGATTGTTTCAGAGTAAAGTGAAGTGGCGTAGAGTGAAGTTATGCAGGGTAGATGAGTGGTATAGAGTAGTGGCATAGAGTGCATTGGCGTGGAGTGCAGTTATGCAGAGTGGACTGGCACAGAGTGGTGTAGAGTGCAGTGGCGAAAAGTGCAGTGGTGCATATTAGATTGGGGTAGAGTGCACTTGCATAGAGTAGAGTGATGCAGAGTAGAGTAGAGAGGCGTAGAGTGAAGTGTCAGAGTGTAGTGGTGCACCCTAGATTAGAGTGGCATAAAGTGCATTGGCGTACAGTGCAGAAGAGTGGCATAAAGTGGTGCAGAGTAGAGTGCAGTGGCATAGAGTAAAGTGGCGCAGAGTAGAGTGGCACAGAGTAGAGAGTCACAGAGTTCAGAAGCAGAGAGTTCAGTGGCAGAGAGTGCAGTGCTGCAGAATAGATTGTCATAGAGTGCAGTGGTGTATGGTGAAGTGGCATAGCGTGCATTTGTGTAGAGTGCAGTGGCATACAGTGGTGCAGAGTAAAGTAAAGTAGGGTGGAATGGTGCAAAGTAGAGAGGCATAGAGTGCAGTTGCATAGAATAGAGGTGCAGTTGCATAGAATAGAGTACAGTGGTGGACAGTGTCGAGGTGCGAAGTAGATTGGCATAGATAGAGTGCAGTGGCATAGAGTGGATTGGTTTTGACTAAAGTGGTGAAGAGAGCATTGGTGTAGTGTGCTGTTGCGTAGAGTGGTGTGGTGTGGAGTGGGACAGAGTGGCATAGACTGCAGTGGCAGTGTAGATTGTTTTAGAGCAGAGTGAACTGACGTATAGTACAGTGATATAGAGTAGATTGTCATAGAGTGCAGTGGTGCCGAGTAGATTAGAAGGGCTTAGAGTGGATTGGCATAGAGTGCAGGGATGTAGAGTTCAGGGGCATAGAGTTCAGTGTCATAGAGTGGCATAAAGGAAAGCGACAGAGAGTACAGTGTTGCAGAGCATACTGTCATAGAGTGCAGTGGTGTATAGAAGGGTGGCTTTGGGTGCATTGCTATAGAGTGCAGTGGCATAGTGCAAAGTAGGATAGAGTGCAGTGGCAGAGAGTAGAGTGGCATAGAGAGCAGTGACATAGAGTACAGTGGTGCACAGTAGTATAGAATGGTGCAGAATGCAGTGACACAGAGTAGAATAGTGGTATAGAGTGCAGTGGCATATAATATAGTGTTGTAGAGTGATTTGGTGCTGAGTAGATTGGTGTAGAGTGCATTGGTTTTGAGCCAAACGTAGAGTGCATTAGCATAGAGGGCAGTGGCATAGAGTGTAGTGTTGTAGGGTAGGGTGGCATAGACTGGAGTGGCACGGAGTGGTGTAGAGTGCAGTGGCGAAGAGTGGTGCATAGTAGAGTAGTGTGGAGTAGAGTGCATTGGCATAGAGTAGAGTGGAGTTGTGTAGAGTAGAGAGGCATAGAAGGAGTGGTGCAGAGAAGAGTACACTGACGCTATGTGGAGTGGAGTGGCCTAGAGCGGAGTGGTGCAGAGTAGAGTGCAGTGGGGGTAATATGGAGTTTGCATGGTATGGTAGCGTACTGCAATTACAGACAACATATCTTCAGTTGAAATGACCATTACATTTGCACACACATACAGTCTTACTGATAAAAGTAAACAGTGCACAAACAATAATGTGTGGAAATGTCATCACTCGATGTATTGATTCGATCATCAGCACAGTTCATTTACAGACATTTAAATTTTGTTGTGTGCTAGAAAAAAAAACATCTGTTCAGCCTTCCTCAAGCTGACCCGAACTAGCCAGCATGATTGTCTCATAAATCCTCTCACTTTAATGTCGCAGACAGAAAAATAAACACCAAGCTCCCTGGAAGACACAGCCTGATATTAGACCTCTGTCTTTGAATGGACAGCGAATGTGACAAGATGAGAACAAGATTTAAAGGCTTGCTCACAGAAAGCAGGTTTGTGGAAAAATACAGTAAACAAAGTTTAGTCAACGGGAGGGATGAACTCGAGCTGGACAGCCTAAAGCAAATAAAGCCAACAAATAGAAAGCCAGAAAATGTGATCTACAAACCACAAAGCCAATGGTAAGCAACAGGTGAAATGTATTCCTAGGTCAACTTTCTGCAAGTCCCCAAGGTGTCTTCAGCAAACAAGATAGCTGTGCTGTCTGGTAGGCTGCAACCTAAAAGGGTGCAAGAATGGAAAAGGCTCAATCTGAACAGGAGCTATGTGTCAACAAGCCACAATAACTTCTGCAGACATTACTCGCCACCTCTGTATGGGTCTGTGAGCTTCTTGTAGTGTCTCCAACACTGATGATCCGGAAGTGACCATCCCTAATCCAGAAGTGCATTCGCATATGCAGCTCTTTCTGTGTTCCTCTGTTTAATCTCTCATCTTCCTGTTCTCCATAGTGTGTAATACCTGTTTCTACCACCCACATGTCAGTTCAGTCTTATTATATGCTTCCCTATGCTGCATTGTGTTGAATGGTGTGAGTGGCTGTGATTTGGATAATAAATCATAAATGTTGTTGCTACTCACAATGTACATGTTGTGACTGGTTGTAATTTGTAAGGAAGAGAGCGTGTGAAATTTATGTCCCCCTTTCTTATGAATAGCACTGAAATGTAGCGTTGCTTAGTGACTGCAATTGCAAGCGAAATCATTGCTAAAGCCAATTTGATGGGTGTCAGGGCAATGAAACATTCAAGTTGAATGCCACCGCGGGCGTGCAGCGACTCAGGTAGCTAGAAATTTACCTTGTCCTAGAGAATTCTGTGTATTTGCTGCTAGCTCTGCCCCACACTTGCTGGATTTATTTTAACTGTGCTTTACCTCATACCTGCTGGATTTATTTTATTTACGCACTTGCAGTCGTGCCCCGGGCCACCACTGCTGTTTGCCGATTGCATGGAGGGCGGAACACCTGACCATTTGCTCTGCCCCTCGCTGGGAGAGACAGCGTTTACAACGCTGGTAATACCTTGCGGGTTGATAACAACGCGGATGTTACATCATCCGCGTTGTTACCACGCATGGTATTACATCACAAGTCGTTTCAACGACTTGTGCTAGGTGGCGTGCAACACTAGGGAATGTGTTGGATTTTAAATCCAACACCTTCCCTGCTGTTGCGCTAACTGGAGTAGGAATAGTAATTTATACTATTCCTAAGTCCAGCGCGCCATCTAGCGCAAGTCGCTGAAACGACTTGCGATGTAATGCCATGCGTGGTAACAACGCGGTCGTTACATCTACTACGTGGTAACACCATGCGTTGTAACATCACATATTCCCTCGCTGGTGATGCATTCCGGGACGTGGAGGAGGTGGGTTCACTTCGCCGCTCCCCACCATTTAAGTCGAATGCCACCGCGGGTGCGCAGCTGCTCAGGTAGCTAGAGAGCCTGTTTTTAACTGTTTTACTGTGTCCTAGAAAATTCTGTGTATTTGCTGCTAGCTCTGCCCTACACTTGCTGGACTTATTTTAACCGCGATTTACCCCATACCTCCTGGATTTATTTTATTCACGCACTTGCACTTTCGGTTGTGCCCCGGTCCACCATGGCTGTTTGCCGATTGCTTGGAGGGTGGAGACCTGACCATTTGCCCGGCCCCTAGCTGGTGACGCATTTCGGGACGTGGAGGAGGCGGGCTCACTTCGCCGCTCCCCACCATTTAAGTCGAATGCCACCGCGGGCGCGCAGCGGCTCAGGTAGCTAGAGAGCCTGTTTTTAACTGTTTTACTGTGTCCTAGAGAATTCTGTGTATTTGCTGCTAGATCTGCCCCACCCTTGCTGGATTTATTTTAACCGTGCTTTACCCCATAATTGCTGGATTTATTTTATTCATGCACTTGCACTTTCGGTCATGCACCGGTCCACCACGGCTGTTTGCCGATTGCGTGGAGGGCGGACACCTGACCATTTGCCCGGCCCCTAGTTGGTGACGCATTCCGGGACGTGGAGGAGGCGGGCTCATTTCGCCACTCCCCACCATTTAAGTCGAAAGCCACCGCGGGCGCACAATGGGTGCGCCGCTGCGCACTGCTGGCTCGCCAAAGGCAAGCCTGTCTCTGCCTGTCTGCGCCTGTACGTCGCCAGGCGCAAGGACCCCGGGTCCTGGGTGTTTACACAGGATAATTTACTCATGGGAACTCCTGCTCGCCCTACAACCTAAACAGCCATGTGAGCATTATAAATAGCATTGTGACTCTACTCAGAAACAGTGCATTAAATGTGGGTTCAAAATTAGGTTGGGTGCTAGGTTCCCCCATAAGGTTTCAGGCTCTACTTACATCAATATATATAGCCTTAATTGAAGGTCACTTGTAAAACATCACACTGAGATATTTGATCTCCTTCAGGAGTCTGCTCCAGACATACTATTCCTGACGGAACCCTGGTTAACCACTGATTCCGTAGCGATTCCCGCACTGGCTCTTCCTGGAGGCTACAAGTTGCTTACACAGAATAGGCCTTGCAGGAGGGGGGGCGGCCTAGCGGGTTATATTTAGATGCGCTTTTCAATGTATATTTTCCCCATATACTATTGTGGACTGTGAAAGCGCTCTGTTTAAAATCACTATATCACATAATGTTACTTTTATTGGTCTTCTTATTTACCGCCCACCAGGTCCAGCGAGGGCTTTTCAAGAAGCTCTGGTCCATACTGTATCCACTCTTGTCTTAGAGTCAGCGAATTTGAACATTATAGGTGATCTTAATTTGCATCTGGAGGGCCAGGACTCCCAGGAGATTTCTAAATTCCTGGGTGACTTGGATGCCTGTCAGTTGGCTCAGATAGTAGAGGGACCATCACACCTGGCAGTTCATTAACTGGACCCAATATTCTCGAATCTTCAAACCTTGACAGTCAACACACCCCTCCCTTTGACATGGACGGACCACTCTCTTATCTCCATGCTTCTCAATATTGTTGGAGCTCCTTTGAGGTCCCCTTGCCAGCTATCCCTGAAACGTCCTTTGCACAAATTGGACGAGTCTACCTTTGTTTCTATTCGAAACTCGTCCCGCCCAGATTGGCCTACTGACATGGAGGCAATCGACACAGCCTTCAGGGGCTGGATCAATAACACGCTCGACCAGTGCATCCCGAAGAAGTTGACTGGTGCTAAGCGCACGCAAACGCATGCTTGGTATAATGAGACCCTGTTGGCGGCCAAGAAAAATGTAAAATCCTGGAACGAGCTTGGAGACGCACACATGATGCCACTGCAAAAAATACCTATAGGAAGGCAATAAATGCCTACCATAAATTAGTACAAAAGACCAAAGCCTCGTTCTATGCCAACTCGATTGTATCGAGCTCTAATCCTTCTAAAAAAACAAAATTCTCTTATGGAGGATATGTTAAAATCCCTGACAGGTAGTAATGATACTATATCCTCTAACACACAATGTGAGTCACTGGCGAGGTATTTTATCAACAAGGATGAATGCATTTACAGCGCACTCAACATGAGGCAGAATACCTCCAAATCTTTGATGACCTCCACCCCTACAGTCTCCCCTTGCTCCCTGCAAAACCTTCCACCCATGTCTCTGAAAGACTTGGACATCCTGGCTGCAAAGGTTAAATCAGGCTCTCCTTACGACCCCATAAAACTGGATATCTTCAGGAAATTTTACGACTGTCTGATGACTGAGGGCACGGAACTCATCAATAGATCGCTTTGGTCAGCAGTGATCCCTAAGACATGGAAGTATGCTAAGGTCGTTCCACTGTTGAAAAAGCCCACACTCGACGCATCCCTACCAGAGAACTTTCGGCCAATCTCTTTGCTCCCATATTTGGCAAAGATTATGGAGTCCCATGTGAACATCATTCCAACCAAATATTTGGAAGACAATGAGATTTTAGACAGTTCACAAAACAGGTTCCGGTATAAACACAGTACGGAATCAGCCCTTCTGGTGGTCACAGAGCAGTTGTGGGCCACACTAGACGAGGGTCACACTTCGGCTTTATTTTTACTCAACCTTAGTGCGGCCTTCGACACGTTCTCCCATCGGATTCTTCTTCAACAGCTAGAGGAGATCGGGGTCACAGGAGGGGCTTTGGCCTGGTTTGCTTCTATTTCATCCAAGCACTCATTTCAGGTCCACGCCCCACCCTATTTGTCTAGTGTTCACCCCCTTAGCTGTGGTGTGCCTCAAGGCTCTGCCTTGAGTCCCACGTTATTCAACATGTATGTCTACCCACTATCACTTCTGGCCAATGCACGGAACATAAACTTGGTATCCTATACCGATGATACCCAATTGGTATATACTTTTTCTAACATCCCTGCACAGGACCAACTGAAATTCCGTGACGATGTTCTGGCCATCTCAGACTGGATGGCGGACAATTATCTTCAACTTAATTCAGCCAAGACAGAGATGCTCCTTGTAGGCTGAAATACCTATAAATGGGACTCCAAATGGTAGCCCACGGCTCTGGGTACGCCCCAACCGAAATTCACGGTCAAGGATTTGGAGTTCTGATCGATAATGCCCTTTCATTTCAGCATCACGCTAAGAAGGTGGCTGGTACATGTTTTGGCCTTCTACGTGGCCTAAAAACAATTCTGGGGTTCTTTGATGCCCCTACTCGCCAACTGATTGTTCAATCTGTAGTCCAATCACGCCTAGATTATTGTACTGGGCTTCTGCTTGGCATGAATAAAGCACTCATTAAAAGACTACAGCGGGCACAGAATGCTGCAGCACACATTCTTTTTGCCCTACCCAAGTACTGCCACACTACCAATCTTCTTCATCGTCTTCACTGGCTGCCAATCAAACAGAGGGTTCAGTTTAAAATCCTCTGCACCACGCGTAAGATTCTACATGGCCAGGGTCCCCATATTCTACATGGGCTGTGCCCTTCATATGCTCCTTCGTGAGCTTTGCGCTCTGCGGACCTGCATTTGGCTTGCACTCCCCATGTGCGCAGGCGTAGAGCAGGGGGGCGTTCCTTTAAGGCCCAGGCCCCTGTTCTATGGAATTCTATCCCATTGTCTGCTCGTAGTACACAGGATCATTGGGCATTCAGGAAACTGATGAAAACTTGGCTTTTCTCTTCCATCTAGCTTTTCCCTCTTTGGCTACCTGTCTGCTAGCGTTGGGACACCCTGTTGCTGGGGCAGCCATGCGCTTTATAAATGGGTATAACATAACATTGTCAGGGCCCTGTTCTAAAATTAGGAGCAGTTTACCTCTGGTATCATGTAGTCTCCCTCCTGAGGACCCTCAAACTGAATAATAAATACCCCTTCTAGCACTTGACTCTCAGGAAAGTGAGGCAGAACTTGTGGAGCTGTAGTATGCTAGAAGCTCAACACTCAGAAACACATGCCAATAACAAACAATAAACCATTATCTAGTCAGGGCTATGACTTAAAAAAGAAAAGGAGCATTAAGACTTATACAGCTTAATACTATGCACAAAATACAAATGTGTATAAAATTACAGTTGGCAAAGAATTATACAAACTATGCTAATTCACAAGAATTTCCAAAGTGCAAATCTTCTATCTCTGGGGATTGTCAGAGAGTCTCACAAATACCAAGACCCTTGTCTACTCTGGCAATCAGTGAGATTCCCTTAAGCAAAATATCTGCCTATACGTTTTAACATAGTATATTCACAATACAACAAGAAATGCATGTTGCCATGAAGATATGCTTTTCAACTTTAATCAAAACAGATTAACATGCTATTACAGTTATGTCGTATATTCAAACAGATAGGTCTGCAGTCTGTAATACAAATGTAGGTCTGTTCCTAGTGAGAAACCAACCCACAGGCCAGCCCGAATATTGCTGCATAAGATTGCTTATTGGAAAGACAAACAAACTTTGGCCAGACCTAGACCCAGTTGCATCAAATCTCTCACTAGATAAACTAACTACTAACTAGCCAGATCTAACTTTAAAATAAAAGTTCTCACAAGAAAGCTAAAACAACAACCTTGGCCAGACTCAATTTTTCTTGCTGCTTGCACTCCACAGCTCCTACATTGTTCATCTGGTTGCTTAGCAATGGGCAATGATGTTGGAAATTGGTTTACTGGTTGTAGGGGGTTAACCATACTCAAGTACCAACCACTATTTCTGTCAGGGTGAAGTCACAAGCAACCTCAAATTAACCTGTGCTTAACCCTCTAGTAGCTTGGCCCAAACACAGTAAGGCCTAACTTAGAGACAATGTATAAAGTATATGTGAAGTACTTCAAACTGTAATAAAGTGAAAACACAAAACAAGAAAAATCTCCTTTCTCGTTGAGCACTGCGTCTATATGTTGAGGGATAGTACTGCTGTCTTCTTCCTTGACGGATATCACTGCTGTTTCCTTCCTCGCTGAGCACTGCGTGTGTATGTGGTATCTTGAGGGATAGCGCTGCTGTTTCTGTCCTCACACATCACTGTGTGTGTATTTTGAGGGATAGCGCTGCTGTCTCTGTTCTCACACATCACTGTGTGTGTATTTTGAGGGATAGCGCTGCTGTGTCCGTCCTCGCAGAGCACTGCGTATGTATGAAGGCTGAAACCTTTTGCACTTTACCAACATGACTTATTAATATGACGCCCTTGGCTGAAAAACAACAGTACGATAAAATGTAATCTTGAAAAAGACGGAAAAACAGTAAGCAGCTGCTAATAAAAAAAATTGTATTTCTGTCTAGAATGCACAGCACCATCTCCACCCACCACCGAGAGGAGGTAGCAAGCAAGCACGAGCAAAAAGGACGGGCAAGCAGCAGCTTAGACAAAAAAAAAACATTGCCCATTTGAGCACTGCATGTGTATGTGGTATCACAAGGGATAGCGCTGTTGTCTCCGTCCTCGCATATCACTGTGTGTGTATGTTGAGGGATAGCGCTGCTGTCTCCATTCTCGCACATCACTGTGTGTGTATCTTGAGGGATAGCGCTGCTGTTTCTGTCCTCGCTGAGGACTCTGTGTGCATTTCGAGGGATGGTGCTTCTGTCTTATGCCTTGCAGAGCACTGCATGTGTATGTGGTATCTTAAAGGATAGTGCTGCTGTCTCCTTCTGCCAGAGCACTGCATGTGTATGTGGTATCTCAAGGGATAGTGCTGCTATCTCCTTTCTCACAGAGCACTGCGTGTTGTTTACATGGTATCTTGAGGGATAGCGCTGCTGTCTCATTCCTCGTTGAGCACTGTGTTTGTATGTTGAGGGATATCACTACTGTCTTCTTCCTTCAGGGATATCACTGCTGTCTCCTTCCTTGCAGAGCACTGCGTGTGTATGTGGTATCTTGAGGGATAGCTCTGTTGTCTCTGTCCTCGCACATCATTGTGTGTGTATTTTGAGGGATAGCGCTGCTGTCTATGTTCTTGTAGAGCACTGGGTGTGTATCAAGGCTGAAACCTTTTGCACTTTATCAACAATACTTATTATTATGACGCGCTTGGCTGAAAAACAGCACAGTACGATAAAATGTAATATTGGAAAAAGACGGAAACACAGTAAGCAGCTGCTAATAATAACAAGCATTTGCAATGCAATAGGTCTCGCAGTTACGCGAGTTTAAGCTGTTGGCATTGTAAATGACAATGCCTTTTATTTATGTTTTAATAAGCAAAACAAAAAAGGCATTGTCGTTTAGAATGCCAATAGCTCAAACTCGCGTAATTGCGAGACCTATTGCATTGCAAATGCTTGTTATAATCATTATTGACAGACTTAATTTGAAAAATATTGGCTGTGGCAAGTAAATTGGCTGTTTTCCTATGTATTAAATCTAGAAACCATGTTGGGGGCATACTTAATTTGAAAAGCTCAGAAGTGAGGGTGGGTTAATCACGGAAGTTTCAAGTCTCAACATTCTGATTTTGATAGCGAGTTTGACCATCGGTTTCCCCTGAATGACGCCCCTGTCTGGATTAACGTACAAATGTCACCAGAAGCCCTCGTCAATCGCCGTCTTTCACAAATAAACACAATTATCCTTAGCTAATTAGCCTTTTCCTGAAACCGTGTCTGCATTTCCGGTATCTGGTGTGATGTGTCAATTCATCCCTCGGAGCTTATAACGTCGTTTTCCATCAACTTTCCGATCCTGTTATTTCACGTATAAGCGGCAGATGTAACTAGGAGACAAACACGTGTTCGTATACCACACACGTGTCGCCTTCCAGCGCACCTGACCCCAGCCAATTAAAATTATTAATAGGAGGAAACGCTGCGGTTCAAACGCGGCCCTCCGCCTCCCCAGAAGAGCTGCAGGAAAGGTTATTTCTTATTTTATGACAAGTACCTCTAGCACGGCTTGGCGCTCAAGGAGGTGCGATGTGAAATAACTGTTTGAATGAAGGAAACATGCGCAGGTGAATGCGGGTTCTTAAGACTGGCGCTGTAGTAAGACCCGGAAGGACACTTACGAACAGGGGATCGCACGCCCGCCATATATTCATAAGCCGTGGGTGGTTCTAAAGAGATTATTTTTTAGCAGGGCACTCGCATGCCAGGGTACCCTGCTGGGGATTAGGGACCTGTGCCGGTCGTAGGAGGGACACCCCTGTGTTTTGGAAGACGTGAAGCGTGTTCAATAATTCATGATTGGCATGTAATTGTATTGCTTCTTGGGGGCTGGGCACTGCAACCGCCAGTGCATGGCGTGGGCGCGTGCATGCCCACTGTTGCCTCTAGTGAGCCTGGGCCAGGCCAATGCAAGCATACACAAACATGCACAACACGCACACGTATGCACACATACGGCACAAGAGCGCACGCACATAACCGCACATTCATACAAGACAGAAGCACGCACACACACCAACACACACACCAACACACGCACTCATAGAAGATAAAAGCACGCACACACACCAACACACGCACTCATAGAAGACAGAAGCTCGCATACTCGCACACGCGCAGCACAAGAGCACGCACACACTTACATATTCAAAACAGAAGCATGCATAATCGCACAAGAGCACACACATAAACACACACATACAAGAAAGAAGCATGCATACTCGCACAACCAATGTACAATGACCACACACATAAAACAAGAGGGGCGCTCAGGAGACAGCAGCAAAGGGAAATGGTTAAGAGTGGAGGAGGGGTGGGTAGATGAGGGTCGGACAGGACAGCGAGATCTCTCAACAGAACATCGGGAGGGGCTGATTGGGGGATGGGGAAGAACTGGCTGCTGTGAGAAATGAAAATAAATACAATTAAAGGCGCGCCTAAAGTGAATGTGGTGCCGTTCATTTACAAATGCACGCGCTCGTGTGTGGCAATAGTGCAGGAGCATCTTGAACACTATGCTGGTGATGGGAGGGGGTCAAGTAGAAGCCGGAAGCTTTTACTTCAGTAGCCATAAGCCAGGGGAAGAGATGTTGCTTCGGGAGGAGGAAAACAAGGCTGGCTTAAAAAAACAAGACAAGCCCGGCGGAGCGTGGCGCGCGCGCGCTTGGGGGCGGGGGAGCGCATTCCAGGCGGGGGAGCGGACCCGTTGAAGTGCGATCCCAAAAAGCGGATTGCATGGCGGCACGATGCCCGTGATTGTGCGCGTGCTAGCCATGCAATCCGCTTTTTGGGAGCACTTTTAAAACCCCCTTACAATAGTCTCGCTTTGCGATCGCTTACGCAATAGCAAGGCGAGACCTAAAAATGTGTATTTGTGTCTGGAATGCGCAGCCCCATCTCCACCCACCGCTGAGAGGAAGGAGCAAGCAAGCACGAGCAAAAAAGACAGGCAAGCAGCGGCTTAGACAAAAAGAAAAATTGCCCATTGGAGCACTGCGTGTGTATGTGGTATCTCGAGGGATAGCGCTGCTCTCTTATTTCTTGCAGAGCACTGTGTGTTGTTTACATGGTATCTCGAGGAATAGCGCTGCTGTCTCATTCCTCACTGAGCACTGTGTGTGTATGTTGAGGGATAGTGCTGCTGTCTTCTCCTTGAGGGATATCACTGCTCTTTCCTTCCTCGCTGAGCACTGCGTGTGTATGTGGTATCTCGAGGGTATAGCGCTGCTGTCTCTGTCCTCTCACATCACTGTGTGTGTATCTTGAGGGATAGCGCTGCTGGCTCTGTTCTCACAAATCATTGTGTCTGTATTTTGAGGGATAGTACTGCTGTGTCCGTCCTCGCATAGCACTGCGTGTGTATGAAGGCTGAAATCGTTTGCACTTTATCAACATGACTTATTAATATGATGCACTTGGCTGAAAACAACACAGTACGATAAAATGTAATCTTGAAAAAGAGAGAAAAACAGTAAGCAGCTGCTAATTAAAAAAGGTGCATTTGTGTCTAGAATGCACAGCGCCCTCTCCACCCACCGCTGAGAGGAGAGAGCAAGCAAGCACGAGCAAAAAGGATGGGTAAGCAGCGGCTTAGATAAAAAAAAAAACATTGTCCATTTGAGCACTGCGTGTGTATGTGGTATCACGAGGGCTAGCGCTGCTGTCTCCGTCCTTGCACATCACTGTGTGTGTATGTTGAGGGATAGCGCTGCTGTCTCCGTTCTCGCACATCACTGTGTGTATGTATCTCGAGGGATAGCGCTGCTGTCTACGTCCTCGTACAGCAATGCTTGTGTATCAGGGCTGAAACATTTTGTACCTTATCAACATGATGTGCTTGGCCGAAAAACAACACAGTACGATAAAATGTAATCTTGAAAAAGACGGAAAACAGTAAGCAGCTGCTAATAATAAAATGTGTAAAAACAATAAAACAAACATTGCCCATCCATCCCTTGGTGCCTAGGATTAAGGGCTGTGCTTCCAAATTAAAGCTTGTTAACTTTATTGGTGTAGTTATTTTAACAAGTCTTAAGCAGTGCTCACCACCTCCCAGTTCTCCGGAAGCCTGCAGTCCGACACTTGCAGCAGCTCGGTTCCTCTGGCTGGGTCCAGAACTGGGAAGGTGGCGGCGGCAGACACCCAGCGGCCACCGATAAATCCGTTAGCGCGGAGCAGTGGTGAGGCGGTCAGGGAGGAGGATGCAATGCAGGCGACTGGCAGGGACGAGTAGAGACTCCGGGAGACAATAAGCGCAGTAAGCGGGAGCCGCTGCAGCCAAGTCTCCATAATGTAAAGCACAGCGCCATCTCCACCCACTGCTGAGAGGAGGGAGTAAACTAGCATGAGCAAAAAGGACGGGCAAGCAGAAGCTCAAATAAAAATAAAAAAACATTGGCTCGCGCGAATAAAACTGAAACGAGCTTGCGTTGAAGTAAAAAAAAAAGAGATCCAAGAAAAACAACAGACACAAAAAAAATGCACTAACACCAGTAAAGGGGCCAATAGCCATGGGCGTGCCCAACAGGGAAAAAGGAGGCACATAAAACAAGCTAACCTAATAGCAAGTAAGAAATTTGAAAGACACACTCAAAAACAAATAGGACAAGCATTGGCATAGCCAATAGGTCTCGCCTTTGCGACCTTAGAAGTGTTTAGCCATGCAACAGTTGCATAACTAAACACCTATAAGGTCCCAAAAGCGAGACCTTTTGGCTATGCCAAGCGGCCGTGCGGCCGCAAAAGTGAAAGTGATCGCGATCAAACATCAAAGCGGCCGTACAGCCGCGAAAGTGAAAGTAATCGCGGTAAAAGTGGCGCGCGCGCACATGCACTGTAGCTCTAGGCTGGCCTGGTAGCACTTTTTGGAGCCCTCTCAATAAGTCTCGCCAGACCAGCGCATGCGCTAGGTCAGGCGAGACCTAAAAACGGAGGCGGAGACTCCCTCACTAAAGCATATACTGCATGTCTCAATGAGATAGCGCATGCATTGCCTAGGCGAGACCTAAATAGGAAGGTTTATTTTTGGTAAAAGGTTTATTGTGCCTGGTCAAAATGGCAGTTTAAATTGCCCACACAGGCTACAAAAGCAGGACTGAAACATGGTGGCACAATCAGTGATACAGGTCCACTAGTAGCGTTTAATTTACAGGCCCTGGGTATATGTGGTACCACTTTACTAGGGACTCACAAGTAAAGGAAATGTGCCAATTGGGTATAAGCCCAATATACCATGTGAGAGCACATGCACTTTAGTACTGATTAGCAGTGGCAAAGTATACAGAGTCCTGAACCCCAACACAAATGGGTTAAGAAAGCAGGAGGGTGAAGGCAAAATGTTTGGACCCTGAATAAAGGGCCAAGTCCAACAAATGATAAATACCAAGGGCTTGATTCTCAAAGGTAAATGTACACGTTTGTGTAAGATTACACTTTTAGAGTTTTCAGAAAACTGCATTTTATTAGTAAGTTTACGAGTGCAGAGACTCCGCAGTTGGGGGCGGAGAATTTCACACATAAAAAGTTAGAGCAATTAAATCAACTTACCGTGAGGTATTTTTTTGTAATTGGGAGTTTACAGAATGAACAAAATGCTTTGGGTTACATTCATTTGTTTTTTCCTCTGCTGTGCAGCCACACGTTAGAACACTTGGATTTTATTTCTGATAGTAGTAGCCCAGTAAGCCCAAGATGCTAGAACTAGTTTGCATTGAGAGGCCGGGTCCTCTGAGATGCCCCTTGCTGAATTACGCATGCATTGCTTGTTTAGTCTTCAGCTCGACCATATTGGCATTAGGAGCAGTGTCAATCAGACGCATTCTGATGGGAGAGGGCTACGGTGGTGGTCCGATGAATGAGTGCTACTGCTTTGCCTTGGTCACCTGACTCAGTCGAAGCTGCTTGTGCTCCCACAACTCGTTGATGCACAGCTTAAATCCCAGTAGATATCTTAGGCTCATCAGAGGAAGAAAACACAACATTCAATTTTAGCCTATAAAGTTTAACATGGTTTAATAATATAGCCAGCGCACAATAAAAAATAATACAAGGTAATTGCAGTTTAAAATGAACCAGAGCCTCACCTTTGTTCAGCTGGCGCATGTAATGCCAACAACCATACAATGTTTACACATTAGCAAACATTTTCTCTCAATTTGAATGCTTAGGAACGAGGTCACATGACAAAATCGAAACTCGAAGATAACGTGAGAAGTTTTTGACAGTGTGATACGAGTAACAGCAACAGGAGCTGACTCAGCTACTTTCTAGGGGCATATCATCAAGGCGGCGCTGTAAAATTATCGCTGCTTTTGCGTCCGATTTCGGCCGAAAAGCGGCGATAATTTTATCGCTTTATCAGCAAGGTCACGCTGTCACGTGAATCCTTGCCTTAGCGTCCTTTCCCTTAACGCCCAGCTTTGCTTCTCTAATGAGATGCAAAGTGGGCGTTCCTTCCCAAAAGAGCGTGAGAAATGTCGCTAACTGACATTTCTCCTATTATCTAGCCTCATGCTAACCTGCAGAGCGATAAGAAAAGTAGCGCTAACCGCGGTTATCGCTACTTTCCTTACGCCTGCTTTTCATCTGACTTAGCCATGATACCCAATGGAAGGTGGATATCATGGCGGGTCTGCCCTGCCCTATCAACAAGCTATTGCCAAACATTGAGCGATTATCGCTGGATTTCCAGCGATAATGACACATTTGGCAGCTTGCGCCTGGAATTTTCTAGCTGTTGAGATAAGCGTTGCCGATAGCACGCTATCTCAGCGATAAAATTCAGCATTAGCCGTCGATAATTATCCTCGTGCTAAGCGTGCTGAGCGATAATTATCCCCGGCCCTTGCTGATATGCCCCTAAAATCCTCCCATTGTTGTGGCAACCACCGAACAAGGTTAAGCTTTGTACAACATGGAGCTACATGGCCACAGTGCATTTTAAATGTGTGCAAATATGCAAGACTGTTAAGATTTTAGTGGTCATCAAGGTGATATAAAAACAACATAGCAAGTGATTAATAAAATGCAGCCGAGCATGCTAAGGCACATATGAAGGTTAGCATTTTCATGGTAAGTGTATATGCATTAAGGCACGTATAAGGGTAAATTCATTTTCTCTTGGCCACTTTTTGCGCTTGAAGGCAAACCTCTACCACAATTCAGTGGCAAACAGCCTTACGACTTCTGTTTTAATCCCTTCATTGTCACTGTCATCGTCACCCTCAAATGTATTAAGTGGATATTGAGTTTACACATAAAGTATCCTGCCGATTTCATAAATTTTCATTCCTCAATTCCCAAAAATCCCAGACAACCAAGAACAGAAGTCTCTCAGGTTGAAATCAAAGCCATTCTGAATTATATGTACAGTTTCTTAACACAATACTTAATATGGTCTGTCTTTTCAAGTGTGCTAAGTGAAGTGCTGGGGAGATGTGTATAACACTCTAGTTCTACTATTGTGCAGACTCCTCCTTTGGCTGCCGGGAGGTAATCTAAAGCCATTGTATTCTGCAGGAGCACAGTTCTTGAGAATAGAACTGTTCTGTAATTAACCCTAAAGAGATAGAGGTTGCATTGGCTACTTCTTTATGTATGTCTGATCTCGTGGCGGACCCACCATCTTTGGAGAGGGTGGACAGCAGAATGTCTGACAATAGCAGGGGCAGTGTGGTCAGAGTAACAGACCCCAGTCCACTATGAAGGCAACCAAGGATAGACTTAGTTGTACAGATAAAATGAGAATATACTTCTTGATGTCAATGTTTTTGAAACACCATATCAGTGGAAAACCGATACTTATAAGGGGTGATGCAAAATATGTAATCTATAAAGCAATGCAATCTTTACTTAGACCCACAAAGACACTCTGGTTGCCTGCCTTAGCGTGCTCACGTGCCTATAAATGCTAATATTTACCTAGAAAACACAATGCGCTGCATTAAGTAAGGTAAAACACAGACCAACCTACTGACACTACCTAATATGTGGGTTACGCATGGTCAGTTCATGAGAGAGAACTCATTTATACAATGAGGTTCCTGCTCTTAGAATTCAGTCTTTTCTCATAAGTAGTATTCACCTCTGGCTGTACAAGTTTAGCACAGTACTGTTTCTTAATTATTGGAAAGCACTGTACATTGAATTAAGGCAGTGTTACGTTTACCACTGGTGGTAAATACCGCTGTTTGTGACACAGTTACCATGTTACCACAATTACTGACAAGCAGAGTGCTACTCTTGATGGAGTGGCAAATGTACATTGATTGAATTATTCCACAGTGAGTCCTCTCAAGCCATCAAGCGAATAAGGCAAAATGTAATCCTCAGGCCTAGGTGTGCAGTCTTAAGAGACTTCATCTCCTGAAACTGATACTTAGCAAGCTGCACTGGCTCAAGTTTGAGTCAAGGATTCAATTTAAAAATTAAACAATCATTCACAAAACCAATCACAGCACCACTCTGCTTTGCCCGCAAAATGGATCAACTGCATATGCGCGCAAGCATCATCTGCTGGGCAACCTATCTCCTGATGGAAACACCTTGACTGAACAAGACTGCCTGAGGAGGATGAAAAGTTGCAAGAGTTGAAAAGAAAAACTGGAGCAACGTCAATCTCAAGCTGACCTCAACCTACAAGCGGACTCAAATCTAACTCTAGATGTGAAAGCCACAACTCTTTCCTCTCCCTCTACGATTTGACTGAGCGTGGCTCCAATACCTTTAGTGCTCGCATCTGTGGTGATTATGGTACTCTTGCTAGTGTCAAACTGACCTAAATAAGGTGCATTTACAATGTGGAACTTCAGTTTCTCAAAAGCTTCTATACACTCTTTGTTCCAGTCAAACCTGGTGCCCTTTTTTAACAAGTTCCTCAGAGGATATATAATTTCCGCAAAGTTTTTAATGAACTTTGAATAATATTCTGACAGCCCGAGGAAGGATTTAACCTCCTCCTTTGTATTTGGTTCTGGTGCAAATTTAACCCCTTCAGTGCCCGCCCCTTTCCCCGCCCAGTACCGGCCGTTGCATTAGCGGGCGGGGTCTATGACGAGCTGGACTCGTCATGGGCACAGCGCCACCGCGGCCCATGACGAGTCCAGCTCGTCATGGGCACTGAAGGGGTTAATGGCATTAACTAGCTCTACCTTCTCTGGAAACTACATGCCCCAGATATGTTACAGAACGCACACCAATTTGACACTTTTTCTTTTTTAATGAAAGTCCAGCATCCCTCAATTTGGTTAATACTCTACGGAAAGTTTTGTAGTGTTCCTCTTCAGTTTTCCCAAAAACTAACAGATAATCCTGGAAACACAACACGTGTTCTATGCCTTCCAGAATGTTTTGCCTAGCTCTTTGGAAAACCACTGCAGCGGAGGCTAAGCCAAAAGGCATTCTACAGAACCTAAAAGCACCAAAAGGTGTAATGAAAGTAGTGAGGTGTTTACTAGATGTGTGAAGTCTAATTTGATGGTACGCTTGAGATAAATCAAATACTCTTGCGGTTACAATTTCTACACATGGCTGTTCTAGCAAGGCAATGCACATTATTAGCCAGTTGCCCTGTACTCCCACAATGGAAACATTTAAGTCTGTTCTCTACACTTTCTCTATCTTTATCAAATTCCTTCCACATTTCTTTTTTCCTTACATTCTTGATGGCACACACACTTTTGAAATCTTCACTGACCGCTTTAACATTTCCTTCACCATTCACACCCATTTCCTTAATGCATTCTGCTGTATGCTCCACACTTTTGGCGATATCAACAGCATTTTTCAAATCCGGTTTCCAACCAACAATTTCTCCTGAATTTTCTTGTTATTGGTGCAACGTACCAATTGATCACGAATCAACGACTCTATCAATTCATTGAATTCACAAGTATTTGCTAGCCCCCCTTAGGCTGGCTATATAATTTCCTACTTTCTCATTTTTCCCTTGAACCCTTCCAAAAACTTATGTCTCTCTAAAACAACATTTATTTTATCTGCAAATTGTAATTCTAACTTCTTGATACTGTAATCATAAAGGTATATTTCCTCAAGACCAACCTCTTCCTCCTCTAATTCAAGAAGACTGTCAAAAACTTTTCTACCTTACGTACCTAAATTAATTAGGAGTATGTGTTGCCTCCTTATGGCTGAGAATCCGCTGGCACCTATGGCTATAAGATAAGATTCAAACCCCTTCCTCCAATCCTTCCATGGCACAACAGGCTCTCCTGCATCTGAAAGGAAAGGCGCAGGTTGGCTCATGCTAGCTGCAGCCATTTTGATAAGGAGAGTAATATACTCTTTGTTAAAAAGATAAGGATAACTTGAATTTTGCTTCACATGTGAATTAATGTAAAGAGAAATAAGAGTGTACTATTCTTAATAACTGTACACTTATCCAACTACAGTTCACTGCCAAGATTGTGCTTGTTAGGTATGAATATGCATAAGACCTGTACACAATTTCTGAATTTTACACATGCTACAGTTTTGAAATGAAAGTGCCACTGTCAGTCACAACAATTCATTCCCTCCCGAAGCCTTCTAGAATTTATCCCCTCTCCTGCGTTGGTCCAAGTCCTCCCACTTACTGTGAGTATTCCACACAATTGTCATAAATCAGTGCATTCCAGCTGTGAAATCACTCACTGTCAGAATTTCTCCGTGACTAGGCTCCAGCGCCGCATTTCAGCTGATGTCAAATGACTGATGACAGGAGTTCTTCTCCTGAGGCGATTTCCTCACTGCTGCGTTTCAGTCTCTGTTCGTGTTGATTGACTGGATTCCTTCTTGCTGAGGTGATTTCCTTGTTAAATACGTGTATTTCCTTGTTTTTTAGAGTAGCGTTGTTCCGCTTCTGCTCCCAACCGGATTATATGAGGGCCGGTACATCACGCTTCCTTCCGACGTCTTTCACTCAACGGTGCAGCGCGCTTACTTTAGAGCTTCTTCCGATAGCGGCTTCCTGTCACAGCCTTGGACTAAAAGTGCGATTTCCTCCTGCCACTAACCTTCTTAAACGCTGACTGCACGGCCTGCAGCACTCGGTCTCGCTCCCACGATGTACCTGCTTGCAAGGACACAACACAGCAACTTCCTCACTGAATACTCCAAATTTACAAAGCGGCACCTTACAACGTTCAGCTTCTACATACGTCAGTTTAAACTTCTCTCACAATGTGTCTTCAATTGATATGCCAAAATTCTTTTAAATGAGTCCGCTTATCATCGTTTGTCCTAACTCTACGAGCTTCATTTGCCTCAGAGTCTTTGTTTTCACTGCTTGCTCTCTTAATTCCTTTTAATCATGTTCTTCACCTCTTCTGGGTAACGTGTGGAGGGAATGTCGTGGCGTTGTCCTCCTCACAACACTCGTCGCCAGTGAAATAATCACCCTCACGCCGATATACTATCGGAGTCTTTATTAACATGGGTGATAGCACGACATCCATAACCCAGTGACAGAAACTCGTTAGGTCCCCAAGAGTGCAGCATAGAACGTTCGCAGCATTCTAGGGAAGACCAACACAATAGAGGGGTGGGTGGAAGGAACCAATTAAGGAAGGAAATACAACACACACACTACCAAATACTCACAGATTACCAGTAATATAAATCAACCAACAAAACCTGTTGTATGCCACACCAGAAAAGCAGCAATATATAATTGGAAATTGTAAACAATTATGAACATTTACTCTCTCTCTCTATATATATATAAATATATATATATAAATATATATATATGTATATATATATATATTCACTGAAAAAACCATAGGTTTCACACACGTTATAGTTAGGAATTAGCATTTAAAAAACCTTGCAAATTCACTGAAAAAACCATAGGTTTCACACACGTTATGGTTAGGAATTAGCATTTAAAAAACCTTGCAAATTCACTGAAAAAACCATAGGTTTCACACATGTTATAGGTAGCTGGACATTTCACTCGTACAAAACCATTGAAATTCCCCCGTTATAGTTAGTTCAGCTAACTATAACTCGCGCGACCGCAATCCACTGCTGATGACATCACATATTACATCACTCATGACATGGTCAGTGACATCACTCATGACATCAATGATGACATCTCAAATGACATCACTGATGACATCTTTGATGACATCATCCAGCGAATATGTGTCTTTCTGAAAAATAAATATTTTTTATGTATGTATATCTAAAGGTTAATGGAAGAATAAATGGGTAAATAAGTGTCTAAATGGATGGGTTTTTTTGTAAAATTAATTGTATAACTGACTTATTAACAGTATCTTAGTGAATACAAGTATTAGTGAGTAATGTTTAAATATTTAAGTATCTGTATCAGTGTCTCACTTTGTGTATAAGTGGCTGCATGGGTAGGTGAGTAGCTACATGAGTGTGTATATGGGTTATTAGTTCGTTTTTAGAGTATCAGTATGAGTGTCTGTATGGTTCAGTGGGGGATGTTACTTAGCGTATAGATACATGAATGAATGACTCACTGTTTGTATGTGTTTTGAAGACAGTATGTGAGCAGGACAGTATGGGTGGATGAGTGTGTGTATGGGTGAGTAAGAGAGTGAATGACTGTCTCAATAGTGTCTTTAAGAGTAAGTCCATATGTTTTAAACTAGTATATGTGAGTATTGATGTATATAAGTGAGGATATATGAGAGTGAGAGATTGGAAGAGTTCCTGTATAAATAGGTATGTGTTTCTATAAGTGATTGTTTAAGAGAGTAAGTATGTGTACGTTTCTGTAGAAGTAAGTGTAGTGGTGTGTGTATAGCTGTATATGCAAGTAAATGGATGTTTATTTGCATGTGTGAGTGTGTGTGAGTAACTCTATGTATGAGTGTAGGTGTGTAACAGGATGGATAGGTGTATGAGTACATATGATGACTGAGTACATGTATGAGTGACTATATAGAAGTGTTGATGAAGAGTGGATGCCTATGTAGATTTTGGAATTACTGAATAGGTTGTTCTAACTGATATTGGTATCTCTATAGTTTTCAAAACTTTAGTTTGTATTTTTCAATGTGTGTATCAAAGTTTATATTAGGATAAGAGGAGGTCTGCCACTCTTACACAAGGATGATGTCATCAGGGATGTCATCAGTGATGTCATTTGAGATGTCATCAGTGATGTCATGAGTGATGTCACTGACCATGTCATGAGTGATATAATATGTGACGTCATCAGCAGTGGATTGCGGTCGCGCGAGTTATAGTTAGCTGAACTAGCTATAACGGGGGAATTTCAATGGTTTTGTACGAGTGAAATGTCCAGCTAACTATAACATGTGTGAAACCTATGGTTTTTTCAGTGAATTTGCAAGGTTTTTTAAATGCTAATTCCTAACTATAACGTGTGTGAAACCTATGGTTTTTTCAGTGAATTTGCAAGATTTTTTAAATGCTAATTCCTAACTATAACGTGTGTGAAACCTATGGTTTTTTCAGTGAATTTGCAAGGTTTTTTAAATGCTAATTCCTAACTATAATGTGTGTGAAACCTATGGTTTTTTAAGTGAATTTTCAAGGTTTTTTAAATGCTAATTTCTAACTATAACGTGTGTGAAACCTATGTTTTTTTTAGTGAATATATATATTCTCCTCTTCAAGAGGCAGGAGTTTGCTGGCATCAGCTGTTCACAGCGTTCTTTTTGCTCCGAGGTATCGGAAATCTCCAGCCCACCTCCAGTGCTCGCCAAACCAATGGCTGCTGCCAGGCGCAGCTCGTGACTTCACTTGGAACCACTCTCACTGTACAGTGGTTCACAGCCCGGTGGACACTTGCATGGGAGGCTCGAACGTCGTAGGGGACCCAGGGGAGCCTTTTGGACTGTATTCAGTCCCAGGCGCTTTAAACCGGCCACTCTGCACCTTTGGTTACAACATCACTACCCATTTGGGTTGGATTTCTGCTTGCTCCCCCACACCCAATACTTACCCGAATCAGATGACTTCTGGGAATTGTAGTTTACATCCTTCTGCAATATGCACACGGTCACATGACCTGAGGCAAGGTGCATTCCAACCAATAGGAGTGGAGAAGGCTTTACAAAGGAACAAGTGGAGCAGCATCCTGTTGTGTAGCGGCATCCGACGAAGGCTGTAAAGCCGAAATGCATTATGCCCGAATTTTCCATTAAAGGCTTTCCTTGGTTTCCCCTGATTGGCCCCATACTTTTCTTTACTGGAGGAGTCTGCGGTGATATATATATATGTATATATATATATATTATCTACTGGCGGTCGCCAGTAGATAGTTATAGTTAGGACCGTGTTTCCATAGGAAATCCGCAACATTCTATTTGGAATAACTTTGGCGCCGGTTGACGAATCCTCGCGACATTTTCAAAATAGGTGGGGCGCTCCGCTCCGCTCCTACCCTGAAAGTCTCGGGGGATTCGTCAAGCGGGGGCTGAGAAAAAAAGGGGGGTCCCAAAACGTGTTTTCCCCATGCAATTTTCCATAGGGACCTTTAGTCCAAGGTACAGCCCGAACGGCTGAACAGAATTACTTGAAAATTGGTTAGAGAGGTAGTCCTCAGCTCAGGGATGTGCCTTTTGCATATATGGTGTCAATCTGTTCAGTAGTTCCTGAGAAAATCAAAAGTAAAATCACATACATATCTGGGCGGAGCCTAACCACACATCTCATCCTGAGATCTGACTGGCTGTCAGCACTTCATCCAAGAAGTGTTGGCAGCCATCTTGGGACCAATATACATGATAGCACCTCATTAAAAAGCATTGCAGTTAATAGAAGGTTTTAAGACTTTAGTTACATTATAAATCATTTGTTGATGGTACCATATTCATTTTAGGAATTGTGGTATGTTCTAAGGTGATTTCACCATGTGAAAAAGCCTTCTGCTGGGATATCATGATTGAGAGAAAAATATTTTCTCATGCTTTTCCCACAGAGGTTTGGAAGGTGATCTATAAGCTAAACTGAGAGCTTATTTTCTGTAAATTCACATTATCTTTCTCAGTCATGTGAGAATGAAGTCTGACATTCTCAGTAAAACATGTACATCCAACAAGGGCAGAGACTGTCAGTTGATTCCTTTGTGTTCTACTGCAGCTTCCCAGAGTGTTCCAAAGAACAACTAGAGTGCTAACAGTCCTACTTATGATAAACGTATGGCACACCTGAAGCCATCTTGATTGTATTAAAGTGGTAACTCTTAAAGCATTTAATTTAAAAAGGAACAAAATGAGGGGGTTCATTTTTCCATAGAAAGTATGATTAGTGCTGAAGAAAGAAAAATTAGGGCACATTTTGAGTGACCTCTCAAATCCTCTTCTATTTCATTAAAAAATTCTGACATGCAGACTGAAACATGCACTTTCAATACCAGCAGCAGACTTCCCTGGTGAGCAGTAGCTTTACTACAGTGATCTAATGAGCAAAAAGAGTGCTAACATTCTGAATTTATGGCAAATGTGTGACACATCTGAATGCCTTCTTGATGGAATCAAAGTAAAAAACTGAAAGTATTTCCTACTGAGGAGACTGCAGTAAATGAGGAAATTAGGAAACTTCATAACAAATAAGTCTCCCAAGATGACCACCAGAGACAAAAGAGCCCAAATGTAGCCCAAATATCATCCAGATGTAGCCCAAGTATAGCCCAATGACAGAATGTCCCAGAGTGTTCTTAAAAACAACTAGAGCGCTTACTGTCTTCATTATGACAAAAGTATGGCACACCTGAAGCCATCTTGATTGGAATAAACTGGTAACACAAAACATTTAATTTAAAAAGGAACACAATGAGGGGGTTCATTTTTCCATAGAAATTATGACTAATGCTGAAGAAAGAAAAATTAGGGCCAATTTTGAGTGACTTCTCAAATCCTCTTCTATTTCATTAAAAAATTCTGAGATGCAGACGGAAACATGCACTTTTAATACCAGGAGCAGACTTCCATGGTGAACAGTAGTTTTACTACAGTGATCTAATGAGCAACTAGAGTGCTAACATTCAGAATTTATGGCAAATGTGTGACATATCTGAATACCTTCATGATGGAATCAAAGTAAAAAACTGAAAGCATTTCCTACTGAGGAGACTGCAGTACATGAGGAAATTAGGAAACTTCATAACAAATAAATCTCCCAAGATGGCCACCGGAGACAAAATAGCCCAAATGTAGCCCAAAATCACCCAGATGTAGCCCAAATATAGCCCAATGACAGAGGTGTGCAAAACACTTATTATTTTGTGTTTTTGCAGTTTTATATAGTGCAGACTTGTCAGGTATTGGAGTGCTTTACATGAGCATTGCTTACTTCACACAAGAACAAATTCATTTTGGTTGTAGACATGGGGAGATTAAGTGATTTGACCAGAAAAACAGAATGTCGAGCTGAAGCAGAAACTCCAACCTGGTTCCCCAGTTGCAAAGTCTGCAGTTCTGGAAGTAACACCACATCCTCTCCCCTAAGTGCAACATTTAATCAAGTTGTCAACTGGATAAAAAAACATAAAGATAACAAATAATTTAAAAGTGCTTTGTCGCTATTTGAAAACTCAGAAAATATGTCCTTATTTTAGTCTTTTAGAGCACTAACCATAATTTTGATGCAAATAAGACCCTCTCATATATGTAATTTCTAAAGTAAATGCTCTAGGTATTGCAGTTTTGATTACATCAAGATGTCGTCAGGCGTTTCACACTTTTGTAATAAATATAGAATGTTAGCAATCTAGTTGTTCATTAGGATACGGTTGAGAGGCAGAGGCCAGGGGCACGGACTCTGAAAATTGAAGGCAGGTAGGAGGGTGCAAAGGCAACAATTTAACCACACTGAGCAGGCAGGAAGGGCCGTGGCAGCACAACAGACTATGGAGGGCAGTGGAAAGGGGGGCAGGGGCAACAAACCAACAATACAGGACTTGCAAGAGAGGCTGTGGCAATGTAATAGACCATTGTGGGCAGAAGGAAGAGGCAATGGTAGTACAACCATACATGCCAACAGACCCGATTCAGCCAGGAAACGTCCAATGTTTTTAAGCTCAAATGGGCTTTATTTGATCTTTCTCCTGTCTACAATCTCCTCTTTTTCAATGTAACTCAAAGGGGAAAATCAATACCCCAGTTTTTTTTCAAAATCTCCCTCTTAGCAAGTTCAAAATGTTCGCAAGTATGGTACATTGGATCATGGAAGGAAATGGGGTAGGGACATGGACTTGGATAACAGAGGACAGGAGGGACATGGAGAGGTGCACCAAACTGACCCTGCAGGGCAGGCATCAGGTTTTGCAGCAGCACAATACACCACACAGGGCATGCGGGACGGGAGTGCAGCACAACAATCCATAGAAAGCAAGAGGGAGGGGACAGGACCATGCACATGGACAACAGAGAACAGAGGGGCAAGAGGCAATGGTAGCTAGCTGACCATAATGGTCAGACAGGAGAGAAATCTGCAGCATAACAGACCATAAAGGGCAGGAGGGACGGATCAGGGGCATTACAATGGAACAGACAAGCCAGGAGGGAGGGAGTAGGGGTCTGCACATGTAAACAGAGGGCTGGGGGTAAGGGGGCAGGGCAGGAGCAGCAAGATAACCATGGAGGTCAGGCAGGATGGGCACTAGAAGCAAGACACACCATGAAGAGCAAGAGTGAGACTGTGATGGCATACACACAGACCATGGAAGGAAGGTGGGAGGGGGTCAGGGGCAGCTAACTGACCACACAGGGAAGGTGGGAGGGGCCATGGCAGCACAGAAGACCATGCATGGCAAGTGGGAGGGTTAGTGGCAGCACAATGGCTATGATGGGCAAGAAGGAGGGTGCAGGGGCATGCACAAAGGACGATGGAGGATAGAAGGGAGGGTCAGGACCTGTGCAAAGACAAGAAAGTTCAGGGGAAGGGACCTCACAACAGACCACACGGGGCAGGCAGGAGGAGCAGTTGCAGCACAACAGACCAGGGAGGGCAGAAGGGTGTGGCAGTACAATGGACCATGTAGGACAGGAGGAAGAGGATAGGGGCATGGCATGTGGACAGGCAGGGTGGAGGTGGCAGGGACAGGTTACAGTCATCCGACAATGCTAGGCAGGTGGGAGGGGAGTGGCAGCTCAACAGAACACTCAGAGTAGATAGGAGTGTCAGGTCCATGGAACATGGTGGGCAAAAAGGATGGAGCAGGGGCATGCACAAAGACATCGGAGGGCAGGGGGAAGGAGAATAGGGGCAGCAAGCTAAGCACAGAGTTTAAGCAGGAGGTCAAGGATGGGGCATAGAATTGGGCAATGGAAGGCAGGAGGAGTGGACTGGTACATCCTACTAAATTGAGGGCAGTGGCAGCACATCAGACCATGCATGGCAGAAGGGAGGAGGCTAGTCCATGGATTCACACAACAGAGGATAGGGAGGAGGGGGATGGGGCAGCAAGCTAACTGTTCAGAAAGGGCGGGTATTAGGAACTTTATTGTTTTCAAAACGCGTGTCTGTGCGAACTACTTAAAATATGAACAAGTATGCAGCATAATCTCACTTTTATTCAGAAAGAAGAGGACGTTTGTGACTGTGACTCCGGGCTCACTTGGCAGAAACACCCCCTGACCCTCCACCCCCTATCGCAAAATGTAATGCCCGTGAAAAGGGTAGGTGCACACAGTGTTATATAGAACATAGTCCTGAGAGCACGATTGAAAATGAAAACTAGATATAGTGTATGGTATAAACTATGCACCAAAAAGTGTGATATAAGATGAACCGAGGCGTGAAATATAATATGCAATACATTATGCGCAGTGACAGATTCATTGGAGAGCGCGAGATAGCACAGGCACTAGCGCGTGCTATGCGATATGCGCCTTGGAGTGTAATATGCACAGGGCAGTGCTGTGTAACCTAACTAGTCTCTAAAGTTGTAATATAAAATATGTGCTGGGGAGTGTAACGTTGCATATGCACTGTGACAAAGATATGGATCCCAGATTGTAATATGTATGGCAAAGCGCTGTGCGTTATAACATAGGCATCGAGGAAGGCACGTTAGATGGGGCAAAATAACCCGTGCGAAGACAAGTGTGGCATGACATATTCACGGGGTGGTGTTACAGTGCACATGGGCTAGAGAGTGTCATAGCATATGCACTAGCTAGTGTAATACAACACAGAGGTGTGTGGCACTCGGCAGGCAATGGTGGGTGTAACACAGCATTGGGCTCTGCCAGGAGCACGCTGTGACTCTCAAGTGATGTTCGTCCCCTTTCCAGAGAGTAAAATAAAAAGTATTACACATCCGGCAGTGGATGTGTGTTTTATTAACGTGAGGGGGGTTAGTTGAAAAGTTTTGGTCGAATTTTTGTCGAATCCCCTTTGAATGGCTTGGTGTGCGTGTGTATTAAATGTGCCCGTCAATAGCTACCCATGTTTGTATAAAAAAACGACAAGGGTGTCTACCGGGATTAGGCACGGTAGGGCATCAGACATGTCAGAGCTTCACTAGTGGTGTAAATACATTCCACGTGGATTCATTGTATGCATAGTCGCCTTTTAATGAATATCACGCAAATCGTCATGGTGATAGGTACGTACGGTTTGTCCAGCATGTCCTAGGTGTGTCAATAAATATGTATTTTTTTAAAATAATAAAAAACAGTGGCCGGCCCTGGGGATTGGGGTCCCTGGGGCCGATTAAGGCCTTGGGAGGGGGGCCACGCAGCGCCCTTCCAAATTTTTTTTCTCAAAAAAATATAATTAGGAGACAGGCCCTGGGGGATGGGGTCATCAGGGCCAATAAATTAGAATAAGAAGGGGAACCACACAGCCCCCCTTCTTAAAAAAATAAAATAAATAAAAGACTGGCATCGTGCCGGAGGCCACGCCCCCTCCTTGCAGCACTCTGCAAACGCGCCCCCTGGCGAGTTGTAAGTTGGGGAATTAATTCCTCTTCAATACTGAGGGTCCCTGAGGGCCAACTAGCCCAACAGGCACCTCCAGTATGCGCCGGGGAGCTGTGCTGCAGACAGGTGTTCTGAGGCCAAGCCCCTTTTTACAACTCTCTGCAACGCAGCTCTGTGGCGCTTACTGGAGGTACCTAGTGGTCTAGTTTGACCCTATGGACCCTTAGGATTCAAGGGGACTTAATCTCTCAACTTAAAACAGCCACAGGGCGCGTTTACACAGTGGTGAAGGGAGGGGACGGGGCCTGAGGTGTCAGAAAGTACCTCAAGTTCCACAGAAGCAGAGATGACGACTACTCCCAATGCCCCTGCATCAGTACAGTCACCAGACGAGGTAACTGCACTAGCACGGGGGAAAGGGGAAGTGGAAGAGAAGAGACTCCCTCGGGAAGGTGTATGACCTCAAGGTGATGATTCTGCCTTCTCTGCTGAGTCTTCTGGAGGGTGTGGTTCTTCACTGGCAAATCTTAACGAGGTACACCTAATGCACAGAGGTAAAAGGGATTACAAAGGCATCCTACTCTTCTATTCTTCCTAATGACCTTTATATCCCTCTACTCCTACCTTATACTCCTGCAGGCTTGCTACTCTTCTATATGATGATTTTCATTGTACTCTTTTCTTTGGTTATTACAGACGTTACAATATCCTCAAACTTGAGAACAATAGTTCCAAAGTTTTACAATGAACTAGGTATGTACATAGTAGCGGAATAACAGAATAACTCTCTCTCTCTCGTGCAGACTCTGTAGCGTAGAATGTCAAGGTTGTGTCAAACAGCGTAGGTAGAATCCACAACTTCAATTGGAAAAGGAGCGCGCAAAAAGGCACAGGGAAGGAGAAAATAGGGCGGAAAGGAAAACGAAAGGTCGCCAAAGGGAGGAGAGGAAACTGGAGTACTGCGCTTGCACGCGCTTACTGACTTTAGTCGCTGGCTCAGTCTTGGCTTCTAATAGTTCACAGGAAAATCTTGTACTCAGACACCCAGGAAAACAGCTTCCTTTGACTCTGACTACTAGCGGTAGATTCGACTCTGTAATTTACTCTGAAAATATCTCTCTTCGAGTTCTAGGGCCGTCTTCCTCAGGATACAGGAGCTGACGGGAAACACTAGCTTTTCTCAGGATATCTCGATTGAAGTGCGCAGTTTGCCGCGCGCTCAACCGTCATGTCAAAGATGCACAGCTAATGACGGCAAGAGCAGCGGCCATCTTGGAAGGTCTAACTGCACATAGAAACATAATATGTCCCGATATAAATTCACCATTTGCGGCTTCACAAGGATTCGCTGTCTCTTTGGTTTTTGCCATTTACGGTGCACTGCAGACACCACGTGAGTCTGATTCCTGACATGAGGTGACGTGTGCAAACACGCACTATAGCACGTTTTAAATTGGGGATATAATTTCCCTTCAATCCTGAGGGCCCCTGGGGGCTAACTAGCCCACCAAGTGCTTCCATTAAGCGCCACTGAGCTGCATTGCAGAGAGGTGGTCCAGGCCGTGCCACTTTTTACACCTCTCTGCAACGCAGCTCTGTGGCACTTACTGGAGGTACCTAGTGGGGTAGTTGAACCCTATGGACCCTCAGGATTCAAATGAACTTAATCTCCCAACTAAAAACGGACACAGGGCGTGTTTACACAGTGGTGAAGGGAGGGGACGGGGCCTAAGTTAACGTGTGCAAAAACGCCCTGTGGCCCGTTTTAAGAGAGAGTTTTAATCCCCCTGCCCTATTATATACTAGGGGCTTACAGAGGAGGTCATGCTAATCACAGGGGGACCCCAACGCATAATATTCCCTAGTGTATGTAGGTGTTTTCACTGTATTCTAAGTGTCTTTTAACATAGCACTGGCTCTAGGACTGGTTAGTCAGACTCAGTTACCAACAGTATCCGTCTGAAAAAGTTGAGGGTACAGGATGATTTTGCAACAAGGCTTCTTTCTGCTCTTCTTTTTGTTCTTTCTGCACGTTATCCTTCTTCCTGCACTTTTCTTCGTCTTTGAGGACTTCTGTTGCTTCTTTCTGCACTTCTTTTTTTTCTTTCTGTGCATTTTTTCTTCTTTCTTCACATGTCCTATCTCTGTAGGCATAGTTAGAAATTAGCATTTAAAAAACCTTTGAAATTCACAGAAAAAACATAGGTTTCAGGCACGTTATAGTTAGGAATTAGCATTTAAAAAACCTCAGAAATTCACTGAAAAAACCATAGGTTTCAGGGGCGTTATAGTTAGCTGGACTTTTCACTTGTACAAAACCATTGAAATTCCCCCGTTATAGTTAGTTCAGCTAACTATAACTCGCGCGCCCGCAATGCACTGCTGATGACGTCACATATTACATCACTCATGACATGGTCAGTGACATCACTCATGACATCACTGATGACATCTCAAATGACATCACTGATGACATCACTGATGACATCATCCTTGTGATAGAGTGGCAGACCTCCTCTCACCCTACTATAACCTTTGATACACACATTCAAAAATAGAGACTAAAATTTTCAAAACAATGGACATACCAATACCACTTACAACAACCTCTTCAGTAATTCTAAGATCCACATACACATCCACTCATTCACCAACAGTCCTATACAGTCACTCATACATGTACTCACTCATCATATGTACTCATACACCTATACATCCTGTTACACAATGCCACTCATCCATAGAGTTACTCACACACATAGTCACTCATGCTAATAAAGAATCA